>NW_026622897.1:11797500-12410000 GCF_023065955.2 Ursus arctos
CACTGTCTCCAGTTGAAACCCCTTCCTTCCCTGTTCTCTGTGATACTATGCTCACCTGGAGTCTTTTCTTCCATCTGGGTGCTTCTTCCCAGTTTCCTCTGTAAGGGCGTCCATCTCTACCCCCTGCTATGGCTACGATGGAGTTCCTCAAGACGTGGCCCTCGTTTCTTCTTATTCTAGATTCACGCCAAAGGTGGCCTTCCCCGTGCCAGTGGCTCCCTTAGGAACGTCCAATCGAGACCACTTCTGTACCCTCCGGAGCTGAATTTCCAATGGTGTCCTTGGAAGTTCCACTTTGCTGTCTCAAAGTTGCGTCTAACTCAGCATTTTCAAAATTGAATTCATTGTCTTCCCTCTCAATTGTCTTGGCCTCTTCTACTGTTCTCTTTCTCTAGGTATTTCCATTTGCACAGGCTAGAAACCTGGAGGGCTGTCTCTACAACCCTCACCCAACTGAGCACCAAGTCCTTGCGAATTTGACTTCCTAATTATTTCTTGAAGGTTCCTTTCCCTCCTCTTCTGCAACCGCCCCAGGTCAAGGTGCCACTCTTTTCTGCTGGTGACAGCTCCCGAGCTCACTGCACCCATGCTGGCCCCTCCAATCTAACCACCCTGGAGTCCAGGATTTTCCCTGCTGCCTCGAGTCCCCTCCGTCTTGCTGTCTGTCCACAGCTCTTCTTTGCGAGTGCTCCCGACACTCTCTGTGCAGATTTCCAGGACCATCTTATTGATGAAGGAAAGGCCTAGAAGGCCAGCCTGGCCTGGTGAAGGGAACAATAGACCACATATACCCCCTGCTCCTCTGTACCTGTCACCCTGGGTCTTTTGTCACCCTGGGTCTGCTGGCTGCTAGGGTCCTCAAAGAACAATGCTGGCTGCCAAATTCTCTTTTTTTGGCAAAAGCTTGACTCCTTTCGTAGAATCTAACCTGATTTATTTGTTCTTTTTAGAGCATTTACTTTCTCGTGTATAAATACTGGGCAGTGGGGTTGGAGCTCGTGCTCTGCGTACGGGAGTGGTGACAGCTGTGAAAGCGGGTTTATTTTTAAATAAAAATTGGAAAGTTACGAGGCTCCTGAGGTTTTCTGCATTTTTATTTTTTATTCAAAAGGAAAAAAAAAGGCAGGGGAGAAAAAAAGGATGAGGGGAAACAGCAGCTCTGTCTCTGCCTCCACTTTTCACGGCTCCCTGTTTTCATCTCCTTTGCCCGTTTCCTTTCCCTGGCATTTGGCATCTCTGTAAAGAAAGGGAAGGAGTGATTACTTCTAAGAAGGGAGTGGGGGATCCGTTCAAGGCAAGCATTAGGCATGCAGCCCCTGAGCAAGTCGAATGCATGGTAAAATATTACCTTAATAACATACTCACAGAGAGCTATGTGTAAATGCTAACAGCTGCTTTTGTGATGGCCGTGTTATAAATGATTGCAGCCCTGATCATTAATAATGCATCTGAACAATAACAACTTGGTTCCAAGGAAGGAGTACAGCCTTTCATTTCTTCCTGGCACGCGAATTTACTCTGCCATTGTGTGAAGTGACTGGGCTCTCAGAAAGCCGGCCCGCCCTGGGAGGGGGCACGGAAGGGAGCGAGGCGCACTTCAGCCCATTCCTGCCCCCGCCCCCGCCCCCCAGCCAGGTGCCATGGGCTTCCGGAGGCCACTCGAGAGCTTGTCCTTTGCCCACCATGTTGACCTTCCTGCTAGTCTGTGGCCTCTAAGCCTCTCCACCTGCCCTGGGACCTAATGCATCAGAAACCGGCCACTCTGACGGTGGCTTGAGGGTGGACCCCGAGAGATAGCAGGAGCCTGGAAGCTTCCCGGCCATTGGTGTTGGTTACTCGAGAAGGGTTACTTTCCTTTTGCACGTCTGAGACTACTGCTCTGCCTGAAAGACAAAGTCCAAAGTCTTCAGGATGTCATGCAAGGAAACTTCGAAGTCCAGCTCCAAACCTCGACCACACCCCTGCATGCCGTTCTTAACTCCTTCCACACTCTGTTCCCACTGCTTCTAACTTCTCAGGGCTCCGCACACATACCGCGCTGCTGGGCCTTTGTGCCTTGGCATATGCTGTTCTCTCTGCTCTGCCTACAGAACTCCTACTCATCCTTCAAGACCTTGGTCAAATATGCCCCCTTCCTCTCCCTCCCCAAGGGCAGAGTGAGCTCTTCCATCCTCTAGGAGCTCATCTCTATGGTAACATTTTGCGCAGGCCGCAACTCTAGCATTAATCATACCGCATACTGTAATACTTTATTTTTATATTGGTTCTCTCTCTGGGATTTGAGCTTATTAAGGCCAAGAAGTATGTGTTAGTATTCTTTATGTCTCCATTCGCTAGCACAGTGCTCAGTAATCATTAAATATTCAATAAACGTTGCACACAAAAAATGAACAACCATTCAATAAATACTTCTCTGTGTTCTTATGTTTGACGATGTTCCGGGACTCTGGGTTCTGAGCTGGCCTCAAATACCCTGGTGCAGACTCGTTCCGGCTCACTTGGGGGTGCCCCCTTGGAGCACCGTGCTTCTGAGTGGGGGCAGCCTGAACGTGTTTAGCACGGATGGAGCCCGTTGGCCTCCCCATGTTCCATGCTAACTCACACCGTCGTCTGCCTCTGCCTGAGCCCTCAGGTCATGACTTTCTCCTACAACTGCTTTGCTCACTGTGTCCCCATCTCTCCTCTGGTACTTAGAGCTCGCACAATTTACTATCCTGAGAAGGGCCTCAGTATACCAAAGATGTGTATCTTGGGTAAGCTGCAGGGACACAGACCCACACTGGTCCATTCACTTTGGCATGCCATCACTATAGGGCTGACCTCTCTCATTATTTCTGGCCTCCCTTCTTGTATATTCTGGTTTCAAGCTCCAGTCTGGCTCAGAGGTTTTTCTTTAGCTTCCTTGATCATTGGGAAAATAAGATTCTTTTACTCTGGCCCTTAAGTTCATTCCTCCACACAGCCATCTGGACCCGCCCGCGTTCCTTGTGCATGGGGGGCTCAGCACTGCAGTGAGTTAGACCCTCTCTTCTCCGGATAGAAAGACCCACGGTCAGTTCCCTGAAAGTACCCCTGTTTTAACTATTCTTCCTGCTCTAAAAGCTTTGCCTGCTTTCTGCCTTTTATGGCCACACTCTAAAACCACTCTCATCGCTTCCTGTTCTAAAACTTCATCATCGTTTCTGAATCCATGTTTTCTCTACGAGTCCTAATTTTTTACAACTCTGACCTCGGAGCATCACTTACCCATCTGTTGTTCTGGCCCTGCTTTCCATCAGAATTGCCAATCCAAGGACTCATCTTCCAGACTAATTTCTCTCTTCAGAATAAAAAAAAAAAAAGAATGATCAGAAGACATTTGCACACCCATAGGTTCATGAATTTATGTTATTTATTTATAATTTGCCCTCTTACAAAAAGGATTTAAAACTGTTTACCAAAATGCAAGCAATACGGGAAGATAAAGCAAACTGAAAATAAGTGTTTTTGTTTTTTGTTTTTAAAGAAGGGTCACAGGTGACAAGGCCAGGAGAAAGTGGTAAAGCCCTAAATGAGGCTCACCGTGGACATCATGAAGTCCCATCCATCCGCTGGTGGTGGCCATGGGGTTCACCATAACCTATCCCATGGTCAACGCAAGAGGGGAATGGGATCACTTAACAAAATCCAGTAGCCAGGAGAAAACACACACACACACACACACACACACACACACACACACACATCTAAATTTCTCATGAAAACTACAAATGTTTAAGATACCAAGACTGGAGAAAAATTCATGCTAAGTCTCAGGCTATGTTCTCCTAACCAAACAGGTTGCCCACAGCAACCTTCGACCGAACACCAATGAATGTTCTTTGTACAAACTTGTTCTTATTAGAAAAATTGAGCACGCTTTCACTTAGTGGGAGCGTTGAGAGAATATTCGAGCAACACACTGGTGTTTGAACTTGGTGCTCTTGGAGCTTCCTTTCAACTTGACTTTCTTGCTGTGCTGATGGTTATGAAGCCCCATACGATGTGGTCCCTGCCCTCAGGGCCCTTACACTTTCCTAGGGTAGCTGCTCACAGATGTATGAGCGCAGGAGGGCCACTGGGACGCAGGCTGAAACTGTAGGTCCCCCGGGCAGGGCCCCAGAGCCTGCATGTTTAACAAGCACATCTGTAATTCTGCTACAGATGTTTCGGGTAAGTACCATGATGACGGGGATCAAAGCGTCGATAGACATACAAGGCATCATGGGCTAGGTTATCCTGAAAAGCTGAAAACAAAGCACTACAAGGAGCCGAAAATGGTGGAGCAGTCACTTTTGACAGGTGTGTTAAGAGAAGGAGTTGGTGGTAGCATTTGAGCTGAGCTCCAGGTCATGAGTAAGAACAGACACAGGAAAAGTGGGGAGATTTGCAGGCAGAGGAAAGAGATGAGGGAAAAACTTGGAAGAGGAAAAGTGCAATGCTTGTTTAAGAAAAAGCAAATAGATCAGATTGGCTGGAGTATAAGGTCTACGTAGAGAAAATAGTAGGGGCTAGGGCCAGAAAGGTAGGTTGGGGACAAATTACAAAGGGCTTTGAATGCCAGACTGATGAGTGTGAGCTTTACTCAGTAGGCAATGGGGAGCCATTGAAGGCTGTAGAGTCCCACAGTGATGTGATCCAAGTAGTATTTGAGGAAGATTAATTTGGCTGTAGCATATAGAATGGAGTAGAGGACAGGAAGACTGCACAGGATTCCGTACTTAGAAGGCACCTTATAAATGCTCTTTGAATAAAATGTTTGAATAGAGCAAACAAGGGACTGTTGCAAAAGTCTAGGTGCAAGGTGATAGAGACCTTAGGGGCCTAACAATGACAAATAAAGAGCAAGGGAAAAATGCTATAACATTAATAAGGAAGAAGTTATGGACCGTGGTGACCTGCCATGCAGGGTGAAGGAAAGAAAAGAGTCATTGTTTGCTCTGAAGCATGGAGCCTGAGGTACAGGGAGAATCGTGGCCCCTCCCTGCGCCAGAAAGTCAGAGGAGGCCCTGGGTGAGGTAGCGGATGATGAGTCTTTGGAGTAGGGATGTGAATTGGAGCTTATGAGAGGGATGAGGGCAGGCATTTCTGCTCCAGGGAGAGCGGGCTTCCGGAGTACGTGGGCTCCCAGGTAGAATCTTGAGCAGTGCCCATGCTCCAGGGCTGGGAGAAGAGCAAGCCACCCTAGGAGACAAAGAATGGTCGTAGATGTATAGGGACTGAGCTAGGACAGGGTCCAGAATTTAAGCAAGGGGAGCATTTCAAGAAGACAAGCACTGAGAACAGTGCTCTGGGCTGCAGACAGGTGCGGAAGCCCCAGCTGAGTGCACTTTGAGATTTGGTGCACTTGAGATTTGTCAACAGTTGCCCTTGAAAAGAGTAGTTTCAATGAGCAATTAGGGATGTCCTTTCAGCTCCATTTGTCAGGCCCCAGATTAGACCAGGGGTCCTCAATCCATATACATACTTCTAGAATTTCTCTCTCTTTCTCTTTTTTCTTTCTTCTTTGTTTCTTTTTTTACCCCCTAAATTCCACCCGTTCCTTCCATTGCTGGCTCCTGGCTAGACCTATCTGCTCCCTCCTCCTATTCCATATGGCACAAGGGGACCATTAAGAGGCAATTGGCCTTTGGTAAAACCTCATTGACCATGAAATTCCATCACCCAAGGAATGGAAGCAGATGCAGCCCAGAATCCATTTCTTCTGGGCCAGCTGCCTGCTGTCCTTCTGGACTGGTTCCCTTTATACCCATGTCCTGAATTCAACGCCAATTTAAATGGCTTGTTTTGAGTTTGACAGTCGGCTATATAGTTATCTCTCCATATCTATCAGGACTCTTTGGTTGCAAGTAACAGAAACAACTTGAATTATCTTTTATTAGCCAAGGGAATTTTATTGGCACATGTAATTGGGAAGTTCCGCGGTTACTGAATTAAGGGACCAGATGATGTCATCGGGGTTCTTTCTCTCTGTATCTACACTCTGCCCCTCTCTGCTTGGCTTCGTTATTTCCTCCTGCAAAGAGGCCTTCTCCAGGTGTCTGGGAAGACGTATATCTCCAGCATCCCCCGACAATGCTCAGAAACTCTGACTAGCCAGACATGGCCCCATGCCCATCCTTTTTTTTTTTTTTTAAAGATTTTATTTATTTATTTAACACAGAGAGACAGCCAGTGAGAGAGGGAACACAAGCAGGGGGAGTGGGAGAGGAAGAAGCAGGCTCCCAGCGGAGAACCTGATGGGGGGCTCGATCCCAGATCGCCGGGATGACGCCCTGAGCCGAAGGCAGACGCTTACAACTGCACCACCCAGGCGCCCCCCCCCATGCCCATCCTTGAACCATCGCTGTGGCTAAGAGCATGAGGAATAATGATTGGCTGAACCTGGATGGGCTGCCATCCCTGTCCCCTAGGAGTGATCAGCATCGCCTTAGAAGTGCATGACTGATATGGCCAAGAAGCGGGTTCCCAAAGAAGGAGGAATAGGAATGGTGGTGGGAAATGGTGGTGGGGGGTCAGTTCAAAACAATCACTGCCCAATTATACTGCACCTGCTTGGCTCACAGCCTCTCTGTCATTCTAGCAAGACTGTGCCTGTATGTCTCACATTCCCATCACTGCCCCAATTAGTGGGCTGAGAGCTAAAAGAAGCAGAATACCAAGCCCCCCCCACCGCCCACCTCTTGGGGCTCACTTTGTGACAGCCATCACCCACCTGGGCAGGTGTCTCCTGGTTTCCAGAGGCCCCAGGCTGGGGTGGCAGGGGAGCCTTAGATCAGGGCAGTGATGGGTTGGCTGAGGCGTGTGGCAGCAGAGGCAGAGCCAGACCCGGGTGCTGAGCCGGGTGAGATGAAGGTGCTGTTAGGCAGGAGCCCGAGGGCAGATTGCCCACTTGTTGCCTGAATCCGCAGGAGGATGCGATGCTTTCTGAGGGCCTGTGCTGACTTGCTCTGTGACCTTAGGCTAGACGCTTAATTGCTTAGGGCTGCTTCCCCTCGCTCTCCCATCTGGCAAGGCAGAAATACTGACGTGACTGCACAGGCGGGGACCGCCTCTTCTGGGGGGTGTGCGTGGGGGCTTGGTGCTGCGGAAAATGGCTTCGGTCCACGCCGCACCACTAGGAGCTGCTCGGCCCCCCGACCTACTTGGCAGAAGGCAAGTCTCTGAAGGTCTTTGACTTGAGGCTCTCAGCCTCCAGAACCGTAGTGTGCCTGGAGCCGAGCTGGGCAATGGATGACCGTTTTCCTACTGAAAGCTGAGAGTAGGTGTGCGGTTTTCAAGGTGCTTAAAAACATTTGCTTTCGGAGCTGGGCTTTCCAGCGCCACGGAGGCCCTAGCGAGGTGCAGGGGCTTGGGAGGGTGATGGGGGGTTTGGTTTCTGCTTCCCTGGCCCCCTCCTCTCTGGGTTCAGTCCCAGGAACAATCCCACGATGTTCACACGACATAGGACCACCGGCTTGCTTGTCAGGGACATATGGAAGGCAGGTGGGACTATCGTCAAGCCATGTGGAGGACTGACCTGTAAATCAAACACCGCCCGCAGCAGCCTTCACCCTCTGCCCCATCAGGCTCCACTGCATGGTTCTCAAACTTGGTGCCTTCCCGGCCACGGAGAGCGGTGGGGGAAAAATGCATATTCCAGGGTACCAGCTTCGGAGACCACAAATCACGGCTGGTGAGGGGTGCAGAGGTCTGTGCGTGCAGCTCAGGTTGTTCCGGTCCCGGTCGGACCAGGTTCTGTGGAGGGACCAGCTCCTGTGTCAGACAAAAGGGCTGAGCTCTGGGGCCTTCGTCTGTGTTGAACGGGAATGACTTCACTTTAATCGGCTTTGTACGTTGAGGTTCTAGACGAGATGACATTAGAACAAGGGGTCTCATCATCTCAGTGTAATTTGGAGACCACTGAACAGAAGCAATCTCATCACCTTGGCAAATGTAGAGTCCTGGCTTCTTAGCTTCACGTTCAAGGCCTTCTGTGACCCAGTTCTTCTCAATACAGCTTCAGCCACAGGCAACTCTATAACTCCAAAACAGCCTTCCCACATCCTTCCCAAAGTCCTCTTCCTGCACGAAGCCTTCCAGGGCTACACCAGAAGGTCAGGGTCTCTGAGACCGGGGGCAGGTGGGCTGTGGGGGAAGCATGCCTGGAGTGGGGAGGGGAGGAGGGTAGACCCTCGGAGCACATCCCTCCAACGCGTTACCTTTCCGGGAAAGTTGCCAAGGTATCGTCTTCATACGCCGGAGTCAAGAGGAAACAGTGAAAGCGAGGTTTAGGGAGACCAGAAGTCAAATGGCAGCAGAAAGCCCCCTCCCTACCCCCTCCCTGCAAACTGCCCCCCTCTCCCCTTATACTAGCACCTCTGGATGACTCTGGGCAGTGGGGGTCCACTGCTGGCCCAGTGGAGCCATGCAAGAGGGTAGAGCAGATGGAGATCTTTGGCTCTCTCTCCACCCACTTCTCCCAGGCATGGGCACTGCACGTGGGCTTTCTGTCAGCAGGATGCAAATACGCGGAGCCGGGCCCTGGTGAGTGAGGGTGGATGGGCCCACCCAGCCCCAGGGCTGGAAAGGCTGGCCCTCTCAATTCCATTTCTCCTTTGTTGAGGGGGCAGGCCTGACAGGGGAGCTGGGAGCGGAGAGCTCTCATCCCGAGAGCTGTCAGCCTGACCAGAATGGGCATTCATTTTCAGAATAAATAATCAACTCAAAAAATGTACCAAATTCATTTTCAAATTGGCTTGTCAGATACACGTTTGCCCAGGACAAGTCGGTTGAATAAAATGTATCTTGGGGAACAAGGTGAGCCGGCCTGTCTCGTTCCCTTAGGGACATCTTGTAAATAAGGGCCATTCTTGAGGCCGGAAGCAGAGAATTCCCCAGAACAGATTGAATTCTGGCTTTGTCTTAATGAACGTCAATATTTATTACCAAAGGCATTGTGCTCCTTGGAGTGATAGAGCGTTTCACCATTTCCGCTCCTGCCTGTTGCCTTCCCAGGTACCAAATGCTCCGTAATTGCTGCTCAGAAAGGCGGCAGACAATACTGCCAAGGAGACTCACTCCTGCCTGTAAATCTTCATAGTCAAAACCAGCAGAGCCCTTCTTCCGGTTTGGACAGAGTGTCCCTGAGGGCAGGGCCCACCCAGATTTTCTAGTTCTCCTCCTTTGGCAGGGACATCCCCAAACACCCTCCAGTGAGGCCGGGGCTCCTCCTGGGCCTGGGGACGAGGGCATCAGCCAGCAAGGGCCGGAGAGGCTAAGAAGTGTCAGAAATTACAGCCCTGACCCCAACGCAGAGCTGAGAGACCATCACTCATGAATTAGGAAGGACCCTGTGGGCTTGCCCCAGCCAACCTTCTCGTCTTTGCAAATGAGGAAGGTGAGGCTCAGAGAGCGGTGGTTTCTGTCAAGGTCACACAGCTCCCAGGTCAGTGCTTTTCACATGTGGCCACACCATCTCCTGGGGATTAAAGAGGGAGCTCAAAGGAACTCCCTGGGCTGGAGGCTGGCTGCAAGGGTGTGCGGTTTCCAGTTGGAGATTTTCCTCGACTCCTGGTAGGTCTGGGTCCCTACTGCCAAGAAGCCTGGTCTACTGGGGTCCTGTCCAGATGGGACACTTTTCCTAAACTGATGTAAGCCAATGATCTGCCCTGCCCTTTCCTAGGGACCCCTCTGGAAATCAGCTCCAGACTCTGCCCCTCGGCCAAGACATTCTTGGGGGCAACAATCCCAGCTGAAGAATCCGTACAAGGAAATGGAGATGGGCTTCAGGTTTTCCTCCGAGGGATAATCCGTTTATCTCTAGTAGGACGTTAGTTCTACTGTGGGGAGAGGGGTGGACCTCTCCAAGAAGGGATTTGGAAGGTCAAAGGAAAGCCCGAAATGCCTGAACTCAGGACACGAGGCTGGTCCAAGTTCAGCTTCTGGTTCCTCCTCCTTTCCTCCTGCCAACTTGCTAAGGACAGCGATGGCCCCAGGGCAGAGACACAAAATGGGTTTTAGAGAGTGATGTCATGTGGTTCCCAGACACCAGATCGCTCTGCAGAAACTGCCCGGCTGCTGTTCTGGGAGTTGTGCTGGAGAGAATTATAACTTTTGACAATGGACATCTCATCTCGCACAGATGCGTCCTTTATAGAATCTGCCAGCAAGATTACAGAGGCATCACAGTGTAATGGGAAGAGGAGTCAATAATTCTGGGGTTATTGATTGTAACCAGACCCATTCTTCTTTTTTAATTTATATTTTATCCACTTTTTTCAACCTGTTTTTTTTTAAACCCATCCTCACAAAAGTACCTGTTGGATCAAATGCAGTTGATTACATTTTTAAAAATGATAGGAGTAATTTGCTGCCCCAAGGAAGAGTCCAAGACAAGACAGCGTATGCCTAAAGCAGGAAAGGAGTGCTTGCAGGGAGTGGGGTGAGGAGGGAGGTGGAAAGGAGGGAGCACAGAACAAAGTACGAGGAGCTTGGTGAGGACACCCTGGCGGACCGTGTGTTCCCTGATGCCCCAGTGTGGGTGAAGACTCCATCCGAGAATCCAATATCCCCCAGCTTTGCAGCCCCCCTCGGTCTTAGTGCATCCCAGAGGGTACTTCTCATCCCCCAGAGCCTACCGAGAGCTTGCCTGATAAGGCAAATGGAGACACTGGGTGGCTTAGGGCAGGTGGAATGTGTGTATCTTTGTTCTAGGATATTTGCATACAGGACGCAGCAGGTAATCTGAGGTGTGTTTTTAATTGTTGGGTTGGACTGTATGGAGTGAGCTAATAGTGGCTTGAAAGCTCGTAAAAAATTGGCTGTACAGTTTTGACGTCCCCAAGATCTCTTTTGATTCTAACCCACTCCGTAGGGTAGCATGCTAACCCGGGGGCATTTGCTAACTAATCCGCAGGGAATTAAACCATCACTTAAACATCTTTTCTTGTGGAGAAGTGACCAGTGACTTCGTGAGTCACTGAAAACAGGCACACTGTGAGTTTCTGATTTGGTTTCTACAACAGCCTATGGATGCAATTCCACTGGCTTCTCGTCTGGTTGGGAATCCCCGGCCCGGTTTCTGTTAGTCGTAAACTCCATCACAGAATGCGCAAATTTAGAAGGGGCTGAGAGATCGCTTAGTCCAGAGAGGAAGCTGGGTCCCAGAGGGATTAACGTGACCTGCCCCCACGGCCAGCAACTGGTTTGGGTTAGAATCAGAAACACAGCCCCCACTCTTCCCGTGCAAAATTTGTCTCTCTTCTTCCTCTTACTTCAGGTTCTTACACCAACAATCGCCAGAAGCCGTTGCTCGTGTCTTTCCCCACCACCCCAGTCAGGCTCCGCTGAGTTATAGAAAGTTCTTCACTCCTATTTGCTTCTAGGTGGATCTGAAATTAGGCGGGGCTCGAAGAAACTGTAAGAGGCAGAAAATAGAGCTAGATTTCATTTCCTCATCTCCCACTGACTCATTTTGTGCGGGCCTGGACCACTTTCCCCCACGTGGGGAGGGTGCTGACATTCTGTGGGGCTTGAGGTCAAGTAAAGATAGACAGAAAGAAAGATCTTTGTGTCCTTTTGCTTTTTGGGGAGGGCAGAAATAGGCCACAAGAATTCTGGATTGTGCTTCCACACCTGGGATGTCAGGGGGAGATCCCAGAATGGAAAAGAAAGATCAAGGCAAACGTTTTTGTTTTTTGTTTTTTTCCTCATTCTGAGGCTTGAGGGACCAAGGAGACCCACAGATGGCCAGGATCCTTGACTGACCTTGACTTCTTACCTGTCCCTGTCAGCAGCCTCCACTGCCAACCCCTTTGGCCATTAGCCAGAGGCTTGTACTGTCTGTTTTCTTTATCCCCGACCCCTCTGAGGTGGTAACATTTGCTTTACTGAAAGATTCTAGCCTCTGATTCAGAAGACCTGAATTTGAAACTAATAGCGTTAACATAGTAGCTATGTGATCTTGGGCGCTTCCTCACTTCTTTTCTATAAATCTCAGTTTCAGTGTTTGTAAAGCCAGGAGAAAGATGCCTGTTTTCCCTACCTTACGAAGGCATTGAGGACCCACGCTGATAGTTGGAGTGATATCATGGCATACATTGGAATGTGCCAACTCCGTGTAAGACATTCTTTAAAAAAATAACTGTTTATTTGGGACCAGTTTTAGATTTACAGAAGAAGATAGTTCAGAGTCCTCACGTAACCCACACCTAGTTATTTCTAGTATTAACATCTTACGGGGGTACGGTACATTTGTTGCAGTTAATGGGCCGATAATGATAAATTATTATTATAAAGTTCGTCGTTTCACTTTCCTTAGTTTTTGCTTAATGTCCTTCTCCTGTGCCAGGATCCCATCCGGGATTTCAGATTACAGGTGGTCGTCAGGTCTCTCTAGGCTCCTCTTAGCTGTGATCACTTCTCACACTTGCCTTGCTTTGCATGACCTTGGCCGTTCACAGGAGGACTGGCCAGGTATATTGTAAAATGACCCTCAGATGTGATTTGTCTGATGTATTTCTCCTGGTTAGCCTGGGGTTCTGGGTTTGGGGAGCAAGACCACAGAGGAAAGTACCATCCATTCCATCACATCAGATCAAGGATGTATCACGGTGAGCTTTCTACGGTAGGTACTGGTGTTATTTTAGACTTGTACTTCGTCTCTCAGAAAGGCCGGGACCCCTGTTTTAGAATGCTTCCTCACTGGGTCTGGGTTACAGGGGCCCCTTCCTGGCCCTGGAATGAGTCCTGGTAGGGTTTTCCCCTAAAATATGAGAGGTTCTTTCCTTTTAGGCCACTGAGCCAGCCTTTCTGGTCACCCGGGCTTGACACTAACGAGCTGTTAAAAACAGGACCATTATCCTTGCAAATGAAGGGAGTGGGCTGCGGCAGGAAGTGCCTGCTCCCTCCCACTGCTAAGTAATGAATCACGTTGCTGTGGTTGTTAACCATCTTAACTGAGGTGCCCTAAGAACTGACCCCCAAGGGCACCTGGGTTCTTGGCTTATTTTCAGCAACAGCCTCTTTCCCAAGAGCCTCCCGGCCTGGGAGGGGTTAATTCGCCTCAGCTCCATATTAAGGGAGTAGTGTGGTGTCAGGAACTACAAAGAGAAGAGTCTAAAACTCTCTATTTGCTCATCTGTTGCATCCTGGTGTATTTGAGGCGGTTACTTACCCATTCTGTGCTTCAGCTTCTCTTACGGACACTTGTAAGGAATGGTTCTCGTGGATTCGCCTCTTCCTGGCCAGGACATGGTCTGGGGAAATGCAGGCTTCTAGTTTGGACTGCCAAACTAGACCGGCACTCTGACTCGACCTGTTTCTCACTGGTGGGACAGGTTGATACATTGAGATTTGTGGCCCCAGAAAAGCCTGGACAGCTGGAGTCATGGCAAGGACACCAGCATGGGAGAGCGGAGAGGCTGGCAGTTGGCAAAGCCTGCCCATCACCACACAAGTCCTAGTCATTTCCTTTGTAAGGAGAGGCAGAGGGAGTGTGCAATTGGATGGGATACAGAGGAAAAGAACTTCTTACATTAATAAACACTCTAGGTGTTTGCCGTAAAAGTATATCTTTTCTAGAATCAGGATGAATGTGAGATGGTCTCTGAAGAACCCTTCATCCTCAAGATCTGTAACATGCTGTTGGTTTCCCCCTAGATAGCTGCTAGGGTGGCTGCCTGGCTGAGATTGGCTCTCACTCCCTTGGCACCAGTCCTCAGAGCACCAAGTGGAGTTTGAGGCTCTAATAAATCAGAGTTTTCCCCTTTGAATTCTGAAACAATTGGAAAATAGACAGAGGAATCAGACAGGGATCAATAGATCAGTTTTGTGGGTGGTAAAGTTGTATAGGAAAATAAGGTTCAGAGCTGAGGCTTAATGAGGTTTGGCACTTGGGCTTTCTTTCCTTCCCTCCTGAACTGAAATTTTGCCCTCAGTCATAGGCAGAGAAGTTGAGTGACTGCTGGCCTGCCCAGGTGAACCCACTACATGGAGAAGACGAAAATGCTTGTGGCCCACGTGCAGGCAGACGAGGAGTGAGAACTTGTGAGAAAGGAGAGTGCATATGTCAGGAAGGGGATCAAAGCCTTACTGGCTATATATCTCATTGGTTGTTATAAGTCCCTGTGGCCGATATACACTAGGGTTGTCCCCACGATTCCCACCCCCCTCAGGTTCATGCCCTGTATAATCCCCTCCCTTAAAGTGGGAGCAGGCCCTGCGTCTTGCTTCTAGTCAATAGGATATAACAAAGGTGAAGGGATTTTGCAGGGGTAATTACTCAGTGGATTGGGGTTAATCAAAAGGGAGATTATCCTGGGTGGGCCTGACTTCATGAGGTAAAAGCTCTTCAAAGAGGGACTGGGCCATCATCTGAGAAAGAGATTCCCCTTGCTGGCTTGACGAAGTAAGCCACCATATTGAAAGAAGCCCACAAAGCAAGGAATTGGCACGTCAGCAGGCAGCCGCCTGATGACACCAGCAAAAACTCAGGGTCCTCCATCATCCAACCACAAGGACTTCAATTTTGCCAACAATCTGAATGAGCTGGGAAGCAGTTCCTTCTCCAGTCAAGCCTCCAGATGAGAATGCAGCCCAATCAACAACACCTGGCTCGCAGCCTTGTGAGACCTTGAGCAGAGTGTCTGGACTCTAACCAACGGAAAATTGTGAAATAAAAATATATGTAATTTTAGATCACTAAGTTTCTCATAATTTGCTATGTAAGCAAGAAAAAGAATGCTATCCTCTTGGAGAGATGTGAAGGGGACAGGAATAAATGGTAGAGAAAACAGGGGTAATGGTTTCTTGTGAAGGAAGCAGTTATTTTATGGGACTCACAAAGTGTGGAAAGAAGGGGGAAATGTCCTTTCTCCCATTACACACAAGGGTAGGTCTCTATTGTCTCCCATGCCATTCTGATGATTTCTTTTCTGAATTGAGTTTTATAAGAAGGAGAAGTAGAGTTTGATTGGAAATCAGAGATAAGCCACATTATCGTCTGCACCATATCTAAAGGTTCTGTCAACTCCCCTGTTTGAGAATCTTTTTCTTCCTGGGTTTTGATTTTCCAGTTCTTCCTTCTGTTCCATGAGCTGTCTAACTGTGCCTCCAATAAATCCTTCATCTTGCTTTTTAAAGAAAAACATTTCTTGGGGTGCCTGGGTGGCTCAGTCGGTTAAGCATCTGCCTTTGGTTCAGGTCATGATCCGAGGGTCCTGGGATGGAGTCCTGCATCGGGCTCCCTGCTCTGCAGGGAGTCTGCTTCTCCCTCTGCCTCTGCCCCTCCCTTGCTCATCATGGTATTTCTCTCTCTCTCTATCAAATAAATTTAAAAAAATCTTTTTTAAAAAAGAAAAGAATAACATTTCTTAAGCTAGGCAGAGGTAATCGTTCTTGCTTGCAACCAAGATTAAATTTAATACCTGGTAAATTTTGCCACTAGTCTAATTGCCATAAATTAGCTCCCAACACAGTACCCATACCTACTATTTTCTTCCAGAACAAGAACTTTAGGCTCCTCTCTGGTATTTTTGGTTCACTAATTTTCTGGCCCTATTATTGTCCTTCTTGCTGATGATCTCACAGAGATCGTTGCCTATCTGGTCCTAACTGTTTAGCTGGAAGCTGCTGACACTAAGAACCCCAAAGCTGGCTTCAGGGAGAGGGACACCCATTCTTCCCTTAACTACACCTTCTTAAACATGGGGTTTGCTCTTTCTTAATTCCCATCAACCCAACTGAGGTCAGACTATGACTTTTAATAAGCTTTTACTAAAGCCTTGACTATAACAGAAGTTCTTTGCTTCTAACATTGGCCATAGTTAGAATCCACAGGCATGAACCCAACTCCAGAGCCTAATAAGCTTTTACTAAAGCCTTGACTATAACAGAAGTTCTTTGCTTCTATCATTGGCCATAGTTAGAATCCACAGGCATGAACCCAACTCCAGAGCCTAATAAGCTTTTACTAAAGCCTTGACTCTAACAGAAGTTCTTTGCTTCTAGCATTGGCCATAGTTAGAATCCACAGGCATGAACCCAACTCCAGAGCCTTTGATGACTGGGCTACATCCCCACCCAGCTGCTACTCAGCTTCTCATCTCTCTTGATTCCAGACCATCTGATTCTGATTCCCCAAATGGTAGGTATTTTCTCTTCTACTCCAATTTTGTTTTTGTCCTAAGATTGACTTTGCCCTTCAGTGACTAATGGTAAAAATATCCATTGTATTCAGGGGGAACTTCAACTCACCCTCAAGGTTGTGTCTGTCTGCATAATCTCAAACATCAATAGATTGGTTCCATAAGGCATTAGCCAAAGTCTAACTTATTCATTATTAGCTAATGTCATATGTTAATGTGAATAGTCTAGTCTAGCTTGTGTTGTTCCAGATCTAGTCTAAAAAGCACAGTAACTTCCTCCAGATCCCCTTTTTCCAGTCTCCACATCAGACTTTTTGGGGAGAAACACTGGATAAGAAAACAAGCCCAGGATACATCTCTCAAAAACAAACAGTAATTTTCAAGCACATCTCTCCTAAAATGTAAGTTTAGAAAAAGAAAAAAAATCCAATCAAGTATGTAAATGACTAGGATAAATTACTCTAAATGTGTGATATTAAATAGGATACTTGAAGGCTCAATTTGAAGCATCAACACTTGGATTACTTCATAGCTCCCAGATCTTCCTCAAAAATCTTAGTATGTCCTTGCTCTAGGTTTGCATTGGTAGTATGTTTCTTTTGATGATTCTTTTTTTCTAAGCCAAGGAATACTTTCCTCCAAAAGTTCAATTCCAGTCTCCAGTGGATCCCCTTTGTCATACGGTTGGGTATTTGATAGGGTGGAGAAAGCCTTCTATTAGATGTTGGAGGAATGAATTCCAGTTCTTTCTCTACCACACACTAGCCATATTAGCTTGAGAATTCATTTACTCTTTCTAGAAACTTTATCTGTAACAAGAGATAAAATACATGCTACTGTCTAGCCCTAAGTTTCTCTGCTTGCCTCGGAGTTAGGAGACAGAGTGCGTTCGGACAGTGATACCAGGTACACGAAAATTTAGCTGCTTTATTCCAAACCGTAATGCAGTAGGAGTCAAGAGCCTCTCATGCTAGCTGTTCTGCTGATACCTGGGGGTGATAGATCTGGACATGCACAGACATGTGCACAGACATGCACCACTCATTGTCATGTGTGTATAGGATGGGACCCGCTCTCCTGGGTGGAGGGACCACTGTTTTCTCCTGTCTACTCCAATGCCTCCGAATCATCACTGTAGAGGCAGGCCTCATCTGATTGCACAGGAAGGCTGTTGTGGCAGACGTGGCATCTTCGTGCTAATATCGACCGCACCTTGTTCTAGCCCACCCAGTTCTGTGTTTGGGTTGTTTCTTCGCCAAATATTTCATGTCACATATAAGTCCTTTTTGTTTGTAGGATTATCTGGTCCTCCTATTTCCCTCCAGTCCCTGGGGCTCTAGGAGCTGGGCTGTCTCCTTTTTCCTCCTTTTTCCACTTATCTAGAACTTTCTGAATACCTTTGCTTGGCTCACGGGGCCATTCCTGTCTGGCCCGACCCTTTTACCAGCCAGCCCTGCTTTCCTACCTGGCCTCTTGCCCTCCCTCATATCGTCCCCCAAGCAGCAACTCCCAACCTGGGGATGGGGCTGAGAGCCAGGAACTGGGGGATCCGAGATGAGCTGCTGTCTCTCAGGAGCCTGCTTTCCATCCTCCTGTCATGGCCAGGGTCCCCCGGTGCTCTGCTGGCACAGGCTGGCTCACGAGAGTGCGCACTTCCTACCCGTGTGCCCAGCTGTGTTTGCACACAGCCACTTAGGGGGATGATGAGGTCCCTCGGTGTGTTTGTTTTACAGTCTGTTGGAGGCATTTGCTATCAAATAGAGGGGTGTTTGCCCCTAACCACATGCCTTGGCCCCAATCCAGGTGATTAAAAGAAAATAGGTAGTAACTGTAAGAAATAAGATGGTGGGCACTTAAGGGACATAGTTACTCCTTTCTCCCCTTCTCTAGTTTTTAGACTTCTAAAGGAAGGTAGAGGTGGAATGTCTACTATGTGCTGAGTTCTTTACCATCCTCTTCTGTCCACCGTCCCCCTCTCAGTACTTCCTTCACCCACGTTCCTTCTGGAAACCTCAGCTCCATCCCAGACTCCGCCCCTGTGCTATTCTACCAACAGTTGATCTCGTTCTAAGTCTCACTCATTGTCCGCATACTATTCTCACAGGTGGAGATCATCATTTTCATTTGACCAGTAAGGAGTGCAGCCCAGAGACACACAGAAGGCTTGCTAAGGTCAAAGGGCTGGTAGGTGGGAGAGCAACGTTCCACCGTGGGTTTGTCTGAGGCTACAGCCCCCGGCAACTCCTGGGCCAGCAAGCACTCAGCGTGCCCCGGAGCCTGGGGTGGTGCTGGCAGCTGGACTATGAGCCATGGTCTTTACTCAAGGAAATAGGAAAACGGTTGGGGGATTGCAGTGTTGTATAAAAGCAAGAGAAGAGAGGAGTCAGGAAGAACTTGCTGGAGGAGGGGACTTCTGGTCTGAGTCACAAAGGTTGGCTAGAGGTTGGCTGGTTCAACTACAGGGAAAAGGGGTTCTGGCAGAGGTCAAATAGAATGAAGCCATGGACACAAGAAAGAGCAAGGAAGGAAAACGCAGGCTCCTCTGTCTGGGAACGGCCTGGGGGGCAGCAGGAGGACTGTGGGGAATCCTACACCAGGTGGGTTGTCTTAGCCGGTTCCTGAAGCAAGAGGGAGCTTGTGAAGTTTGAGTGGGGAGGATATCCGATCAGGGACATGCCTTAAAGAACACATCATCAGGAGCGAGAAGTGTGTGTGTGTGTGTGTGTGTGTGTGTGTGTGTGAGTGTGCGCACGAGTGTGTGCTTTTGCTAAAAAATGCTAAAGACATAGAGACCAATTAAGAGGTTTTTCGAACAGATCAGAGAAAAAGCGACAAAGCCTGGACCAAGGTGACGGAAGAGGGACGCGAGATGGAGTGGGTTTGTCTACCACAAAGAGTTGTGGCAGACAATAGACTAGACGCAGAGTTGAATTAACTGCTGGGGGGCAGGGGGTGAGCGAAAGGGAGGTGTTGGGAATGACGACGATGAATTTTCTAGTTAAAGAACTGGGGTGAATGATGGTACCGCTAACTCAGATAAGGAATGTGCGAGCAGAATAATGAGGTCAGTGTGGGACACATTGGCGGAGAGCAGGATGCCGGGGCTGGGGACAGCCACTGCTGTCTTCTGCATGACGAGGGGACGAAGGGTGTCGTAGGGGCAGTGGAAGAGAAAGGGGGTGTCCCAGGACACGGTCAGGGCCCAGGCTGGTATCCTGGCCAGCCAGTCAAGGTGAGCATTGGAGAAGCCCCAGCACCATCTGCTTCAAAGCTAGTCCGTGTTCCCGGTTCTCTGGTCACACCGGTCCCCCTCTCTGCTTGTCATGAGTCAGGCACTGACAGCCTCAGTGGTGCCAGTGATTTATCAGTGAGTGGAAAAAGATAATAGACCACCATCTCACCTCGCCTCGCCTCAGCTGATAGAGAGAAATCTAACTGCTTCAATCCACTGTAATTTCATATAATTCTCCATCTTTTTCTCCCTAGTTTTTACTTGGAAGTTTACACAAGTGATTGATGATTTGCTATCAAATATAAAAAAAGAGGCTAAAATATCACTGGACAGTTTAACAGCCTTTAAAATATAATGGTCTCTCTGGCTGGACATCCGTGGTAGCCGTGGGAGCCCCGAAGGTCAAGCTTTAATGAACTGGGGAGAATTAGGGAAGGAAAGTGAAAGTGATCCATGCTCAGCACTGGCTCCACAGTCCGCTGACCTTGGGGGAGGAAGGCACCTCATGATTTATGGAACCCCTCCGGGGCTGTTCGTGGGGCTGTCAGCAGTCGCTGGGGGAGGGTGGTGGGGCTGGCCTGGCTGGCAGCGCCCTGGCTCATGAGGCTGTTTGCTGGGGTCTGTCCTGGGTTCTACTCTCAGGATCACCCCGAGCTCAGCCTCTCAGCAGGGATCTCTCCAGCTTCCTGGCTGCCTCTGACCCTGTCCCGAGAGCTCAAATGTTCCCCTTGCCATCATTTTTGTGCCCTGGGGACTCTCTGACTTGCTCTCTGGATCCCTTTTGCTTCGTTCTTGGAAGTGGAACTAGCCACGTGGCCTCCTTTGCATGCCTGCCTCTGAACAGGTCGGTGAGACCTGGCGAGCCGAGGGGGTGGAGGGGCACTTCGTGTTCTCACACATTCTCCCAGGCCCTAGCCTGCATACCCTCTCATCTGAATCTCTCTTCGACCTTTGAGGTAATTAGAATGATCACTTACAGATGAGGAAGCCGTGACTCAGAAGTTGCAGGAGGCAGCTGCTAGAATGGCTGCCATTCATGTCCGCACGCAATCCCCTCCCCAGAGTGCGGGCCAAACCCAGCCACTTGCTTCTAATGAACGGTATATGGCAGAAGTGATGGGATAGTGCTTCTGAGATGAGGTTATTTTTATTATTATTATTATTTTAATTTAGTTTATTTATTTGTCAGAGAGAGAGCGGGAGAGAGAGCACAAGCAGGCGGAGCGGCAGGCAGAGGGAGAAGCAGGCTCCCTGCTGAACAAGGAGCCCAATGCGGGACTTGATCCCAGGACTCTGGGATCATGACCTGAGCTGAAATCAGATGCTTGACTGACTGAGCCACCCAGGCGTCCCTGAGATGAGGTTTTTAAAAGACTGTAACTTCCATCTTGTTCTCTTGCTGGCTCATTCTGACGGAAGTCTTTTGCCGCCATGGGAGATGAGTTATGGAAAAGTCCATGTGGCAAGGAACTGAGAGAGGCCACCAGCCACCAGCCCTGGAGGAACAACAGTCAACAGTCAACTTGACCATCAACAGTCAAGTGAGTGAGCTTGGGAGTGTATTCTCCCTGCTGAAGCCAGGGGAGGTCTGCAGCCACAGCCGTCACCCTGATGGTAACCTGAATGGAGGGCCTAGCTCAGACGCACCAGGACTCCTCATTCACAGACACTGCACGATAATAAATGTGTGTGGTTTTAAGCCACTTAGGTGTTGGAACATTTTGCAATGCAACGACAGATAATCGGAATTGTCAAATTAGTTGTGCAAATCGACAGTTAATAAGTGGTAGTGTTCAGACTCAAACCTAGGGCTGCTTGATTTTCAAGTGTCATGATCTTTTCATGATATTACATTGGTTTTAAAAAAAAAAATTGACATGGCCTGTGGCTCCAGGAGGAGCTAGACTGTGGAGGTAAATTAAGTCCTTTGAACAGTGGGATCCTGAGATAAGTAGAGGGCCAGGCTCTCACGGAGAAAGGCGTATTCTATCTCTACCTGCTGGGGACCCCTCGGGTGGAGCCGCAGAGTGACTGCCCTTCCCCCGAAAGGTCTTTCCCATTAAACAGATTGCACGTAGGAACATACGCCCAGGAGCCCTCCAGCTGATTTAAGCATCTTTGCTTTTAATTTTTGGTCCCTTTCAGAGGGAAAGAGAAAAATAAGGTTAGTTTCCTGAAGTGTAATTGTTTCGGGCAGTTATTTATTAATGAAAAGGAACAACATGTCAACAAGCCCCGGGTCTCGCTGTAGAACTAATGTTAGCCAAGGCGCAGGTTATAAGATAGGTAAGCCCGCTGTCAGTCTGCATTTGTCCGGGCCCATGATCACCTATTAATTACTTGTGCTCTGGGCCCTGGCTGGGGGACCGTCTTTGCTTCCTCCCCACGGAGGGTTGCTGAGCTTCGAGGGCAGGGGAGCGCCTTCTTGGACACAGTCCTCCTTACAGAGCTTTCGGGCTCTTGGAGAAATCTGAAGACTCACTCTGGGCCTGTGCCCCAGGATGGTGGAGGGACAAGACTGCCTGACAGCTTCCTTTGTTGAAGAGGTGGGGTGTGGAACTCTGGCCTGGGTCGTCGGTGAGTTGTGTGAATTTGGTCAAGTTGGAGTAATAGTCGTGGGGAGGACCCAAGGGAATGAAGCAATTTACCTGATGAATCCTCCTGACAAGAAATTAGAAAGATGTGTGTCAGGGATGCTTGTGGCGAAATTGTTTTCAGCAGAAATGTCAACAAAATTCCTGACTAATCATACTTTAAACTCATGAAGGCATTCATGATTCCTTCACCGGGATGGTCCCTGGCTCTGTGTTGCTGCCGAAGAGCTGGGTGCTCCCCCAC
The DNA here is from genome assembly GCF_023065955.2 of Ursus arctos. Lineage (NCBI taxonomy): Eukaryota > Metazoa > Chordata > Mammalia > Carnivora > Ursidae > Ursus > Ursus arctos. Next base: position 11,819,716 of record NW_026622897.1, read on the forward strand.
CCTTGGTATGTTGGCTTTCTGTCCTCGTGCTCGCCACCTCACTACCACAAAATGGCTACCAGCTCCTCACTCAAGATAGGAAGAAAGAGGGGACTTCACCAACTGTATCTGTCCATTTTATCTTGGAAAGCAATTTTTTTCCCCCAGAAGCCCTTGTCCAAAATTGGTCACATGGCCACTCATATTGTATGGGGATCCACGAAAGTAAGTATATACCCTTAAAAAAAAAAATCATCAGTAGGAGGGGGAGGGCAAGAGAGAAGGGGGTTAGAAATGGCTACGTGAGCTGATCAGTTAGCCAAAGGGTGTCAGAAGCACAGATGTTAGAGCAGGAAGGGGCCTTGGCGATGGACCGATGTAGCCCCAGAGAGGTCATTGCCTGTCTGAAGTCACAAATTAAGTGGCAGTGCCTACCGCGCTTAGCAGGGGGCATAAATGAATTACTTCCATGTTTCCCATGGATTACGAGGCATCTGAGGAAAAGTCCCTTAAATAGAATAGCCTGGAAACCTAGGGTTTCAAAACACATCTGTAGTTTCTTTCTAAATAGTTATGTGGTTTTCTAGAATGTAGAGATAAATTAAGTTACAGAGAGGAAAAGGAACATGGAGAGTATTGGCTATTGAGGGTTGTCTGTTTTGTGGCTACAGGGGTCTAAGACGAGCAAGCTCTCTGGGACCCACGGACCACCCCTTTGCTCTATAGCCACAAAACATCACACAGTGTGGAGGTGCTGAGGGGGCCGAGATGGCCAAGGGGCTAATTCAAGCCCAGCAGCAAATATTTAGTGTGTGTCCACACTCTGCCCAGTACCAAATCGGGGGGGGGGGGATGGTAAATAGAGAAGAAGTGCGATTCAATTCAATCCAACATGACCCAACAAACATCTGCGTAGTAATCTTGTTCCAGGCATGATAAACATCTAAAGATAAATAAATGATGCTTTCCCTCCAAGTGCCCACAAATAGAACAGACAACAACGCGAACAACTCACTAAAGCACTATCAAATATTTCCTCTAATACGGACACGAACCCAAAGCAACGGGAGCTCCGTGGACACAAACAGAGGGGCGCTTCGAATGACCATTCATTCCACAGCGCAAAAGAACAGAAAAGAGATTGATAGCATGATGCCCATGAACTCTCTAGAACGGAGGGACTGACAGTCCAGACAATCCAGAGTGGTAAATATGAGAAGTTCAGATAAAACTATGGAAACTAGGAGAAGACATCACCAGGCCTGGTTCTGCTCCAAGAGGTCCTGGAAGAGGGTCTGGGGAGGAAGAAGACCGGAAGGGATGAGTGATTTGGTAGGAATCGAGCCATAATAAGGAGGTGGGAACGTGCACGATGCCTTTGGAAGCTTGGCCTTATACAAAAGGGCCCGTGGGCAACCTCTTTCTTACTTCTCTTCAAGCTCCCAGTCGCCGAGTTCCAAAGGGCTTTCTTACACGGTCCTAAGCAGAGGTATTCCTCTTGGCCAAAGAAGCCCACCCTTTAAGTATTCCTACGAGAGAGGCAGAGTAGTCAGCAAACGCTCGAGGCTTGAAGGCTGGAGGTGATCGGTGGCCCACTTAAATTCTAGTCTCAAATCTGGCAATTTGTAAGAGACTGATTCTAACACTACCACCCTCCCCCTCATCCCCAGAAGGATAGATTAGAAACAGAAAGCTAAGAATTTTTCCAAGCACGGGAAAAATGCAGTTGTCATTCCATGTGGCAATCTACCTCTAAAGAATTGTTCAAAATTCGATGTCCATACCCTTTTCTATGTTATCTCTAGATTTCTCCTTTCAAGGCATTTCAAGATAAAGGAAGCTCATGAAAAGTTCCAGATAAAGATGCAGGATGCTGAAGGAATCAATACCATTTATTGAGTGCTTACTAAGTGCCAGGCACTGTTCTAAATGCTTACATGAGAAGCTTACTTAACAGGGAGAAGGTCCTGCTGCTGGGACTGCAGAGCCCCCAGTGCCCGCAGCACAGAATGAGCGGGCTGGCAGGATGCAAGAAGGCATCTGTGCAAACACAGCTCTTCATGATGGTCAGGAAGACACGCGCCCTTTGGGTCCATTTCAGTGACTTCATCCATTCTGCTCAACCTCCCGTCTCTGCCCTCGTAACTATTCTGACATTTGCTCACATACTGGCCAGAGCTTTCCTGTCCCTACTACCTGTATGTAGGCGGCAGCTTGATCAACCATCACTTATACCCATTTTCTGGAAAGCTCTTCTTTGGGCAAGTGGTACTGTTCATTGAGTTTCTGAACAGAGTTGCCACTGGGGCCAAGGGATGGCACAGGGAAGAAGCCCATCACCAGGTCCAGGATGGGCGGTCCCCACAACAGTGTCTGATTGCCGTAATGGCAGGGCGGAGCAATGATAACCTCCCTCGGCCTCAAGAGAAACCTCTGCTGCGCGTCACCAACAATCATGCAAACGAGACTCTTAAAATAAGATTAGGTCGAAGCACAACCAACCAAAATTGGAGTCTCTGTTGCTCTATGACTTCATTTAAAGCTTCAGTGCCAGCAGGAAGAAGAAAGAAATCAATATTACATTTTCTTCATCATCAATTTTGCTTTTTGCTTAATGAAAATGCTTTTCTTCCCTCCCTGGTCCCTTCCACCATGGAAGATGTTCTTTGTCCCGCGTCCCTCCCTTTGGCCCCCATCCTCCTACGCCAGCTGAGCTGGTGCAAAGACGTGCATGCTGCATGTTTGCCGTTTTGTACTAAGCACTTAAGTGTATTGCAGAAGATGTCATCTCAATTCGCCAGAGATTCGTGAGTACGACGGTCCTCGCTCGGCAGGCCTGCCTGCTGCAGCTGGGCTCTGACCGTGGTCTGCTCTGGGAACCCACGGGCTGCTCCAAGTTTTGTAGTTTGAGAGTCGACAGCACACCTATTCCAAACAGCTCTCGAGGCCCCAAGGGCGCAGCCCGACTCGATGCCCTGTGCCAGCCTGACGCACCAGACCCTGGAGAAGGGAATTTGATAGGCGAGACGAGCCCATCTTGAATTCATTCATGGGCTATGATTGCAGCAGCAGCAAAGGGACCTCATTAGAAGATGTTCTCACCTGCTCAGTTATAGGAGAACCGAAAGGCTTTTTTGCTGAACAACACAGTGGCCTCGTTCCCCAAGCAGTCGCACCGCAGTGGCCTTCGAGGGCTCTCGACCAGCTCCCATTAGGTTGGCGCCAAGATGGTCCCAATCCAGGACTTGACTCTCTCGCCAGTATTTGGAAAGAGAGAAAGAAACAAAAACTTGCAACAGAGGAAGGAAAAATAAGACCATTTCCCGGGCTGGAAACTCATTTCCTGAGGAGCGAGAGCACGGCGCGCGTTCCCTGGGCCTCCCGGAGCTCCAGGAAGCTCGGCCAGTCACTTAATAAGTCATTGAGGACGTGTGGTTTAATTAACTCGCCCAAAATTCCTCCTTTCCCTTTCTCACTTTTGCTATTAATATTTTTCGATATCTGATAATGCAGTGTAGTTAATTCTTTCTGGCTTTATAATGAACACTGCCGTAACGAGACAGGTTAGCGGTGGTTCAGGCAGTTTTTAATTATCCAGCCGAGCAGGTAAAAGCACTTTCTTCTTCTTTTTTTCCCCCTTACTTAGCAATTAATGGAGGAGCTCAGTGGCACTTACTGTACCTTTTTTGTTTTCTAATGGATGACGCGGCGCGGAGCGGGGAGGCCTCACTGTCCCCCTGTTACTACCCAGGGCAGACGTGCTCGGAGGCCGTTCTGCTGCATTTCAGGCCACCAGCTCGTGGGGCCCAAGCACCTCTGCTGTTGGCTGAAGTCTCCCCTAATTAAAAAGCCGAGTTACCGGGAGTTGTTGTGACCAATTCCCTGTCTTGCCGTTTTCTTTCTCCGCATCTGCACCCGGAGCCCCCGAAAACGCTTTCATGGCCCAGCTGGCCTGGCTTTATGGCAGGCATTTTCCCGGTTCTACTTAATCGGGCCATCTTCCTTCTGTCCCCCCCAACTCACGACAGCTTGGGATTATTCTCCTTACTTTACAGACAGGGAAACTGAGGCCCAAGGAAGTGGTCCGCTTGGCTGAAAGCCCGTCCTTCCGTTCTGTTGCTGCCATCATCAAGCTAATTGGAACACTACCTTAGAGGAGGGAAGAATTTAAAAATGATGGGAGCCGCTTCTGAGTTTCCTGATCCAGAAAGTCACAGGGAGCTGATTTGTATTGCCGGTGCTATCATTTACATGATTCCTCTTCATTTTGCAACAGTGTTAAACAAAAAAAAATTGTTCGGGGAGCACGTAAGACATTTTTTCTGCGGATTGAGAAAAGCTGACTGCCCCTCATCCTGCGTATGCAGCCCTCTCTTTAGAGGGGCTGGAGCAAGTTTTGTGAGAGCCCAGGGCCTCCTGAAGAGGAAGGGATAGAGACCCCATAGGCTCTCTAAGATCGATGGATGGTCTGGAGGTGCAGCCGAGGTCCTGTACAAAGTCCATCTGAAGGGACCCTGGAAGCATAGGTGGGGACGTACCAGGGGACAAGGACAACCAGAGCTAGTGATCTGGGCTTGACCCCCAACTGCTGGGTTTCTGGAGTGGACCAGTGGTTACACTTGCCCGGGAGTGTGCGCTGGGAATGATGACTGGCACCTGAAAAACTCAAAGAGATCCCTGTGAGGGCGGGAGTTCCTTTAAAGGTGGTTTATTGGGGCGCCTGGGTGGCTCAGTCAGTAAAGCATCTGCCTTCAGCTTAGGTCATGATCCCAGGGTCCTGGGATTGAGTCCCACGTTGGGCTGTATGCTCAACGGGGGTACCTGCTTTTCCCTCTCCCTCTGCCTGCTGCTCCCCCTGCTTGTGTTCTCTCTCTCTCAAATAAATAAAGTCTTTTAAAAAAATAAAATAAAGGTGGTTTATCATGGGACACTCATCACTCAGGGGTACTTGTCTATTGTCTCCATTTTACAATAGCTCTTCAGGGATAACCTTCAATGAAAAGGGAGATGAAAGGCCAATTTTGTAGCATCATTTGTGCCAAGTATTCAATATATTCTCTTCCCACCACGTTCTAGGTTCACAAACTTCTGGCCAGATTAAATCTCGTTGAGCCCACTGTGGCAATAGGACTGGAACGTTGAACTCATCAGATCCTTGCTACATCCCATGACATTTTGGTTGCTTGCGACCCCTGTCATGTGACCTTAACTAAGTTGAGGTTAAAATTCTCACTTTTAGAGCCAGTGCAAACTTTAAGCAGTAGCAATGGCCGTGTTGGATATGGAAACTTGCAAGAAGTGCCCAGACCTCTTAATCTACCAGGGTTGACAGCCACCTAATTGTAGGGAGAATTCTAGAACCTTGCAGCTCAGTGCAGATCCCACTGTGACCTCAGGTCCACGGGACTGTGTGAAACTAGTCTTCAGCTACTGCCATGACGAGGCTGGGGGAGAGATCTCACAATCCAGTCTTCCAGCCGGCATTTGGGGGGCGGGACTGGCCCCCACGGGCCTGTGTGTCACAGAGGCTCTTGCACAACCTGGGGGAGGGTGGGTAGCTTGACGATGATAGGCTGGCTTTTCTGTTAAGTACTCAAGTTGATGAAATCTGTCAAAACACTTACTTTATATTTGAAAAGCACTTTGAAGTTTTCAAAACAATAGCAGAACCATATCACACCTGACTCAAATAACACTTTCAAGTGTCATGAAAATACTCCCCATTTTACAGATGAAAAAGTCAAAGCAACAGAGGTCACCTCCCTCTTTAGAGCAGTGTTTCTCAAGGAAAGGTGGTTGTGCTCCCCCCCCCCCGGAATATTCGGAAATGCCTGCAGATAGTTTAACTCCTGGGTGGCCGGGCCGAGAGATGCTATTAAACATCCTGTAATGCACAAGACAACCCCTCCCCCCGTCAAGACAAAGAATCACCTGACCTACAAGAGTGAGAGCTTGGAGCTGGAGAAGCCCCGATCTAAGAGCATGCAGCTAACGGACAGAAGAGCTGGTGATTTTTAAAATGGATACCACACTCGTTCACGATCCCATCCGCCATGTGTTGAACATTTACCGAGCACCGTTCTAAGTGCTTCGCACCCATCAACTCAATCCTCAAAACAATCCTGAGTGGCCAGGATTATTACTCAACTTTCAAATGAGAAGACTGAGACTCCGAAGCACCAACTACGTGGTCAATGGGCACGCGGGAGAACGAGCAATAGAAGTCGTGTTGTCTCACTTCGGGACATCTCCGGTCTTCACTTCTCCATCTGGCTCCCTGCAGCGTGATACAGACAGGAGACTCCCTGCCTGACCAGCATCAAGCCCAGAAGGACTCTTCCTTACAGGCTAGGAGGTCAGAAGCCTCAGGGTCCAGCATCATCAGAGAAAGTGAATTTCAAGAACATTATCTTCTCCTTGTTCTCTCCAGGGCATATTCAAGATGCAGGGAGTCCAACAGGCTCAGAATTTCTATATATTGACATGTGCTCCTTCTCCCCTCTCATACCTATGGCACAGTCCTCGACATGCATACACATCCTCCATTCACTTACTCATATACTCACCCTAAAGTATTTATCAAGGGTTAAAGACACCAAGGGGAAAGAACTATATACTGTCTCGATTTCCAAGTTACTGACAGTCTGTTGGGTCAGACAAGCCTAAAAAAATCATTCTATTGCACTGTGCGTGGTGCAGTGATAGAGATAGGGCCAAGTTGTCAGAGGAGCATAGGAAAGGGGACCCTAACCGGCCTCTGGGGGGCTGGGAGTCATGCGAGTCTCCCAGGAAGTCACCGCTGAGTGAGGTCTTAAAGGCTGTGATGGAATTCACCAAATACAGAAGGGGAGAAGAGACGTCTCAGAGCCTGGAGCTTCATGGCAAAATGCAGGCAGTCCTGGGTTATTGGAATGCCAAGCACAAAGCAGGGAATGGAGTTGGAACAGTGAGCTGCAGCCTGGAAGGGGGGTGTAAAGGCTAAGGAGACATTGAGGAGGGGAATGCATTTTAATTGTCAGGTTACAAACTCTTAGGGAGAGCCTCCATGTATTTCAGATCAGACTGTGCTGCAGTCCATGTGGAAGACGGACTTGGGGGGACTCTAGGCAGGAGGCAGGGAAGTCAGCTGCGAGGTTGTGGCAGGAGTTCAGGCCGAGGGTCTAAACTAGGGTTGGAGAAGGAGGGAATGGATTAAAGTCAGCGGGAGGGGAGGTCAGGTCAGCAGAACTAGGTGTCTGGATCTGGGAACTCATGGAAAAGGGTAAGTTACGTTTGATCTAGTTACATGAGCGGTCTTTGGGTCATTCAGACAGATCTCTGTCCAGTGGACCGCTGGCCATACAGGTGTGAACTTGGAGGGAGAGAGATAGGCTGGAGATGCAGACTTGGGGATCATCGGCAGAGAGGTTGGAGGTGCACCAGGGGAATCAGTTGGGTGAATTGGCCCAACTATACTCAGTCCATCAGTCCATCAGTCTGTGACCGAAGTGCCGGACAGATGCATACACATGGCTGTTGGGAGCCCATCCATATAGGACGGTATTTAAAGATGGTAGGAGGGCGTTTGAAAAAGTCTTTTAAAAAAAAAGGTCATTGCAAGCTGAACAAACAGGTCCAAGAAGGCAGCTGGCCCTTGGCAATCGAGCTTGACATTGCGACTCAGGATAAACACCGTACACAGGCTCCGTGGGAAGCTGTCTTTTTTCCCTCTCATTATGAAAAGAATGTCCATCGTTTGGGACCCAAAGTCAATGGCTCACCAACCTTACAGTCTTTGCTGGCTTAGACTTGAACTCTTCCTCATCTGCATTAATATTCACTACAGGGCCATGAACCTTGGGAGACCCTCCATGGAATCCAGACTTCTGTCCAAGACTGAAAGTCATTAGATTTCCTACATTGTTCCTCTTTCTGCTAGGTCACAGTCCTTCCTAAATGGCGGGATCTGTACACGTGCAGTCACGTACTCACACATGACCGGGAACATGCAAATCCCGCCCCCATCTTCCTAGTACTGCACATACTTAGAGTCAGAAAAACATGTCCTTCCATATCAACACCTGGCACCTGGTATAAAATAAATCCAGACTTAGTAATTATCGTAGGACTTTGCAGCAGTTTCTTCTGACCGGTGTTGAAGGCTGGTGCCAGTCACCATAACTAGGTGTGAATTAACGCAACGGCCTCCGTGTGGCAGAGCCTCCTGGGCTTGTGTTTGAAACACAGGGCTGTGTTTTAGAGCCGTGGATAAAGTTCATTAATAGGTGTGAGCACAGTTCTCAAAGGGCAGTTCTGCCATATTTCCAGCCACTGTTCAGAATTCTCATTAGCCAATTACCCTGCTCCCGTCCTTCCAGCTCCCACGGTAATGTGTATCTTAAAGCCCCTGGTAAGACACAGCATGCTTTAAATATACCTTAATGTATTGGAAATGCACGAGTCCCCTTCGGGTTTATATATCTTAACCACTGGCCAATTTCGCAAAGTTATAAATAAATGTTACAGGCATCGCTGCCGTGGTAGAATCAGCTGGGGATATTTAAAAGCCCGTCTAAAGTCTAACTTACCTCTAAATCTGAGATATAAAGCAGGGTAAGCAAAGCAGGTAGGAATATGCAGATAATTTCCTGGTAATAAAATCAACAACCTTGACATTCGAAGTGAGATTGAGTAGGAATAGGGTTGGTGGGGGCAGCCACTCGGTTGAATTGTTGAGTATTTCTGTGCCAGGGGCTGTGCTGGGCATTGTGGGGATGGAGGGTGCAGAAAATCATGGTTCTGGCCATCAGAGGGTTGATAAAGGTGCATGTGGTGATGAGACAAGGTCATGGGAAATTGTCAGAGAGGTTGAGGGGAGTGACCCTGCACAAGAAAATGTTATGGGGGCCACGTTGGGAGGGTTCAGAAAAGAGTTCTTTGAAGAGGTGGCAACTGATGGACTTTGAAAAATGGGTCCGATTTCATAGGTAGAGCTTGGACGCCTGGAGTGCTGGGAGTAAGAGCATGCAAGGAAGCTGGGAGATGGGGAAATGGGGGCCTTTTAAGATACAGCAGGTAGTCCAGGTAGGTGGGGGTATTTGGTGCATAAAGGAAAGCAATGGGAAGTAAGGCTGGAAGGGTGGGGAGGGGTCAAATTGTATAAGGCCTTGAATGCTAAGGTAAGGAGTTTTCTTAGCTAATTTAGTAGGAAATGGAGAGTTAATTCAAAGCTTTTGAGCAGCAGAAGAAGATTAGAGTTACATTTCAGAGGACTTATTTGGCAGCAGGGTATATACAGGACTAGAATGGAGACAGACATACAGGGATAGAGGAGACCAGTTGGGGAGTTACTGGAATAAAACCCAGAGAGGGGAGGAAGATCTGAACTGGGGAGTGAGCGGTGGGACTGCCGAGGGGAAAGTGCCTCTGAGAGGAATTTAGAAGGAAAATGAGCATGTGGGACCCCAGGCATCTGACAGATATGGTGCAGGAGTACCAGGGGCCACTAACAGAGACAGTGTCAAAGATGGCGCCCATGTTGTCAGCCCTGGTGACTGGAACCATGGCCGAGCCTTGAACATAATGGAAATAAGGCTGCCACAGAGATAAACTGACTTGGGAGTAGGAATGGGTGCGGAGGATGAGTGAAAGTTCTAGGAGATCTTCCAGTGATAAAAGACCCGGAACCCCAACAACAACAGCCTGAGTCTAGAGATAGGTCTTTGCGAGATAAGGGAGTTCATGAGACCAGTAAGGGAGGGAGGGTAGAGCCAAAGGAGAAGAGGCCCAAGGACGTCTCTGTGATGCCATTGTTTAGGATGTCCCCTCATTGTAGCTTCCATATATGGGGACCTCTTGACTACCATTTGAAATATCTAGTCACTTTCAAGATCTGATTTTACCATTGTTATTCCTGCGCAGGACCAAAGACGATAGGAAACCAGGAAGCCAGAGTCTGCAGAGAGGTCAAGACGCATTCCAGAATGGGAGCACCGGGATGTTGGGAGGTGGAGGGTGGGGTAGCAGTGGAGGAGGGAAGGGGTTGAGCAACATTCCTCTCTGGCAAGCCCTTCTGTGCGGTCCTAGGAGTCAGTCTAAAGATATTCCCCAACCCCAGGGGAGGAGAGACAAGTTAGTTGACATGGCACGTGAAACAAGATTCTTGAAGATGAAGTTAGCCAGTCAGGGTTCAATCAGAGAAGCCGACCACCAAGGGTTGGGCGTGTGGGCACACACATATGCATATACGTATACATACGTGCACACACACACACACACACATATTTACACATATACATATATATGTTTTAGCTCCACATCTCTCTCTACCTACCTACCCAGTGATTTGCTACAGGAATTGGACCTTACACACGGTGGCAACTCGACCGTCTTTCCTCTGATGCTGTAGCCTGAAGTCCACAGGGAGGCAGGCATGAAGGGAAGGCTTCATGTAAAGTGGGGGGGAGAAATGACAAACTGAGCCCGCAAGAAAACCTGGAACCCACAGGAGTGGACTAGAATCTCCCATTCTCACTGCCTCTGGTTTTGACGGAATATGTGCATGGCAGCGAACCCAGGGGGCAGCCTCCATCATTGAGCGAGCGGCCCACCTGGCCCAGGAGTCAGAGGGGCTGGGGGGGCGGGCACTGGGGGAAGGTGGAGCAGTTCCATGGCCAGCTGGTGCCCAGCATCAAGGGGAGATGACAGCAAACAAGTGACAATGTGTACAAGCTACAACAGCGCCTGCCCCGACCCTCTGGAAACACAATGGCTGCTGCTGTGCTTCTGCCCTCCATTTCTCCCAGGAAAGCATCTCTTGTGGCTTTTCTTGAACAAAAACTTACAGGGCGGAAGCTCTGGGAAATGCAGTTCATTTAGCCTAGCTGATTTGACACTTAGAAAGTCACCACGGCCAAGGGAAATGGGGAAGGAGGAGAGGAGGAAGAGGGAAGAGAGCAGGGTTAGGAGACCAGGCTCCAATCTGCCGGACAATCAGACTGGAGTTGGACTACAGGTTTCTTAAGGTCAAGGTCTACCTCACGTTGATCTTGTTCTCGTCCATAGCGTGTAAGGACGGGCTATTGAGGACCTGGCAAGCTTCCAGCACCGTCCTGTTTTATATGCATGTGTATTTTACTTACGATTCAGCAAACCCTAACTACAGACTGTTACTATTCCCATTTTACACAGAGAGAGAAACGGAGGCTTTGGGCAGTTAAGCAACTGGTTCAAGGCTACACAGCTAGAAATAAAGCCTCCTGACTTTCCGACAGAGTGCCTGGCACACAGTAGGTTTTCAATATATAGCCATTAAATAAATGGGTGGGTTTATGGATGAGCGATGGAGAAATGGACAGATGGGACAGGTACGTGGTAGAACTAACGAGAGGTCAGGGGGGAGGGGGGCAGGAGAGAAGTGAGGGGCACTTAGAAAGCCGGCTTGACTCTGTGGTGTGCTCCTGCCGATAGCCGAGGGGAGAGAGAGCGGAAGCCAAACAACCGCTGAGACTAGCTTTCCTTTGCCACTGAATTAATCCATAGGCTCATCCATGAAAGACAGTGCTTCGGTGGATCATCATTTGTATGGCTTCCTGGGGCCCCGTGTAAGCAGCGAACCCTAAACCGGCCTTCCTGAGCAACTCGCCGGTGAACTTCGGCGTCTCGTCTCCATCCCTGTGCAGCGACGGTGCGTGCCCGGCCATTTCGCCGGGTTCTGTCCTTTATCCTGTGCCTGGGGTTTGACCAGAGGACAATTAGCCCATCTCTTTGCCCCTCAGATGCCTCAGAACGATTAGCCCTGAATGTAGGAGTCGTACCCCTTAGAAATGGGAGTAGACCCCGGGCCCTTCTAGATGGTTTCTGGAAATACGCTCGGGCCTCGGATGCAGGCCTCACCAGAACCCTTCCTTGGCAGCCTGCCTCTCCTGGTAGGGGAAGTGGTCCCGCAGAGTGGAGGCTAGTCTCCGAGACAGTTTGTCTGCCTTCTCTCCGAAGCTTCCTGTGTATGGGAAATGAATAGCTCCCATCCACGCCCTCCCTTCCCCTTGGCAGGCTGCTCCCTGCCCGCCTGTGAGGTTCCAGGAGTCTGTGACATTATCTGCTAACTCCCAGGAGAGGCTCTGGACCACGGCTGGGAGCCCCCAGAATGATGAATCTGCAGGAAGGGAGAGTGTGCCAGACAGGGGAGCTGCTGAGCTCCTGTGATTGGGCTGGGCTGGGGCAGCCGCGCGGGGCAGAGGAACCACGGCTGGGCCAGGGGCGCGGGGTTCCCAGAGTCTGAGCACCCTCGGCGAGGGCCCCAGCACTGGCAGGCCCGTTTGTCGTCCTTAAGAGTGAGGAGCTGTCATTTGTGTGTCGGCATTCTCCAGAGCTGTGGACTCCAGAGTCTTAGAAATCCTCCTGGTGGCTGAGCCTCCCACTGGCCACAATTAACCTGTTCAATACTAGGTCAGCAACTTTGCAGGGAATGTTTGCTGATGGCATTCTGCTGGGTGCATTGGTACTGTTGACTCTGGTCCACAGAAAGCCTGACACATCCCTTGTGGCAGAAGAAAGCTAGGAGCAAATTCTGCCTGCATCACAGAATCCTTAGGCTGAGTGTGACATTTAGAGGTCACCTGGTCCGTCCCTGTGCCTGCAGGCAGACCTGGACATAAACCAGCCTAGACAGATGAGAATCTGTTCTCTCTCTGCCTTCAAAAACTTAAGGACATTCCATGTATACCCTTAGTTTCTAATATCCCTCGATCCTGAGAGAGTTCTTCTCTAGAGCTCATCTGTATTCCAGCGGCGCTCCGATTGGTATCTCAGTGGCGATGGGAGGTACCACCCATCGTATGCTGTATGCCGTGGGTGCTGGAGCGGGTGCGAACGGGCTTCTCGGAGCCCACTGTGCATCTCCCTTCCAACTCAGGGCTCAGAGACAGCATGGTGGTAGCTTGCAGTCAGCCGTGGTATGAATATTTACACCACAGAAATTGGCAAATGCTACAGATCAGGGAATCCCCACGCCCACCCCCAGAGAACTCGTTGTCAACATGAACCAGCACACAACTCGTTGTATGCCGAGATACTCCTCCATAGGACTTGGGTAACAATTATTCTCTGGACACTTCATGGAGTGCCCTCAGGTGAAGCTCCCTCACAGGCAGGACTCTGATTTCCCTGAGAGCAGAGGCCGTGACTTGCGTTTCCCCACCAGCAGCTGCATGGGGATGGCACGCCGAAGGAATGAAAGACAGAGACCAGATCATCAGGCCACGTGACTCCAGCTTTGCATGGTCTTAGGCCTCGCGCACTCACGCCGCTCGAGTCAGATTGGCCAAAGAGGAGATATGCGTACCTGAATTGACGTCAGAGTCATACAATTTAATTCAAGCAGGCTTTATGAAAGCTCTCCTCGGTGTCCCCCCTTTCCTAGGCTCTGGAGCCCAGGGGGAGGGGGTGTTCATGAGCTGCAGCAGTCCCTCCCTCCTATTCTCGAATAACTTATGCTTTGATTGGGAACATACGCATCCAAGCAGACAGTTAGACATCCACAGGCGTACCCTTGAAGGCTCGTGCTTGATGGATGTGGGGTGGTCATGAAACACAGCAGTAAGAACATGGGGCACTGGGGTTAGATTGCCTGTGTTCAAATTCCAGACCATCATTAGTAGTTATGCGACCTTGGAAGGGTTGCTTAACACTCCCCACCCTGTGCACCCTGTGCACTGGCCACTCAGATCCCTGAGATCTGAGTCATACAGTAGTTATCAGGGCCCGTGCATTGATGGTTAGCAAGCACTTAGCACTGTGCCTGGGATATAGCAAGGATAAAATATATCGTGGTTATTATTTTTGTCTCATAGTCTAATGGCTTCTTTTTAAAAACTGAATACATTGAGGCCCTGGAGTGGGAAAATGACTCTTCACCTGAGACCAGCAGCAGGAAGTACTGTTGTCGGTCTTAGGGGAAGGCATGTGCTGCCGTAACAGATATATCCCCAGACCGCAAAGCCTGGACACAATGAATGGCACTGTCTCTTCAAAGTCGCATGTCCAGCAGGCAACCGTGCTCCGTTGTGGGGCTGCACCTGCTGGAACCCGTGGTCTCCAAGGCCACGATGGCCGGGGGTGGACAGACGTGGAGGACATGTGCCAGCTCCTTGCTGCTTTGGCCAGTCCATTGATCAGAACTAGTTCCGTGGTCCCTGCCCAAGAGTGACTGGGGTGCAGCCTGATGCGGGGTTGTGGGGTGAACACAGCGCGTACCACACTGATAATACAGAAGATACACCAGGGTGGCATACGGCGAAGTGCTTAACAGGGGACGGCTACTCTGTGTGACTGTCTGTGATTAAGTAGCCTGGCGAGGGGTCCATACCAGCACGGCGGCAGATCAGGGACGGGGCAGAGCAGAAGGGACAAAATGTCTGAGCATTATTTGTTGAAGGACTAGTGCGAGCTCAGCACCCAGCTCTGGAACAAGACCGAAAGGACAGGTAGAACCAGGAGCCGTGGAGGGGAAGGGTACCCCCCCCCCCAAAGCAGCATCTCCTGCGGTGGGGACCCTGTCATCACTCACGACTGTCACCAGGGGTCAGGGTGGAGGCAGAAGGCGGATATCACTGTGATCAGTGGCAATCCCCCAGACCTCTGGCTGCTGCCACCGCCTCTCCCTCTTGCTCTCACCTTGGAGAAACTGCCACGGAGCTCATCTTCTTTCGTAGGCCCTGGAATAACCGCTTCCCGGTGGAGCACAGTGTGGCAGAAAGAGGACTGCACGCAGAATCAACAAATGCAGGCTTCCCGCTCCCCCTTATGCCTCTGACTCCTGTGTGACGTAGCGCAGACAATCCACCTCTCTGCGCTGCAGTCCTCCTTGGTGAAAGGGGGAGTTCGCTCAGACCCTTTAGGGCTCCAAGCCTCTCCTAGCCAGCGTTTATAGGATTTATTTGGGGTAAAATCTTCGGAGGCCTGGTCTGGGATTCTCCTCTGGGGAAAGATTCAGGCAGGAAAGGATTTCTCCAGGGCTCTGGTGGCTTAGAGGTGAATGGGATGGAACATAGCATATGCAAATCTTTGGTGAGGGGCCAAGCTTACGTCAGAACAGAGCAGGGATAAAAAGGCAGCCCTGGAAGCCGGGCCCGGCCTCATCAATCTCAGCACTGACTTATCAATCAGTCAGTTCAATCAGTCGCAACACTTTTTTTTTCTTTTGGAAATAAATAAAGATGAAGGCAAGAGATACCTCCCCAGTGAGGAAACCCCAGAGCAGTGTGGGTAGTCGTTCGGCCACTGAATCCCGGAGCTGGGCTCTGATGAATGGAACAGGCTGCCTTTGATAAATCAGGTGACCTCCATCCAGTGGGTTTAGGCTCTTGTTTCTAAATGGGAACTTAATGCCGCTCACTCATTCATAGGTAGGACGCTGTGTCAGAAAGTTAATATAGAAATCTGTTATTTACAAGGGTTTCCGCGTTTGTGTTTTTAAAAAAACAAACTTATAAATCATACACATCTCAGAGAGAAACTTTTCTGGCATAAATTGTCACCCTCTTCCTATAAATCTCACATTTGCAATCCCTCCTGATCCGTGAGACTGCCCCCATTTGGGGAGGGATGGGGGCTGGGCGTGCTGGGAGCCAGGAGGAGGGGGTGGGGAGCGTGCCAGTAATTTGTTCCTCGTTTTGGCTTGGACTCCTTTTATTTATTTATTTTATAGCTTATCTGGCTCTGGGAGTACACCGAACAAAAAAGAATGTTTCATGTCAGTAAAATATGCGAGGGGGGATGGATTCTAGAGCTGGTTTATGAAGGCAATTTCCTGGATGGCTCCCTGGGGGCGCACGGACCTCCGCACCCAGGCCCAGCTGTCAGCCTGCACTGGCCTTTGGGGCGCCTCCAGCCCACAGGGGTGCACATGGGGGCCTCAGGCCGCCTCAGGTCCACGCTACCTGCTGCGGTCTCTGCCCTGGGTGAGCCCCTTCTTCCTCTGGAAAGGACGAACATCACCCCACCCCCACCCAGCTCCTCCCCTTCTGCCTCTATTCCTCCTCCAGGAAGTCTTCTCTAACCAGAACTGCAGATCGCTGAACACATTAGGATTTACGTTAGCAAAGGACAACAGGAACGACGAAGCAGACACTCTACTAGAGGATGAAATAACAAAGATCCCTAAAGCTCCGGTCTTTAGGGATCACTTCCTGCCCATATGTATAGATCTTCCTTGACTTACAATGGGGTTACGCCCCAATAAACACATCGTACGTTGAAAATATCATTAAGCTGAAAATGCATTTAATACACCTAACCTATTAAGCATAGCTTAGCCTTGCCCACCTTAGACGTGCTCAGAACACCAACACGAGCCTACAGACGCCTGCATCGTCCAACACAGAGCCTATTTTATCATAGTGTTGAATGGCTCATGTAATTGATTGAACACTGTATGGAAAGTGAAAAACAATGGTTGTATGGGTGCAGAAGGGCTGTCAGTGGATCGGTTGTTTACTCTCGTGATTGTGTGCTTGGCTGGGAGCTCTGCCGCTGCCCAGCATCACAAGACAGCCTCCGACTGCAGAGCGCTAGCCCGGGGAAAGATCAAACTTCAAAATTCAAAGAGCAGTCTCTACTGAAAGCATATCCTTGCGCACCATCATAAAGTGGAACCATCTTAAGCCGGGGACCGTCTGTAGACCCGGACTTCTGAGTCTATGCTGAGTAAGTCGGGACATGGACTAGTGACATGTCTCAGGAGAACGGCTCCCATCAGACCAGCTCCTCTCTCACTTGCCACTAGCAGGCACTAGACCTTTTAGCTCCTCCACCAAAAAGGGCTTTTATGGCTTCTCCTCTACCCGAGCCCCCTGCCCAAGTCACTGCTGTCCGATGTCTGAGCCACCAGCCCTGGGAAGGACACACCTTCTTCCAGAGCCCTCTGTGCCCAGGTGACTTTGCAAGAGGGAATTTGCCTCAATGTCTTCACTGATGGATGGAAGTGGTTTCATTTTAACCATGGGAGTGCCTTACTGAACACACTAAATAGATTTCCGGAAGGTTGCTGGTAACATGGGGGGGGGGGGAATCCTCTTTTAAAAGCATGGAGGGAGTTTCTATTTAAAGCAATCTTATGATAAATCCTTTTGCAAAGAATTCTTTGGTCTTGAGCAACCTGTTGGCAGTTTAATCATTCTGCCGGACACTTCACCTGCGTAACAGTAACCATGCTAATAGTACTGGCTGATTGGCTGCTCCCTGTGTGTGTGTGTGTGTGTGTGTGTGTGTGTGTGTATGTGACCATCCAGTGTCCCTACTTGCTCCCCTTGCGTTGTGCCCACCCTGCCCACTGTTGGCCAGAGTGACCTTCCTAAAGTACTAGACTCCACAGACTGTGTCTCCTCCTTGGAACTGCTCGGGGGATCCCCCGCCACAGGTGAAGCCCAGCCTCCTTGCCCTCGCACGCACAGCCCTCCAGTCTGTCCTCAACCTCCTTCTCCATGCTCTCCTAGCCCATGGAGTCCTTGCCCTGCATGCTCCCACCTCACCCCTGCTTCTACCCACCTCCTCTGTTAAGGCAGCAGCTGCCCACTGCTCTCCCTTTGTTGGCATTGTCCCTGCCGGAAACAACTGACCCTTCACCTGGTCTTCCAGACGACTCTCTCGCTCTCTGGAAGACTCACCGCTTTCTGCCCTGAATTATAAACTTGATCTATATTTTGTTTCTCTTCACTAGCTACTTAGGGGCTGAGATCTGACTTATTCAATTCAGCCACACGCTCTGTGCATTCTAACGGATCCCTTAGACTTCTAGGAGCAGAGCTTGAAAAGCCTTATTTTAAATGCAAAGAGATTGCCGGCCAGAATGTGAAATGGTGTTCTCAAACTCTGGGAACCGACTCTGGCGTTCCGGCCAGCGACACTCAGGCCACCGCTTCTTCCTCCGTTACACGGGAGCTTCCTCAAGTGTCTGCCCTCGGGAGGTTGTCTACACTGTTCTATCACCCTGTGGGATCACCAGTCTTCAGTCTACTATGGTTGACCCAGTCGTTCTAGCTCAGGGTCTCTCTGCACCCCAACGGGAGAGAGGGGCAGATTGTCCAGGGCCATCTCCTGAAGCTCCGACCCCCTGGAGCTGCACAGACGACCAACTCCTTTGCTCTAGCAGAAGGGGTTGGGCTTTAACTCAGCTTCTCTGAGACTGGCGTCTCCCTTCCCCCAGCAGCCTGAATCCACCTTCTCACGAGGTCTCCAGGTGCTCACGGCCGGCGCTCTTAGATAACTCCCGACACCAGCCTGGCCCCTGGGTCTCACCTGTCCATCCTGCTCCCGGGCTGACCCTCCTCGTGAAGCATGACCCCATGGTTTGAGCCACGCTGCCTTGACCCACGGGACCCACGAGCCTTCTTTCGCTGGTTGGGCTTGTACGTTTGGCCAATAAAGGCTGCTCCGTCAGCCCTGCTGTGTGATACTAGAATGGCTACCTTCTCCCACCGTGACCCCACCCCGCGGTTCATTTTCTTGCCTTTCTCGGCGCTGAGACCCACCAGCAGGTCCACTCCCCGGGAGTCACCAGGGTCAAAACAGAACTCCCTCTCTCTTTCCTTTTGAACATGTCCATTTCCGGAAGGCCCAGGGGCCTTCCTGGACGTCTCCTACAGGTCGCTTTCTGAGTGCTGCCCTCAGATAACCAGAGCTCTCTCCTTCAGGAGAGAGCTTTCCAGGGAGAAGGTGACCGCGATGGGCCAGGCGAAGCCTCTAGCTGACACGCGCATCTCTCCTCTCAAACACCCCCCGCTCTATCTAGTTGGCTGCTTCCACATCCCAATCATAATATAATCGCTGAAAAAACAGGGACAGTACTTCATTTGTGCATAACTGTACAGCAGAATAGTCTGCAGTCATTCCAATGGCCTATAAAGCCCCACTCACGTGGCCATCCCTCCCCCTTACCTCTCTGGCCTCACCCCTCCTCTGCTGTCCCTGGCTCACCCTCCCTCTGCTCCAGACTTCCACCTTTTTTTGAAGGCCTCAGGGGGTCTGTACTTGCTGTTCCACCTGCTTAAATGCAATTCCCCCAGGTATCTCCAAGGTTTGCTGCCTCCCTTCCTACCGAGCTTCTGTCAAACGTCACTCTTCACAAAAGGCTGTTTCTGACCATCCATTGAAAATGCTACCAAACGTACTCCCTGCCCCACTTACATAACGTCTTTTTCCTCTTAGGCACTTACCCATTGACGTACCATGTATTTCACTTAACTATTTTTCTCCTTCTCTCTGCTGGAATGCAGGCTTTATGAAGGCAGGAAGTTTTTTCTGGTTTCTTGACTGCCCTACCCCCTCTGCCCAAAACAGAGCCGGGCACAGAGTGGGTATTGAATCTGTAAGTTGTTGAATACATGCGTGAATCACACTAAGAATTAGGGCAGGAGCCAAGTCTCATTTCTACCTCAGCTTATTTTCCTGGGCTTTCGGGAACTAGAGGTGTAAGACTTGTCACGGAAGAATGGAGCTGGTGTTTTTATTCTTCTTCGCTTTGGTTTTCTTTCCTTTCTTACTAAACCACCTACATCGGCTTGTATGATTAAGAAGTGCCTTCCTTCCCAGCATCACTTAGTTCAGAAAAAATATTTATTTGGGTCTGATGTTGGCAATACATCAAAATCCAGTAATCATACCATAGTGCAAATGCCTTGAGGGGTGTGAGAGCCATAACATAATAACATGTAATCTGCACATCAGGATCACAAAAGCGAATCTGTAATTTCATTTTATTTACTTTCTTAAAATGTGACAATCCCACATGTTGCTCGAAACGATGGAGGTTGGGACAAACAGAAATGCGGGAGGTTTAGGAGCTGTGTCAGTCAAGTCTTGGGGATTCCTCCTCGGTCCGTGCCCGGAAGATAGGCCTGAGCAATTTCCCCTTTCACTGCAGCAATATCTCATCTGCATTCGGGAGAAAGACCCCCAATCCGTAAGCATAGGAGCAGGCCTGTCTCTTTACGAGTGTGTACGCTTCCCACGGCGCGCTCCTCCTGGGTCTTGGGCACTGGTGTACTGGCATGAGCTGTTTTGAGGCCTGGGTTGAGCAGCCTGTGTGCGAGAAAGCTCCAGTGTGGTCTATACCACATGGAGGGTGGGGGCAGCCTGGGAGATGTGAACCGCAGCAGACTTTTCTTACTGAACAGTGGGCAGTGGGCCGAAATGAAATAGTGCAAAGCAATTTTCAAAGGCCCGTGAGCTGTGGTCCCAGCCTGAGGGGTCTTAAAGCCCCAGGGGAAACTTCTCTTGTCTCTCCCCCAAGGGTTCTGTTCCATCTAGTCACTGTTGTGAGTTTTCTCTCCGTTGACAAGTGACTTCATGCTAAATGCAACAATGACCATTGCCTACTGATACGTGGCAGAAATTTGCTGGCACCATCTCACTAACCCACAAGGCAGGTGCGCAGTCCCAGATTCGTCCGGCAGGAGCCTGAGATCCACAGAGTTTGAATGACGAAGAAAGTGAGTGCTGAAGCTCGGATGTGAGCCCACGCCTCTGCGGCTCCCAAGCCTCTGCTCCTTCTACTTCATTATGTTACAGTCCCCAGACTTGTCACCAGTACTGTCTTTAGCCCTATGCAACCGAGCTCTGAGCTCCATGCTCAGAGGGCCCCAGCACTGGCCTTCATCCTGTCCTACTGTCCCTACATCTTTGGCACCCACAGGACATGACCACCTGGATCTCACACCCCTCATCGAGGCCAAGTTCTGGGTGCTCAGGGCACCCTAAATAGTCCTGATCCCACTTCTGAGGGCTCACAGTTCTCTTTCCAGGGTCTCTTGGTGCCTACCCGTTGGCTCGAGGGTAGCCAAAGGCTGCCATTTTGAAGGTAGGGCAAGTGAATGGAGCTTGGACATGTGGTCTGGGGTCTTCCCACACATGTACACAAGGCTTCTTGTTGCCTAGGCTGGAACCAGGTGTGGGAGGAGAAGAGGGGTAGGCCCCCGTCAGGCTGCGGCCCCTGTACGCTTACTGCAGGGCCCACGAGCGCCACATCGTGGTGCCCTGAGTGCATACAGCCCCTGCATGGTTGTCATGGCGCCCATTACGTCCAGGAGAGTCACGACAGCTCCAGGAGATTGGAGGAGTTGGGGGATGAGGGAGAATCCACAGGTGGTAATCACCCCCAGGTATGTCCTCCAATACCCTCTCTGCCCCCTCATCTCTGTCCCTTGCCTGCCCTGATCTGCCATGCTCCTGTGGCCCCTCCTCTTTCCCAGAATGCTCCTTGCACAAACCCTGAAAGTGACCTGTATTTCATGGACGAGCTCTTTGTATCTTGGCCCTACTACCCCCCTCTAGTTTAGCTAACCTGACAGACATATTCCCAACAATATGAAGACCTCATGGAGTTTTCTCCACGGGCAGGCTGTGGCCTTTCTATTATTTGCTGGTCCGATGACAGGGAAAGGTGGCAGCTGAGGGAAAGACTGTCGGCAGTAACTAAACACTGAGCATCTTCTCATTGCCCTTTGCTCTCCGGCCACCCTCTACCGCCTCCACAGTAACCTGGGCTTTCGTGAAGCCAGAGCATCTGGCTGCAAAGAGATCCCCTGAATCTCAGACTGAGCTCCTCTTGGAATGAAAGAAATTGCTCAGTCTGTGGGGTGTGGAGCTACATTCGAAACCAGTTTATGATTCAGGCTTTCCCCAGCCACCACCGTCCCACCTTTCCACTTTCATCTTCCACCATGCCCCTAGTTGCATTCAGCGCCAGCTAGACTGGTTTCTTCATAGACCAGTCCACACACTCAAAATCCATGTCTCGCTTGTACCATCTTCCTTGCTGTGAATGTCCATTCTTATTTCTCTCATCTGGTGGGTATGTTGCCCATTTCTCAAAGCCCTTGTCAGTGGGAAGTCATACCATCCGAGGTGTGATTGAAGAAACTACAGTTGTTTAGTCAAGAGAAGAAGACAAGAAAGACATCAAAGCTGGTGTGAAACAGAGGGATTGTCCTCTGGAAGAGGTGGCGGATCTAGTACAGGGGACCCCAGCAGGCCAAATCAGAGCCACCAGGGAAACAGCTCAGGTCAGTGCGAGAAAGATCCTCCCGGCAGTGAAAGAAACTGAAATATGGAGCAGAATGACCGGAAGAGTGTCAGGCTTTTGGGCAGATACTGACGATGTTCACCAGGGGGTCGTTCTTTGGGGCTGATGAAGATAAAATTTAATCACCAAGAGTACTCTTGGCCTACGTGACTCTGAAGGTCCCTCGAGCCCTGAGATCCAAAAGTTTCTAGTGTCACAGGAGAATGGAACTTCTTCTTTAATCACTGCTGGCTTCAGAGAGATTCATTTCTCTGGACAACTTAGAACTGAGACTCCTATGTTTAGTCCTTATTATGAGTTCCTCGTCTACTGTTAGTTACCCTAAGTTGACTGAAAACTCCTTGACCTTAGGGACCATTTCTTAGATTCCTCCTGACTATAGTAAGGTGGCTCAATGTACGTGTCCCTTTAAAAGGATCACCTTTTCTGATTGTAAAAGATACTTAGCCTCATTAAGGAGAGTTCAGAAGCTATGAAACACCAGGAAGAACACAAAAACAGTCCCCAGTCCCATCATCCAGGAACAGCCACCGAAAAACATGCTCACAGACTTCCTCCCTATCTCTAATACATACTTATTTTTTGAAATGAGGAGGACAAACTTATGGGGGAGCTTTGTGTTTTTCAGACTCAACAAGCAAGTGGTAACCAACAAGCTCCATCAGACCTCTGCGATGGTAGAGCTCAGTCCAGAACTTTCTGCTCTCAATGCCTCCTCCGAAGCAGGGGAGGGGAGGAACTCTGCCTTCGTCCTGGGCTGCTGTCTGCTCCAGGTATAGCACCCAAGAGTCGCTCAGTCGTTTTTTGCTGCCTGTGCCTCCCTTCTGACCCTAAGATGCTCCGCACGGGTCAAACACAAGCTCTCCCCCTCCCCAGTTCCCAGGGGGTCTCCGTGGGGAGGATTAGCCTGGCTGGAGATATGTGTGTGTGCGTGTGTGTGTGTGCGTGTGTGTGTGTGCGAGCGCGCGCGTGTGCGTGTGCATGCGTGTGTTTTCCTTTCTCCCTAACTCACTGAGAGCTTGGCAAGGCCAGAAGAGAGGCGCCTGATTATTTTTAGCCCCTTGTTCCTCGGAATGGATTGTGCATAACAAAAGAATGCTAATGCTCAGTGTCTTTATGAAAGCACTCGGGTTCATCAGCTTTGCAAAGAAGTGAAATTAAATCAAGATTTAATTGGGATATGCATGTTTTATTCATGCTACTAACCACAGGAGAAGCCAGCAAGCTGAAGGTAAAAAAGAGGGGAAAAAATCTTTTGAAAAGTTGTTTCTCTCTGATTAAATAGAGATAGTTTCCAACTTCAAAGGGAGCAGGCCTTTAATGTATTTTAAATGCTCAACTACGCTTGGCCTGGCCAACTCTGCTGCTGGTGGGTGACGGCAAACCGGGCATGCCCTGCTCCTGCCTTCATGTCTGGCCTCTAGAAACAGCTACACGGCTCCTGGCCCCACCCTCTGTGCCTCCGTGTCTGAGGCCCTACAAACGGCTGTCCCAGAACCCTGGGGAGAGGTGGGCTCGGCTCAGAGGATCTCGAGTTACGCCTTGGAAAGTGAGCAGCCCCTACCGCCAAAGTCAGAAGGACAAATAACACCAGAGAATAAGACTTCTCCCCTTCATTAGACATTTCTTCCCTGGACGGGGACACATCGAGTACCTAGCTAGCTATGTCAGGTACAAAGATGAAGCAGTCCCAGCCCGAGCCGCTTGTACCTAACAATACAGGACAAGAGATTAAACAAAGACCTTAAATAACATGGAAAAAAGAGAGAGAAGGCAAAGGTTGCCGGAAAGGTTTCAGATGCTTTGAGAGATCAAAGGAAGGAACAACTCCACAGCGAGAGAGCAAAGAGAGCTTTATGGAGGAGGTGGCCTTTGAGCCCAGTTAGAGGAATGTCTGGAATTCCTGTGTGTGCAGATGGGGAGAAAGTGTTCCAAGCAGTGCAACTGAG
This sequence comes from Ursus arctos, assembly GCF_023065955.2. Classification (NCBI taxonomy): domain Eukaryota; kingdom Metazoa; phylum Chordata; class Mammalia; order Carnivora; family Ursidae; genus Ursus; species Ursus arctos. The sequence goes on from NW_026622897.1 coordinate 11,843,701, forward strand.
TCAGGTTGGTGGCGACGGAAAGCTTGAAAGGTATTTCAGGGGTAGACAGAGGGTCTAATTGGCTACGGCTTGTGAGGTGTGTGGTGCAGCCGTGGGAGGATCTGGGAATAAGGTTTGGGACAAAAGCACGGGGAGCCTTAAACTCAGGCTGAGCAGTTTATAAAATGAGAGGAGTGGCTCAAGTTTAGGGGATAGATGGCTCTTCAGAATCACAATTCAAAGGCCCATAGAATTGGAAGAGATTTTCAGGACCATCTGGTCCAAAGATGGCCGCTCCTACCGCTCACTACCTACTGTGACCATGGCGGACCTCACTCACCCATCTTGGCACTCTTCTTTTGAAATCAGGAGGAAGCTTACAGTCTTTTCGAAAAAACAAACAAACAAACAAAAACCCAGCAAACTGGTTGCCACTGCTGTATTCTGGCTATCTGAATTTTTTCCCTGCCTCTCTTTTTTTTTTTTTTTTAAAGATTTTATTTATTTATTCGACAGAGATAGAGACAGCCAGCGAGAGAGGGAACACAAGCAGGGGGAGTGGGAGAGGAAGAAGCAGGCTCATAGCAGAGGAGCCTGATGTGGGGCTCGATCCCAGAACACTGAGATCACGCCCTGAGCCGAAGGCAGACGCCCAACCGCTGTGCCACCCAGGCGCCCCCCCCGCCTCTCTTTGATATTTCATACTCCCAAAACATCTACATGAAGGGGGTGGAACAGGTTATTTTAGCTTTCCATAAAAGTGGGCTAGGTTATTTGGCTTTAATTACCCACTGAGAAAAAAACTACAAGTCCTCTGAAAGTATCAAATAGGTAACAAGACAGCAAGGAATTAGCAAAAAATTTAATTAAGGGGAAACGTGAGAGGTAAAGGCAACACAGAAGACACTTTTGCTTTAAGAGCATGGGCTGATTTGGGGATTTTTGAACTTTTGTCTGAAACCCTTATGGATGAAAGATAACAGAATCAAAATCCAAGGTTGTACAAGGTTTGAAGTGTATTGGATAACATGTTCCACAACAAGCTGGTATAAATAGGAACCAGAAGGAATCCAGCCCTCTTACAGATTTGCAGTCCTGTTTCCCATTTCCTGGGTGGCTCAGGAAGCCTCAGGGCATGAATTTGGTACGGGCCGACCCTTTACTGGTAGATTGATGGCACTTGGAAGAAGCAATGCAAATCGTTTCCGGTTCATCTTTGGCCTTGAATATTACTATTTAAAGTCTAACAGGTATCATAGAATCAAAGATAACCAAGTCACAAGAAAAAAAAAAACTATAATGGGTGCAAAAAGGAGAAACAAAAGCAATAGAAATGTATCTACAGGGACTTTAGTATTAGAATGATCGGACACATTATTCTTTTAAGGATTTATTAATTTATTTTAGATAGTGAGAGAGAGGAAGAGTGGGGGGGGAGGGGCAGAGGGAGAGGGAGAAGCAGGCTCCCCGCCCAGCTGGGAGCCTGACCTGGTGCTGGATCCCAGGACTCTGGGATAACAGCCTGAGCCGAAGGCGGACCCTGAGTCCGAGATAGGGAGTCAGATCTTTAAATTCTCGTGACAACCAGTCTTTAGCTATGGATCACCTCTGGAAGGAACCTCTTTCTGACCGAGGCAAGTTTCAAAGAGACTGTCAGGCAGTAAGATTCCCATAGGCTGAGTAAATTGATGCCTTATTCCTGAAAGACAGATGGACCCTGAAGCATGGCATCCATGGCTCTGCTTAAGGAAATAAGAAAGATGTGTGATTAAAATTTGTATGAGCAGAAATGGTAAAGATTGACTCATTCGATTTCTCTTTTTGAAGAACTTCTGGGGTGCTTGGGTGGTGCAGTTGGTTAAGCGTCCAACTCTTGATTTTGGCTCAGGTCATGATCTCAGGGTTGTGAGATCGAGCCCCGCATTGGGCTCTGTGCTCAGCATGAAATCTGTTTAAAATTTCTGTCTCCCTTTCCCTCTGTACCCCCTGCTCTCTCTCTCAAATAAATAAATCTTAAAAAAAAAAAAAAAAACTTCTGAAAATGAAAAATCTAACTGCCAAAATTAAAAATCTAAAGAATGAATTTAACTGTGGATTAAACAAAGGTAAAGAAAGAATTAGTACATTGGAAAATATGCTGGAAGAAAACCGTCTATGCATGTCATGAAGAGACAGATAAGTACAAAATGCAGAAAAGTGGTTAAGTGATATACAGGATAGAAGAAGAGGGTCTAGCATACATTTAATCTGAATCCCAAGAGAGGGGAGAAGAAATAGAGCAGAAATAATATGTGAAGAAATGATGGGTAAAAATTTTCAGGACCAATGAATGTTGTGAATCTACAAATTCAAAAATCCTTAAAAATCTCAGTTCAGACAAAGAAAACAGAGTTATCATAGAACATGAGAGAAAAAGAGGAACTCTGAGTAGTGGTCATAAAAGAAAGGCAGATTGTTTTCAAATGAATGAGTTTGACCAGTTGCTGACTTCTCAACAATCATAAAGGAGGCTAGGCAGCAGAAATATCATGGCTTCCATATGCTGACAAAAATTAATAGCTGATGAAAAATTCTATACCCAGTACAAGTATCTTTCAGTAATGAGGACAAATTAGGACATTTTTAGGTAAACAAAACAGAGTTGTCCTCAACAGACCTCAGTAAAATAAATTCCAAATGATGTATTTCAAGCAGAAAGAAAATTATTCCAGGTAAAAGGTATGAAACGCAGAAAGGAATCAAGAGAGAGGAAGGTTGTAAATAAGTGGGTAAATCCCCATAAGCCTTCAATGTACAAAACAATAGCAATGTACTCTTGTGGTTTAAATCTAGAAACTATAGAATTAACAGAGTGATAATGTTCTACGATCTTTGTATTGTCCAATATACGGGTTAACATATTCACATTTGGCTTTGAAAATTTAAGGACACATCTTGTATTCTTTAGAATCTATTGGTCATGGCTCAGCACAGGAAAATAGAAGCAAAGCATTTCAAGAGGAAAATAATTTCCATGATAATATTCTTTGCTATGAAATCTATTTTGTGTGATATTACTATAAGCACTCCAGCTTTTTGTAACCAGTGGTAGCATAGTATGTCTTTCCCTAGCCTTTTACTTTATATACAGTTTACTATCCATTCACGATAACAAGAAAACACTTAGCAAAGAAGGAATGGAGGGAAATCTTTTTCTTTTGATCAAATATATTTACCAAAACCTATAGCAAACATCATACTTAATGGGGAAGCTCTCAAAGCTTTCTTTTTGAGGGCAAGAACAACACAAGGAAATACACAACCTCCACTTACATCAATTCAACATTGACTAGAAGTTTTGGCCAGCACAAAAAGAACCTTCCCTCTCCTCACCCCCCAAAAATGATTGAGAAGGAAAAAAAAGTTAACCACTTAAAAATGATATAACTATGTGCATAGAAACTCTCCCTGCTCCCCCGCCCAAAATCCATAGATGCATTTTGAAATCGAATAAGAGTGTTTTAACAAGTTTCCTGACTTCAAAATAAATATAGAAACATTTGTTAGAATATTTGCACTGCCATATATGAAGACTTACTATAAAGATAGGCTACTTAAGTGTGTGCTGTGTTGGTGCAGGGAGAGTTACAACAGAGCACTGACACAGAAAGCAAGCCAAGCAGTAGCCTCTTGATACAGCAGAGAGGTGAGCACTGCAGAGCATTAGATAAAAGACACACTTTTCAAAAATGGTGCCAAGACAATTGGATATCCATATGAGAGAAAAAGAAATTAGATATCTGTCTCACATCATACACTAAAATCAATTTCAGATAGATTAAAGACCTGGTTATGAAGTCAAAATTATATTGCTTTCTGGAATTTCAGTTCCAGAACAAGATACTGTAGATTGACTTTTCCTTGCTCGTCCTCTCCAAATACAACTAAATACCCAGAAATTATTAAACAGAAAATGATAAAAAGAACTCTGAAAGCTGGAAAGAAAAAGGCAGACTGGGTAGAGACCCCGGGACTTGAGGAATGACAAAGGGTGAGTTCCCTGGGTTTTCTTTTTATTTCTCATATACCCTTGAACTGGGCACCAGAGGAGCCTACAATTCCAGAACCATGGTCAGGTGTACACAGGAAAAGAAGGAGAAGGAGAAGGAGAAGGAGAAGGAGAAGGAGAAGGAGAAGGAGAGGAGGAGGAGAGGAGAGGAGAGGAAGAGGAAGAGGAAGAAGAAGAAGAAGAAGAAGAAGAAGAAGAAGAAGGGAAGGTCGGCCTTCTGTCTTTGGCAAAGCACCAAGAAAAGGGAAGCCCAACAGAGATCTAGTAGAGAACCTCAATCCTTGCTCCATACATGGGGTCCCAGCAGTGGCAGCAGTGAAAAACACCCACCTCAACTACTTCTCCACAACTAGGACCCTGGTGGGAGTTTCCATCTGCTTGCAACTGCAGCAGGAAATTCCCAGACCATCCAGCCCCTGCTCCATAAACCAGGTTCAGTGGGTGGTCTAATCCACGTGCAGCGGTGAAGCCCTAGGCCTCCGCATTCCCCACTGCACGGTGGGCATTGGTGGGTTATCCCCCCCAACAGTGGCAACAGTGAAGCCCTGTGTCTCTCTGCCTTCAACCTAGTGGCCGGGGACACCCAGGCCAAGGGTTTTTCTCTTCTCCACCAAATGTCTCCCAGTAACAGCAGGTGGCTTAAGGAAGTACCTTCTGCCACTCCAGACAGTGCTAGGCATTGGGTAAGTGTCCTAACAGCACTAGAAGAAACAAAGCAAGGCAAAATAAGCCAGAAAACCAAACTTTCATTAGAACCAAAGCCACAAAAGTAGGACAGAACCCATATGCTAAACTTTAAAGGGCAATTCTGCTAAAATAAATTTGGATAGGATCAAGAGTCCCTTAACATAATACCCAAAATGTCTGGAATACAGCAAAAATGATTCTTCATACAAGAAACCAGCAGAACACAACTCGAAAGAGAAAAGACAATCAACGGATGCTAATCCCAAGATACTGGAATTATCTGACAAGCATTTTAAAGAGACTCCCATAAAACTGCTCCAATAATCAATTATAAATTATCTCGAAGTCATAAAAAAGATAGAAAATCTCAGCGAAGAAATAGAAACTATAAAAAAAGAACCAAACAAATTATAAAACTCAAAAATACAATAACTTAAAAAAAACCTTGGTGGATGGAATCAAATACAGAGGAGAGATGACAAAGCACAGAATCCATGAACTTGAAGACAAATCAATAGAATTTGTTCAATCTGAACAATCAAGAGAAAATAGACTGAAAAAAAAAGAGAGAATAGTCTCAGGGATTTCTATAACAAATAACTAACATTCATATTATTGGACTTCCAGAAGAAATAATGGCTGACAACTTTCCATATTGGTAAAAAACAAAAAACTACAGATCCATGAAACTGAGTGAACCCCAAATAGGAGAAACCAAAAGAAATCCATAAAAGACACATCATAATTAAACTTCTGAAAACTAATGAAGAAGAAAAAATCTTAAAGCAGCCAGAGAAAAATGACACATTATCTATAAAAGACCACGAATCTGAACAGCAGAGGGTTTGTCATCTTTCAGTTCTGAAGGAAGTGTCAAACCTGAATCTGGGGACAGCGAGTTGGTTTTTTGTTTGCTTTTTTGTTTTTACAACCACTTTGGAAAATAATTTGGCATTTCCCTTAAAAAAAAAATAGACTTACAACACGTGTACACTTAGGCATTTATTCCAGAGAACTAAAAACTCATTTTCACACAGAGGCTTGTGCAAGAATATTCAGAGCAGCTTTATCTGTCATAGCCCCAGACTAGGAACTAGCCGATGTCCTCCGCTAAGTGGAAGATTAAATAAGCAGTGGTCCGTTTATATCATGGGTTACTACTCAGCAGTGAAAAAGAGCGAACTTGATACTGTAGCATCTTGGATGTACCTCAAGGAAATGAGGTTGAGTTTAAAAAGCCAGCGTTAAAAGAATACATGCTTTGTCATTCCATTTATATCGCATTCATGAAACAGCATACTTACAGAGCCAGAGAACAGGTTAGTGGTTGCCCAGAGATAAGGACAGAGCGAGAGGGGGTAGCTATAAAGGGGAGGTACGAAGGAGTCTTATGATGATGACACAGTTATCTATACTGATTATGGTGGTCGTTCCACGGAGCTACATGTGTGGTAACCTTGCATACGGTGACACAAATGCACACCCACGTAAGCATCGGTTCACACCTGAGTGCATACAATGCTTGTGCAGTGGGGGGATGCTGTACAGATGGTAGCAATGTCAATTTCCTAGTTGTAATATTGAGCTCTCGCCAGTGCAAGATGCTAATAATGGGAGAGGCTGGGGAAAGGACTTCCCTGGACATTTTTTAGCACCTTCCTGTAACTACAATTATTTCAAAATAAAAAGTCTTAAAAATTATATTGCTCTTAGATGATAAAATAGAATACCCTCATGGCCCCAGGTAGGGAATAATTTTATTTAACCAGATTCAAAAGGTGCTGGGTATAGGGGCGCCTGGGTGACTCAGTCGTTAAGCGTCTGCCTTCGGCTCAGGGCGTGATCCCGGCGTTCTGGGATCGAGCCCCGCATCAGGCTCCTCGCTGGGAGCCTGCTTCTCCCTCTCCCACTCCCCCTGCTTCTGTTCCCTCTCTCGCTGGTTGTCTCTTTGTCAAATAATTAAATAAAATCTTTTTTTAAAAAAGGTGCTACGTATAAAGGACATTTCCTCAGTGTTCAATCTAACTCAGACTCCTTGTGGCACGGGATATTATTATTTATCGGGAAATCTCATTTTGAAATTATTTTCTAGCTTGGCTTCTACTGTACTTCAATGTATCCAAATTTTCCTTTTGTCTCTTGGGCTTCTTTATTCATTTGATAAACAAATACTGAGCGCCTATTATGCACCAGGAACTCCTTTAGGTGTGAAATACAGTAGTGAACTAAACAGATTTTTCAAACTGATAAGCTTCCTATCTTGACAGGGCTTACGGTTTAGTGCTAGCTGGTGGATGAGAGGACAAAAAAATGTGTAAGTAGTTAAATAAAAAATGGCATGTCAGTGATGAGCGTTATGGGAAAAAAATAAATCGTGGTCGGGAAATAAGATGCTGGGGAGAGAAAAATGGGTAGTTTTAAGTAGGATGGTCAGGGAAGTCCTCACAGAGGAATCTTTGGACAAAGACTTGAAGAAGCGTGTGCCCTGAGGCTCTCTGGGGGAAGAGTGTTCAGAACCAAGCAAGAGAAAGTCTCCAATGCCTGGCCTGCTCTGGAACAGGCGAGGGGCCACCGTGCACATGGCCGGGCCCTGCCCCTTATCGGCCGAATTGCAAACTCGAGAAGTGGGGCCAGCAATCTGTGTTTTCACGACCCGTCAGGTGATTCCGAGGTCCACTAGTTTCAGAAACACCGCTCTAAATGACATGCAAAGTGTCTGAGAGCCTTGAGCGAAAGAGTGACACCATCTGACTTACCTCTTGGCTTCTGTGTTGGAAATACTTTGTAAGAAGAGCAAGAGTGGACCCGGGCTCACCAGTCAGCAGGCTGTCGAGATGATCCACGGGAAAGATGACAGTCTAGGGCCATCGTGGCGGAGGGGGAGGGGGTTGCAATCACAGATTCCCAAAGGCTCTTCTCTAGAGGAATTGTTTTCTTTGGAGCTGGGTCACATGGTTTCACACGTAGCTCCCACAGAGAAGATGCCCAGATGCGTGAGTTCACGCTTTGCCGAGCTCCGGGGTATTTTGTAAGAAAATACCACCACACTCTCAGTTCGCAGAACTACTCTGCATACTTCAGTATCTGCGCTACGTACACTTATCCTGATTTAGTCCCAAAGAAGTTTCACATTTCCATTTCCGGACTCCCGGATCCCTCATAGGACTCATCAGTCCCCTCCTAGCGAGGAAGAAGGTCACTCTGACTCCAAAGCCCATTTAAAAAAAAAAAAAATGTCATTTATTATCCCAAGAACAGAAGCCTCGACTAGGATGACAAGTCTGTCATTTTTCAATGGTGAGGTGTGGCTGGACTTGGTGCACATGGGATCCCTGCAGCCAATGCCCTGACAAGCCCGTCGCTGCTTCAGTTAAAAATGTTGACAGTGACAGGTGATGAGGACGGAATGAATGTTTATAAGAATTACATGCATCTCTGAGTGTTTCTTTATTTGATCTTTTTGGAATTAATCTTAGAGTTTCTACAACATGTAATGCTAAACACATGTCACTTATTTTGAACTTAATACAGTGCATGGAAATGTTTATAAGAATTAGAGGCACTCGAGAGTCTGTCACGGGGATAGACTATTGACACAATCTGCTTATGCCTTCTGAAAATTGTTTTTAGTCACGGACAGCTATATGTTGCTCTTTTAAGAGTTCAAGTGCTGAAATCATTATTGTTGTGTCTAAGAAGAATGAAATTGTTAATTGTGTTTATAATAAAATATGTGAATAAATAAACAGAGTACGTTAATATTTTATTGTAACTGTTAGGATTTGCCAGAACAGCATTCATTCCACTGGGTACAACTAGTAGATTCTATTTTTCATGTCAAGTCCTATTGATTGTTAATGACTGCTTGGAGCGCTGTGAGAATTCGAAGACTGAGTCTGGTTACAGCAAGAAAGGGTCATGTTTAGTGTGAATTGTCTGCCATTGGTGGCGGTGCCTAGGAGGGGAGTGGCTCTGGAACCCCACAGTGTTCAACACTTCCATGGAAGCAAAAAGAATCAGGTTGATTAAGGTAAATTCAGAATTTCCAAATCTAGATGCCTGTCTTGGCTCGCCACTCTGAACGTGTTCGTCATTGTCTCCTGTGCCCTTTGCGGGTGCCCCACTGCTGTTTTTCTAGTTGCCATTGTGTCCCTAGAAAAAACTCTGTTTGACTTTCAGGGTCCTTGGGGTCTGTCTCGGACCACCCCGCAGGCATATGATACCTGCCAGTCTTCTGTGCATACCCTTCATTTCAGTTAGTCTGGCTTCCTTGTTGTCCCACACAGAAATAAAGATAATTTTGTCTCTGAGCACTTGCTTAAAGCAACCACCCAGCCTGAAATGTCCACTGTCCACCTCTCTGTCTATTCAGTTTCTATCCATCTTATAAGATGTGATATCGTCCTCTATAGACTATGGAGTCTTTCCTGATCCCTGATCCCTCTCCCCTTTCCTAGTGGGTGAGGGCACTGAACGCTGTTTTTGCTTTTTGCCTTTATCGTGAAAGTACAGCTCCTCTGTGGATTTCTTTCAGTTGGCGAAAACAGGTACTGATGTAGGGCTTTCATAAAAGCAGAGTGGCCCACCGCAAACTTTTAAAAAGTGGGGATCCCTGCATCTACTGTTTTCTATAGCTGGAAGACAGAAACCACAATATCTTTCTTAAAGCAAAAAATAGATGAAATATTGAGAATTGAGTAGTGTTGAAAAGTCTGGAGGAGCGTGCTCTAGACTGGGCTTCTAGGAAGACATATAAAATACTGCAGACTTTATCCACCCGGGAAGCTGCTTCCAATGCCCAAACTTAAAGGTGAGGAATCGAGATAAAACCCTAAACAATTGGTTTTAGGGACATGCCATTTTAGGTCAAGTCCATGATATCGGGGTTTTACCTTCATTATAACTGTTGTCTCAAGAACCATATCAATCTTGCTAGTGCCCGCTGGAAAAAAACAAGGGGATGTCCTGGCCCCACATCTCAGCATCCAAGAAGCTAGTGACTGGATTCTGGAATATGCTGCACAAACGCCATACCTCACTGTCCTGCTTGCCAGCAGAAGACAGCAGACACCTGTGAGGGGTCCCGTCTCTACCTTCTAGATCTTGCATGAGTAGACATAATTGTCAGAACCTAAATCTTAAAATTCAGCTGAAAGAAACTGGGAAACGAAGTTCTTCGTATTCTACCATCTACAGCATAGGAAAGCACACCAGAGAGAGGGTGGGAGGGATGGGGACACCTATCAGCCATATTTGTCTCATTCATCACAAATTACTATATTTAAAAGTTGCAAATCCAGTCCTGCCATGTCCCTGTTTAAAAACACTCATTGGCTCTTAGTAGCCTACAGCACGAAACCCTAACTCCTTAGCACGGCATAGAAGGCTCTCTGCCGCTCTCTATTGTGGAGGACAGCCTGGAATATAATATGCGGGGGAATTCAGAGTCATGGGTGATTTTCTATGTATTCATCGAATTTTTTTTTTCAAGAAGATAGTGACAGAAATGAAACCGTTTTCATTTTCCCCTTAATTCCTCCAATTTAAACAACCTGGCAACTAAGACATCGCAACCAAAGAGCCATGGAAAGATCTATAATAAAAGTCGAAATCATGGAGTCCCGATGAACAGGAGAGTGAGGGAGGAGGTCAGAAGAGTCACATCTGAAAACATACGGCATAAGAAATCCATGGTTTTGATTACTTTGCAAAACAGCAGAGAGGGGTAGCTCTCGTGGCCTGAAGCTAGAAAAACTATCCTAGCCATCCCTCCATCAAAAGCCCTATTTTACATTTGCACTTAGGGTTTTCTGATACAGTAGGACACATCCTGTGAACAGATGCACAAAATAAACTGAGATGAAGCCCAGACACTCACGGACACAGTTCAAAGCTACGGCAGCTTGAGGCTGAACTGCGAGGGAGCTTGGGGGGGCCACCCTCCGAGCTCGGGGCTCACGCTGCCTCTCTGACACTCGCCGCAAAACAAACGCAGAATGCTGTTTTTTGCTTTTTCCCTTTATCGTGAAAGCACAGCTCCTCTGTGGATTTCTTTCAGTTGGCAAAAACAGGTACTGATGTAGGGCTTTCATAAAAGCAGAGTGGCCCACCGCAAACTTTTAAAAAGTGGGGATCCCTGCATCTACTGTTTTCTATAGCTGGTTATGACACTGCAGTTCCTATTTCAGGCTTTCTCTGTCTGTTCCCCATTTCCTACATCCCTTGACTTTCGTTAGCAACTCCACTACTTGTGATTCTGTTCGGGGTGCGGGGTTGCTTTTGCCCCATGCCTTCCTTTCTGAAGGGACCGGGCTGTTGGCCTTGCCTGTAGAGATGCAGAGAGACCTTCTCGAACTTCCACCACTGCTGCTGAAGCCACACCAGAGGTGTCTCAGGAGAGCCCCTGCATTGATTCCTTTCTCTTCCCTGCTCCCCTTTCGCAGTGGCACCCTTACTGCATCTTGATACTGAGGATGAACCGTTCCATCTAACACTGCAAAATTATGTTTTTGCATCTTCTCCCAGGAGCACGAGAACCCCAAAACACCCAGGAGGTGATCGCAAATTCTGATTCGGTGGAATAACGTTGGTGTGTCTCCATGGACACATCCCTCCATGGAGAGGTAATGTAGCACAGTGGGTGAGGGCACGGAACTTCACCCACATGTGCTGAGGTTCCAAACCCCCGTTTACACCTCTGCACTCAGTCTCATTGTGCACAAAATGTGGACAGTATAGTACTTTACTCTCAGAGCTGTTATGAGGACTGATAGCTGTAATCACTATGAGTTACTGCACGTAAATCATACAGCACAACGCCTGGTACACGTCTGTTATTAGCTACTACCACTGAGTGCTAAACAAGAGGAACACAGTTACAAGGACCAGAAGCAAACTAAAAACAAATCAAGAAGCTCACTAGATATAACTGTGCCCCTTGCACAACCCCTCCCCACTCCAAGCTCAGGCATCCACGTCTCCTCCGGACCGAGGATTGCGTTAGTGGGGGAAATAGCATCATGGATGGGTTGCTTATTCAAAGCACCATGTAGCCCCATCTCCCAAGATTATTCCACCGCTGGCCCAGATTTTTACAAAAGTCCACATCCTTGTTCTATCAGGCCATCTGTTTCTGGGTGATGGTAGCATGATGAGACAATGAATCCCATAGATATCGGCCCATTGTCTTCATTCTTTTCTGTAAATTATTTGATAAGAAATGATGTTGGGACTGCTATGATGATGTCTAAGGCATTATTTAGATCACAGATGATACGTGGCAAAATCATGTTGAGAAAAAAGAAAATCCTAGTTCAGAGTAACTTTCTCTTCGAGTGGGGGGATGGTGGCAGTGAATCATTGTCCTTCCATAATGGAAGGGTGTATAATCAACCCACCAACACGAGGCTATACGGTCCCCTTGAAATATGATACTCTATCATATGACAGGGTTGTTGGCTCTTGCTTCTACAAATTGATGAGGAAAAATCCTTATACTTAGTCTCTGTTCCTGTCACCTTCTGTCTACATGGCTACATGGATCCCAGGGTTTCATGTGTGAAATACTAACATTATATCGTTCACTTCTTCAGAACATAGATATGCTCTCGAGAATAGAATCCCAACACAGACTTGCTTTGCTCATGAGAATTTGAGCAATGTTTTAATTTTCAATTGCTGTCATAAAAAAATTATCACAAATTTGATGTCTTAAAACAACACAAATTTAGGGGCGCCTGGGTAGCGCAGTCGTTAAAGCGTCTGCCTTCGGCTCAGGGCGTGATCCTGGCGTACCGGGATCGAGTCCCACATCAGGCTCCTCCGCTAGGAGCCTGCTTCTTCCTCTCCCACTCCCCCTGCTGTGTTCCCTCTCTCACTGGCTGTCTCTCTGTCACATAAATAAATAAAATCTTTAAAAAAAAAAACACAAATTTATAATCTCACAGTTCTGTAGGTCAGAAGTCGGACATGGATCTCATGTCACTAAAATGCATGTCAGCAGGGCTGCATTTCTTTCCAAAATCTCTGGGAAGAGCTGGTTTCCTTGCGCATTCAGGCTGTTGACAGAATTCAAGTCCTTAAGGTTGTAGGAATGAGGTGCTCACTTCCTTGTTGGTTGTCAGCTGAGGGCTGTTCTCAGCATTTAGAGTCCCTCGAATTCCTTACCTCGTGCCCCAATTTATCCATCTTCAAAGCCAGCAATTGTGGGTTGAGTTCCTTCCACACTTTTAATCTCTTCTGCCTCTTCTGTTGTATCCCTCAGACTCTTCGTCCAGAAGGTATTCTCCACATTTAAGGACTCATTTGATTAAATTGGGTCTACCAGGACAGTACGGGATGATCTTCCCATCTCAAAATGGGAAAACCTTGACCACGTCGGCAAAGAACTTTTTGCTAAGTCACGCAACATATTTGCAGCCTCCAGGGATTAAGGCATGGGCATCTCTGGAGGGCTATTATTTTGTCTACCACAAGCAGGCACCACAATGGCAAATGCCAGAGAAAAACTAAGTGATGTTTATCTAATTCTCTGCAGCAGGAAACTTCAATGGCTAGTTACATGGGACACAATATTATATCAACCCCCAAATTTTGGTCCTTCCAACTTCCTAACTATTTGACTAAACTATTAGCAAGCACCCAGATCCTTAACTCAGTTCATTTCTCTTTCCAGGCAAAGTGGAAAATGAGATGTACTGGTCAAAGGCGAGTTAAGACATTTCTGAGAAAGTCATAAAGGTGTATACTTGTCCCATCAACTGAAAGAAAATTGCTTCTAGTGTCCTCCATTTGTTGGATATTGCAGAGAAAAAAAAAGCATTTGTCAGATTAATAACTTCATACTCAATACCGTGGGCTGTACTGATTCGTTCTAATAAGACCATGAAAGGGAAGGCATCTGCAGTTAGAGTTACACATTTTTAAGCTCACAACATCCACTGCCAGGGTTCATCTATCCCGGGCAGGATAAAACCAAAGAACCAAATGGGTCTGTGAATTGTAATCATCAATCTTGCATTTTCCCAAATATATGATGGTGACACTGGTTTCCATGATTTTCCTAAGGATGTGGTTTCTATTTTGATGTATTAGTTCAGTAGGAAGCAGACAGTGTAGAGACTTCCTCTTGTCCCTTCCAGCCATGATATCTCTTCCTCCGTTGGCAAAGGGGACTGAAAGAGGATTACTGCTGGGTATATTCATTTCACTAATTCCCATGGGTTTTAATTCCTTTTGGCCTGCTAACATGAAGTGACTTAGGTCAAAACTCCATTTGTCACTTGTCTTGTATAAGCCTCCATTCTGACTGTTAGATCACTGTGGGTGTTCTGAGTCCCCAGGCAATGGTCTAAGTTTATCCCTGATGTCTAACATACATAAAGGATTTACTATATTTACCTTTCTCAGATGGTAAATATCCACAGGTACCTTTGGAGAAGGGTAGGAGGAAGATTTTAAGTATGCACTTAATATTTTCACAGGATCTTTCCTCAAGTATATTCAGTCTTCCTTTCATTCAAGGATTTCTGTGTCTTTGAACTTGAATTTAGGAGTGAAAGGGTGAAGGGTGGTGACCACCATAACATGAAGTAAGGCCTCTGCTTACTCAGTCACATGCATCGAATGAGGCCTTTGTAGGTTTGGCAGAGAAAGTCATGCTCACAAATACTCTACCTGGCCTACCCATTTCCTTGCCTCTTGTAGCTAAGTGGTGTCAAGGGACCGGATTTGTTCAAAGGGCTGTGAGCAAACGTTAACGTGTTGAACTTCTGGCTGAAGCCTAGAAGAGCAGGTATTAGTTCCCCAGGTAGTCTCATCCCTTCTCATGGAAACTGTGAAATCAGATTACAAGAATGAAGCAGGCTCTGTCTCTAAGTCACTGCATGATCAATAGCCTTAGGGAGTCACTCAGGCCTGCACCAGACTTTGTGTAAATGAGAAAGAAACTTTTAAGTGCTGAGCCACTGACACTTGGGGATCATTTTATTAGCACAGCATATCCTAATTCATTAGAGACCCAATCCTTACAGTCAAAGGACCCCATGAGCAATCAACCACCATCAATGATCTTGCAGGTTAGACCATTCTATTTACCATGATGATACTTCTTTCTGTTACAGCAATCAAACTCATTCTGCCTCTGCCAATTAACTTCTCTGCTTGCTTTTTTTTCTATCCTGGTATCTTTCCATCACGTTTAAGCCAGAGAGCCCATTTTAACTACAGCACCTTTCTTATTATCTCTGGACTCTATGGAAGAACCACCAAAATGTTTCACCAAGATGCCATCACTTCCTTCACAAGATCCATCTCAAGGCTTCCTGGAGGGGAGATTTTTCTGGGCCCTCTCTAGCAGCTTAGGAAGTGGGTAGTGCATTGTGATGAATCTCCTTCGGGCTTCCTACCCTCCCAAATTAAAATTCCTTTATCTACCTTAGGCCAAAATGTTTCTGGTACCTCAATTTTATTTAGTGAGGGTCGATACCGAACGCGGGTACATATCAGTCAGTTACACAAACGATTCGAGCACTTACCAACAAGCACACAAAACCGGGAGGTCTGGGAAGTTCATCCATATTGAAAATTCAGTCCGATACGAACTTATATTTTGTCCAATTTGATGAGGCCCCTCTAAATGCATTCCCACACACATTCCAAATAGTTTTACGACATAAATTAAGAAAGTCCTGCAGTTCTTTTGCGATAAAGTTCTCTCTTCCTTGATTTGATTTAGTGTTTTCTCCTTAGAGTGTGCTCGGATCTAATTTAACTACATGTTTGGAGAAAAGAAGGGGTTGGGGGTAAGGTAGAGAGGGTAAATCAAAGGGGAAATTGGCTTACTATTGGAAGGCAACTCTCTTGGACATGGGCACAGGAGGGTTGTTTCCAAGGGCGGGGGAAGCTCAGTGACAGGTTGGCGTCCTGGGTACCAAGACGCCTCCAAATTCTGTTACTAATGCATCTCATGCAATGTTTCCAAGTCCTCTTCCTTCCTGAGCAGGGGCCCCACAGAAGGGACAAATTGGTTAGTGCAACAGATGTCATAATTTGGAGATCTGAAGGGGGAAAAGATCTCTCTGAGGAAGACGGTTTTCACTTATCTTAATCCTAAAGATATGACCAAAAAGAGATTCTGTCATACCCCCTCATAGAAAGCCTGAGAATTCAGAAGTTTAGGTGCATCGTTTTCTTTAAAACAAGAAACAAACCCATCAAATGCCAAGATAAGTAACTTCCTTCTCCCTGTAGTCCTTGAATTTCCTGGGCCTTGCCCTCCTTGATTCCAGGTGACGAAATGTAATATTCCAATGAACTGTTCTGCTACTGTGCCATAAGTGAGAATTCTATCCTGAGTACTAATAGAGCTCCCATTGCCTTCTGCCTCTTCTAGGCTGGGTATCCCGTCCCAGCCGGAGATGTATCAATTACAACGTGCTTACTCTATGCCAGGCATTGTTCTGAGAGGTGTTCGTGTACGAACTCCTGAAGCATTAAAACAACCCCATGAGAGCGGCCCCGTGGACCATCCACACTTAAGAATGAGGAACAGCTACAGGTAGAGGCTAGTCCGCACAGCCGGCGAGTGGCAGAGCTGGAGATGCAAATCCAGGCGGTCTAGCTCCCGAGTCCATGTTTTCAACCACTGTGCCTCTGCTGCCTCTCGGTCTGAAAGTGGGACTCTTATCGCTCCGTATGCTTTCGTTTGCAAGGAATAGAAACTAATTTCCCCTCTCTTAACAAAATGTGTTTTATTAGAAAGTGGTCAGAATTGACAGAAGGAGGTGGAATGACAAATAAGCGTTGAGGTCGCTGCAGTGGGCCAAGGAGAAGGAGGCACGATAGCCACTCTGTAGGAAAGTCTGGTCAGGACAAGTTGTCACTGTTGCTACCTCACTCCTAACTTCATGAGAGCGTTCAACCCTCTCCATCATACCGCCACTCACTCAAATGTCGAATTCTAGGACAGAAGCCTCTGATTTGCTGAGCCCGCCCATTTGCCGACACTGCGGCTGCCAAGGAAGGGACAGAAGGAGGATTGGATCTTTGTGGCTTCCCTAGTGCGGGAGAGGTGAAGCCCAGCTTTACAATGAAACTAAATGCAATCAGGGAATCTCATAAAATAGTAAAGAGATTGCTCGGCAGACATCAAAACGCTAACTATTTGCCATAATTTGCAAAGATCTAAAAGTATGGGGACCCTGCAATCTCATTTGTGCCCGAATATGCAAGAGAGAAGGAACAGATGCGGCTCAGTCTTCCAACCCTCCAAATCCTTCCCAACTTCATTATGTAGTTGAATAGACTTTAGTAAAGAGAGGAAAACGAACTATCCGCATCCCCACCCCTGAAACACAGCAGGCTAGAGGCAAATTCTAGACTCATCCCATTTAATGAGGCTATTTTTTCCCAATGACTTGGCAAACCCAGGACACACCCTAGACTATTCTAAGCTTAGAGCTTCTTCTCACATCTCTCTGTGGTATTGGTTACCCACAGCCCCAGCTGTCCCAGCCCAAGTCCAAAACCACCAAACTCAGTCCATCTGGCTTTCAGATAAAATCTGATGGACTGGAGTCAGCAACCGGCTTTTAAGAAGTTCTGGGCTGCCCAAGATGTCAAAATAGGCCAAGTGCCTAGATTCCTTGTACTCTCTTCCCTCCATTTCCAATAAACGTGGTAGCATCACCAACTTGGGTGAGGCTATCGGCAGATAAAATAGAAAAATAACTGAGAAGGTTCTGCTCTTGTTTCTTTTTACCATTGTCTTGGAAAACTCTTGCCCAATACCTATGGCTACTCACAGCTCTGGTCCAGTTATTCTCAGAAGTGAAATCAGGCGGGGCGCCTGGGTGGCTCAGTCGTTAAGTGTCTGCCTTCAGCTCAGGGCATGATCCTAGAGTTCTGGGATCGAGCCCCATGTCGGGCTCTTCTGCTGGGAGCCTGCTTCTTCCTCTCCCACTCCCCCTGCTTGTGTTCCCTCTCTCGCTGGCTGTCTCTCTCTCTCTGTCAAAAAAAAAAAAATCTTAAAAAAAATAAAGGTCCTGTGGGAAGGGTGCAATGGCAGCACAAAAGTACGTATCTTGTCAATAGTCCAGTAAAAATGTTGCTAAAAAAAAAAAAAAGTGAAATCAATGCCTGTGCCTATAGAAGTTTTGCCAGTAAGGAGCTGATTAAAGAACTCTGCCTGTCAATCTGTCTTCCTAGTGCCCAGCTACAGATGTGAGAATGGGGTTTATGAAACCTATGCCAGCTTACTAAACTGATGGACAGAGTTTTTCATTCATAAATATTGACCAACAGTCACTAGATACATGATAAGGTCTATGAATGAAGGTTCAAGGTAAACGAGCAGAACTGACCATCAATGAAACAGAGATGATGAAAAGGAGTGGAACAGAACTTTTATACAGTGGAGAGAGAGATCATTGCAACCATAAGACACTGCAATCAAAAACCAAAAAGAGGGGGGTGCCTGGGTGGCACAGTTGGTTAAGCCGCTGAATCTTGATTTCGGCTCAGGTCATGATCTCAGGGTTGTGAGATCAAGCCCTGTGGCATGCTCTGTGCTCAGCAGGGAGTCTGCTTGAGAATTCTGTCTCTCTTTCTCCCTCTGCCCCTACTACCTCACTCTTACTCTCTGTCTCTAAAATGAACAAATAAATCTTTAAAAAATAAATAAAAAGAGGAAACCGGGAAATCTATTTTATTATTCTTAGAAAAATCAGCGAACCAGTTAATAATAAAAATGGACGCAGTTCCTCTGGACCCAGGAGACCATTAATGTGCCTTTTATCAGTAGACACATTTTGCCTGTTCTATTATACCACTTTGTGTCTGCCTTTTTCTGCTCAGCGTAATATCTGTGAGATCATCTATATTGTGCATATCAGAAGCTTCTTCCTTTTTATTGCTGAGTAGTATCCCGTTGTATAAATATACCACGATAATTTACCTACTGATAGGCACTTAGGATACTTTCATTTTTTGTTACGATGAATAAAGCAGCTATAAACATTCATGGACAAACTTCCTCATGGAGATTTTTTTTCATTTCTCTTATATAAATACTTAGCATTGCATTACATTTACTGAGCTCCCTATGCGTCAGGAATCAGATCAGTTACTTTCACATAAACCATTTCATCATCTAACTCTCTCCAGCAGCTCAGTGCCAAGTGCTCACACCGGGACCCCTCTTGGTGACATTCAGCAGGTCCGGCTGTATCTTCCTCTTCTCCAACAGCACGCAAGCCCCAGACTCCCTGGGCCACCCTAACTCTGCTCCAACAAAAAGAGCCACTTTGACCTTGGCCCATTCCAGGGCGGGAGTGGAAACCGGAGGAGTGCAGGGCGCTGCCTGGGAGGACAGAGGTGTCCAGGTGGCGTGCCTGGCGCAATTAGAGGCGGATTAAGATGGAAACAGTGTGGGGGCCAGGGGCGATGTGTTTTTGCTGTCTTGTCTCGGATTAGTAGTAATATATCTGCTGGCGTGATGGACACATCTGCTTTCGTTTCTTCTGAACCCTGTCAAGCTCACAGACCTGGATTAAAGCAAAATCACGCTGAGTGAACATTGCTAATTTAGCTCCTTTTTTCCCTCTCTTTTTCTTCCCCATCTTCAAATTTTAATGTGAATGCAGCAAGAAGCCATCCCTTCCGACATGATGATTTGGGAAAGGAGCCTCTAATTCCCATATCCTGAAGAGGAGGGGAGGCCAGGGGAGATGAGGAAGCCTGAACCAGAAGATGAAGCCTGGGAGTTCAGGGGTATGTTGGGAAGGGAAGAAGAGGAGCAAGGAGAGAGAAAGCGGTGGGAGGGAGTAGAGGAAATGTGAATTTCCAGGGTATTGCCTGGGATGCAGAGCTCTGGAACATTTTCGCATTAAGCAACAAACAGCCATCTCCTGCGACAACAATGCAGAGCGCTCCCAGCATACCGTCGTTCGTGGTCTTCTTCCACTACCCAGGATCGGTCCCTGGTCCCCCCGTCCTTGGGGCTAGCTGCCGGCTTCCTGGGCCTCCTGTCTGAGGGGCCACTTCCCGGGCAAAAGCACTTCAAGGCTCGGAGAACTCCTCTCAAGGCGGAGCTGCCCACAGGCGCGTCAGTTTACGCGCACCTGTCTCTTGTCTGACGGCAGGTTCTCAGCGAGCTCGTTTGCTGTGTTTCACACCCAGGACATTCCTTTAGCTCAGCATCTGGCTAACTCAGTCCCTGCTTGCCGGCTGCTCAAGTTCTGCTTCTCAATTGTGAGTCAAAGGGCTCCTTTCGCAACCCCTGGAATCCCATCTTAGAGGTTGTCTTTCCTTGGTTTCAGCCCAGAGTCTATTTATCAAAGTCATGTCTTGAGGCACTTTCTGTTGGTCGAGATAAGATCTTGAGATTTCCCCTCTGTCTATGGTAGTTGGGTTTTTCTCGATAATACACTCGTTTCTGCTGTCCTTGGGCACTTAACAGTTTGTGTGAGTTCATTCTGCCAGTTTCTCTCCAGTTTCTTATATTTTTCTCAACTTCCTTTTCCTTTTAACGTATTGGGGACAGCACCATCTTTGTTAACCAAGAAAAAACATGACAGACAAGACATTTCTTTCCTTCTTTCTTTCTTTCTTTCTTTCTTTCTTTCTTTCTTTCTTCTTTCTTTCTTTCTTCTTTCTTTCTTCTTTCTTTCTTTCTTTCTTTCTTTCTTTCTTTCTCTTTCTGAAACATTATAGCCAGAGGTAGAAATAATTAAGGTCTAGGACTAAATGCTGGGGGTGACAGATGAAGGAGATTAAGGTATGAACGATCTTTAAAAGAGAAAGAAAATGAAGCTGAAAATCAACATGGTGTCTTGGGACAAAGGGAGGAGGTGGCAGGGATAAGGCCAAAGTGAGGACTGGGGAAGAAGCAGAGCCCAAACCAAACCAGAGAGTTGGTGGGGGAGGTGTGGCAGGGGGCAGGCTTCAGAGCCCTAAAGATAGGGGCCGAGGGATTAAATCTTTTCTACCCTGTCCCCGGCATGGGATGTCTCAGACGGCTATTTGCCATCTCCCCGTGCCAGTCTAGCAGACCAGGGGCCACGTCGTGGGGCAGTCCCTCTGACTACGGCTCCACTCCATCTCCAGAAAATAAAAGGCACTTGCAAAGGGCTAAATCAAATTCACCTTCAGAACCAGCCGAATCTGGCTAATATGATTTCAAGCTCCCACTCCCCCTGCCCCCAGAGCTCTCCACCTTCTTGCTGATGTCTCAAATTCTTTTAACAAGGGAAAAAGTCTTTCACGCCACAATTAGGGATAAAAGACATAAAATGCAAACGCCTGGCTGAGCTCCAGTTGGAGAATAATCAATCAATCCTTGGAATATAAATTACTAATATCAGATTCTTTCCTGGTATGATACAGGGAAGAGGGTTAAAAGGGCAGATTCTATTGACACCTGAAATGGGGGTTGCCAAGGAGATGGGAGCCAAGGAGGGAACAATCCCTTCCAGGTATACAACACCTTAAGGTTTGAAGTGTGTGAGCGTATGTGTGTGTGTGTGCGCACACTTTGTATCACTTACTTTTCACAACTCTGGGAGGCAGGCATTTGTATTCTTCCCATCACGCATAAGAAGAAACCGAGGCTCCATTTGTCAGGTAGCCGTTCCCAGGGCCACTCGCTGCTAAGCTGTAGACCCTTTAATTTTTGCAGATCTTCCTCGACTTACAATGGGGTTACATCCTGATAAACCCATCGCCAGCTGAAAATACCATAAATTGAAAACACACTTAATACATATCTAACCTACCAAACATGGCTCAGCCTAGCCCACCTTGGATGTCCGCAGAACTCGTACACCAGCCTACCGTGGGGCAAAATCATCCAACAGCAAGCCCGTTTTATATCGAAGTGTTGGATAGCTCACGTATCCTGTCGACTGCTCACCGAAAGGGACAAACAGCATGGCGCGTGGGTGCAGAATGGTTGTCAATGGGTCCGTCATTGACCCTCGTGGCCGCGGGGCTCCCTGGCGCTGCCCAGCAGCACAACACAGGATGGTACCACATATTGCTAGCCCAGAAAAAGATCACAATTTAAAATTCGAGGGATGGCCTCTACTGAATTCATATTGATCTCGCACCATTGTAAAGTTGGAAAATGTTAAGTGGAGTCATCGTCAGTTGGAGACAGTCTGCACTCGAGCCTAAGGTTCTGACTGCAAGCCCAGCGGCTTTTAAAATATACCAAACGCTACGGAAAGAATCTGGCAGCAAAAGAAATACCCTACAAACTTTTACGATTTTGCCTTGGCTGAGACTTGTTTACTTTCAAATGGGGGAGGACGCGCGCATTGGTGGCTGGAGTAATTTCAGTATGGAGCTGCCAAGGCAAGCAGCCTGCTTTGCATGATTTATGAAGACTTAAAAAATGAGCTTGAGTGTTGACTTCGTGAAACAGGAGCTTCATTTTCTGGGAATTTGCTATTTGAAGTACCTCCCCCCCAGTTTTGTTAATTTATCCTCTCCTCACAAAACCCCATTAACTTTTCCTTCCCAATCTCCTTAGTCCAAAGTTTAAACTATTTCTAGTTTAGTATGTATATTTATGCTCATTTTTCTTTAATTTTTTTAAAAAATTGAAGTCTAGCACTATACAGAAATATATACAAAACATGTAACTATAGCTCCATAAATTTTCGTAAAACAAAGTCCTGCGAAGCCATCATCCAGACAGAGAGGTAAAACACCTCTCACTCTCCGAAAGCCCCCTTCCTGCCCCCTCCACCCATTGTCATTACCTTTTCTTTCCTCTCGAAAGATTACTCCTATCCTGGCTTCTAAGATTATTGATTAGTATTGCCCATTTTCGAGCTTCATATAAATGGAATCATACTATCTATTATTTGGTGTTTGACTTATTTTGATGGGTATTATATATGTAAGAGTCACTGCTGTTCCTGCATGCACCTGTCATCTGTTTTCAATGCTGGACAGTGTGCCATCGTTCAAACACCCCAATCCATTTATCTAGTCTACTGTTGGTAGCGTTCGGATTGCCTCCGTTTGGGAGGATTATGAATAATGTCACGATGGATATCCTCGCGCAGGGACTTGGATGCACATGTGTATATTTCTTCTGGGTATACACTTGGGATCGAAACTGCCCTGTCGGAGAGTTTAAGTTTAGGACCTAATACAACGTTGTTTTCTAAGTAATCATACCGACGTACGGTCTATCAATGATGTAAGAATGTTCTTTGTTGCTTGACATCCTGACCGACACTTGTTATTGCCAATCTTTGTAATTTTAATCATTCTGGTGGGTGTATAGTAGTATTTCATTATGATTCTAGTCTTTATTTCCTTGACTACTAAAAACATTGGCCATTTTCATATGTCAACTGGGCATTTTTTTATTAAGTATCTTTCTCGCCCATCTTTCTATTGAGTTGTCTTTTTTTTATTGACTTGTAAGAGGTTATATATATATATGTATATATATATATATTTTTTTTTGAATTGAGTTCTTTGTTAGTTTATGTGGATTACAAATAACTTCTCTGGCTTTGTGCCTGTCTTTTCCCTCTTAATGGATCTTTTGAATAGAAGTTTCTAACTTTGATGTAGTTCAGTTTATCATTCTTTTCGTTCATGGTTGGTGTTTTTGTGTCCTTTTAAAGAATTCTTTTTTTTTTTCCTCCCAGGTTCATAGAGATAATGTCCTGTATTGTCCTATGGAAGCTGTGTGGTGTTGCCTTTCACTTTTAAATATACGAACCTCCTGAAATTGATTTTTATATATGCTGTGATATAAAGGTCAAGTTTTCTTGTGTTCTGTATGAGTATAAAGTGCTCCAACACCATTTATAGAAAAGATGGTCCTGTCTCCACTATCCTGCAATGTCAGACCCAATGCCCATTTGCATGGTATCTTTTGGACTCTGCTTCTGCCTCATTGGTCTATTTGACTATCATTGTGCTAGTATCACACTGCCTTAATTATTGTAGCTTAATGATATGTCCTTCTACCTTTTTGTTCTTTGTTAAGAATGTCAGCTTCTTGACCTTTTCCACTCCCATATAAATTTTGAATAAGATTTTCAATTTCAAAAGGGAAAAAAGGAAGAAAGGAAAATTTATTAACATTTCGATTGGGATTGAATTGAATATATAACTAAACCGGGATAATTGATATCTTTGCGATATTTAGTTTTTAATCCTTAAAAAGTGCGCACACACACACACCTTTTTTGTCGGTAATATTTTACAGGGTATTTTTCTGTTTGTTTGCTTTTATTTTTGTTTTGGCGTACATGCAGAAGTTTTTCATACCTTTCATTGGATTTATTCCTAGGTATTTTATACTTGCTGATGTTATGTTGAATGTGTTATAATTATCTAAAGAATGATCTGTATTCTAACCCTTTGTTGATATTATGCAAACCTACTTCATCTTTGTATTTTGACCTTGTATCCAAGAGCCTCGTTGAATCATCTAAAAATTCTGATTACTTATCTGTATATTCTTTTGGATTTCATATATACAAAACAATAATATATGCAAATACTGACAATTTCAGTTATCTCATTACAATTACTACCTTTCTTATTGTGCTGGCTAGAATCTATAGTACAACTTTGAACAGAAGTTGTATTCTTGTCTGCTTTTCTTCTTCAAAGGCTTCAAAGGGAAAGCTTCACTATTTTCCATTAAGAATAGTGTTTACAGACCCATCAACGCAGAGACCATAGCGATGGAGGCCACAGAGAAGGAGGGGATGGGCAAATGGGTGAAGGGGGGCGGGAGGTACAGACTCCCAGTTATGAAACAGGTAAGTCATGAGAGATACAGCAGAGGGAATACAGTCAATGGCATAATAGTAACATTGTAGAAAAAATGATGCTCTGTGTTTTATGTTACCTTTCTCATAAAATAATTCTCTTCTATTTCCATTTTCCTTAGAGCTTGTATCATCACCAGATGTTGGATTTTATTAATTGTTCTTCCTACTTCTATTGAGAGGATCATCTTAAATTTCTCCTTCGTTCTGTTAATATGGCGGACTGAATTGTTTTCAAATATTAAGCCAACCTTGCATTTTTGTAAGAAATTTTTCTCACTCTTACTGGTCTCCAAAACATATTACTGAGTTGTCTGATGACATTACGTGGAGGATGATATTATGTTAGGATTTTTGTACCTAGGTTTGTGAGTGAGATAGGTTGAGACGTTTCTCTTCTTGTAATATCCTTGTCAGCTTTGGGGCGCCTGGGTGGCTCAGCCGGTTAAGTGTCTCTCTTCCGCTCAGGTCATGATCCCAGGGTCCTGTGTACGAGCCCCACAACGGGAGGGGGGACGGGGTGGGTCCCTGCTCAGCGGGGAGTCTGCTTCTCCCTCTCCCTCTGCTCTGCCCCACTCATGCTCTCTCTCTCAAATAAACTCTTTAAAAAATATATCCTCGTCAGCTTCTGGTGTTAATGTTTGCTAAGCCCTTAGATGAGTTGGAGAGTATTTCTTCTTTTTAAAATCTCTGGAAAAGTTTTTGTGAAATTGCTGCTATCTCTTTCTTAAATTTGGCAGATTTTACTACAGAAGCTACCTAGACCTGAAGGGTGTGTGTGTGTGTGTGTGCGTGTGTATTTGTGAACATTTTTAACAATAGGATTGACTTCTCCAGTAAGGTAAAACTACTTCTATTTTCTCTTTCTCTTTGTGTCAGTTTCAGTAGCTGTGTGTGTGTTTTCTTAGAATTCTGTCCATTACATCTATAGTCTCCAAGCCATTGGTATAAGGTGGTTTATACCTTCATGCTGTATTGGTTCTGTAGAATTTGTAGTCATATCACCTTTTCATTCCAAATATCAAATCCTTGTTCTTGTGCTGGGTCAGAAGAAGTGGATTTTCCCAGATTCTGGGGCTTCGTGGATGCAGAAAGGCTGGTGCAGATGTCTCTCCACTGTGTTACAACTCCCAGTACCTGGTTCCAACCTGCTACCATCACCTTTCGACACCAGCTCCAGGCTAAGAAAGGCAGAGGGAGTCTCCCTAAGTCCCATGGCCATTGTCACCCATCCCTCATATCTGCCACCATCATTAGGTCGAGGTTTACACTGCAATTTTCACCCTTTAACTTTTTATTGAAGTATAATATACCCACACCAAAGTGTACTTATCACGCAACTCAGTGAATTCTCAGAAACCCGTGTGTGTAATCGGCACACATATTAAAAAATGAAGCGTTCCTAGAAGTCCTCCTCATGCTTCCTTTTAGTTATACCCAGGAGGGTATCCACACGCAGACTCCAAAGAGCATAGGCTGATTTTGCCTCTTAGAAATATCTGTCTTCTTTCATTCAAAACGATGGCCTTGGGAATCATTCCTATGCGTGCACGCAGGAGTGGACTCCTCCTTCTCGCGGCTGTTGGACCGTAATATTGGACCATAACTTATGTTAGTGGACCATCATTTATTGATCTGTTTTACTATTGATGGGCATTGGGCTACTTTCCAGAGTGGTACAATTACGAACGGTTCTACTGTGAACACTCCTGTGCGCGTCTTTTGTCGAGCAGACGCATGTGTGTCTCTTGGGTTTATACTTGGGGGTGAAACCGTGAAGTCGTATGGCTTGCATATGCCCCGCAGCAGGGTAAACAACATCCTGCCAGAAAGTTTTAAAAACGATTCTACGAATGTATTCTTTACTAGCAATGCAGGAGAGTTATATTTGCTCTGTGTATCCATGCCAACACGTGATGTTTTCCGTCTTTTTTATTGTACCATTTGGTGATGTGTGTGTCGTGGTATTACACTGACACTTTACATGGGACGTTCCGGCTATCTAATGAAGTTGGGCATCTTTTCATATGCTTATTGGCTACTTGGCCATCTTCTGTGTTTATGCAAGGTTTTTGCTCATTTCTCTATCCGGTTAATAGTTATTTCTTATCATTATAAAAATAATGTATGTTCATGAGAGAAGTTGTGGAAAACATAGAAGAGCTTAAAAACAAAATAAAATCATCTATGGTTCCATTAATATTTAAATAACTAAACATCATTCTGCCACATTATAGCATGGAATATGGTGGTCAGAGCCGTACTGTGGTTGTGAGAGACTATAGTAGCTAGGTTTGTATGGTTCAAAACGACCACATTGGCCCCCCATTTTATTTAGTGGTCTTCAAAACAAACACATTGGAAATAAAGGGAAGTCTTTTTAAAATGTTCAACCTCTGAAGGATTGAGAGTATCAGTCCCCTGATCTCGCATCTGATCAGAGGGGCCCCACGGGCTGGTTCCAGGCTCAAGCCCATTCCAGCTTCTCTGTGTTCTGAAGAACACACTGTTGGGGATCGTCTGTGCCCCCTTTCTTCTCTCCAGGCTCATGGTATCCCCACCCTCCCTTTATCCGAGCCAGACACCAAGTCAACTCCTCCCTCTTCATTTCACGAAACCAAATTTTCACCAAATCAAAACCTCTCCTTCCCCACTGCCGGTTCCCTAATTTCAGGCTTATCTGTCTTCCGAATTACTCCCATCCCTCTTTCCTGACATTGTTGCCTCTATTCTTATCCTGCTCCCCACCTCCTGCCCCAGTCCAGCCCGTTCTTTATACAGTGGGCACCTATACTAAACTGCAAGTCTCACCGTGTCTTCCCCTCCCCCCCCTTATAAGGGGCTTCCCTGTGCCCCCCGGCAAAGCCAATCCCTTCAGGTCGTTCATGTGGGCCCCTTCAATCTGGCCCTAGTTTCCTCTTGCCTCAGCTCCTGTCATTGACAGATCATAGACTTCCATGCTTCAGGGTCTTGGTTCAGTCTCTCTGCTTGAAATGCCCTCACCTGGCTTCTCTGCTTTGGCAAAAATCCTGCACACATTTTCAAGGCCTGGGTCAAGTGCCTTCCTGAGCTCCTAGACAGGATTAATCTGCTCTCTCCCAGCTGGCTCTACAGAGCACTCAGCTCCCTGAGTTACTCTCGTTTCTTTGTCCTCCTAGCCACACAATGCATTCTCAAATCTTTACTCTTGCATCTCCAGAGCTTGGCACAAGATCCGGCATATAATAGGTGCTTAATAAACACTGAAGTAACGCCTAAGGGAATTAATAAAGAGTAGAAAGAAAAGGGGACTGACATCTGTTAAGAACTTGCCGTGAACCAGACACTTGACCTACCTTATCTCTTTTACGCTTCCCAACGACCGCCTGTTACTCCCATTTTTATAAACGAGGAAATTAAGGCAAAGAGAAATGCAATAACTTGTTCAAGGTCACACCGCCAATAAACGGCAGAGCTGGGATTTAACTCTAAGTCCAGAAACAAACCTGGTTGTTGAGCCTTAAACAGATTATTGCCATAGTGATTGCTAAGGGTAACGATAACCTCACGGCTGGACTCATAGAATGGTCCCAGCCCTTGACATGAGTGTGTCAAGGTCGCTTCCCAAAGAGCTCTCCTGTCCCTTACGGTTCCTTGAGCCTCGGCGCACACACGCGAAGCTGGCCGAGGTATCCTCCAGCTCCAGCTGATGAAGAAAATGAAGTCTGCGGATCCGAGTTGCTTGCCTCGGGTGGCCGTCTTAGCCCCGTACGGCCGGGCCTGCTAGCCCCAGGTCCGGCAGGGGCTGCGAGGAGGGCAGACTCCCCGAGGAAGAAGTGCTTGGCAATAATAAGCTGGCTGCTGCCTCTGGCAAGCCTCCTTTCCGTTCCCCACACAAGCCTCCTCGGAGCCATAGCAGCTTCTAGGACGGGAGAGGAATCACAGGCTAAGGCTTTCCACCATTTCTGGAAGATGGGGAATTCTTCGCGTGAGAGCCATTGTTTGCCTTGGCAAGAAAAAAAAAATTAAAAAAAAATAAAAGGAAGAGAAACCAGTATACATATAAACATTTCACAAAGCCCCGCGGGGCCCGGAGCAGGACAGCAAACAAAAAGCTCTCTTGGGCGGCTGCTCTGTGTGAGCCACCCCCAGTGACCCCCTGTAGGCGCTGCCCACTGGGCCTGCCTAGGGGATCTCCAATCTCGGCGAAGAAAAGGATAAAACAACACAAACTCTCCAGGAGCCTCATTATTCAAACAGTTCCAGAAGCAGCGAGAGGACAGCGGTGACTTTGGGAGAAGCACAATCTTATCTCCAGGGTGAATAGGACCATTTGTTGTTCATGTCCAGGAAAGCAGGGCCGCACAAAAAGCACGGGAGAACTCAGACGAGAAGGGTGCCAAAAGCCAGCCGCTGATCTAAAAACCCTCTGCAGAAACAAAGGCTTCTCCCGGGATGAGCTGCAGCCCCTTCTGGAAACAAAAGCTCTCGCAGAAGAAATTGGTCTTTTGTGGTTCTGGCAAGAAGCAGCCCAGATAAAGCTAGCCTGGCTTGACCCTCTCCCTCCAAGCAGAGGAGACACAGAACTTGTCAGGAAGTGGGAGCCGTGTGGCGAGGCTTCCTCAGCTTCCAGCCGGTCTTCCAGGTCTGGATGGACCCACCAAGACCTCCACTCCGACGCCCCAGGCCAGGCTGGTGACCCACTGCAGAGTCCCCCGGCAGGGTCCCTCTGTCACCTGTGGTCTGCCCCTCTCTTGTTCCAGCCAAAACCAGAGGTCGCTGCTGGGCGTAGAGGCCTCTGAAGTTTTCCTGCCGGTTTTTGAGCTCAGACTAAAAATAAAGGCCGGCCTGGGACTTTGAAGCGAGCCCAAGCCTTGCCCTGACTTGACCGGCTTCGGCCTCCTTGCCCTGCCAGCCAAAGCCCCCAGATTTCAAAAAGACAGCAGCTGGACACGAAGCAGGCTTCCAGCCAGCAGCTCCCCCTCCTGCCAGATCACTGGGGTCCCTCAGAGGGCTTGGTTCCCCGGCACCCGAGCCCAGGGAGCCATTTAAGCTGACTTTGCAGAGTTATTTTTTCTGGTCATTCGCGAATTTGGGTTTGGGTGGGACTTGGGAGGGGTAATTTGGTGTCAAGATGGTCCTGGGGAATTTGTCTTGAGAATATGTTTGTATAGCCAAGGGAGTTGTTTGGACTTAGATTACAGGTTTCATTGGGGTGGTCTGTGGGGAGAAGTGATGGAGATTGCGGGAGGGTGGAGGCCACCAGAGCCTCCCCAAGCCACCCGTCTGCCATCTGCCGTTGTTGCCAGCAAGGAACCCATCAGTGGCGGGGAAGGGAGACCACACCCAGGAGCAGACTAGAATTAATTCTACCCACAGTCTGGGGGTGCGGGGGTGGGAAGCCAGGCTATTCCCAGGGCTCACATTGGGAAGGGCGCAGGCAATCTCTAGCAGAAGATGGTCTTTGATGACCTGGACCAGCTTTGGAGAAGGGAGAGAATCATTTTTCAGAGTTGCTGCTGAAGACCCCTATGGGCACTGGTGATGTGGAAGAGAAGCCACAATGGGGACCACCGCTGGCCACGCCTGGCTGGCTTGTGCACAAGCAACAGACAGTGACCAGACTTAATCTCTCAGCGTTGGTTAACAATAACCGACGCACACCTTATTCTTTGGCGCTAACCACATGCTTCCACATATCTCATCTTATGTAGTTCCAACAAGAACGTGAGATCAGTAATATTAATAAAAGTTGCCTCTTATTGAGTACCTGCCATGTGCCGGGCCAAGTGCTCAGTGCTTTGCACGATAGGGATTCGTAGCATAGAGGTCTTTGGACCCCAAATCATGGTCTCTGTGAAGTGTTGAAATTCCAGAAACATTTTACATTTATGCATGACTGAGCTTTTTTCTGCAGTGAAAGGCCATGACTTCCATCCAGTTCTTAAAGGCATTTAGGAACTACAAACTGTTCAGAAGTATGAAATGTTCTGTATCAGCTTGATCCCAGGGTCATTCCCCAGGCTGGCCGCTGTGATACCTTGTCCCTGTTCTCACGCTGCACTTGGCAAATACCTTCGTTGGAACAGGTATAAAATTCTATCGTATTTTTAAAGGGCTTATTTTGAGCCCTCCCCACCTCCATCCTTCACTAGATTTTAAACCCTTTGAGGGCAGGCATTTAAACCCTTACTCATCTGATCTGTAACGTAAGTTCTAGTGCTTCCTAGATGCTCCATACATTTTTTTGCATGAATGAATGAACTAATACAAAGCTCCCTTATAGTAAAAACTGATCCTGTTCAAGTATGTGAATGTGTGAAAGAGAGAATGTGTGTGTGTGTGTGTGCGTGTGTGTGCGTGTGGCAGGAGGTGGGCCCTCTCTGAGATGTGGTGGAGGGTGTGTGCACGGAGGGACTCCGGGCTGGTCTGCAGGAAAGCAGAGGCAGGCTGGGTGTTGGGCGCAGAGCCAAAGGGAGCCATGTTCTCACGTCCTGGTGGCACTCGGATTTGGCTCTGGACCGGAACATCTCCTGCGTGCCTCTCCCTGCCAGCACCCCTGTGCCTTCCCTTTCCGTGGCATCTATTAATGATAAAAGTCCCTGTGGTTTATAATTACCAGTTTGACAAGTTCAGGAGTTCTCTGTTAATTATTATAATTAGCTTTCACTCAGTGAGGCTTCGGGAGTTTAACGACAATATTAACAACAGGAGGACGACGATCAGGAATTGACTACAAAGAATTGACTGGAAAGACTTCCTTCTGCTGTCAGGGAAACTTATTAAGGGAGGCAAAACCTGCAGAGCGGCTCCCCTCTGTCCGCCTTAACTCAACGACTGGGTCTAAGTCTGCCTTGGGGAATTTCGAACAACAGTTGCGGCCAGTGCGCGTAAACCCCGAGTTTAACATCAACCAGAGAAGGAGGAAGCCACTAGACTGACAGCTGTGGGCTACTCCTTGACCAGATATCGAGCAGAGGCAGCAGCCAGGGAGGAACGTGTGAACCGAGGCTGCCAGCCATGGCCCCGGACCTGGCTCTTGGGGGGGTGCAGACACGCACGAGGACTCAGAGGCCTATAGAGGCAGGGGAGGGCGAGCCGGTCCCTGGGAGCAGCCAGCCCGTCCTGGAACTGTGAAGCAGATGGTCACTTTTTGTGCCTGTCTCTCAACACTGTCCATTCCCACAGTATTCCCCGAGTTATGGCTCTCAGCTTGGCCTTAACTGGGCTTTTGGCCTCCTTTCCATTTTCCAAAAGCACTCCAGACCGGATTACTCTTCCTGAAGGATGGCTCTGATGACTGCATCCTCTTCCCTAAAGCCTTCCATGGCTCCCAGTGGCTCACCAGGTACAGTCCAGAGTCCTCATTTTGGCACCCTAGTCCACCCAGCCTAGGCCCAACTGGTCTTTCCAGCACTGTTTCCTACGAATCCTTCTTCTCGTTCTTGGCTCAGACAATAAATACCCGCCCGGCACCCACTCAGTATCACACAGGGTTGCGGATGTCCCAGCTCCAGCAGCCAGCAAGACGACGAGTTCCTGCCCTCCTGCAGTTTTAACTCTAGCAGGAAACTCAGAAAAGAAGCTCATCAACTAATAGATAATCCCATCCAAGGAGATGCGGAGTCCTCCCGCGTCATCATAACCAAAAACAGTTTGAAGGTGTAGGTAGGAAGGGGAAGGCCTTTCCAGGAGGTGACCTTCAGGCCAGAACTGCACGATGAGGAGCTGGTCCCTGGAGAGCGTCCCAACCAGAAGAACAGCAGGTGCAGCGTCCCCAGGCAGGGACAGCGTCATGCACACGAGCACCCGGGAAGGCCAGAGGAAGGCACAAGTGAACGGGGCAAAGGGGCTATTCAGAGAGGCTGGAAGATGCAGACCACCAGACCCTGCCGAGCCCTGGAAGGAGTCGGGCCTCTATTCTGGATGTGGTCAGAAGCCCTGTGGAGGGTTCAAACAGGGTTCTTCTCCTTTGGGTCCGATGGACCCCTGCCGAGCTGAGCATCCCAGCCTCTGTTGTCTCCTGCCAGGCACAGCTTTTCCCATAGGAACTGAGGCTCTTGATCTTGTGAGAATAATGCCCCTTCAAGTTTAATTTTCTCTGACAAACCCTCAGCTCTTATTTGTGCTCTTGGGTGTGAGTGGGTGATCTTGGCTGGGCTCGCCTGGCTCACTGGGACTCCAGATTTCAGATTGTTCCACGTGTCCTCATTCTGGGGCCAGCCGAAGGGCACATGCTTCCCTGGGCCTGGTCGTCCTACAGCAGGTCGCAGCACACACAGGCGAGCCAAGGCCGTGAAAGGGAAGGGAGGCTCCGTGTCGGTCGTCCGACCCTGCCGCACTTGCGGCATTTTGCAGATCCCTTGAGAACTTTGTCTGAGCTGACTCTTTTGGTGGAAATTCTAGGGACCTGTGGGGAGTACTCTGGGTTTCCGAAAAGGCATTTTATGCCCCTTAAGATCTTTCTTGGGTGCCACAGATGCCCAGAGCAATACCTGCTTGGCAGCAAAGCAAGAAGGAAGGAAACCAACATTTATTCAGCACCTATTACGGGCCAGGCTTAATAATTGCCTTTTGGGGGAGTTACAGCAACTTTAGGCTAAACAGGTGCTTTTCCAATCCCCTCCCTATCACCCTCCCATGAACATCAAGGAATAAAAAAGGAAGAAACCCATGGAGACAAAGGAAACAAAAAAGTCAGATGGCGGAACAAAGAATGAGAGTTGTCAATAATCCTTTGGGAAATGGGAAGCAGACTGGAGTGTTAATGACGCAGACTGAGAAGAGCTGGCAGCTGAGTGTCTGCGGAGGGTTCGCCACCACGGAGCAAGGGCAGACCAGAAGTCTTCAGGAGTTGGGAGGACCAGGGTCTTCAGCAGCATGGATCAGGATTGAGGCTGAGATTCGGTGCAAGTCTGTTAAAGAGCACCTGGGCCCCCAGATCTTCTCCATCCTGTGCAGCCAAATGGCTGCATATTCCCCAACCTGGCAGGAAGGTTTGCTCCCTGGAGAAATTCGGTGAGGAAAGATCTAGAGGTAGGGACATGAGGATCAGGGGAGGGTGAAGGGAAGGAGATGCACTGGGAAAAACGGTACCAAGAGAAAGTACCTTCTGAACTCCCCCAGCTGCTGCCCCTCTCCACCCCTTCACTCCACCAGCCCAGCCAGTGTCCTCCAGGCAGGAGGTGGGAGGGAGAGTGTTCTCTGGAGAAGACCACCTCCAGAGAAAAGACCCATGGATGCTGACATTCGGGAATCCCCAAACACATGGCTGGGCCATGTCCTGCAGACCAATGGATCCCAATGGCCGATGAGCCCTTACGCATGGAATCAATCCCCAGCCAGGCTTTTGTGCCTCGTTCTAAAGGATCACCAAGGATCACCAGACATTTGGAGAAATCATGAAGGCAGTGCCTAAGCTATCGGGGAAGAAAATTCTAAGGAAAGGAAAGCAACATAAGAAATAGAAGAAAACAAGAGAAAAAAAAAATCCCCGTGAAAATCTACAATAAGAGAAGATATGCACCCAAAAAACACGAACAGAAATGCTCTTCTTTTTTTTTTTTTGAAAGGAACAGCAAGATAACTAGAAAAAACTCTTGTGAGTTACAGTTACTGAGACCAGAACTAACAACCTAACTCATCGATCAGTGTAAGATTTGTGAAGGGGTTGTGTCTGTCTCAGGAAATGAAAGCAAAAGACAAAGGGGGGCATGCAAGAGAAAGAATGAGAATATTCGAAGTGACTGTGTTTTCCTGAGTCATTAGAAGAACTGTATAAGGAAGGTATAATTTCCCCTATTTTACCAAAGACAAACTGAGACTCTGGGAAGCTCAAGGAACCTTCCCAAGCGCAGTGAAATGGCAGAGCTAGGACTGAGCCCAAGTCTTCTGAGCCCGAAGTCTCATGGTTTCCACTTAGCTGTGCCCTGAGCCGAGCAGACCCAGCAGAGCTTGGCCAGAAGATGTGGGGTGTGGGGGAGCTGGGAATGCACACTCCTGGGGGGCGTCGTATTTTCACCTTCCCTGCACATGGTAACTACAAGGCACCCGCTTTCCATCTTCTAAAGTTTTTTGGGATGACACATGAGAGAGACGTCACATACACTGTGCAAGCCCTCAAAACCGGGTTCTTTTCTCTCCAATCTGCAATGGGCCTGAAATCCCAGTCATCCTTTGTCCTGAGATCTTATTTGATGAAGTTGTGAGCATTCGAAACACACAGATGTCCGTTTATCAGCCTTAGTGGGGCATTTTCATCAAGTGGCGGTGGGACCGAGGGGGCGGTTGGACATCAGACTGCTCACCCAGGCGGCTCAGGCCGTGCCAGACACAGCGGGTCAGGGGAACTTGTGCTGTCGGAGGGAACTATCCAATAACACCCGGGACTGGCCAGGCTTCTGGGGAAAGGGCCTCAGGTCAGCTCAGCTGCTGAGCATGGACAGAGGAAGGAGACACGACCCCCAGCAGACCTGTTTCCTGGTAGAGAAGAGAAGGGGAAGACCCGCCCACTGCCACGTCCCCCTGGCAGGCACTTCTTGGGTCTGGCCCACAGAGAAGCTCAGGAGAAGCCCCCATGGCCACAGGCCTGGCCTTGTGTCTTCTGCCCTCTCCCCTGCCTCTTAGTGCCTGGTACCCTTAGTATCAGGCAGCAACCTGCCCAGCTACAACCAAAAAGGAAGAAAGAGAAGAAATACAGAGATTAAAAAAAAAAATCCCCCAAACAAAAACCATATCCTGCACCTTTTGCTCGGAAGTGGCGGAGCCCGGGAGGTCTTAAGACACAGTGATTAACTTTCTCTGAAAGCCAGCGCACCTGGGAATACACTGCAGAACACAATAGGCTGAACAAATATTAGACAAATATCGCTTTTCTGCATTGCCCACTTTGCTGGA
Source organism: Ursus arctos (assembly GCF_023065955.2). Lineage (NCBI taxonomy): Eukaryota > Metazoa > Chordata > Mammalia > Carnivora > Ursidae > Ursus > Ursus arctos. The sequence goes on from NW_026622897.1 coordinate 11,879,095, forward strand.
GATGAATGGATTGACTTCTCAAACACTGCAAGAGTGAACCAGCCAGCCTGGATTCAAAACCAACATGGCTTGCCTTTCTTTCCGTTCTACCCCCCTCCTTTTTACATTTCTACAGCAAATGTATACAAAATATTTATCTAAAATAGAGGCACTCAGAAAAGCAAGCTGTGCAAATGATTAACGATCTGTAGCCATTGTGTGCCTGATGCAGGAGGCCCCGGTCTCTGTTATTCCGGGGCCGGCACCCGTGTTGGCCCTAAGCTGGACTTGCAATGTCCAAACACCTGGGGAAGGCTGGTGGCACTGCCCTGGCTCAAAGATGATGCTCTCTGGAGGAGCCCTTTGACCGCTCCAGGCGGGCATAGGGTGACGGGGTGGACGAGGAGTTGTCAGTTGAAGACACCAGCAAGCACAGAGGCACACACTCTCTCAAGAATGAGCTCGGCGTCTGTAAGTGGGTTCAGGTCAAACGTGAGAAAACGTTTTCTAGTGGACACTGCTTGAATCTGCAATAAAGTGAATAAAGGCTGTAGAAAGGCTTCCTGCTTATCTGCGATGAAGGGAATGAGGCCCAGAGAGGTGAAGGGGCTTTTCTGGTGTCACACAGCAAGGGAGTGGTGAGGCTGGGACTGCAGGCTTGCCCTGAGCCGTCGTCTGCCTGGCTGAGCCCTCATCTCCTGTGCTTGCTCCTTCTGGGCTCAGAGACCGTTGAGCCCCCAGCACAGGCTGGAGGTGCCGTGACAGAAGAGGCACCTGGTTCGTGATCCTGCAGCCGGGATCCCTGGATGGGTGCTCCGCCTCCAGCCTGACGTCACCCCCTGCCCATGCCTCTCCCTGCATGTGGGGTGCTGGCTACGTCCACATCGTCCCTCGGTGCCCCGATCCTGGTCTTCCACAGAACGGGCATCTTTTCCCTCCCCACCGCCTAAGGCGGACGTCCCAGCAGGCCCTTCCGATGAGTCTGCAATAGAACAAAATGGATGGAAGTCAGATTTTCTCATGGCTCCGGGCCCCCTAGGATGGCGGACACTAGGATGTGACATTCTCATTTTTCCTGCAGGAGGAAGAGGGATTTTATCTTCTCTCTGGAAGAGGGAATGACAGGAAAGCCGCAGCAGCCAGGGCTGGGAGACAGACTGTGGTTTCTCATCATTAGAAAAATTAAAGTATACAGACAGAAATGTGGTTTTGCTTCATAACTGTATCCTGTCAACTAAATATTTCATTTAGACCTAATGCCTGAGCCAAATGAGAATCGAGCAAAACTGCACTATTAGAATACACTTAATTATTGATTCAGCCAGGCAAAAAATAAAAAAATAAAGAAACGGGCGGTGCTCTAATTCCTCTTATCAAGCATCTTGAGTGCTAATATGCACTTGAACAGCTGCTATTATCCTGGGGAGCCCACCGCCTTCAGCTGTAAACTGTATGGCTTCCCACCAGCCGCAGGGAGCCAGATCGAAGGCAGTGGAAACTTGGCCTCTCTTTCCAGCCTCGGGGAGGGGTGGGGGCAGAGGTCCCAGGCCTGCACCAAGGTGGAGCCTCCCCCCTGCACTTCTTTCTAACCTCCTACCTCATTGTGTGGAAGATACCAGATTGTTTCACTGGTTCCCAACCTGGAAACACGCCCAAAATATCATTCCTGTGCTATCTTAATATCTTGAATTTCTTTACTTTTTTTTTTTTTTTAAACAACAAGGACCTTGGTTTATGTCCTCACACTAAAAGGGACTCCAAGCATTTACTGATTCCACCCTCTCATTTAGCTGGACAGAGTCACCGAGGCTCTGGAGGCTAGAATGACACGCCTAAGGTCACACCGCGTTGGTGGGAATCACAGAAGGAAAACTCAAGTTTCACCTAAAAAATTTTTTTGGTAGGGGGCCAAGAGAGCATGGAGGAGTCGGAGGGAAAGGCGGGAGTGTCTGTAACCATGGTAGGCATGCCTGTGGCTGGGAGATGTGGTGTGATGAACGTGCCTTCACCCTTGGGAATGGCCGGCCACACCATCCTGCCAGGACCGAGGAGAGGCCCCAGCAAACTGGGCCATCCGGTCACCCGCGTCCCTCTGTGCGCACGGCTCCTTCTAGCCGGGTTGTGATTTCTTGCTTCTGTCCATACACATTCTTCGTGGCTCAAGTCCTATCCCCTCCACGAGATCTACCTAGCTATTTTTCCTTTAAAATTTCATTGCAGTTAGAGTCCCTGCCCAGTCACTTGTGTGTAGAGCGAAGCGGCCTCGGCTGATCTTCTCTATTAGTTGATGTGCCTCGCCGTGGGATCTCAGAAAAGAGACAGGAAGCAGCTTTTCCACCAGCACCGATCCTTCTCCAATGTAAAGTCAATGACGAAAACCCCTCCCAGACCTCTCGCCCTTTCTTCTCCGTGTGTATCTCCCCTTGGTCTGTCCTCCCACGTACTTCTCTTTCATAGGGTCCCTTGCTTTCCTTTCCCTTCTTCAGACCAGACGTGCATCTGAAGGCAGGCTGGCCCAGGTGGTGGCTGCCGTGAGCCCAGGGGTGGCTCGCTGGCCGGGGCTGACAAGCTTTATTGCACGGCGTGCAGGAGGAAGGAGGCTGGGGAGGCCCAGGCACAGCACTGTCTTTCAGGGCAGGCAATCAAGGACCCGGCTTTTCTCGGGGAGATCCCCACCTCCTGCACCACCGGCAGGGCCTGTGATCACTGGCCTGGCCCTGACACTCACCTTGGCTGCCCCGGGGAGGGCTGCGGCGTCTTTGTGCGCTGATGTCAAAGAAAATGCCCACAGAGGCCTGAGGGACACACAAAGCAGCACTGACCGTTTGTGGTGTGTGGGAAACCAGCCCTGGAGAGTCAGAGGGCGGCGAATAGGAAATCGATGGCATGTGAAGACTGCCCCGAGCAGTGAGGCCTGGGAGCCTGCCCTTGTCTGTGGCTGCTTGGGTCATAGGAGCTGTGGCAGGATTTGTGTGCTCGAGTGGCTCTGGGGAGATGGCGTGGTCCTGGGGCAGCCGCGGAGGCAGGCAGGGTTGTGGGAGGGGCTGAGGCGCTCGCAAAAGTGGCGGTGGTATTTTTGCCTCCTGTACCCATGCCTCTTACAATATGACTGCAGCTCTTCCCATCAGCAGGAGTCTGTCTTCTTTTCCCTTAAATTCGCACTGATTGCGGTCCTTGTTTGCCAAACAAATGCAGCAAAGGGGACGTGTGCCAGTCGCAAGCCTGGAACCCAGGAGCCTGGTGTGCTCTGCCCCGCCCCACGGCCCCCCGTCCTTGGAGAAGGCATGGCCAGGTGTAAAACCCGAGCTGGTGTGCGAGATGAGGGCAAACCCACGTTTGCCACAGCCAGAAGTCAACCTCCAGACACAGCAGTGAGCCAGCCTACCCGTCAGCGGCCCACATCCTAGCCAGGCCAGCCTACCCATCAGCAGACCACAGCCACACCAGTGACCCAGGCAGGATCTGCTAAGCTTGGCCCCAAGCAGCGGGGCCACCAATTTGTGAGCGACCCTCACTGTTTATTGCTTGAAGCCATCGAGTTCTGGGGTAGTTGGCCAGGCGGCAGGGGTTAACTGCCTCAGGGATTGTAAGGGTGCAGGGAAGAGGCACTGTTTTCTAGATCTTAAGGGAGTTAGCAAGAATCCCGTTCTGGATTGCATACCAGACCCTCCATAACCGGGACCCTTCTTATTTCTGGGTCTGTCCTGGCAGCCACAAATGCACTCGCCCCACCTCCCTGGCTCTGCCTCTCCCATACGCATACCGAGCTCTAGCCTTGCTGGGCTCCCTGGAACAGGTTGGACTCTGGCCTTGACTTCTATGCTCCCCGGTTCCTGAGACATTGTCTCTGTTTCTGCCTCCTTTCCCTTTTCCTGGCTGATTCCCACTCCAGCCTCTGGCTTCAGCTGGCCGGCCACTTCCCTCCTTCAGTACCCCCTCCGTGTTCACTAGCTTTCTTTATCTCCAACATTTGCCACACTGGACAGAGATCTGAATGCCTCTCGTCCCTTCAAGGGTCATCGTTCCCCGACGCAAAAAATACTAATGACAGATTCAATTATGGGATCAGACATCCGTGTGTTTAATAGCACTGAGGCAATTTACCGTGTGGTCAGGACTGAGAAGGACTCCACGTCCAGTCTATTTGGGAAGAGGGGCGTTTGAGGGGAGGGGACTCCCTGACAGCCCATCTGCAGTGAGTCCTCTGCTCGGAGCCTCTGCTGCCTTCGTGACCGACTGTGGCCTGGAACTCCAGGGTTACTCTCCTCTCTTGGTGTAACGTTCTGCGGGCATTCTGGTCACAACAGGGAAGTCATGTGAAGAAGCTGAGGTTTCTTTTTGTTGTCCTGTCCAATCGCGCACACAAAACCACGAAGAAATGCTACTTTCCTATAACATGTGACCAAAGGGGTATAGGGCAAGGCGGAGGGGTAGCAGAGGGCTGAGAATGAATTCTAGCCTGGTTTGGAAAGTTCTTGGGATGGTCCCACCACCATCCACTTCTCTGACCTTTGCCTCTTTGTGCTGATGCATTTGGTTTTCCAGACTTATGTTGGGAAAACCTGCCTCTTTATTCTTTCCACTTGGGTTACCTCTTTAAAACCCAGAGCAACCCTTTGATTCACCCCTCCTGTAAGCCCGTCTTTAGGGCCTGACTTTTTGTGGCATATGGCTCATCGAGGTATATTGCGAGACAGAAGACAACTCTCTACTTTCAAGAATTCTGGAATTCCGCCTCAAGCTTTAACATTAAGAGTTTTTTGTTTTGTTTTGTTTTTTTCTCTGAGACCAGTAATTTTTCCTGTTTACTTGTCTGCCCAGTAGACAGTGGGCAACATAGGGGAGGGGTTGGTTGTCTATGATCATGTTCTCCGATGTCTTCTCGGGGCCAAGCATGGGCACAGAGGAGGCACTCAATAAATATTTGTTGGATGAATGATGCATACATAAAGAATACCGGGGATCCTATGGTCCAGTACGAAGCCGGGGTAAGGAGTGTGCCTGAGCCCGACAGAGAGGGAAAACCCTGAAGCTCGGGGGTCAGGCGGGGGAGGTCCTTGCAGAATGCTAAGGGTCAAAACTGGGGAAGCGCAGTTCGGTTGCCACATCTATTAGGAGACAGTTTGGTTTGAAACGGGCCAAAGAGCCCTAAGGTGAATAGTGTAGAATGAAGTAGGGGTAGGAGCAAGGGTGAGAGTGGACAAGGTGCGAGACAGGCCCAGGAACTGGGGGATCTGTAAGTCATGGGGCCCATGGCCCTAAGCAGGGATCGGGGGTTCCTAGAGCACAGCCGAGGGGGCAATGGTTGTGGTGTCCCCCAAACCACTATTTCAGAATCATTTCCCTCTCCCTTGGTACAAACCTGGATGTGCGTACTTGCAGGCACACACACAATCACACGCACGTACGGACGGACGCTGGGCTCAGATTTTTAAGATAGGGTATGAAGACGCCAGCAGCAGCCAAATGCAGCGGGTGGTGAGAAGGTTCTTGTCTCCTTTAAAGAAGATGCGATGGGCTGCTTGCCAGGGCTGCCCTCTGGAGTCAACACTGGCTCCCCCTCTCAGTAGTTGTAGGGCCTGGGCGTCCTCAGGTCGAGTATCAGCATGTAATACACAGGCTGACGAGGACCATAAACTTAAATAAAACGTGTAAAGCACTTGGCATAGTCCCTGGTGCTCAATCAAATAAAGCGAGGATCCGCAAATCCTCCCTGACCGCCGACTCTGTCCGATGCTTTGCTAGGCTAGACGGCCATGAAGACTAAGGGTTGAACTCGTGGGAGTGGGTGGGTAAAGACACCTGAGCATTTCTCCTGTCCTTACTGTCTAAGGCCAGGAAGTAGCTGTTGGGGTTTATCCTAAGTGTTGTATCCAAGTATCTAAAAACTTGGTCTTTTAAGGCACTGGTGACCCTGGGCCCAGAGAAGGAAAAGGCAACGCCGTTATGAGCTGTCCCCTAGAAAATCATCTATGGGGCAGCCCATTGGGCCATATCCCAGATTTTCCTTGGAGATTTTCCCACCGTCCACAAACCAATGAGGTCTGACCTCGCGAGATGGGATGAGCTCCCAGTCCAGAGCAGTGTGACTCAGACTAGAGCTGAGGACGGGCTCATTCATAACCCAGGCACAAACAGACCCGTTAGCGACATTGCTGCAGGCGGGCTATTACTTACAATATAGTTAGTGTCGCTTAACCAAAATGGATGGGCTATAGTTTGGGAGAAGAGCCCTCAATCTGACCAAGAGGAAAATAAGTGACAGCAGTGGTGGGCTGCACTGGGGAAGCAGGGGGCAGGGGCCAGGGGTTGCTGTTGAAGTCAGTACTATTGTTTTCCTTTTATTTATTTATTTATTTATTTATTTATTTAGTGAGTATCCAAGGTTTTTAAGTGAGTATCCAAGTATCCAAGCTCCCAGAAAAGGATCTGATGCAGGGTTAAATCTTTGTTTGGAGAAAACTGGAGAGGGCTGTAGCAAAAGTTACAGATAGTGGGAGCATGGCCATGGGGAAGGGCACTGCAAGCTGTAACAATCTGGAGATTTTTCCAAGGCCTTATGCCCGCATAGCTAGTCTAGCTGTGTGACTGAAGGGTGTCCTCCGCAGTCTTCAAACTTCAGAACATCCCGCCCTCGAAACCATCGAAGACAACCCTGGCTGTCCCTGCTGAGATTTTTTTAAACTGTCAAGTCCTAAACCCAAACACAATTTCTTTTCCCTTATGGAGTTCTTTTGCCCATAGGGACCACCTTACGCGTTCTAGAAAGATACAGGTAGATAAATTTTCCATTCTTCCCCGACCTTGTCCTCTTTCTATGGTCCTTGGAGAGCATCAGGAATGTCAAAGGCGCAAGAGAGCATAGGGGAGTCTTTGCTCCTTAGAAGTATTTTGTGGCCAGTCTCCAGATAGAACACCCCAGTGGACCCTGGAATTCTAATGCCCAGCTTGAGTCCCCCTTCTCCAGTGATGTCTTCCATGATCTCCTCTGACCCGTGTTGCCTTCTCCTGCACTTGTGAGGGAGGTAGTCATTATAGAGCTTGAAAGTGTAGACCGGAGTGAGAGAAATCATCTCTAGCCCTAGGTCTGCAATCTTCAAGATATGTATACTTACTTAGCCTTTTAAGTTTCTGCTTGCTATAAAGTGGATTAATCACAGTGTGTACTTCACAGGATGGTTGTGATTAAAATGAGAAAAAATGTATAGAAAGTACATAGCACCATGGACGCTCACTGAAGAGTGTTCTTTTACTTTCTTTATTTGCTTTCGGAATTGTTCAGCTGAAGAGAACTCTCTTCCAGAAGTCAAATGATTGGAGTTTTGGTGCCAACTGCATCACTACACAGCAGGGCAGCCTTGATTGGGTCATTTTATCTCAATCTCTCAACTTTTTAACCCATAAAAGTGGGACGATAATGTCACAGATTTGCTATGAGGATGAAAAGATAAAATGGATGGGAAGGTGCCTTAAAAGGCATTGGGGTGCAAGATATTAAAAGTTGACAGGTATCTGCTGAGAGAGTTTTTAGTAAGCGTAGACTACACTCTATTTCCCGTCTCCTCTTCTCTCTACTTCCTTCCTTTCTTCTCTGTGGCTTTGGGGCCAATCCCTTGAGCCTTTCACAAAAGAACTGTTTAAATGTCAATGGGATTCAGTGTGTGTGTGATTAAGAAAAGGTAAGCCAGGTGGTATTCAGAATGGGTCCACGAAGCCCCAGTTTTTGGTCTTATGACAAAAATCAGCCCACACTCTCAGTCTGAAATAATTAAAAGTGAGGAATAAGCACTAGCTTGAGAGATCTAAAGCCGGTCCTTTCAATGTTTATCTCCCCAAAGCAATCACTAGAGATGTATTTGGAAGCCACGAGAATTTCAAGTCCATTATATTCTGACCACCTTCCTGTTGATGCCCGCTATTATTTCAAATATAGCGTTGGAACTGAACACAATTACCCCGACATGTATGGACAGTTCAGTGCACAATACGTTGAGATTATTAACTCTATTACTCAGGACTGCGTTTCTATTAACGTTACATTAGTTTTGTTGAAAGTCATGTACCATACTATGACATAATGAGCTTATAGTCAACTACTCCCCTGTGACTTTGTTTCACACGAATTTCTGGAAAACCAAGGCTTCTCCCATTCTGTACTTGCACAAAAAATTTTGGATCAAAGGGTGGGATCTTAAATGTAGCTCTGATAAATTTCATTGCATGTATTCTACTCCATCCTTCTAGCCTGCCTTTTGAATATAGATTTTGTCATCCCCAGTTATTAGCTATCCCTCCCAGCTGGGTGCCATCTGTAACTTTGATAAGCAAACTTTCCCCATGATTTAGGCAGACTTTGTGATGGTCAAATTTCAGCAGACTGCTGTTCTGCATAGACTTTTATTAAAATGAGCTTGTAGTAGACCAGTCAACTTATGGATGAACTACCACTTGCAAACAAGTTTACATGTAAAAAATTGGAATTGATTCTATTTTATTTTTTGTATTTCTCCTGAAAGGTGGAAGGGAATATCAGGAAATTGCTCTTTGGTGCTGGTTAACATTTTTTGTTTTTGTTCGAAGGCTAATAGATGTTTAATAGGCAAATTAACTTTCAGATATCCAAAGCAAAACTCTCAGTTTCCCACTCAAATCAGTTCTTCCCACAGTCCACTCCATCTCAGAAAGTGATGATTCCATTCTTCCAGCTGCTCAGTCAATAAAAGCTTGGCATCATCTTCGACTTGCTTTTTGCTCTCCCACCTCAAATTCAAGTCAACAGCAAATCATTTTGGCTCAACCCTTTGAGGGTATCTAGGACCCAATCACTTTTCATCCCCCCAACTGCCACCACCCTGTCCAAGTCGTCACCTTCTTTTGCCTGGGTTATTGCAATATCTTATTTGCATCCCTGTTCAACTATAGTCTATTCTCCATCCAGCAGCCAAAGGATCCTTTAGAAACACCAAGTCATATCAGGTCATTCCTCTGCTCCAAACCCTCAGTGGTTCCCAGCTCACTTAGAATAATGTCCAAATGACCTACAGTGGTCTATAGCATCCTAAATGACCAGGCCCCTCTGATCTCGAAGATCTGGTTCCAATATTCCCCTTCACTTGCTCCTTTCAGCCACAGTTCTGGCTGCTCCAAGAATATCCCAGGCAAGAACCTTTTCTGTCTGGGGTTTTCCCTTCTGGAATATTCCTTTCCTAGCTATCTGCATGGATCACTGCCTCACTTCCTTCAAGTCTTCTTATGTCACCTTCTCCGGCAAGGCCTTTTCTGACTATTCTATGTAGAATAACACATCTCTTGCATCGCATATATTTTTTTCCCTTCTTATTCTATTTTATTATTATTTTTTGATGGCACGTAACACTACCTGGCGTAGGATACCTTGGTTTCTGGCTTATTGTCTGTCTCCTCCCACTAGAATATAAACTTTTGATGAGGATAAGGGCTTTGTTTAGTTCACTGCTATACTCCAGTACCTAGGACATGCCTAGCATATAAAAAGTTCCCAATAAATATTTGTAGAATGAATGAGCAGATGGTGTTGACATGGACATGAAGTTATCTCTCTGGGCTCAGTTTGCCCAGCTATAATATAATGTATGTTCAGTGGATTTCTAACTCTGCCCACCCCTCCAAGCTAAGGAACACTTCATTTCAGTGAATTCTTAAGTAGAAATAGACAATTTCAACCAGAAAACTCTACTTTCGATTATATTAATTAACTATATTAAAGTGAGCTCTTCTGGTTGAAATGAGAGTGGAAAATCAAAGACCCAATCACTGTGTATGCTCCAAAGTTCCCTCAAGGAGAAAGTTGGAAAAGCCACAAAGCCAAAATATTCTATATCTTGATCACTAGGATGACTGTGGGGTACCAGATTTCCTTACTAAGAATAATTGTGGTTATTCTCATTTATGGGGCTTGTAAGGGGGGGGGAGCAATTTTTTTTTAACATTTATTTGAGTTCAGTTTTCCCTTCCTCCAACCCCTTCCCAGCACTGAGGTGGGGAATGGACTGGATGATCGCTGAAAGTCCTGTTTCAGGATGGAGACCATATGATGAAACATACAGTTTCCTACCATATTGGGCACTCTTGCCTGAGATGGGAGAAAGGAACCAGGGAATTCAGGGAAAGGCGAAACTGAAATTTCTAATGTGACTCGGCCCATTGCTGAAATGGAGGAACATCAAGTCTTCAAAGTGAAATGCAGATTCAATTAGAAATTTCACTGAAATTTCAAATTACAACCATTTTCCCCTTTAAACGACAGAATTATATGGCGTCGCAGAGAAACTGACAGGTAATTTGGGAAACTAAAGGTTTTTTGGACTCTGTAGTTAATGGAGAGTTTAGCACCAATTCCTGCGTAATTTGCACTTCTGAGAAGCAGAATTATTATAAAGTCAGACATCTCCAGCACTTTCAACTCTTGGATCTGCCAGGCTCTAAGATGACCAGGGATGTAGAAGGACTGAGGTCAGAGGTTGCCATTTCAATATCTGAGGCTGCCCGGCTCCCCCAAACTGGCATTTGAACTGAAGAGTCGAAAATTGGAGGTGACATTCAGAAGTCTCTGAAAATTATAACCCTGACTTCCTCCTTGAAAAGCTTATCTGAATCCTAGCTTATCCTTTGATGAGGTTACTGAAAAAGCACTCTGCTCTGAGCTCTTGAAAGATAACAGTCAGCACAAGTGAGGCCCGACTGTATCCCTTGGGGGGAAACAGTGGCAGATGTAACAAGCCCGGGGACACTAATTAAATGGTCTGGGCGCCTTTCGGGGGCTAAGGGAGTCTGCCCCTTCAACCGCTCTCCCTGGGCTCCTCCAGGGAGTGATGCCCTGAGTGCATGGGCTCCATTAACAGAGGGCCCCCCCACGTCTGCCCCAAGAAGAAAGCATTTGTGCCTAAAATGGGGTCGCTCAGGAGAGCGTGGCTTTCCCCCTACTCCTCAGGCAGCTGCCCTGCTTGTCTTTCTGCCCATCAGGGATGACAGGGAAATGAAGAGCTGTGGTTCCTGAGTTACCTCCTCCCCGAGGTACCATATAGGTCTCAGCGGGTCCTGAAGACAAGAGCATCGTTAATGTTCAAATCAATGTTCCTGACTCCTTTGAGAATTGTCCCTGATACTCCAATCTGAGGTGTTGGGTTTTCCACTCTCATTTCAACCAGAAGAGCTCACTTTAATATAGTTAATAATATAATCCAAAACCCAGTCTAGTACACCAGACCCATGCTGGTCTACCCTTTTCCTGATTGTCACACAGCTTCAGGTCTTCACACTTATTTTTGTTTTGTTTTGTTTTTCATACTTATTTTGGCCCTTCTCATGATAATTTAAACATTGGCTTGCAGATCCCAGAACTTTTCAGCCAGGTGGAAAGATCCGCGAAAGCAGGGGCCATGTTTTATACTTCTACTGTTCCCAAAGCTCCTTGTCTGCTGCCAAATACAAAATAGGTGCTCATTAAATACTCGGTTAGATCAGAAAGTATTTAGTGCGTGCGTGTGTGCGTTCTCTTCGTAAGGCGTGGACAGATGAGTTCACCCTGGTAGCCTCAGTTTCTTTACTTGTCCTGAGGGCATAGAAAAGCTCGCCTTGACTTTTTTAGAGCACAGTTGTTCTAACAAAGATTAAAGGATTAAATTAACACCTTTGGTTGCTGGTCATGTTATTTTTGTTCATAAGCACATATGATTTCACTTGGACTTTTAGATACCTCTCTGGGTCTCAGTTTTTTTAAAAATAATATTTATAATAATTTATAATTTTAAAATGTATTTATTGGTCAATAAATACGCAACGAGTACCCACTGTGTGCACAGTAGCATGCTATCAGGAACAGAAGGTTGACCCTGGGCGAGGGGCCGTGCCCTATAATCTTATACCTCAGTGAAAGAGATAAGATTGGCAGACAACTTAACAGATACAATAAATGCTTACTTATGTAAAGGGTGATATACATATATATATACATATGTGTAGATGATATGTATAATCTATTAAGATATATCAATTATTACTCTGCACTGTATTTGAGTTGCATTAATTCTGCAAATATATACTTATATGATTCCAGAGTGTCAAATAAACAATAAAAAATGTGTCTCCTTACCTTGTAAAACACAGATCAACTTGATTTATAGGGGCTTTTTTCTATATTAAAATAAGCTGTTGTTTTGGGAACAAAGAGAAACACCTTCCCTATGTACCAAGCCAGCATCTACATAGGAAAAGGATGGTTTTAAGAGACCCACAGCCTGGTTCACAGGTAAAGGGGTAAGTGGACAGCTCGAGTGACACCCAAACCCAACTCCAGCCCTAAAACAAAACCACAGGTTGTCACGGAAGAGCGTTGCATCAGATGAGCCACTGAGCATGCGGCCACAGAAGGCTCCGTGCTGGGGAAGGGAGTGGGGGATGGGAGGCACCAGGAAGGCTTGTCCAGAGGAGCAGACTCCTCTGAGCTGAGAGTCCAAGTTGAGCAGTAAACAATCATTGACTTTGCAAACAGAGCGTTCTCTCCCAAACCAAAGAGTAATCTTCTTGTGTGCACACTGTGGAAAGGACAGTTGGTCCCAGGATGGTCTTTTCAGCCACGGCCGTACACACCGATAACAGTCATTGTCAGTACTACCATTCTCTAAAAGAAACGACAGATAAATAGTAATCTGGGTAGCACACACACAGACGCACGATCTTCATAAAGTCCTTGTGGAATATGAAAATTTAATAACCTGGGTCATAGGTATGGTGGGAAGAATCTGTAAGTAGTGTTACGACAAATGAACTCAAGTCTAAGGCAACTGTACCATTCATTCCCATTGCATAAATGTTGATCCCTCTGTGTATATTATCAACCTTATTCATGCCTAGAAGAGTGTCCGAAAATAGCAGGCATCAACAAATTAATTCTATAATAGCGTACCTAAATGTTGCAAAAGCAGTGAAATCAGTAGAGCTACCCAGTCCCCTTATTCTTTTAAACATCGACCCATTGGATTGGCCATTGATTTTCCTATCCTTAGAAGGTTGGTTCCCGAGAACAAATTTTTTTCTGTTTTATGCACTGATGTAGTCTGAGTGCCTAGAACAATGTTTACATACAGTAGGCACCCAATAAATATTTTTTCAGTGAATGATTGAATGAATGAAAGTTTACTGAGTGAGTGAAATGATTTCAAGTCATCGTCAACAGTAAGGCAGCTTCTGTACTAGTTGAGCTGAGATGCATACTAGCTATGCAAGGCCAATTCAGCCCTTTATTTCTTTATTCTGTATTTACTTATTTATTTATTCATTCATTCAAACAAAAACTATTTAGCATTGACTATGTTCAGGTGATAGGAGACACAAAGATGGACAAGAAAGGCTCTCCACCATTAGAGAAGCCATACTATGTTCATTCCACAAAGAGTAGCGTGAACAAATATAACAACTGGATAAGGGTTGAGTTAGAAAGATAACCCCTCAGGTTTCCTAAATGCTGAGATTCCACAATTCAATGGTTGAAGTGCTGATTTCAGGTGGTTTCTATGATACATACAACCCGAAGTTACTATGATTTCGAAGTCACCACTTCTAATGGCAAGCGTTTGTGAAATAGGAGTATTTAAGTGAATTGCTCTCTGAAGCTAGACGATCATTGAGTTGCCCTGGGTTCTGAGCAGCCTCCAGATCGTTGGGTCAGATGGCAACTCCTGCATTTTTTTCTTCTTCAACGTAGAGCAAGTTTAATACATTCGGGTTAACAACACAAAAACTCGAAATGTTTCTTGTGCTTCCTCCTTATCGCTAAGCTTGAAAGATAAGTATGATACTTAGGGAAACATATTTATGGACTTAAAGGTGCAGTTTGTAGGGCCATAAAAGATAAATATTTGTTGGAAGATCACTGCATCTTTAAAAATTGTTGCTTATTAAAAATCTACAAACTTTAATGGTAAGACACAATGAAAAAAAACCCACAAATTTTTTCAAAATAGATTAGAATACAGGAAACGTTTCATGAAACTACTGAGATACCAAACAGGTTTATGGCTAATATTAAAATTTGAATAATCATTTAAATGGTACTCATGCTATGTCTACACGCAGTGGTCCAATGGGCAGACGCACTCCAGGAGGGCCTGGCCCTAGTGCCTAGCCATCCTGCAGAACAGGTCTTATATAAACCTTCCCTCTGCTAAGTCACCTTGGTTCTGCTGCTGAAACATGGAAGAGATACATGAAAGTCATAGCCAGGCTGTACTCAAGGTCGTAGAAGTTACCTTTAGCAGAATAATCCCTTCCGTTTCTATGGACCGTAGTTTCCAAAGCACGGTGCTCATACATAATCTCACTGGCTCTTTTAGAGTGCCTGTCTTTTTTTTCCTACACCCATTTTATCGAAGAGTCTTCAAGTGGGAGTTCACTTGCTCGAGGTAACATCATGGTAGCACCCGTGGTAGAACTGGGACATACTTTTCCCTCTACACCATGATGCCCACCATGTTGGATACTCTGAGTGTGGGCACCAAGGGTCCTTTCTCTGCACAGAGTGACGTGCCCACTGTCCAAAGCTGGGAAAATAAAACAAGGTCATTGCTATGCTCTAAGACCCTCCTCAATGCCAGCACCAGACACCATTTGTCCTGATCGCCAGTGTGTCATGGGCACACTGGGTCCCAGCAGTCCCATCAGCTGACGGCGGCGAGAGACGTGCTCCATCGTTTCTGCCTGTCAACTTCATGAATGGATTGAGGTATCAAGAGAAGATGGCATCAGGGAGACTTTGGACCACAGCCAGGACCGAAGGCACAAACTGAAGGGGCAGATGGGGCCGGGAGATAAGTGTTCTGCCTCGGTTATCTAGGGAGTGGCCAGCGCAGCATTTCTGCCCCAAATCATGCCAGGTGGGGCTACTTTGGGGTCACCCAGTCCATCTGTGTCTTTTATCTTTTGAAGCCACCACTATAAAGGACCGCCTCAAAGGCCATTGGGGGCAGATGTCTAGAGGCCGAAATCCTGGATTCAACTCCACTCCTACCCTTCGTAGCTATCTGGTCTTGGGCAGGATATCACAAAGTATCTGGAAAATGGAGATAAAATGTTACAGCCTCATCTACACCACTGGCTTTTAAAGAGGATACAGTAAGGAGTATCTGGGTGGCTCAGTTGGTTAAGTGTCTGCCTTCAGCTCAGGTCATGATCCCAGGGTCCTGGGATCGAGTCCTGCATCTGGCTCCCCGCTCACAGAGGAACTTGTTTCTCTCTCTACCTGCTGCTCCCCCTTGCTTGTGCTCTCTCGTTCTGATGAATAAATAAATAAAATCTTTTAAAAGAAAAGAGGATACAGTAAAATGGCATTTATGAAAATTCCTTGCAAACATTCGTATACCACACAAACGTGAGTGTTTTCCCTGAGGCAGAAGGCCATGGTGAATTGTCCCCAACCAGCCCTCACCCCCTGCAGCACCACCGGCTGGACGGGCAATAGCTCGGCTGGGTCACTGCTGAGAGTATGACCCCCAGGCTTCGCAGTCCTGGTTCATATGCAAGCACTAGAGCTCAGACCAAGTGGGGCAAATTACAGAGGGACAGATTTGGACTTCACATTAATTAGTTTAAAAATAACCAAGATATAGTGGATGTCTGCTCTGTGTAAAGTCCTTTGCTAAGTTCTTTGCCTATACAAACTTATTCAATGTGCTACACAAGGTCACATCAATCATTTGATAAATATTTATTGAACATGTACAAGGTCTCACGTTCTAAAACAGGAACCCAACCGCAAAAGTGAAAAGATGTAGATTCTGCCCTCGAGAAGCTCATGGTCTGGCGGAGAGGAAAACAAATGCAATACAATACATTAAAAACATATAATGGGAACATATGTTAAAGGTCAGGGGCTAGAGGACCCATGTTTACTAGACGTCAGGCAAGGTCAAGAGAGGGACACGTTTGTGACCGAGGCTAGAGCTGCTCATATGTGCAACATGGTCAGAAACGTGCTGCTCAGTCAGTAGAAAATAAATATTGCTCTGTACCATGTGGGCTAAATTAGCTGCTCCAGGGGCCAGATAATGGCACAAATACGTTTGTGCAAAGCGAGATATTATAACGTATTTCATAAGCTGTAGTGATATTTTTGCAGCTCATGAAAAACAAGATAATGCCCATAAAAATAAGATATTATGGCAAAATCGGTATTAATTACTAGGAGCCAAAGTGCACTGCTTGAGGCTGTAAAACTTTTAATATTCCAGAAGAAAGCAGTTCAAAGAACAGGCTAACCATGATCGCTTAATCGCTTGGCAGCTTCCCAGCCTATCTTGGTGAACAATAGCGTGGAGGCAGCAGAATCAGCCCCAAACAAACAGCCCCCGTGAAACGTTGCTAATTTGGCTGAGATGACGGGGTGGGGCGAGGAGGGCCGAGAGCAGAAAAGTGCCCTCTTTGCCATTTACCTTCTTACTAACGATGAACTGGGCTCCGCAGAAAGCTACCGGGTCAGCCTCTTTGGGGCTTTTGAGCGGCAATGGGCCATTGGCTCCTTAAGCCCGGGGTTTTCCAGTTGCTGTCGATTCAGATGAACGAGAACGGGTCCTTGGTGGGGTGGGAGATGGCACGGTCGTCCCTGCCTCTGCCCTCCTTCTGGTTGTAAACACACACATGCACACGCTTGGGACACAGAGCTTCCACCTTATGTAAAGGTTAAAAATCTCGCTGCTTCTGTTCCCACACTTTGAATGCGAGACCAATTTGATGACAGCCTCTCATGTGCCGTAAACGAAATAGAAACATATGCACATGCGGCGATAAAACAGATCTGAAATGACATCCCTGCCGCCTGTTGGGTGGCAGCTGAAATCAGATATCTTAATGTATGATATTATGGGAATTACCCACATTAAGATAAAATATCGGGATTTAAGTAACTGTCTTTTGCTCTGAATTAACTTGCAGATTGAACTCAGAAAAAAAAAAGAAAGGCAAACGAATTGGGGTAAGGGATTCATTTCACAGCCACCGTGCCCAGCTGTCACGCTAAGGGTGACACGGTGCAGGAATGCCAATAGGGACAGGGGCTGCTTCGTCCCTGAGACTCCAGCACTTAGCAGAGGCCCCAGGACAGAGTAGGCCCTTGAAAGATGTTTGCTGAGTGAATGGTGCAGTGTCGCGAGTCCTTTCTCAACCACTGAGTACACCCTCTGTTCCTGCTGCTTCCCCTTTCCTTTCCCTGTACATTCACATCAGTGCAAACCTCTACCCCCCTCACCTGGTTGGAGCCCATACTGCACCACCCCGCAGCATGAGCCAGGGCAGGAAGGTTCCGTCTCTGCAGGAGCTTTGCAAGACTTGAGTCTATGCGGCTCCGAGTTGCTAGGAGCCCCTTTCCTGGCCGTCTCCTTTCCAGGCTACAGATGCAAGTCTGAATGGGAAGACTGAGGAGCTTTTGTAAATGGGCATGGGGACAGCAAGCACAAGCCCCTCCCAGGATTCTCTCTGTTGTCTAGCCAAGGACTTCAGTCTCCTGGGATGACGATCTGGGATCACTCCCCCGGGCTCCAGAATGGACTTGGTACCGGCTCCCACCTGGCGGATGCTTCCTCTTGCCGGGTTTGGCCCTGTGCTCCTGGGTGTCTTAGATCTCCTCGGGGAAGAGAGGTAGGGGCTTCCTGTTCTTCAGCGATATCTTTCAGCCTCACCAACTCCACCAGGCTTACTTGGATGGGCCTGAGAAAAGTAACCTGTGGTTAAGAAATAATGTATCCCGAAGGGCCCAGATGGTTGTGTTTTCCAGAATGGGTAAGTCCACTGAGACTGGAAGTTGAGATTGACCTTTGAATCTTTTAAACATGTATTCATTGTATCTACTAGGGGTCTGGTGCTGGGCGGTGTTGGAGTGGGGTGGGCACACAGCGGGGATCAAAGAAGCAAAAGGAATGATCCTTGTTCATAGGAGTTAGTGTGTGTGACATAAAGATATATGCGTGTGATCCAGATATAGTAAATTGTAAATAAATGGTAAAGGTGAGAGATCAAACAAAGGGGAAAGAGAGAGAACTGGTAGACAGGGGAGATCAGGGAAGAATTCACGGAGGGGGAGTCTTGAGGATTGGGTTGGATCAAAGCATCATTGGAAGCGGCCAATGGGAAGGGGAGGAGATGTTCGTGTGCGGGTTTAAGATATCACGGAATTGATACCGGGCTAGGCTAATGGACCAATGAATCAGAATCGAGAGCTGGCAACAGCCCCTCTCGCATATAGAACCTTAACAGTTAGCGGTGGGCTTGCAGATCCCTGGGAAGAGGAGGGGCAAGCTGGCTTCGGGCTGGGACCATCACCGGTGCTTAGGAAAAACACGGACAACTCAACGCTAATGCATAAACTGCCAAATTAATTCCCTCATAAACAAAAGACTAAAATGTGAGAGGCCGAACTTTAAAGCTTTCAGAAGTAAGTCAAAGAAGCTATCTTTGTGACTGTAAGATGTGGAAGATTTCTTAAACAAAAAGCATCCATAATGAATGAAAGACTGATATGTCTGTGTGAACATTAAGAAGGCATGCTGGCCGAAACAACGGCGTAAAGAAAGTGGAAAGACAGACCGCAGATGGAAAGAATGTATTTGCAATAAATAAATTCAGTAAAGGATTAACACCTCAAACAGAAGGAATTCAGAAAAATCATTAAGGAATAGATGAAGAGTCCAACAGTTAGATGGGGAAAGATACATGAAAAGCATTCCCTAGTAAAGAGGACCAGGATTGATTGGCCAAGGGCCAAGAACTGAGTGGAACTCCGGGCAGGTTGGGGGCACAGGAGGGAGAGGGGCCAAGGTGTAGACATGGGCTGGAGACTCTGCATTTTTTCCCCACCACGCCCCCAGGGAGGCTCTACTTTGAAGAGAGAGTAGGCATGGAGATTAGCAATGATGTCTACTTTCTGAAACTCCCTCCAATAAATAGCCTGGCCCTAAAAGCATGAGTTTAGTCCATCGCTGGGGGGTCATCGAAGAAGCTTAAATCGAATAGCTTATAGGCAGTGCACAAAACGATATGCCAGGACACCCCGATGCAGCCACGCATGTGTTGGGCCCCTCGTGTGACAGATCTTCAGCCTCGGGTCTTTGTGGAGACGGGGCATGACACGTGAAACAGAGGGGGTGGGATTAGGTTGGATGCGGCAGCTGCCTCCATTCATCCCTGTGGCTCCTGCTGGGGTCCCTAGAGTGTGCGGTTCCCTGTTATTTTTCACTGAAAATGAAGCCCTTTCCTTTGGCTCCGGCAGCCAGCACCACGAGGCAGAGGCTGTTCTTCGAGAAAATCTTTCAAAGGCCCCATTGCCTTGAAATGCTGTGCGCTGTTTCTGTGGGCTCTTAAACAGAATAATTCATTAGTCAGTGAAGACCAATCAATATCACATTCCGACAATTACACACTGACTCTGTTTACCCAGTGGACCCTCTCTGATAATATTATTTATGATCCTAAATAACTCCATCGGTGTTCAATAGAGCTGGGGGTGCCTCTGGGACTAGGACACAATCAAATTATGAAGACATATGGTTTGCTCGGCCCTGGAAACGTTCAGACGCATTTCATTGATGTTAGTCTCGGAGTCCTACCTTCCCCAGTCAGTTCTCTGGCTTCCCTAACGGGGCCTACAGAAGGGGCCCCCTCTTCAGGGCAGGGATGCTGTGCCATATGAGGGACATGGGGCTGCCAAGGGAATTTACCGTGACCATTTTAGGATTGCCCAAAGTGAAGGGCATGAACAGGTCAGTGGATTCCAGACTAGAGCAGCAATTGGGATGTCACTAGGCTTTGCCTGTAGGACACTGTGGAGTAAATGTGTCCATCCGGGAGAGGTCAGTGGGGCGGCAGAGAGAGGTTGATGAGAATGTGAGGCATGTGTGCGCGCGTGCCCACGTGTAGATACGAGTCCCTAGTAGGGGGAAGCGTTCAGTGAGAAGCAGAGGATTTGTGAGGGCTGAGGTCCCCATATGTTGGGGTTCCAGAGGAAGGTGAGACTGTGCACTTAAAAACTCTTCTCCTTATTATTTGACTTGTTTCAATGAGCATGCAGTATTTATGTAAATAAAAAATAGATGGTAAACCTCCCTCTCCCTTCTTCCTCTCTCTGTCTCCCTCTTCCTCCCTCCAGCTGCATGCTTCTCGTTTTCTCTCTCACACACGCGCACACCAGACTCAAGACACAGCACCAAGACAGGCGTTGACGCCACTGCATGACAACCACAGGCTGGAATGACAGGAAGATGGAGCACCCCTCAGAGCTGCTCGGAACCCATTTGGCGGAGAGGTGTGTGAAAGAGAGCGTCAAGAAGGGCCGAGGGTGGAATGATGAAGGGGAGCCATTGAAATCCCATCACTGAGGAGAGTGGACTGGACGTGAGGAGGGCTGCGGTTATCACAAAAGGGAACACAGGTCTAGGATCTCCCAGGCATCTGCACTGTGCTCCGATCCTTTTCTCATAGGGAAGCCTCCAGCGCTGAGAGAAAGAGCCCAGCCTTCTGGGCTGAGACAGCCTTTCAAAGGGCGTTGAAACCTGCCCTTTCCAAAAGTTCTCCGTCACAAACCCGAGAGCCGGACGGAGAAGGTGTTCCCCCCCACCCCCAGGTACCAGATGAGGCGACTGGGAGTTCCAGGCGGGTGTCCCTCGGCCTGGCGCCAGGAGCTCCAGATGCCCCATCCAACAGTCTCTACACCAGCCCGGTAGCCTTCCTACCCATCTGACCTACGTGACCAACGGCCAGAAGCAGGCAGCTGCATGCAGGTCTGGACCGAAGGGTAACCTGGAGCAAAGGATTCACAGAGCAGAACTGGGGGGAAGATGCCCTTCAATTCTGAAGCCAGTCTTCCGGTCCCTCTGAGGGCCAAGGATCTTTGCTGCACAAAAGTCTCATGACCTTTTCTCCCGTCCCTCCTTCTCTCTTTCTACATTTCTCTCCCTTTCTTCCTTCTATCCTCAAATATTTACTGAGCACCTGCCATGCTCCAGACGCTCTGATAGGAGTTTTAAGAGACAAACAAAGAAGACGCCTGTCTGCGAGAGGCTTGCAGTCTACCGGCCCAAGAGGAGATGCGTCCACCGTGACCACACGGCAGGTTTGGCAGGGAAATTCCACAAGGGAGGCACAGATCAAGTACTATGGGACTGTAGCCTGTTCTTTGTGCAACGCTTAACGTGTGATACAGAATCACGAAGCAATTGGGTTTTATTTCTCACTGCCCCTTTACATTTATTCAAGGGGGATGTTCTTCTAACCCTGGATATAGACTTGGACAGATCCATGACTTTGATAAACATTTTCAGTAATAGGAAGTTCAATGACACTTTTTGAAAAAAGATTATCTATTTTAGAGAGAGAGAGAGAGCATGTGTGCATGAGCAGGGGAGGGGCAGAGGGAGAGGGAGAGAGAGAATCCTCAGGCAGACTCCTGGCTGAGTGTGGAGTCAGCCTCAAGGCTGATCTCATGACCCTGAGATCATGACCTGAGCCGAAACCAAGAGAAGGAGGCCTAACCAACTGAGCCCCCCAGGTGCCCCTCAGTGATGGTTTAGCTAACACTTACACTCAGCTCAGATTTAGACCGCCCAATGCCATGCGATGGCCAAGCTTCCCCGTTCATTCAGAGTTGAGGCTCTGTCCCCTCTGCCCAGCCAGCATTGGCCGCAGGTGTCCCTCTGCCTGAGGTCAACGGGAAGAGGTCAAGTGGTAGGTTTCTCTCCAGCTTTCCTCCACCTCTCAGTCCTCCATGTATGGCTCTGTAGAACTGGGTAGCAGTGGGAGGGACGAGGGGTGAGTAGGGCAGGAAAGCCTTCCTTGATGGACCTGTCATGGCGCACAGGAGTATTCAAAACTCTACCATCTCAGTTTCTGGGCCCTGGCTTGGGAGGTTAGAGCAGATCAAATCAAATCAAATCTCTGTCTGAGATTAAGCCGAAGTGAGAAAACGGGGAGGACCTCCCTCCATTTCTTTGCACTTGGACTTAACTTGCGTACTTTGGAAGGTCTTTAGACTTTAATTCAGAGAGGCAAAAAAACTTTGATTTTGGACTTCGGTCTCTGTGGAATTTTAATCTCTAAATTCTCCCTAGGAATTTGATAACGGGAAGGGCTTATATCCAAATTTGGGGCATCTTATTTTGGCATTTATTATTGAAGAATCTTTATGCATTTTTTATTAGCTCTTTATGCATTTTATTATTGAAGTATCTTCACACTGCGATTAAATCTCATTACAGAACCTCTGATGAGTTTATTGGGCCATGTGGCTGGACATAAATTGGGGTTGGAAAGAGAATAAGTTCTGAACTTCCAGCCTTGGATACAGCAACAGAGCTTGGAGGTTGGTTGAATTAACATACTGTTCTGACCCGTTTCAGAGCCTCATGGGGGCAAAATCCACACTGTCTTATGATGGTCCCAGGAAGATACATGAAGGGAGCAGAGGTTGCTGCTGGGTGAGTCATGTCACGTAGCTGGGACAGTCCGTTCCCCACTGGAAGCAGCACAACCACGCATCTGGTTGACCAGAGGCTTAAAAGTTAAGCCCAGTTGGTTAAGGAAAACAAAACACCGAGGAATTTTCCCTTTGTTCTCTGGTTTCCACATAGAGGGGCTTCCCTGGAGTAACAATCCTGGCCCCTTGCTGCCTCTCTTCCTCACCCAGCAGGGAGGAGTGATCTGTCGCTTATGAGTTTATGTGGGACCCCCTTTCTTCCCCCCCATCCCTCTCTTTGGGGACATGTCTGCTTTCCGAGGACATAAACTCACAGCTGTCAGCCGCATGGTGAGACAGTGGGGCAGACTCTGTCTCCATCAGGGAATCCTCATGTTTTGGGGATCACATCAATTCAGGGGTACGGTAGCAAGTCATTTAAGTCAGGCACCAGCCATACCCTCCCATTTAATGGTACAGGTGACATTGGATCTCCCTCTCTCTGGCTCTCTGTCCGTCTCCGAAGTGGTACTGGACCCAGAAAGGGGAGAAAGCAGTGTTACATATTTGCCCCCCCCAAACCTGCAAAGTAACCCCTTTGGACCAATAGCCAAGTGATTTCTCAGCTGTGAACTACCAGTTTTCTTTGGGAATGAATCGTGTGCTTTCAATTTTCCACTTCAAAAACACACACTTCAGCAAAAGTCACTTTACAGCAAATGAAAGAAGGAATTTCCCGGGGGAAGAGAGGGGTTTGATACTTAGCCGAGGGCAGAGGGGATGACTTAGGGGCATCTATTTTTCCCAACTGTGAAGTCACCAGGAGGTCTTTCTGCTCTCATTGTCCTCACAGCCAATAAGGGAATGGTTGGCAAAATGCTCTCGAAGGAGCGGCGCCCGGGCTGAATGGCATCCTACGGTCCACGCAGCCTGGGCGAGAACCCGGGCCAGAGTACCTGGCTCACAGGGAGGGACGGGGTCGGGGAGTCTCTTATTGTGACTTCCTAAGAGCGTCTGCTGCGTGGCGGGGCCTCAGACAGGAGCAGGAGTGCTATGGTGGGTCCGCCGAGACCATGCTACGCCTCACTTCAGAGTTCCTACCTCTTCCCCCCTTCCCCCACCATGTCCCTTGCCCTCCCCCTCATCATTACTATTAGCAGGGATCGAGCACTTTACGACGTGCCAGGCACCGCGCCCGGTCCTTCCCATACCTTATCTTCTCACAACGGCCCCCTGAGCTGGAAACCAGTATGATCCCTCATTTCTGATGGGTAAACTGAGGCTGGAAGAAGTGAAGCCAGCAGACGGTAGAATCAGAATTCCAATTCAGACCAGTATGACTCCAGAATCTGGGCCCTTGACAAGGATGCTATGCCACGCAGATGCCCACCTCGGGTCCTCTTGGGTGCCCCCGGTGACGCGATGCTCACCAGCTCCTAGTCTTTGTCTGACTGGAGCCACTCCGGACGCACCCTGGAATTCGAGGGCGGCACGTCTGATGGAGGCAGGTAATGCTCCGCAGCCGAGCGGGGAGACTGGCAGGTGCCGTGTGAAGGACTGACCTGCGGACACGGCATCTCACTGCATGCACTGAGGCTTGAAATGGGTGTGTGGTGAACGGCACGGCCTCGCCCTCCTGAGGGCAGCACCCCGAGGAACAGCCTGGCAGCGCGGCCCTCCCCTCTCTCAGCACGCCCTGGCCTTCCGTGGGGGCTGCGAGCTACACGCTGGGGCTGTGCCTCCTCTCTGGGCGGCTCGTGGCTCCCCCAGGCTGCTTGCGGGGGTTTCCATCTACGTCTGCAAACCCACCAGGCGCTCTGGCTGCGTGATGCTGTTCCCATCCTGAATGCTTGTGTTTACCCACCTCTCTGCTGAACAAATTTACAAGGTAAACATTTTGGGACATCTCAGAGATTAAAAAAAAAAAATCACAACACAAAACCAACACAACTGTGCTGTCCTCCCCAACCCCTTGCTCCTAACTAATAAATATAAGGTGGAATTAACTGAGATTCAAGCTCTTGGCACTGGGTCAATTTTGAGATGTAGTTTCCACCCTATTCTCACCCCCAGACTGTCCCCCAACTCTTACCGGAAGCCTCGCTGCTCTGAGATGTCATGGTACACGGAACACAAGATGCTGGGTCACCTAGACGTGGCTCCGAATCCCAACTCAGCCTCACGCTAGCTGTGTGTTCATGGGCAAGTGACTTACCCTCTCTGGGGTCGTTTTCCCGTGGGAAACGAATACCCCCTTTGCACTGCTGTGGTGACTTTTAGGCCAAATACCGGGGACATGGGTCATTTGGGTTGTTGGTTGACCGTTCCAGGATTTCATCCTTTCCACCCTGACCAGTTCCATGATCAGTGATTTTCATCATTACATCTGGATGTTGGAGCGATGGGTCAGGGGTTGGACCAGACGGCTGCACTCAGAGCAGACACGGAGCGACCTCGGGCACGTCCCGGACGTTCGTGAGTGTGTTGTGTCTCCGTCCGTTGAGCAGAGATCATTTTGCTGCCTCTTAGCAGAAAGATGTGAGGCTGAGATGTGAAGATGGGGGGAGGTGCTCGAAGGTCTGCTGAAAGGTAGGTAGCCCCTTACGGTCCCCAGGCGCGGCTTCTCGCTCCGAATGATAGAAGACAGTGGGTCACACCAAACCTCCCTTAATAACTGCTGGCATCTCCCGGACAAAGGCCCTGTCTCTCGGGGTGTTGAGCACGTCTTCACGCTCTGGCCCAGCTTCATCTCTGGGCCCCCTCGCTCATCCCAGGGACCAGGAGTGCGAGGCACCCATTTTCTGCTTGGATCATCTATCCTTCTTGGAATGTCCCCCACTGAACCTGGCCTACGCCAGCATTGTCTCTCCGTGTCAACTCCAGTTCACCCCCCGTCTTCCTTTGAAGTGTTCCCTGCTCCCCATGGCTCTTTCTAATGCCCCTACCTTTCCCCCTTTCTGCTCCCAGGATGGCCAGCAAAGCCTCTACCACGGCACCTCCCATTGTGAGAATGGAGAACTATTTCCGTGCGAGCCTCCCTGACAGGTCTCGGACAGGAGTGTTCACTGTGCCCGCCGTCCCCGGTACCCAGCGCAGTGCCAGACAAATGGCAGAGAGTATTAAGAAACATTTGTTGTTGAATCGCATTCAGAGCTGTGCGCTGCGCTCTCCCATCCCCCTCCCTCCCCACAGCACGCTCCTGCCCTTCCCCTCCTGCCCTGCTCTCTCTTCCTCTCTCTCCTCCCTGTCCCATCACTGTTCCTGCAGTCCCCTAATTGAACTTTTCTGGGCAGTAACAAGGCCAGAGACACCTCGCAAAGCGAGTTCACCACCTGCAAATAATCCCGAGTTGCCACCATTCTTTCAGGCGAGCACTATTTTGGGGATACCATTTATCTCCCCTTCTTCCCACATGTCCAGCCCCAGGGTGGGTCATGAAGGGGACAAAGCCAGCTCTTCTAATTTGGCGGCATCCAGCGCAGAGCCAAGCAGCCAACACCCCCCCTCCCCTTTTACCTCTGCAGGCAGCTTTGGGCACACAAGTCAGTCTTCATTAAGACGAGGCGCACCTGTTACCTGCGTGAACTCTGACCTTGTCCCTGGTGGCAATTAGCCCAGCTCCGGCTGCTGGAGAGGCGTTCGCGTCCCCTGCTCTCTCCATGAGACTTTCTCAGTGTACGGGCGATCAGAACCTCCTGCCCAGGGGTCCTGCTGGCCGTTATTATGTAGCTGTCCTGCCAGCCCTACCTCTGAAGCACCCCTTGGAGAGGAATTTTAATGTGTGCTGAAGACAGCTGCAGGGGTGGGGCGGGGGAGGGCACGGGGAGTCACGGCCTCGGGTTTCTGGGCAGGTGAAGGGGGCCTGCACTCGATTGTTTTAAACTTCAAAGAGACAGCTTTAGGAACCCTGCGTTTATTTACTCCATATTTCCAGGAAAGGTGAGGATGGAATGGCAATTCTCAAAGGGCCAGTCTGGCGTGGAACCGAGCTGCCTGCACGGTGGGGATCTGAGTGGGGAGAAGGAGAGAGGAGGAAATGTGCTTTGTGAGGTCATTATGTCCATCCCCCAGCCTCCGTAGCCTTCTGATCCATGAAGGCCTTTCCTCCCTTTCTCTCAAGCAGAGACAAGCGCGTGCAGGGTCGTGCGCGCCTAGCCCTGGTTCTGTTCGTGACCGGGAGGAGATTTTTATCTTTCTGATCCTGTGCAAGCCAGAGACTCTCCTTGCAGCATTGTGTTTCAGTGGGAAGTGGAGGGAGAAGGGGCGCGCAGTGACCGAGGATAGTCTGCCCGCTGAGGGGCGCGCACATCGATTTGAGTACCGACTAGGTACAGGACATTACCTTTGGTCACTTCATCCTCCCGATCCTCCGAAGAAGGGGGGCGATCCCCCCACTTTACATATGTGGTAACTAAGACCCAGAGACATTGAGGAATTTCTCAAACATCATGCGGCTGTGAACAGCGGAGCCAGCCCTCTCTGCCCCGGGCTGCCAACTCCCGGCCCATGTTCTTTCCAGGGACAGCAGGCTACTGCCGGAACCCCAGCACGGAGCCAAGCACCGCCCTGCTTGCACCTCACTCTTCCACGCCCTCCTCCACTGGGTGCCCCTGAGCTCTGTCCAGAGGTAGTGCCCAGATCGAAGACCCTTTACTCTCCTGACTCCACAGCAGCCCCGTGGGCCTGCCCCTGAGGGAGGAGGCCGGGAGGTGATGCCCCTCTCTGGCCTGGCTCTGGCTGGTCTCCATCCTACCGGCTCCGAATGAGTGCCCAGGTTTCCCAGAGGGGGCCGGCACCTCTCCCAGAACGCCTGTCAGCCCAACCATTCTCCCACCGGTGTGGATGGGGCTCAGAAGTCACATTCTGGACGTTCAGTGTTCAAGGACAGAGGTACCTGGTACTTCTGCGGTACAGAGAAGTACCCACTTCTCCATTGCACCCTTCTTAAAATCGGAGGAGTGTCCTATTCTCACCCTGAAGAAAGCTCTGTTCTGGCTCACTAGCTCCCCCTGCAGGTCTATTTGCCCCTGGAGGAGGCTGGGCCCTGATTCCCTCCTCTGAGCTTCCGAGGCTGGGCCTGCCCCTCTGCGCACAGCTCATACTGTGTGCCTACCAGGGTCTGGTCTGTCTCCCTCCCTTCCAGAGCTCATCCCCAACTGCTGGATGCCCTCTCTGTCCTGATGTCCTCATCTTGCTAATTGTTCTAGAATCATCCTCCCCTGCTCCCAGCCTGTGGGATGCCTTTAGCTGTCCTAAGCCCCATGGGAGGCAGGCACCGCAGGTTGGAGACCTCAGCTCCTAACACTTCTACTTCTGTGACTGTCTCAGTCTCTCCAGACTCAGTTTCCTCCCCTGGGAAGTAAGAATCTCTTACTGATGTCACAGAATAGTGGTGAGTAATTAGTAATTAGGATCCTCGTGCTCCGTGGGTGGGAACGCAAATCAGTGCAGCCGCTGTGGAGAACAGTACGGAGGGTCCTCAAAAAATGAAAAGTAGAGCTACCCGACGATCCAGCAACCCCACTTCTGGGTATGTATCTTGCGTACACGTGGATTTAAAACAACATCATCAGCAAGAAACGAAGCTCCCAGATATGGGGAAGACGTTGGTGTCACCAGAGGTGGGGGGGGGGGGGGGCAAACGGGTGAAAGGGGTCAAAAGGTACCAATTTCCAGTTATAAAATAAATAAGTCCTGGGCATGTCGTGGGCAGCGTGGCTACTCTCGTTATTAATACTGTAGTGCCTCTTTGGAAGTTGCTGAGAGAGGAGATCTTGAAAGTTCTCATCACAAGGAAAAAAAAAGTTCTGTAACCATGTATGGTGACGGATGTTAACTAGACACAACGTGACCATTTCACAATATACATGAATATTGAATCATCGTGCTGTACACGTGAGACTCACATAAAGTCAGATGTCAGCTATACCTCAATTTAAAAAAAACAATTTTTCCAAAAAAACCCATCAAACTTAATACCCATTAAATAATTCCTACTTCCCAGAGTGTCTGGGTGGCTCAGTCGGTTAAGTGAATGCCTTCGGCTTGGGTCTTGATCCCAGGGTCCTGGGATCGAGCCCCGCATTGGGCTCCTTGCTCAGCGGGGAGCCTGCTTCTCCCTCTCCCTCTGCCTCTCCCCCTGCTTGTGCGGTCCTGCTCTCTCTCTCTCTCTGTCAAATAAATAAATACAATCTTAAAAAAAATAATAATTCCTATTTCCCCCCACCCCCAACCCCTGGTAATACCAGGAACTGTCACCCTCAGGCTCTCATAGGATCTTCACAGTAGCGGGGTGGACAGAACAGTTCCCTTCACAGAGATGAATACTGGGACTCAGAGTCTTTAGGTCAGATGCCATATTGTTTCCTCTGCCCCAGCAGGCCACCACGTGCCTTTTCCTCTATTTTTGGACGATCTCCTCTCACATCTCTACTCTTTTGATCCCTAAGGGTCAGAAAGGTGCAGGGCAGGCCAAAGTACGGGCTTGGCTCCCCCTATCTGTGGCCTTCGTGTCTGCACTTACAAGGTCAGGGGCAAAGTGGGTCACAAGTCCAAAGCTTTGCTCCTGGGTGGGACCTTCTCCCGAGGCCCAGGGGCCCACACTTTCTGAATTTCCGTGGGATTTTAAGGTTGGGAGAGGTGTTTGTGTAGAGAAGGAAAGAGGTGTTGCCATCAGGAGCCCAGGGAGGCTTTTTGGCTTTGATTCTGTTGGGACTGCCTTCAACTCGTAGTTATGTGACAGGCTGGTCATGACGCTTTCTGCATCTGTCTTCTTCTCCATAAAATGGGAATGCCAATAGTAATAACAGCTAGGATTTATGGAATGCCAACGATATGACGGGCTCTGTGTTAGGTACTTAATATATATTAATTTAATCCTTACAACAGTCTCATGAATCAGGAATTACTACCTCCATTTAACAGATGGAGAAACCAAGACTCAGAGATTAAGTAACTTGCCCAACATCACATCGTTAACTGACAGCAAATACGCAACTCAAGTCCAGATGTACGGATCTGCGGCAATTTCAAAACACGTCTACAGACTCGTTCTTTTAAGATTTTATTTATTTATTTGACACAGAGAGAGAGAGAGAGAGAGAGAGAACACAAGCAGGGGGAACAGCAGAGGGAGAGGGAGAAGCAGACTCCCCGCTGAGCAGGGAGCCAAATGCAAGGCTCGATCCAGGACCTTGGGAGCATGACCTGAGCTAAAGGCAGACGCTTAACCGACTGAGCCACCCAGGTGTCCCTGCATGTTTGCAAACTCTCTCACGCTCCTTGGCCAAAAGGCAGAGTCTCGGGCTCCTCCCCTGGAAAGCCCTGGGTGGGCTCTGTGGCCACCTTAAAGAATGGGAAGTCGGCAAATATGATGCCATGTGGTCTCCAAGGCTAGATTAACAAAGGCCTTTCAGCTTCTGCTGGCCTCCCTTGGGACACTTGCTCTGGGACGCTTCTGCTGCCATGTAACAGCCTTGAGCCCCTGAAGCTGCCACGTGGAGAGATCACAGAGAGAGGTCGAGATGCCGGAGAGCCCCAGGCATGACCTCCCAGCCCGGGTTCCAGGAGAAGAAGTCTTCAGGATGACCCCAGACCTGGTTAGACCTCCCGACTGCAGGTGCAAGGGAGACCCCCAGGGAGAATTGCCTAGGTGAGCCCAGCAAAACCCAGATTTGTGAGCAAAATCAATGATGATTATTATTTTAAGGTACTGTTCTGAGTGGTTTGTTATGCAGCCGTAGATGACCAGAGCAGATTACTGGCTTCACGACAGTTACCATGAGGAGTACTTGTGAATGCAGATGTCAGGCTCCTGGCAGCGAATGTCCCCTCCCTTCCCCTCAACCATCATCCTTCTTTGGGTCCCTTACCCACGCCTCTCATCTTGTCTTAAAACCGAGGCCGTGCACGCCCGAGCTGAGACCCGCGGCAGGAAAGCCATGAAAAGCGGAGCAGGGGATCTCGGCTTTCCACCTATAACCTGTGGGCTCCAGGCCCACAAAGATGCTGCACGTGACAGTCTGCCCCGGAGGCCGCCCTTGGCACACATAGACGGTGAATTATTGGCAACCTGACTCATTCGAGAAAAGCCTGAGGAGCTTATGCAGGGCATGCTCTGTTACTGACCTGGATCCCTTCCCTGGCAAATACCCATCAGGGTCACACTATGCTGGGTTCTCCTTCTTCTGTAAGTTTTGTGAGGGCAAAGGCTTTAGCTTAATGTTATTCTTCTATGTGTTCTGCGAATCTCATCGGTCTCCGTAAGAGAAAATAATGCGTATTAGGGGATAATGACAACCACGGGATTTCCAAGGGAAAATAAGGGGGAAACGAAGGAATGCAAAGCATGGGAGAAAAAAGGAAGGAAGGAAGAGAGGGAGGGAGGAAGGGAGGGAGGGAGATAAGGAAGGAAGGAGGAAGGGAGGAAAGAAGGAAAGAAAAGCAGAGAAAGAAAAAAGAAGGAAAGCAGAAGGGAGATGGAGAGAGAGAGAGAGAAGGAAAGAGAAAGACAAAGAAAGCAAAGAAGACATGAAAGAGAGGAGATCAGGGCTTCGGCTAAAGGCAGAATGCAACATGGACAAAGACGCTGGTCTTGCTGCGGCTGCCGCTGCCTGTGACCTCATCCTGGAGCCAGGAGAGCGGGCGGCTCCAGTCCCTAGATCTGCCCAGCTCGCTTTGTGCCAGAGCTGGCCTTGCGCACACAGTCCTTGCCTGTAGCTCAACACCCCGAGCTCCTTAAATAGCTCTGAACCGCACTGAGTGGTGGATAAACATTTGTTTCACAGCTCACAAAGCAGAACTGCTGGCTACCGGCAGGTTGGATGTAATGAGTTCCATTCTGGACCCCAGGGAGCATTTAGAACGGGCTCTTCTTTGCCCAGGCTGCCAGTCAAGCTGGTACTGAGGGGAAGGAAAAACACAACGCTAATCTCTTCCCCACCATCCCTGTCCAGATCTGGATCCCAGCAGCCAAACTACTCCATTCTCCTGGGACAGGATTAGGGAGCAGGGTGCCAAGAGCAGAGACTGGGTCACCTCCTTTCTCTGCACCCTCAGGAAATGACCTGGCTCGTGAGCAGTCCAGAATACAGCCCGGCTCAGGAGCTGCAAACTGCAGGCAGTTGACGGTCCTTTCCCCCCTCTGCTTGCCCTACGCAGCCTTTTGCAGCTGGAAAGCTTGATTCCGAAAAAAGGAGGTGGGAGAGTCGGACGGCCTGGCATTGCCACCCTGAGTTGGCAGTCACCTTCCCTGACCACTGCTCTGTACCATCCAGAAGGTGCCCAGGAACATCCCGCCGCCTCGGCACTCAGAGACACGGGATCTTCTAGCAGCCGCAGTGTCCCACCGGCTGACCCACGTCCCTGTCACAGTGTGGTCAGGGGGCAGGTGGGGAAGAGGTGGCTCATTCTCCTCTTCATTCTCCCCTTCCTCCCCAACACCCCACTTCAGGACAATATGACATGCTGCCGGAGGAGCTGCGGACCCGTTGATAGGATGAATAAATGGTAATTATGTTGTTGGCCTTTCGGTACTTCCTCTCTGGATATTAATAGCCATTAATGCCCCGCTGTTTCGTACCGTACCCGAGCCTGGCAGCCGGAGCACCGGGCGGGTCACTGCCCCGGCCCCCTCGTGCACACCCCCACTGCCACTGCCTCGTGTGCTTCCGAGTCTCAGGAAGGAAATGCGCTAGCAGAGACAGTGGGTGGAAAATTAGAAGTGGAGAAAACAAATCTAAGGGGAAGTGATTTGGTTTTTCAGCCAAATTGGTTGTCGAATTGGCTTCTTGGACTGTTATGATTGAGATCTCCTGGGGTCATCTTGCTCCTTCCCCAGACTCCAGGCAAGAGTCACCATGGAAGTCCGTATCCTTTCCCTTAAAGTTACCAGGGCTGAAGAAATGGGTAAACGAGCTCAGAGGCAGACTGGAATTTCCGGTCCACCCACTAACATACATTACGTGGCAAGAACAGGAAGAATCGGGCTTAAGCAGCAAAGGTTTAGACAAAAGCAGACTTCCCTGGACTCTGCTGTTCTTTGCCGCAGCAGCTTGGTTTCCTGAGAGACCATGAGCCGTGGCATCAGCGACCAAGGTTAACAGGACGCCTCTGTGCCCTGGACTAGAGGGGGTGAGGAGGAGGGGGCCGCCTTTGGGTTAGAAGGCTCACCTTGATAGTTGTGCGACCTTGAGAGAGTTGCACGTCTTTTCTGAGGCTCAATTTCCTCGTGAGGGAAAAAAAAATATTTCTGGAACAAGCCAGTAGGTACTAAATAGTAAATACTAGTCCTTGTGCAGTGATGGGTTGGGCTGGTTTTACCAGCTCCTGAGCCAATGGTGTACATCTCTTCCCAGATTTGAGATCGATGACATCACCTTGGCGGCCTGAAATTGGCCACGGCGGGAGTATTTACACCACAGAAATTGGCAAACGCTACCAAGCAGGACGTAGGAGAGCTGACTGTTCAACCTTTGCCGGCACATCGTAGCGGCCCGGAGTGGCGCGGTCTCAGAGCGTGTCCTCGGGCTCCCGCAAGCCGCAAGCCAGCTCTCTGGATGATCTATGCGCTCCCTTCCACCACAACAAACTGCTCGCTTCTAGCGGGGATTGTCAAAATCTCCTCGAGGCCCTATTAGAAAGCCGCACCTCCTTGATCTATTCGGCACCAAGAGGCGATTGTCAAGGAAGTTGATTGTAGTCCAAATCCAGGTATCAATTCAAAATGTTTTTGCCTCAGACAACCGTGTACGATCAATCAGTCGTGTAATCCTCTGTTGGTAGAACAGGAAAACAAAGCCCCACCTTGCTCTTAAACATGGCATCATTAGTCTTAGGGTAAACTAAAAATTGATGCATAGAGCAAGGAGCTGGAGCCGCATCCCAGGGAGTGGGAGCAGATGAAATAGCGGTGCTTTACGGTGAATGACAAATCAGGGCTCGTTCTGGTCCCTATCAAGTGGAACGCCATTAATCACGTGGCGGACGCACTGGGTTCCAAGACAAATAGGACACCAAGAACAGATGCTGCGGCTGGGACCGCTGGCCTGGGCAGAGCTGCGCTCTTTGCCTTTCCTGGGAGACGGAGATGAGACCGATTCACTTTCTGTATGGTCCTGTCCTTCATTCCAGTTTATAACGGTGAGCGGGGCAAGGAATCCCATCAATTATAGTGTCCTTGAGGATGGGGAACTTCATCTTTTTCATGTTATACAAAGTCCTGTCTGAACGGCGAGAGTAGAGCCATGTTCCCAACCGAGAGAGAGGGAGCAAAGCACGGATGGCCTCCTTTTTTGATTTCAGGAAGTCATTAAAGTCCTGTGTGGCCCCATAGGGTGACCCCCTCATCCCTGGGCCTGCCATGGTACCTACACTCCCAACCCCGTAAATCACTCATTTATATTGAGGGATTCTGTCCAAAAGGATGACATTACCGCGCACATCCCCGTCCCAGCACGACGGGCTACTATCCGAGCACATAATCGGCGCTCAACATCTATTTGTTGAATGGATGCATGTAAGAGAGGATGCGTGATGACACAGGGCGGAGAGATTCGACTGGAAGAAGAGAGGTGGGAAAGGAGCGAAGGGTGAGTTTGTACAAGGAACAGGATAGCAGGTGAGCCTGCTTTGGGGCATGGGAGACTGGAGGAAGTGATCCAAAATGAAGGAGAGTGGTATTAGAGGAGAGGTAGGAGGTCCTGAAGTTAATATCCCCTTCCTTTCCCATTTTTTTCCCAGGGCCAGCGCTGGCCCTAGTTGATTTTTAAGCAAAGTACACTGACGGCAGTAAATATGGAAGCCTCTCTCTAGCCCAATGAAAACACGAGGCAAGGAGGAAAAGTTAGTTGGTCATGATTCACCACAGCTCATTAATAATCCCACAGGCCCTATTTCTGGCCCTCTGCCAGCCACGGGACCGGGGGACTGGGGAGCGATGGAATCTTTCCGACTACTGATTTAATTCAGTGTGGCGAGTCTGTGACGGGGGCTGGCTCGGCTCAAAGCCAAAGGAACAGGTGAATTGGCCACATCATTGATGGGCAAGTCAGGCCTCTCGTTTGACCAAAACAACAGTCATTTGGGATTTCCGAAGACTCTGGAGAGCGGTTGACGCTGCTATGTTGCCAGAAGATGCTGGCGATTTGGCTAAAACCTATCACGACGGTGACAATATACTGGTTAACTGGGTCCAGCTGACGGTCTGGGGTAGCTACAACTTTAAGGATACCAACTATTGGCATATTGTAGTCAAAGCAACGTTTGATTGACTGATTTTTTTTTTTTTCCCTTTCGCCTGGTTTTCACGGACATAAAGCCGACAGCTCAGGGGCAGTGTGGAAACAGAAACAGTTGGCATGTTGCCTTCGTGAAGTTTTCACCTTTGCCATCTGGAACGAGGGAAAGATGGCCTTCCTTCTGCCAGCACCACCCACGTTGCCCAAGCTGAGGTCTACACCACGCTCGCCCACACATCAGGAACAGCTGTCTCAGACAGAAGGCGGTTGACTCCAGGTGGGTGCTCAGGGTGAGGGCAGGTGAGATAACGAGCAACAACGAAGTCCTTTTCGGGGAGGTGGGAGTCTACCGGAAGGGTGAGTCGGTTGGCCTGTGCCAGGCCTTACGTAGCTTGTAACATGTGTTCTTCCGTGCAGCTTGCTTCTCAGTGCGGGACCAGATCCGCTCTTCCTTCTCTCCCCTTTTCCTGCCTTCTTTCCTGCCTCCTTTCACAGCATGTTCGATGCAGGAGAGTCAGAGATGATGCAACTATAACCCTACCCTCCGGACCTGGTCGCCCTCTACTTGAGAAGGAAGGTATGCTCGAAAGTAACCACCTTCTAAATAATAATAATAATAAGGAAGAGGAGGACGAGATATAAGCCATGAGAGATCAAGGGTTTGGGGGTTCAAGAGAAGGGGAATAGATGTTCCCTTGGCCTTCATGGAGGAAGTAAGTAGCATACGTGAGCCTGGAGAGACAGGTGAGATTAGGACTGATATGATGCCCGGGGCAGTGGGGGAATCTGGCAAATTATAGGCAGGGAAAAAGAAAGGAACAAAGATGTAAATGAAGAAAATAGGGCAGCATGGTTGAAATACTCAAAAGATCCTTCTAGAGAGAAGATGCAAACCAAAGAGTAAATAGGACTAACGTTTTGCCCTGATGAAATAGGGTCAGAGCGAAAACGGCGTAGGATGGCAGGTGTAGGAGGTAGGACACATTTTGGACATCTGTTGGGAGCCCCTGAGGATCTATTAGCAGGTGAATGGTGTTGAAATTAATCCTTAGGAAAAGTCACCTGAAGTTAGTTGTATGGTAGTTTGGAAGAAGGGGAAATAAGCCATTGAGATGAAAGTCGATACGATAGGAGACAGTCCAAGAGATTGGAGGCAGGGTGAGGATCTTCACGGTGAGAAAGCAATGAGGAAGCAACGTGGAAAAGCACGTCTGGTTAGGATCAACAGGGCAGGGCTCTGATAACTGCCCATGAAAAGGGGAAGAGTTGAAAGTTACTCTGCAGTTTGGTGCTTTGATATCTGGTCGACAGGAGAGAGGACGCCCATGATCTTGACTTCCGCTTGATCTGCCTCTGCCAGTGGCACAGATGTGGTCAAAAGTCCCACATGGCCTCAGACTCACTTTGCCCTCTGCCTGCATCTCACTTCAAGGGCCCCTGGAGCTTCCTTCCATGTGTGCCCTCACGTCTTCTCCAAACCCTAGGAGCTTGCTTGGCTTGCTCACTGGAGTAGCCAAAGTGTGCGTGTCGGGGGACAGAATGCCCTGGGAAACTCTCAACCAGTGGGAAGTGGGATCAATGTTGTGCCTTCAGTCCTCCGGGAGCACAGTTTGGAAAGCAGTCTGACTGCTCCTCAGAAGGACCCGGCGGAACAGAGGCGACACCGCCCGCAGCACTGATCCCGAGGGGGCTGCTCCCTCATGTGCATGTGCTCCTACATTGTCACTGGTCCCTCCCTCCTGCCCCCTGGGATCGCCTCCCACTTAAACCACCCTCACCCACTCCATGTGTCAAGTTTGTTTGGGGGATAATCTGAGACAGACAGCCAATGCAAGGTGGCCAGTGGACACTCAGGTGGGGCTTTTCCTAAGACAAATGTAAATATGACTCCAGACTCTAGAGAGGGGCTGGGGGCTGAGATACAGAGTTAGGAGTCATCTGCAGGGGCAAGGTGATCAAAATTACAGACGTAAATGCAATTGTCCAGGAAGGAAATGGGTGGGGGGTGCAGAAAAAGGAAAGATAACACGTCTTGGGGAATTCTCCATTTGCAAGGGGTAAGATGGAAAGAAGTGGAGAGCCAGCACGGAAATGGGAAGTATGTGCACCTGGCACCTGGAAAGGCTTTAAAAATACCAACATCTCACCACAGAGCCACTGACATGGACTCTTCAGGGATGGGGGCTTCTCTTCCAGTTAGACTGACAGACGGGAAAAAGAAGGAACAGAGCTCATTTGATAGCTTGAGGCAACAAGGTAGGGAGAGGTGTCTTTAAGTGTAGAAGACATGTAGAGGGGGTCCAGGGAAAGGGAATTAGGCCAGTGGGAAGGAGGATATTAAAGATGCAAGAGAAAGGGAATACTATATGGAGAGGGACTCAGGGGAAGAGAACGGATCGAGAACACAAGTGGGGTCAAGAGAGTTTAGCTTTACTAAGGAGAATTCATTCATCCAACCATCCAACAGGCATGGGTTCAGTCCCTTCAGTGCTGCCAGGCTTCAAGCTAGGACCCTTGGCATCAGGAGGGGGCAAGGCACAGCCAGTCCCCTCTAGGAGTGATGTGGCAGGGTGGAGGGAACGAAACAATCCCTGGACACAGGTTAGGTTCTAGAATAAAAACATGTATGGTGGAAAGGAAAGAAATGCTCCTGCTTTAAATAGCACCTCTGATGGATTACCCACTGGTTTTGGTAAACCCAAAGAGGCTCACCTCCCAGGGGCTCAGTTGTCTCACCTTCCCCACTCCTCCGCGGAGCCATCGCAATAATCCTAGGAGAAAGGCATGGTGTGGCAGCACCCAGAACAGTGATGAGTGCGTACTAGGCCTTCCAAGCTTAGTTTTCTTTCTTCCCAGGGCAAAGCACAATAGTACCGTAGAGGAAGACATGTTTTACTCTGTCCCAAGGACCAAATAAAGCTTTTGAGAGAAGCTGTTATTCAAACTACCTTAGAGCTGAGGGAGGAGAAGGTGGTCGAAGATTCAGGAATAGTTGGAGTTAAGAACTTCCTCTTCCATGAGGAAGATCAGTCTGGCTCTGATCTTCCAATCAACAGAGAACAACGTTGGCCGTTGAGAGTTTTATGGCCTGAACTGTCCTCCCCACCTGTTCTGTGTTGACATCGAAACCCCAGTACTTCAGAATGTGACTAACTGGTGACAAGGCCTTTCAAGAGGCAACTAAGGTAAATGAGGTTGTATGGGTGGGCCCTGATTTGACCAGGTCCTTGTAAAAACAGGTTAGGTCACAGACCAACCTGGAATAAGACAGCCACGCACAAGCCAAGGGGAGAGGCCCCCAAAGAAACCAACCTGCTGACACCTTGATCTTGGGCGTCTAGTCTCCAGAACCGGGAGGAATATTCTTCTGTTGTTCCAGCCACCTCATCCGTGGAGTTACACATTAAGGGGGAGAGGACAGTGGCAGATCAGAGAAAATGAGAGCGTTTTGGAAGAGCCATAAGGGGAAAGCAGGTCCACTGCAAGTAATTTGTTACCAATAATAAAGCATCAGGTCTGAGAAGCTTTTATTTGTGAAATGGAGAAGATTTAAAAGAGCGCTTATCATAACGTCTCCTGCACTCGGCTTGTATTTCAGTTTGCTGTCTGGGTGGGACAGCACTGGGTAGAGAGAGAGCCGGATTACAGAGCCCGGTGCATCCCCGTTGCTTAGGCAGTGGGTGTGTTGTGAGTGTGTAGCTTTCATCCAAGTGTCCTGACTTATTGGGGGTGGGGGTGGGCAACAAGCAGGTGACTTGCTGGTAGAACAGTCATTCCTCAACGTGAAAGAGACGGCCAGATCTTCGGCTCTCTCCTTGCCAGGCTGAATGTTCGCAGATCTGCTCAGCGACTGGACATTCAGCACGCTCCTGAAGAACATTTTAATTGTCTGAGTGGGTCTCTGAGGACCTGCCCCCATTAGCATGAGAGCGATTCCTGAAAGTTGCCCAAACATAGCAAATGCAGCCGTGTCCTAACAACACGGGGCCGGGGACCTCTGAACCATGTCTCTCTCCGTAGCCTTGGCTATTTCAAAGAGATCATTAACAAGGTGGAATTGGGTGCCCCCGGGGTCACTGCACAATATACATTGTTACTGTCTTTTAATGGACTTTCCCCAGACTCGGTGATTCTTAAAGTGCAGCAATGGCAGCTGCTAACGCCAGGCTGAGCCACGCTGTCTGCAGAGAGCGTGCCGGCCCGCCAGTCCTGCCAGAGCAGATCTGAGCTCGGGCAGATGGATTGGGCTTGGAGAAAGGAGGAGGGTATGGGGCTTCAGGGGAGGGGGCACCAGCGGAGAAGCTAGGCAGCCCTTGGAGGTCTTTGTTATTGATTTAGCGTGAGGACTGAAAGTGGCAGGCGGGCAGGTGGCAGGGGCTGGCAGGCGGGGAAGACAGGTGTAGGCGGTCATGGGCAGTGATTAGCCGGGGTGTTACGATGTGGCTGGGGGTGTCAGCTGCCAGTGATTAGCACGGGCGCTTCCGAGGGGCGTGGTGTCAGATGGTGGTTTCAGAATGCAGATGTGAGAGGCCTTGGCCCCCCCTCCCGCTGCCACACCCCTACATACTCTTTCCACTCTCCCAAGCATGTGCCTTCGACTTCACCTTCACCTCTGGGCCGCCACGGTCCCCTGCCCGGCATTCCTCTCTAGGCGAGGGGCAGGGAGATGCAGATTGCTCTCCCCCAGTCTTCGGTCTCAGACAGTTTCTGAAACGATCGCACAGACTGAGCACCCTCAGACACCAGGCCGGACAAAACCTGCGTGATCTCTAAGTCCGATCGTCCTCACCTATGTGACAAACACACCTGGTGGCGGAACACGTTTAGAGCCCACTGTCTGCTGTGCTTGCTCCTTTTTTAAAAAACTGCCTACAATTTTTACCAAAAAAAGCAACTTTTATTGAAGTAGAATATACTGCACAAAAGTAAACATATTAGTGCCACTCCCGCTGGATCAAGAAACAGATCATTCACAGCCCTCCAGAAGCTTTCCTTCGTCTCTCTTCCGGGCTTCCTCTCCAAAAGTGGCCGTTGTCTTCAATCACCATAGACTGGTTTGGGCTGTTTGGGAATTGTACGTGAATGGTCCCGTACACAATGCATTATGTCCTATCCAGCTCTTTTTGCTCAATGGGTGTATGCAGCCATTTATTCCTTTTTATTGCTGCATACTATTCCACTGTCCAAGTCATTCACAATTCTCTATTCTGCTATTCATAAACTTTTGGCTTATTTATAGATTTTGGTTACTATGAATAATGACATCCTAATCATTTTAATGGGTATTTTGTTGTATACATGTGTGCATTTCTGTATACTTGGGAGTGGAAGTTGTTAGAATCATAGGGTGTGGGTGTGCGCAGCTATTGTAAAAACTGTGTAGTGTAAAGGGTTTTGCAAAACAATTGTGCCATGCCTTGGCCCTGATGTCACAGGACTGCCCCCCCCACACACACACACACCCCGCAGAGGCCCAGGAGCTCATGGGAAGTCAGTCACCATCCATAGTCATCTGTCTCAGGGCTTCTGTTGGACCACTCAGCTCGTCACCCATTTTGACATTTGGTTCCCCCCCATTCATCTACTCTTGTGCCTCAGTTCTTATGAACTCTGGCTCCCTATAACCATTGCCAGCCTTCCTTGCTTCCATGACCCCTTTGGATATGCTTCTGTGACGCACTGACCAATTGTTCTGCCCAATTAAACTCTTGACGACACTCCCACGCCACAGAGCTCTGGTTTTGGCTCCACAGAGCTCATTCAGGCCAGCCCTGGCTTCCGGCCTGTGTGTTAGGGTGGGTCGGGCGATAGGAAGTAGAGCTCGCCATCTTGAGAGCATTAGCAAGTGAACTGTAAGACAGGAAGATCAATGAAATTGGCTTTTCTCATTATTAATGGGCCCGATTTGTCCTGGGTTAGTGGCTATTTACAAAATATCAGGATGCCCAGTCCTTTGAGCATCCCTGTGTCCCAACCAGACCGCCCTGCTGTGGTGTGGGGGGGGGCATGTGTGTGCATGTGTGCACTTGCGTGTGCTGTGTCTCTGGCTCCCAGCGTCTGCGTTTCCATGTCTGCAAGCAAGTGCTCGCACCCAGGAGGAGGATGTGAGGGAATGCTGTCTCACGGCTGGCAGCGGGCAGTGAGTCAGCCCAGCTCCTCCGTAGTCACCTCCCTGGAGGAGAGGGAACAGGAACCACCACACTTGGCAACTTGTGTGTGTCCACACGATTGGAAACAATCTGTGAAATGAGTCAGATCCGTCAAGAAAA
The DNA here is from genome assembly GCF_023065955.2 of Ursus arctos. Taxonomy (NCBI): domain Eukaryota; kingdom Metazoa; phylum Chordata; class Mammalia; order Carnivora; family Ursidae; genus Ursus; species Ursus arctos. The sequence goes on from NW_026622897.1 coordinate 11,920,047, forward strand.
CAATTAAGTCAGTGGGAAAAGAAAACTCAGTAGAGCTGGTTATTTGGCATGGTGAAAGACAGCAGCCCGTTGTTTGGTCACATTTGTCACCTTCCAGCTGGTCATCGTGACACTAGCTGAAGCTGGGCTTGCCTACCCGAGTGCCTCTGATGGTTTTGACCCAGACGCTGTCTACACAGCTTTCCAGCAAAAAGTCAAGCAATCAACTATTTGTCTTGTTAGGAATTCTGTCCTTAGGCCATTTTATGGGGATCCCACTGAAAATGATGGCAGACATATTTTGGGTGAGATAGGACATTGGGGGTGCCCCACCACTCTGGTGAGTTCTATGTCTGAGGACTAAGCGGCTTCAGGCAGCTCTAGAGAATATGCGACCACTGGTGATGGGAGGCAGGGACGGGGTCAGGTGGAGTTCCAAGCTGTGAAATCCAGAGATAATCCCCCCAAATCATGGTGGCCAACTGTTTTCGTTTTCACTTAGAATTGTTGAATGAGTGACCCCAAAAGAGACTAACTTCTAATTCTACCGTCTTGGAGATCATCAGCTCAACTCCCAGATTTTAAAGGTGAGAGAAAGGAGGCCCAGGAAGGTAGACGGAAGTACATACAAAGGGCTACACAGGTAAATAGTAAGGGCTCACTTCGCTAAATTCAGCTGTACCTGACTGTCTCCAGCTAAGGCGCTAATGAACCCGGAGACCCAGACACACTATAGGAACTTGTGACAGAGATATTGAAAGGAACGGGATAGGAAGTAGAATTCTCTCTTAAGAACTAGGGAGCTTCCCTGAATCCTTTTTTGAGCACCTTTCCTGCATCCAGCTGCTGGTTACCTGCAAGAGCTCTCATCAATCTCCAAGGAACAGCTGTGTCCAAAAGCAGGGGAATGTGTATGATGTGGCTTTGGCTGGAGCGTATTTATGACCCGAAGTGTGCTCTAATTGTGCAGATATTCCCATAAATGTTATTTTATTAAGTTGAGCTACAGTAAATCTGTCATCTCCAGAAGTAACACCACAGTGAGCCGGTAGGTAAGCTCAGGATACTGCCGTGAGCCATGCTGAGCTATTAGCTTCAGCCCAATGTTGTTATCTGTGCAGTCACAGCATCTCAGGGGCAAATCTCAGGCACTAGGTTTACAAGATTTGGTTCCTCACAGACGCCCTTGGCTCCCCAAGACAACAGAAATGGTTGCAAAAATGGAGGCAAGAAAGCCAGAGAATCCTGAATGTTTGCTTCCTCTAGCCTGTTTGGAGATGGCTCAGGCCAATAGAGAAGCTGGAACATGGAATTAAGCGTCTTGGGTTCTATGTCTTCTCTTATGAACTGCTCAGCCTGAGGAAAATCAGTTGGTGTGCTGGGCCTCCCATCCGCCATCTTTGAAATGGTGGCGTGCACACGCCTGCATGGGAAATATGGCGCTCCTGCAAGCCAGCTTGCTGAGATTTCAGGGTGAAGGCAATAATGATGAAGCGTATCTATTAGCTGGTCTGATATCCTCTGACCATTCTGTAGGGGGCAATAACACTGTCTGCAGGGGGTCCTTAATCCACTATCTCCTCCTGGGGAAAGAAAGGAAAAGAGATTAATGATGTCTTTGCCTCAAGAGAAATTTGCAACAAGCTGATATCCAAACACTGTGTTCATGAATCTGGATGACTGGTTGTCTACTTGTGGTGCAGAAGCCAGACTATTGTAAACATAGCACTCCTTAGCATATTAGGAATTCTCCAGAGCTGACAACATTTAGGAACAATCAGACTGAGGTCTAGTCATTGTACCTCAGAACCGATCGTGGGCTACCAGTTTGGGGGGCAGAACTGAGTGTTCAGGGGATGCTGCCTTGGAAGGGACAGAATTGGGAGGCATTTGCTTCAGCACTCAGGTTTGAATTAGTTGTTATTCATTACAGGAAATCGTATTTCATAGTTCCTAAGAAATAAGGCAAACATTTTTGAGATTTGATTCCATATTCAGTAGAATCTCTCTCCATAGCCTTTTCAAAGCATCTCTATAAAGACTCCCCCCCCCCCGCCCATTTCTTTTTTTTTTTTTTTTTTATTAACCTGAGAAGAAAATGAACTGAGTTTGAAGAAGGATGTTGGGGGGGGTGCAAGTAAGGGTTTACAGACCCAGGAAAAATGTGCTTGAAGAAAAGTGCCACGAACTGGGGTCAGCAGACATTAAATTACAGACATGCCCAGTCCACATTGGTTAGAACATGTTTCTTTGCAGGAATAAAAAACAAGAGACATTAACAAGCAAAGAGGTTAGATGGAATTAAGTAGCGTTCAAATGATGAAAGGGGAAATTAGGGAGCTAACCTTCCCCTGCCCAGGCAGTTTACCCGGTCGATAAAAATACGAGCCTGTCTTTCCCACCGTCCCGCCGTCAATGGGAGAAAGAGACTGTGATGGGCCAGAAGCCAGTGGGCTGCCACCTGCCCTCGAGCAGCTGTCCTCTCGGGAGCCTCCTGACGGCTTCAGGTGACTAAAGGGCCAGCCCCGCACAATACATTTCGGTGGCGGATCTTGTGCGTCTTGGTGGTTCCCCGATGCCTCCCTGCTGCCGCCCTGCCATAGATCACCGCCATTCCCCAGGCGCGCCACCCAGAGAGCATCCGCAGGATTGTAAACAGGATGATTCACAGACTGGTGGCAGCCGCTAAAAGCAGTGCAGTTCGCGACCCTAAGCACGACGCCAAGGTTGCAGCAACGAACATTCTAAAGCACAACTGTGTCACTGGACATCCCGGGTGGCATGACCTGTAACTGGCAAGCGCACCTGGGCGCAGTCTCCTTGCCTTCCCCTGGGCCTCCTGCTGCGCTGCTGCCGTTTCTCCGCACCCCCAAGCAGGGAGTGGGTATTCTGCAGAAATGGGCCCGGAGTGGTGTCTGATTCCCACAGGCCTTTGCAGCCCACTCCAACAGAATGATTTCCAATACTCAGTTTCTGAGAATTCTGACCACGATATGCAGACCATGGCAGCTCTTAATGACAAGAATATCATGTCACATTTTCGTGGCATTTAACAGTTTACAAAGTGCTTTCACATACATTATCACATTTAATCCCGGTGAGGTCGATAGTGTCTTCTTCATTCTATTGGCAGCTTGGTGTAGTGGAAAGCGCTCTGGACCCAAGCAGATGTAAGTTCAAATCCTGGCAATGACCCCCACCAGCTAGCCAACCACAGATGATGTGCTTCCATTCTCCCGGTCTCCCTTTCTCACCTAGAGGATGGGGAATCATTTCTATTAGCTGTAAGATGGCGTATGTGCTAAGAATTCAGTAGCGTATATAAAAACACACAGAGCAGGGCTTGATACATAGAAGCACTGGGTAATCGTTAGTTCCTATCCACTTACAGAAGAAAACGAAGCTACAGAGGTTAAGGGAATCGCTCAAAGTAACAGCTAGTAAGCGGCAGAACCGAGACTTCATTTATTTTACAAACATTATTGAACACCTACTATATGCCAGCGCCTCGGGCTTAGGAAAGTGGATAAGACCTAATTCTAGTTCTTGAAATGTTCACAGTCGAGAGCCATGATCTGAAATGCAAATAATCAAGTACAATCTAGTGTGATCTGAGAGGCAACTGTATTTAAGGAATGTCCCAAAGCCAGGGGCACGCCCAGGTATCGACAGGAAGTGCGTCTGAAGAAGAGGACCCTTCAGAGGAAGCAGCCACAGAGTTAAAGCTGGAGTACACGTCAGCAGGCAGATGCCGTAGCCAAGAGGGGACACAAGGGACAGGAGAGAGGGAGAGGGGAGCGGAGGTGGGCAGAGGTGGGCAGAGTCAGAGGGGCTCACCGGGGATGCCGCGAGGTGTGTGCCTTCGTCCGATGGGCCCTCCAGTGAACCCATGGGACGACTTCCCATAAAGAACCAACGTGGTCAGATTTGCATTTTTGAGGTCGGGGCAGCAATGTGGAAGATCGACTGCAGGAGGGGGATAATGGAGGCAGAGCAGTTCAATGAGAGATCATGAGGCTGTGAACGAAGAAAGTGGCAGCGCGGACAGTTTTGAGAGCCATAGTGGAGGCAGAATTGACAGGACGAGGCAATTGATTAGATGTCAAGGCATGAGAGAAAGAGGAGGTGGAAAGGACTCCCAGGTTATTAGCTTGGATGCGGGTGAATGGGCGGGCCTCCAATGACACAGAGGGGAGTGGGCTTGAAGGGACAATAATGACTTCATTTGAATTTGCTGGTTCTGGGAGACCTGGGTCACCCAGGAGGAGATGTGCAGTAGAGGGCTGTGAGTCTGGAGATGTGAGTCTGGAGCTTGGAGGAGGAGGGGGTGCCATGCACCGATCCGGGGGTCCCTGGGTTTTAGATGGTGGTGGTTGAAGCTGGACTTATACTCAGACCATAGAGCAGGAAGAAAAGAGGGCCATGAGAGCTCTAAGGAGCGCCAACATTTAGGTGCTAGAACGGGGACCGTCAGAGAGGAGGAAGATCCAGGAGCAAGGGGGGTTTAAGAGGCCCAGGGAGACAAGCACTTTGTGATCATGCAAGAAGAGGGAGGGGTAAAGTCCACCTGGAGTCAAAGAAGACGGAGAAGGAAGCATGCCTATCGTAGTAGGAAAATAGAAGATCACTTTGGCAACTTATTTTAAGACAATATAGTTAAAAGAAGAACATTTCACCTTTTTTATTTTTGCTGTTACTGTGACCCAGAGTAAGAAAAATATTTTATATTGTGACCTGGATCGAAAGTTTCATGACCAATACTCACTCTCTGATCTATCATATTCTATTCTATTCTATTCTATTCTATTCTATTCTATTATTCTATTCTATTCTATTCTATTCTATTCTATTCTATTCTATTCTATTCTATTCTAATTATAACGGCATTCCATCCCATCCCATCCCATCCCATCCCATATTCAATGCTGCTTGGTACTCATTAATTTGCCTTACGGCCAAATAGTGGGCTGCAAGCTGCAGTTTGTAAAAGCGTTGGTTTACATAGATATAATTTTCCTAGGAGAAAATTAAGTGAAGAAAAATGTGGATTAATGGAAAGGACACTGGATTTTGAGTGAAGACACGTGATTCACAGCATGACTCAGCTACTTATTGGCTGTGTGACCTTAGATGTGCCCATTAACCTCTATGTGTCTTTTCATTACCTGTAAAATTCAGATAATGCATCAGCTCTAAAGGGATCTTCTGGGGGCTCAACAAGGTAAAATACATGAATGCAAAGAGAGTGCGTCTAGAATAGTGTTGGAAAAACTAGGACTTTCTAGTCCCACTCAAAGAAGAGCAGAATAATGTATTCTGGGTCCCAGTTCGTTCTAGCTCTCTTACCTGAATCCTGGACCATATCACTGTAGAACATACCAGAACCAGAACGGAATAAAAAAAAATTAATCAGGCAAAATTGGTGGTGTTGCTACAACATTTATAAAATACTCTTGTTCTAATACTATTGTAACCATCTTGGTTTTTTGATTTATATCCAGAGTCCAACAGAGGACCTCTTTCCATAAAAGAAGAGCCAATACAGGCAGGTTTTCTCACCACAGTGTGAGATGACAGCAGACAAGACTACAGGCAAACATAGAAAGATGGGATCCTTTAATATAGGCAATAGTCTTCATGAACTTCAGTAGGTCTGCTAGTATCCCTGTATTGAGGCATAAAACAATAATTGATTTTTATGATTCACTCAACAAACTGCTACATTTGAATACCTAACATATGCATTGATTTAGGTGTAAGGAAGACAAAGATGACCAAGCACCATTCCTGACCTCTAAAGGTGTACAAACAGGCAGCTGAGCAAACACATAAATAGATAATTCCAATTAAATGGTAAAACTAAAAGAGATAAGCATTTGACCATAATAAGATATGAATACACTATGAGAGAAAAGAAGAGCAGCCAGCCCAATTTGGAGCTCAGGGAATGCTTCTTGAAGGTCGTCTTACCCAAGATGAGTCCTGATGTAAGGGTTCGCAAAGGGAGATGGGAAAGATTTCAGAAAGGCAGGATGGTCTGAGAATGCCACGAAAGCACGAAACCTCGTACACTCTGTCTAGAGCACGGACACGCTTGCTAGAGCATAAAACAGCAAGTAGGAGCCAGCAGTAGACGCAGGTGTGGCCCCAGCCCGGACAGTCTTCCCTACCAAGGTAAGGTCCTTAGAGTACACTGCATTGGACGTGGAAGCCGCTGATGGGGACTGATTGCTCTGGAAGCCTATGGAGAGGAAGTTAAGAGTAGGTCAGGGACATACATGTGGGGACAATTGCAGTGATCCAGGAGAGACAGGTTGAGGGCCCGAGAAGCAGTAATAGAGAAGGAAAAGAGGAGTTAGATTTGAGAAATAGTTCGGATGCTGAATTTCCATGTGGGGGCTGAGGTCAGGGAACAGATAGTCGACTTCAGGGAAAAAAAAAAAAGAGTCATACTGCCCTATACTGCCCAACCATATTGTCAGCCTCAAGTTCAGGGTCAAGTATGGAAAAATTAAGACGAGTCTACAGACACCGTCACACAAGGTAGGAGATGCTCAGTGTTGAAAGAGAGGCCCAGACACCTGGCTTTGGGTACCAGAGGAAAGAGGCATGAATTCCAGTTGGGTGATTCAGACAGGGCTTCCTGGAAGAAGTGGCCTTCAAGGTGGGCTTTGAAAGATGAAGAAGGTTTTGCCCTGAGTTCATAACAGGAAAGGTGGGAGGAGCTTCCTGATCAGTCACTGGGCTGGGGAATGGTGTGGTCTCGGAATAATAACACAGACCCTGCAGCCACACAAGCCTGGGCTCAAATGGCTGTGCCACATTCTAGTCATGGAATTAGGGGCAAGTTTCTCTGCTCCTCTGAGCCTCCGCTCCTCATTTGTAAAATAGTGGTAATTATCATTTATCTTATGGTTGTTGTAGTTAATGAAATAATGTATTTAACTGCACTTGACTCAAAGCAAGCCATCAGTACAGTTAGCTGTTACCTTCTTATCAAGACAGAGCCACAGAGAGTGGGGGTTGAAAGAGGACTTGCCATGTGAGGGAGAAAGCATATGGTGCAGAACAAAGTGGAGAGAATGACGGTGGGTCGGAGGGCCTGGGAGAGATTGTGGAAGGCCTTGAATGCTAGCCTAAGGAATCTGGACTTTACTGAGTTGGCAGCTGGGAGCCACTGAGGAGTCATGAATAGGGCTGAAGAGTAGCGCTGTGGTGATGGAGATTAATAAGCAGCTATATGAAAGATGGTTTGGCGTAACCTGAGATTGAAAGCATGGTAATCATCTATGAAATGATTACAAGAGTTCAGATGAGAGGTAATGAAGGTCTGAATTTGCACAGTGTTTGTAAGAATGGAGAAAAGATCTTAAACATGAGGGAATTTGTTGAGATAAAATAAAGGGAAATATCAGATATCCATGTTTCTGATCATAGTTACCGGAAGGAGCACCAACAAATATTGGGACAGGAGTTATGGGAGTCGGGAAATAGACAAAATGGTGGCCTTCCATTTTGGAGATTGCCAATTATCCCAATGTTCATTCTCCTCTATACTGTACAGATGGCTGCCCAGCTAGAGACTTCATCTCCCAGTCTCCCTTGCAACAGGTGCTGTCATGTGATTAAGTTCTGACCAATAGGATGTGAGCAGAGTGATGTGGGCCACTTCCGGGCCATACCCTCAAAAAGAGCCATTTGTTTTCCATTCTTCTTTCCCTCTCCCTAAGGTCTACATAGGAATGTAGTCATGAGGAGCCAGCCCTTCCTAGGCAGGAAGGAAAAGCAGAAGAGAATAATGGCAGGGTCAGCGGGAGAAATGTTTTCCCATGATGAAGAGTGGCCAACCATGCCAAAGGCTGCAGAGAGGTCAGGGAAGGTAAGAACTGAGAAAAGGCCGCAGAATTTGCCAGGATTAGAGTATACTTAGGACAGGAAGCGATCAAGAAAAAGTCAAATTATGTTCAAAATAATGTGCCTAAGAAGGCTGGGAATTGTGTAATAAATGTAAAGAGTTCAATCAAAAATGAATTTTTAAGACGCGTAAGGCAAATAATATATGTAGAAACTTCGCCTCTGGGAGATGGAGCTTAATCTTCCCTGTCCCTCAATATGGGCTGGACTTAGTGATGGGGTTTCCAAAGAACAGAATGCAGAAAGAGGAAAAAAAAAATAGTGACTTTAGAGTGGAGAAACCTGGCGAATACCCCCCACCTTACCCAAATGGTCAAGGTCAACTACATCAGCGACAAGTCACATGGATATAATGCGCCCTTGTGTGATGTGTTGACAAGGGCAATTCAGCTCTGTGGTGGTCTCTCCCCAAACCCATCACCCCAGCCTAGAATTGAAGAAAACATCAGACAAACTGAAATTGAGAGACATTCTACAAAATACCTGACCAGTATCTTCAAAACAGTCAAGGCCATGAAGAGCAAGGAAAGACCGAAAAAGTGTCACAGACCAGCAACCAAGGAGACCTGATGGTTTAGATGTTATGTAGATCGTGGACGAGACCCAGGGCGTTACTGAAAAAAAACAAGTGTAATCTAAATAAAGTCTGGGGGTTAGTCAACAGTATTATACCGATGTTACCTTCTTAGTTTTGACAAATATACCACAGTTATATAAGATGTTAAAATAAGGGGAGCTGGGTGAAGGATAGCCTCCCTACACTTACTCTCTTTGTAACTTTCCTGTAAATCTGAAATTATTTCAATATAAAAAGTTTTTTTGGGGGGGGGTTGTTTCGTTTTGTTTTTTAAGGTATAAGGCTAGGGCAGAGCTAGGTCCCTGCTAAGACGAAGTAAGTTTGAAATATAAAGTATCTGGTCTCCCACTGCCCCATCCTTCCCCTCCCCCTCCCCACCCCAAAAAATCTTCCGTGAGTCCATTATTACAGTACAATGGGGTGTTCGATGTCACACTGTGTGACATTCGATGCCAACTAGAATAGTTAATGCAGCTTTACATTTATGACTCTGCTTGGGTGTGAATTATCGTGTTTATGAAAATCTCCATATTAATGTCTGATTGTAAATCATTCTGCCGGCTCCTTTATTAATAGCTCAATTCCCACTACTCACTGCTGCAAGCCATTCAAATTACTGCAACCGTACAGGAAAGGGGCTGCTTCCCATTTGTTTACCATCTAAATTTAACCATCTTGGGCTTTGCGTTAAAGCCACCGTCCTCTAAATTGCTCAAGCCAGATATTTTTGACTGTGCTTGTCACGGAAGCTTCTCGGAAGGGTAACCATTTGTTACTCTCTGTTCCTGGATTCCCTGCTCTTGAGAAATACCTGGGGCAAAGTGATCTGGGCTCCTGGGGCTGGTTCAAACCCCGGCTGTGTTACTTACTGGGCTGTGTGATCTCAGCAAGTGATTTGCTCTCTCTGGGTCCCAGGTTCCTCATCTCAAGTGGAAATCCTAACACATAGTTTCTTGAGTTGGCATGAAAATTAAATGTGATGTTGTTAGTAGAGTTGTTAGCCTGGTTCCTGGCAGATAGGAAGCCCTGGGTGGTCTTTTTGTGATGGTAATTATACTAACAATAGTGATAATATTGATAGTGGGTATCATTGAAAGAATTTAGGGCTGGCAGCCGGCACATCTGGGGTATAGTTCCAGTTTCTCTGTAACTACAGTGCTGACCTCGGAAACGTCACTTCCCAGGTGGAAAATGAAGGAGCTGCCTTTCCCAAGCTTCCCTTCCGGGGGCCAGTCATTCTAGGCTCTAGGCGTAGAACAGTCACCCCCAAAATGTGTGCTCACCTTCATTCCTTGTTCCTTTTTCCATCCTTCCCCTGACCCCAGCCCCTGCTCCTGGGGTCAGACAGCTAAGCTGGAGCTTACAGAATATTCAGGAAGGGGCCAGCCTTGGCTTCGCATGCTCAGGCTTCCTCACATGACAGCTCAGATCAGACCCCCTGCCCAGCCCCCTTACTGGCAGGAGGGGAAATACGAAATCTCAGCAGGCATGGAGGTTTTTTATGCTTCTGTAAATCATTAAAGTGCCCAATATTTTCCTTTGCTGCACTTCTCCCACCTCACAATATTTTTTTTTCCTGCAGTGAAATCCATTCCCCCAGCCTGGAAATGTGGTCACTTTATAGAAAATCTTTAGCTTCTACCAGCACAAATGGATGGGTCTTATTTCCTGTCTGCAGTTCACGGTGTTGCAAAGACATTGCCAAAAACTATTGACTGAGACATAAAAGCGAAAAATGGATGGAAATGAATGTGAGCCCGTTCACGTGAACATTTACAAACACACAGACCCGAACAGGATCAAGTCCACACTCACAGGAAGAGATTCCCCAAAGGGACGTCCTCGTTCGCAGCCTGACCCCCTGCCCTGCCAGTGCTCTGAATGCACCTTATGTTCTGAAAGGGGGGGACGGTGAGAGCAGGCAATGTGACTGAGGAACCCGGGGCGGAACTGGGTCCCCAGTATGTCTCCCCCAGATCCCTGTGGCATGATGCTGGAAATGATGTCCTTAAAGACCCATCCATTCTGTCATTTTAGGAGACAAGAGCATTCAGAATCCTCTGGGTTTCTCCCTTACTCAAATGACACTTCCTAAAAACTATTGCACTTCGCAACTTAAGAATGATGTTTGGGGGTACATGGGAGGTCACACGTGATTTTCACAAATTTCTGAGGGAACTGTAACTCCCCCCATTTTACTGATGAGGAGGCTGGGGTCCACAGGGACGAGGTGGTTCATTCGACTTCTCCCGGTGAGGGAGTGCGGCAGAGGGGACCCTAGTATGGTCTCCTGAATTCAGCCCTGATGTTCTTGCCCTCTGTCACATTGCCACCCGGCGGGACTCTGAAACAGAGGGCGATCAATCCCAGGAGCCCGGCTTCTTGTGTGTGTGTGTGTGTGTGTGTGTGTGTGTGTGTGTGTATGTGTTCATGTTTATTTGTGAACAAAAGTTTTCTTTACTCTGGGACAAATGTCCAAGAGACAGTTGTTGGGTCATATACTAAGTACAGGTCTCATTATTATTATTTTTTAATTTTATAATATTTTTTATTATGTTACGTTAGTCACCATACAGTATACCCTTAGTTTTTGATGTAATGTTCCATGATCCATTATTTGCGTATAACACCGGCTTCTTTCCCATCACAAGGCTCCTCAGCTGTGGGAAGAGGGACGGGAGGAGAGGCAGGGGAGGAGGCGTGGCCAGAGCGGTGGGACACACTGCAGTTAGTAGGGGTAGGGGTGCTTACATCCTCACTTTACTCACCCCTTCTGTAGAGCCCCACGGAGTCCTTGGGCTTGTGTGCTCAGCAGCGTCCAATCTCCCTGGACGTTTATTTACTCCCCGTGTCACCTGCTTGTGCCCTGTTTCCTTATCTTTAGAGAGAGAGTCCTAATACTGATCTCACAGAGGTGCCCTGAGGATCACTGAGACATACAGTGCAGAGAGGCCTTTCATTTCTTTCTTCTTCCTCCTCCCTCACTCCTTACCTCTCTCCTCCTCTCCCTTTCTCCCTCCCTCCTTTCATTCCTTCCTTCCCTCCTTCCTTCTCCCCTCCCTCCTCCCCTCCCTTTCCTTCTTCCTCCCTCCCTCTCATCCCTTCCTCCCTTCCTTCCTTCTCTCCTTCCTTCCTCCCCTCCCCTCCCCTCCCTTCTCCTCCCTCCCTCCCTCCCTCCCTCCCTCCCTCCTTCCTTCTCTCCTTCCTTCCCTCCGTCATCCTTCCCTTCTGTCTCTGCTCTACTTGGTAGCTTTGGACCCAAATAACCTGAACTGACTCATTCAAGGTGCTTCAATCGTCCGCTGGTCCCTCCTCTCAGCCCGCCTCCCCTTCCTCCACGGACCACACCGCTCTTTTCCTCCAGGCGATGTCGTCCAGGGGCCAGCCAGCACAGGCCGCATTCAATCAAACTCGGGGGCTCCCTGGACACTCTCATCTCTGGAGGAGACACCCTTCCAACCCAGCGGTCTGCCCCCCAAGCCCAGCCTACCACCGGTGAGGCCTTCCGCCCGGGAGGCCTTCTGCCCAAGGTCAGGCCTGAAGTTCACAGGGACCCAGCTGCCGCCCTCCCTCTTCCCACCACAGCCGTGACCTGCTCTGAGGAGAAGCCCGGCGCATGGACACACAGACCCCCAGAGAGGCAGGGCTCGGAGCCAGGGCTTTGAGGGTGATGAGATTGCCCCCGTGGGCGGCTCGGCCCCCAGCACAGCGACACCCCCTTCTCAGGGCTGGGTGCCAACTTGGCCCTCGTCCCAAGTGCATCTGAGTTTAAATAATCCCCACCTCTCCCGTGGCTCCTGCCCCCATCCTGCCCCTTCCCTGGGCCGCAGGAACTCTCTGGAGGTTAGGGGACAGTGGCTGTTTTCTTTTTGTTCCTCCTTAGATGTTCTGTTTGTCGAGCGAATTGTTTTCTTCCCGGCTCTGCGCTGGCGGCTGACACGGGCGCACCCGCGCTAATGAGCTCGGCCCGCTGGTGCGCCGGGAAGGTTCTTCTGCGCGCCTCCGTATGGGTTTCTTTTTTTAACCATGATCAATACCCTCTCCGGCTGGGCTCCCTCACACACTCCCTATTGTTCTCCTGTTTGCATTGTGCCCGAGTCCTGGTCAAGGACTCAGGGAGCCTCAGAAGACGTGCTTTTCCCCGAGGCTGGCGCGCAGCCTGGAGCCCGGGAGAGACTGCTTAGCAGATGTGGCTCGACCTTCCCCTGCTCCCGTGCCTGCAGCTTGGAGCAACTTTCAGGAGCTGTGGGCAACGGCCCGGGAGGCCCAAGTGGATGCTGGACGGTTGGGTAAAGATGAGAGGTGGCTGTGTGACCCCCAGCAGATCCCTTGCCCTCTCTGGGCCTCGACTTCCTTGTTCGCGAAGGGAGGAGGCAGTATCGGTTTCTGGTGTGAACACCCTAGCCCTGTAATTCTCAGAGGTCTGAAAGGGACGTCCTGAGACGTGGGCCCTCCTGGTGGGACGGAGAGGAGGAAAGCATGCTCAGGGGCAGGCTTAAGGCCTGACCCTCACCTCTGGCTGCTCCTGCCCTCCTCGCAGCCCACTGGGGTCCACTTGCTTATTTCGCACAAGAGAAGCTGAGAAGACGATTCTCTGACGTTCTCCCCTCCCCCCACGGTTATCTAGCTATGGTGGCTGGGGATGACCTGGGTGCAGAAGCTGAAAAATGCCTTCTGCATGTTTTGTTTTATATATGTATTTTTAATAAACAGATGCTAGTTCAAGTAAGGTTTTACTAAAAACTCATTCTGGGGCTTAGATTTTTTTTCTTCTTCTTTCTTCAGATTCATAGTGTCTTCTGAAAGTCTCTGACAGACCAAGTGCTGGAGAGATTTTCCCCTTTCTATCCAAGGTAACAATTTCTTTTTCTATTCTCAAAAAGTGAGAATAATAATTTCTCATTTTTATTGAGAACTTAGTATCTGCCAGATATTGGCACATAACATAAGCTATTTTGTTAATGCGTATGATGTACTTACGTCACCCTCATCTTACAAAACTCAGAGAGGTTAAGGAATTTGTCCAAGGTCACACAGGAAGTAAGCAGGGGAGCCCACAGAACCAAGCCCTGGCCTTTCTGGCCTCGAAGTCCCTGCTTTCTTGGATCTTGTCCTGGATGTCCTGTTTCAATGCCACCACCCTGACTGCTAAGCTGTTCATCACATCTAATGACAACATGAAAGAGCAGGGAGGACACCGGCCCCAATGTCAAGTCCAGATTCCCAGCCCAACCATGGCAGTACAGCAAAATGAACAAACATGAACCCCAAAGACCCAATAAGCCCTCCAGACTGCGTTCCCTACTTCCCGAAGATACGACCATGAAATAAGATAATGATCACGAAAATGCTTTGGAGACTATGAAACCCTCCAGGAATATCCAGTACAGTATTCTGTTCGGACACTGGCCAAGCCCGAGAACCGTGTTAACTCTGTCCCTCAGTAGTGCCCGTGGAGGGGTCCCGGGGGGGTCCCCACGGTGGGCTCTGCTGCCCTGGCCCTGCTGCGGAGGGGTGAGCGGGAAGCCCCTCCCCTGGCACTGTCTCTGCAGCAGTAGCAGCCCCTCTACTCCCCTGGCTCCCTCCGGACTCTTCCAGGAGGCCGGAGTGGCTGAGTCAGCTGCAGTCGCTCCCGGCTCAGGACTCCCTTAAACCTGTTACTGAAATTGGCTCCGCGGTACCCGCAGGTTTACTTGCCATCCAGCAGGTCCCCCGGGGGGGCCCCATTAATCACATTTGCTCTCTCCTCGGTCTGGCTGGCTTGGAGGACAGCAGGTGGGTGCACAGAGCCTCCGTAGGCGTCTGTTGTGTGAGAGTGTGTCTGTCCCCTGAGAGCCCCGGGACTAAGTTCTCCTGCAATAAAAGTGAGTTAGTTGCTGCCTGCCTGATAACCGTAATCCATCCCACTTCTTCCAAGGAAGTGACAGGGCCCCCGGGGTGATGCGTCTCCACGACTGGCAAAAATCGGCTATTTCAGCTTCTCCCTCACAGAGGCAAGCTCTAGAGCTGTCCCACGGCCGCCTGCCAGGCCCCTCTTCTATTCTGATCCCCAGTTCCCGGGCACCCCGAGATGGGCCAGTGAGACACCTTGCACTGCTCCGCTCAGAGGTGGGATTTACCAGATGCTTCCAGGGGGTTTCACCCACCGAAGCCAGAGAGTGTCTTTCCAACCCCTGGTGGGCCTGGGGGCACAGCCCAGAGCAGCCCTGCCACACACGCAACACTTCTTTGACGTCCTCTGTTTTAGCTCAGGAAATCGTGTGAGTTTTGCATTCCATTCCAGACTAGGCATCTGTTCATTTTAATATAAAAATGTTCAACCCCAAATCATCAAGGAAAATGGATGCCCCCCAGGGAGATAGGACTTGTCTATCCTGTGCCTTTACCGCCGCACTGGTCACTGCACACCCCAGGGGCCCGAGCACCGAGTTAGGGAAGTGAATGCGATAACGCAGTAGGACTCCTCCCCAGCCTTCTGAGAAAGACCCCATGTCTGTCTGCTCGGCTCTCCTGTTTGTCCAGACCCTAGGTTCACGGGGAGAATGGAAGAACTGGGAGAGCCGCAAGGGCCACACCGGTCCACAGTGTCCGGCTGCTCCCAAATGTTTGTTGAATGACTACTTTTCCTTCCAGCCTCAGCTCCACCTTCCCGTCGAGAACTCAAGCCTCACCAGACAGAGAGAGCCTCTTCCTGAGCTCCAGCCCTGCTCTGGTAGGCTAGACGGTGAGAGCACCGGCATCGTTCTTATCTACCCACGTGTCAGGTGCACCTGCCTTGGAAAGTGGAAAGTCGCTTCTTTCTACGCTAATGAAGTTCCTGGAAGATATGACTCCAAGAAGTTTGGGGGAGAAGAGCAAGAGGTTTTTTTCCAATTCAAATTGTCCCAAGGGAAGGCCAGTCATGAAGAACATGGAGGTGGTGTTGAGTGGACCGAAGAGGAGAGGTGAAGGGACCTCAGAAAACAAGAGGGAGGAGAATCAATTGAGCCGCAGGGAAGCCTTTTTGGATGGTCAAGGGGATCCCGCCCAGACTGGAGGAGTAGGGCAGTGGGACACTGGAGGAAGTCCCCAGAAGCCAGGCACGTCCACACAGAAACAATTTCGAGACCCGTCTTTCCCAAAGGCAGGAGCTGGACTGGGCAATGTGCGGCAGCCTCCACCAGCTACCCCCCTCATCCCCCTCTATCCACGACAGTCCCCAGAAGGTAGCACTACAGGCGAGATAAATTATGGGATGCAAAGGCGCGACCTGATATAATATTTGCAGTATTTCTTAGACAGACAAGGGAAACATCCAGCTCCGCGATTTCGCTTGATACAACAAAGCCAAACCTTTATCACACAAGCGTGCGTGGAAGCCAGGAGTGAGAGAGCTGTAAACATCTCGGAGCAGCTCAGCAGACAGCCCCGTATGGAGACACATTTCAATGGGGGTGGCAGGGCTGGGGGGAGGGGGGAGGCTGGAGCTTGCCAAGTCACAGTGCTCTGATTTGCAGGGAGCGTAGTGTGGATATTTCAAATCATTTCTTTTTCATTAGTACCTAATCTCCCAGCTGTTCTCCGAGCACTGGCTCAAACGCTGGGAAACAGTCAGCCTCAAATGTAAAAGCCACAGGGCTCCTTTAAATTATGTTGTCTTGCTACATCGGTGTGTCATGTCAACCCCAACTCCTGTAACAGCTTCTGGGACAAGGGAATTTTGTCTGATGATGAATTTAAAGGAAAATGAGCCATTTTTATCAAGGCTACTCACAATTAAACATAGCTTGGGCTCTGGTCTTATTGAAGACTCCTTGAGGAAGGTTATTTCCGAGCCAGAGGCCCCCATCCGTTTTCTCCAGGCTGCGGGGTCTGAAGTGACCACGTGAGCATATGAGCATGAGGGAACCCGCACCGGACACCAGAGTCCCAGATGCAACTGTATTCTAGTCACATTAATCGAAAGCTGTGCGACAAATCCGTACATTGGCCTGTTCATACAGATGGACTCATTTAGCCCCACGAAGCTTAGGGTATTGGCCCCATTTTTGTCAGATGTGGGAACTGGGCTGGGAGGGCTGCCGTCCCTTGCACAAGGATCCCACACTTAGAAGTCATGCATCAGGATTTGAACAAAGGTTTCTAATGCCCAAAACTGGACTTTTCTACTCTCCCACTTTAAAAAGGAGGCCTCCATCTACATTCGTGTGTTCATTTATTCCTTTATTTATACACTCAACTAATATGCATTGGGCATCTGGGGACACAAATAGGCCAGGCACTAGGGATAGAAAGAGGACCTGGGCAAGGTCTCTGCACTAAGAGATTCCAGAATCTAGTGGAACTCACAGTCTGGTCTTGAAATATTTACTCGACCAATATTTAACACTCAGTGGAGCAAACAGCGGGCTGGCGTGTGCACACTTCTCCAGCAGTTGTCGTCACGTCCGGTCATTGTGATGGCTGTTGGTCTACGAGGGGGTGGCAGCCTCCGCACCCACATGCAAAGCAAGGCAGCCTGCTGGTCCGCACCTGGGGAGGGCTCATCCCGGCTCACCTGGTCTGGGGCGAGGCCCAGATACCGTAGCTTTGCGCAAGTTCTACGGGTGAATCATCCCACTGCCCCCTGAGAATGACTGAAACCCAAAGCTTGGGGGAAACACATTCCCTTGTGATCTAAATATAATTTTGCTTTTCTGGTTTTTAATCTATCATTTTGGGCCTTCATTAATTTTGGAAAATTAATTTTGGAAAAATTAATGAAGAGCGTTTTTTTGCTTTTCACTTTGGATTTCTTGGCTTGTTACATTAGACCCTCGGTCTTACGGCAGACCTTAGCTGGGTAACATTGCACGTGGGCCCGTGGTCGCGAGTCACTTCTTTGACACCGCGGTCATTGAATTGGCTTGACATTGCGCTCCTTCCCTGCCCATAGCATTCCGGAAGGCACTATCTGAAAGATCTCACTCTTTGTCTCCCATTGCTTCTGGAAACCTCACTGGTGCTGCTTCCCCAGACTCTTCCTCGTGCTGCCGTGTCCACGCAGTGGCTCCAAATCTTTGCTCTGCCCCTGACACCCTCTCTTCATCCCCTGCCTCCTTCTCTTTCATGCTCCTCGGTCCCACTCCCACCTGCTGAGCCTGGTCCAGCGACCTGCGACCTTCGGGGCCAGTTTGAGCCCTCTCCCCTGGGCCCTGCTTCCTCGAACCCCAGGCTCGGCTTAGCTCTTGGGGGATCAGAAACTGTCTAAGACCAGAAAAATGATAAAAAGGAAAGCAAAGGAGGGAACGGGACGGCTGTGACGGTGCTCTCTCTTCTCCCCCCAGCCACACGTGTTTTGGTGCTTAGGACTGATAATTCACCCGAGGCCTTTACCATCCTCCTCCCCTTCCTCCTCTTCATGCTCCTTCTTCTCCTTTTTAAATTCTACCCATCATTTAACCCAAGACACGGAGTCATCCAGAAAAAAAAAAAAAGATAATCTAAGCTAAATTACTTTGTCCAAGTCTTTCATTTTGTGGGCAACAAAAGCAAAGCCCAGAATGGACAGTGCTTTTCCCAAAGGCACACAGCCTCGCAGTGCCATTGGCTAGGACTGGAGCCCAGAGCCGTCTTTCTGAGGTGCAAAGGAGAAGGCCATGTGTTTATGTCAAAGCCCAGAGTGAACACACACCTCCAGATGGCCAGGGCTGTCAACTCCCGGCTCCAGCCACTCTGCCTGATACCAGGACAACGTCTCTGGTAGAACCAAGGGGAAGGCAACAGGTTCTGCGACGGGTCAGGCCTGCGGTGCGGCCAGGCGGGCAGCCGGGTGTCCATCAGGCAGCCAGGGGGTCATTAGCATGCAGGAAATATGACAAGCCTCTGCTCCCTGTCTGCCGCCATGCATCACGCGTTGCTTTACACGACAGGAGTGGCCCTGGCTGCAGAAGGGAATCAAAGGCAGGGCCATTCCTGCAGCTGCAGGTTAATAGTGGACGAATTACACACTTGGAAAACAGTTTTCCCCTCGATGCATTATCTGGACCATTTCAAAGGCCTTTGTCTGGGCTAAGCTGGCTGCGGGCAATGTTTGCGGGCTAGGGACTCGCAGAAAAGATGTATTTTCTGACAGGGAGAAGGTCACCCGGGCAGAGGCCAGTACAATGTGCTGCGGTCGGGTCGGAATTTCCCGGATCCCGATCGATGTGGTCTCAGGGCATTACTCAAGCATTGGGATTAGAGCGCTGGCCAAGAAAATGCTCTTCAAATTGGACGACAAGTCACACGCTATGAAAAGTCACTCTCTCATTTACCCTCAATCCTTCAGTGCCAAAGCTGAGGCCCCAGGGGTCAGCGAGACTTCAGGAGGTCAGAACAGGAAACTCAACAGATGGGGTACTGGGAGGAGTGCTTCGGTCTGGGGGAAGCCGGGTGCAGGGACCTCCCGGCTGATCGGGGACACTCTGGACTCACTGATGACCCTGAATGGGTCACTTGGTGTCCTGCATCTCAATTTACTCGTCTATAAAGTGGGACAAATGTACTTATTCATAGGCGTCTTTGGGACTTTTATGCATTAGACACAACAGACATAAAAACTCTGAAAACTTAAAAGTGGTATTACCTTTTGGACAGCAAAAGTTTTGAAAACAAAAGCTCTTCTTCACCAAGGCCCTTAGAGGCGTGCAGACGGGAACAGAATGGGTTATAATCAGTCCACCCAGCCAGCTAGCCTAATTTAGTATGAGCAAAAATAATGCAGACCAAGCTCAGAGCCCTGAGCATTGCTTCCAGTCGGTCATTCCCAAGGCACTGGTCCAGTCCTGGGAATCGGCCCGTCTTGTCCATCCCATCTACTTTGAGCTGTGTGTTCCAAATGCAAGCTGACCCCAAAATCCCATCCTGATTTTAGGTGGTAGCGAAGTTGGGCTAACCTACTTGCAAAGTTTCTTGGTTTCAAAATCCTGCAAATCTGTGCTTTCGGGGTTTGAAATTAGACTCTTGATCATACAGATGCAATGAGCTGCATCGGCTCCAGGAGACTTGGAATTGACTGGCTCATTTAACACCTTACAAAACACACTTAGGCCCCAGAGAATGCTTTGCTCTATCCAGGCTTTCTATCCACAGGGACATGGGGAGGGTGGGGCACAGGTGAGAAGTGCCTTTATTATCACATCTTGAGAGCCAGCTCTCTGTCCATCAGGATCCCGTGTCCCTAAGTTGAACATATTGGACTCCTCCTGCCCATAACATGAGACAAGTGCCATGATTTGCACAGCCACGGCCTCCCCCCACCCCGCCTTGCTCCTTCCTGGGCATCTGCCATTTCCAGGCAGTTCTCTGGGTCCCATCTAGTTGGTGATTCCAATCACCCATTCACAGAGCTGGCCTTTGCTCCTGACGGTCTCTTATGATCTACCCAAGCCTAGGACCTTCAGCTGTCCTTGAAGGCCTCTGTCTCAGATTCATCCAATCAGCTCTGTCCTCCCAATCTGTCTATCCCTTGGTGGTGAGCAGACGGGTGCGGGTGCCCATGCCCGCCATAGAGCTGTTTACCCAGCACATGTCATTCTGCCATTGCCTTCTGTGATGCTAAGACCCTGAGACAGGAAGTGAGCTCCTTGGATTCAGTATGTCACGACACCATCACATCACAGAAGCTTCTAGCAGAAAGAGCCTTCAGAAGAGGTGGGGGCTTCTCTGGTCGAAGCAGCCTCCTGTGTAACACCCATTTCCCCAGCCACCGCTGGAGCCCTGAGAGTCCTGGCTCCTCCACTGAGCCCCCCCGAAAGCCAGTGATGGGCCCACTCTTGATTTTGCACATCAGGAAACAGAAACACAGAGAGGTGGAGTGACTATTGGCCGAGTCACACAGCTGTGAGTGGCAGAGCTGAGATTCGCGCCGGGGGCCACGCACTGCCGTTTCACCTGCGCTTCCTCCTTATCTTCGTCACCCTCATCCTCATTGCCAGGATTGTCATCAACCACATTAACATCGTCTGTGAACCCTGCTTCCTTTTGCATCTGTTGGCACTTTTGCATGCTGGCTGCCAAGCCGGCCGCAGTGTCTGTTCCAGGGGCAGAGAATGCGGTGGCCTGCGTGGGAAGCCGAAATGATACGGTCAGGGAGACAGCGGACTGAGAGGCAGAGACCTGCCCTAGCTCCCGATTCTGCTACTTAATAACCGCGTGCGGTCTCTGGGCCTCGCTTCCCTCCTCTGCGAAGCCGGAGGAGCGCCCTCTAACTTACGAGACTTGTTTTGAGAACCCAGCGAGGGGCGGGGCGCGTTGAAGAGCTCCACACGGTGTCCCGCACGCAGCCCGGACCCCTGGACAGGCCTTTACTTCGGACGGGAGGCCCGCAGGGAACCCGTTTGAGGAGCGTCTGCTTGGCCTGAACAGAGCGGGCATTTCCATCGAAATCAGCTCGGCCTCTTGGCTCTGCACCACTGTTGCTTTCTTTGGCTGTTTCTGTGGACTTCGCTAAAAAAAAATAAATAAATAAACATGAGACGGGGTGAGAGGTTGGGGAAGGGATGTGGCAAAGACAAAGACAGAGAGAGGGAGATTGATTTCTGGGCAGAATTTATACCTTTTTGGCTTTTTCAAAGGTAAATGAGTAGGCTGTTGTTGTTTCCCTGCCTGCCGCTGAGAGCACACGTGCGCTCCGTATTGTAGAGGCCGTTTTAAAGGCTTCTGGAAGCCATCCCTCACATTTTCTATAGGTGCAGACAGATAATTGAATGCTTTCAAAGACCACTGTGAGGCAGGGAAGTTCAATTTTGCTGTGTGCCGTCGCCTGCATTGACCGAGCGCGCCGTGTGTGTGTGTGTGTGTGTGTGTGTTTTCCTGGGGAAGTCGAATTTCTTTTTTGCTTTTCTTCCCACCACTGCCCCTTCACCCCTGTCCCCCCATCTCTGATGAAGCACTTAGACAGAGGACAAGAAACAATATATATTCGCCCCAAAGTCACACCAAATAAACACAGCAAAAGCTCCCAGCCACTTCGCTGGCTGCCAATGGAAAACGCTGCCTCTTCGCTCCGGGGCCTGACGGACAGGGGGCCTTTCTGCTCGGCTATTATTAGAGCTGCTGTGGCAGAGGCCCAGGCAGCTCTGGGCGATGCGGGGTTCTTGTTTTAATTTGTTGCCTGTGCAGGCAGAACAAAGTGACATAGGGAGAAAGGATGGGGGGATTCCCTCCTGCTGCTCTTTCTCTCCACGACAGCCATCACGTGCGCACGCGTGTGTGCGTGTGTGTGTGTGTGTGTGTGTGCAGGGGCTGAGGCCTCAGTGTGCTGCTGGGTAGAGCAAGTGAGCTGCATCGAGGCAATAAAAGGTCCCTTCTGGGCATGAAGGGGAGACCCGAAGGGTTGGAGGTAAGGAGGTCAAGAAAGCCCCCCTTCTGGATTTGCAGCAAATGGGATTAACGTCTGCAGTCAATCTTCGAGGAATTCACCCACCTTGGTTGCCGCGGCTACCCTTCCTCTTGGCAGATAAAAAACTGAGGCTCAGAGATGTTCAGTGAGTTACGTGAAGTCTGGTTCACCTGGCCCTAATATCAGCGCACTTTCGGTTATGTTTGGCACACCCACCGGGCTGGTGGGGGAGAGAAGAAAGAGGATCTCTTGGGGCTTCAGATCCAGGCACTGGGGAAGATTCTGCCAGGTCCTTCCTTCTGGCCGATGAGTGCAGGGCGGCGGGCACGGTGCCCTCTTAAACAGAGGTTTAAGGAAAGAATGTCCCCTATGTTCCCACGGCATCACTGTATGTCTCCACTACCGGCTGCCACTCAGGGAGGGAGGAAGGGGGAGCGCCACTGTGTGCCAGGCACCGAGCCAAGGGCCTATGTCCACATTTCTCCATCCTCAGGATCGAGGCCAGAGAACCTAGCACCCGCTCAAGGACACCAGCCAATAAGGGACCAGGCAGGGATTCTAACCCGGGTCCTTCCCTGAAGCTAAGTGGCTTTGTCTTCTCCAGGCACATAAGCAGGAAAATTTCCTTCTTGAATACTCAGAGCACGCTCTTTCCCGGCTTTGCTGTGGGCGATCTTGTTTTCCCCACTTGGAATGCAAACTCCCCAAAACCAAGCCCCAGGGCCATGAAATTTAAATTCACTTCTTACCCTTCACCCAGAGTCCCCAGCACACTGAGTACTCATCAGGTTATATGCTATGCTAAGTCTCCGTGTGTGTGACTTATGGAACCCTCACTTTAGACCCAGGACTGAGGGATGGTTGCTGCCATTTTACAGGTGGGGATCTTAAGGCTCAGCCGTGTTGCATAACTGACCCAAGATCAAACACATAGAAAGTATTCGAACCACGTTAGAACCCAGTGCCCATTCTCCACTCACTGTGTAAAGCCTCCCCACGTATGGAGTGCAAGCGCCATTCTTTTTTACTTTCGTTCTGCGTCCCATCATGCCTGACCCCAGTGATCAAGACAGATTTCGTGCTATCGTGCCCTTTCCTGGTTCCCACTGGCAGGATTTGTCAAATCTGCAATGAGATTGTGCTGTATAGTCCTGGGGATTGGGAGCCGACAGTCCCCACTGTTTGGAGAGTTCCGAAGGGAGTCTAACCCTGTCTACTTCTTGCCACCCTTGAACGCGGTAGGGGCTGAGACCTTGAGCTCTGGAGACAGAAGGACTAGGTTGGAACCCTAGATCTGCCACCTAGTGTGTGACCTTGGGCAAGGTAATGGATTCTTGCAGACTTGGTTTCCTCATCTGTATTAGGGGGGTAATAATAGTATGTACATCATCTGGTTATTATGTGAATCAAGTGAACTATATATGTGGAATGCTTAGAACAGTACAAACACGGAATAAATGTTAGCTAATATTACCATTAACATATAGAATCATAGATTTTATATCTAGAAGGAACCTTAAAAGCTACGTTGTTGGCCTAACATCCTATCTTTAGGCAAACAGAGACTTCGTAACCTTGAGACCTGAATTTAAACCCCAGATCTACCGCTTACTACTGGTATCTATCGCTTTGGACAACTTGTTCAATCTCTCTGAAAAGTTTCTTCAAGTGTAAGAAAAGGGTTGTAATGATATCTGCCCATTTCATAGAATTGGTCCTCCCACAGGGGATCCCGTGAAGGGAGGTAATGAGAGGGCAGATGGAATTTTATGTTAATATTATGTGATTATTACCTGAAGACAAATAAGACTCAGAGAGGTGAAATCGTTTACCCAAGAAGAAACAGCTCACTGATTGAGATGGTGTCAGAAACTAAGTAACATGTGGGTAAAACACTGTTTATCTCATTCTGACCCCAGCTGAAGAATAGGGGAAGATTCACCTGCTTTCCGAGTTCCTTGTAGAGAGGGGAGGTTGATGGTATTGTCTGCCCGGTCCTGGCCCTCAGGGCACTGCCTACTCCCTGGCACCTAGCAGCCACCACCCCCACGTCTAACACAAGAGCAACAATTGCGTATACATGGTCAACCTCCCCAGCCTAGCTCATAGGTCCAGGGATAAGCCATTGACTCAGCCCGGCCGAGCAGATCTCTTCGTTGAGATTTTTAAATTTCACACCCAGGCTGAAGCTTTAAGGCCAAAGGGGTTTCCAGCTGTTTTCTACCATGTGGAAAAGCTTGTCTGCAGCAAGAGTGAAGAATAAGGCTAAGACGCAACGTAATACAGATAAAAAGGATGAAGAGTGAGGACTGATGGCCTCCCAGACCATCCTTCCAGGTGTTCTGGAGCCGCAGACCCCGTCCTGACTGTGCATCCCTTCTCTCCTGATGCACTGCCGTTTTGCTGAAGCTAGTTCCAGGTATGTTTTGTTCCGTCCTCAGTGGTCTTCCTCTCAGGGCTCTAGCATAAGATCTTGGTGACAAGGGGGTGAGTCAGTGGGCCATTTGTCATTACCCACATGGACTGACTGTCATTTCTGAGGCCATCCCTTGGCTTCACACTCGCCTCCTCCCCACAAAGGTCCTCTCTTTATTCAAACTGGTTCTAGTGGCTCAGATGGTAGGTCCCCACAAATATCCACGCACATCGGAATTTACAGGGCACACCTGGCTTAGTTTTCAGAGAGTGAAGCTGAAACAAAGTAAGGAGTGGTCTATGCCCTTTGGTTGTCTTGTGAAAGTCCTTGAATTCAGACCTCTCGGTGATGTTGACGCGCTTGAACACAAGCCCTCATTGCTTCTGCTCTATGACGGCCCCTCCCCCTTCCTTCTCTCTACCTACCATCTCACTCTAACGACTCTCTTTTGTGCTATGGGATAGTATATGTTAATGCAGTGACTTTTCACTCAAGGTACTGGGGAGGGGGAAATGATATGTTTAAAATTTCTGGGGAGCATGAGCTTGTGTAGTTAGAAAATGCATATACAATATATCAATTGTTTTCATAATATAAACCATAGAACAAACTCAGTGTGATAGTATTGCATGGTCTGGGATATATGAAAGATAGAATGAGAATACATCAAGGCACAGATTTTAATGCAAAAAGACTGGGGACCACTCCACTTTCTTTACCATTTTTAGTAAGGTTTAACTTACATGCAGTACAGGGTACACGCAATAAGCGTACAGCCCAGTAAATGTTCACCTGTGTGCACACTATGTAACCACCGCCCAGATCAAGATTTAGAACACTTCCAATATCCCGGAAGGCTTCCTCGTATCTCCTTCCAATCAGTAGACCACAACCAGCCACGCCTCAAGAATAACCATCACTCTGACCTCCAGTCACCGTCGTTTGGGTTTGCAAGTCTTGGAACTTCCTACCAATGTAACCACACAGTATAGACTCTCTTGTGTCGTCTCCCTTGGTTTCACCTTAACATCTGTGAGACCGACCGTGTCGTGTGAATAGAGCCTCATCCTTTATCCTTGCTGCCTGGCACCAGCGCGATGGAACCATCGTGGAGACACGCTACAATTCATTGGTCCATTCTACTATGGATGGACCTTGGGTTGTTTTTAGTTTGGGCCTATTAGAAATAAGGTTGCTACAGACATTCTCAGACACATCTGAGCAGACATGAGCCCTCCTTTTCGGTTGGATGTATACCCAGGCGATGGATCTGATCAGCTTTAGTCGATTCTGCCAAATGGTTTTCCAAAGAGGTTGTATCCACTGCACAATTTAAGGATTTAGTTCATCCAGCAGTCTCTGAGCACCTACGATGGGCCAGGCGCTCTACTCAGCTTCGGGCACGTGGAAGAGAGCGAGGCTCATCCATGGCTCAGAACAGCTCACAGCCCGGTCACCACACCAATGGATGATTTTACAGCATATGGTACATGATGGGTCAGAGGTGGCCTTTGGGGCTCCAGCCTTGGCTTCCCGATTTCAGATGACCTCACGAGAGGGCTTATCCAGACGAGGAAGGGCTGGTGTTTGAGGGAGAGGCTGCAGGGGACGGTCCTCTGGTCCCTGCAGAGATTGGCCCTGCAGGTCCTTCCCCGCTGGGAGTCCCGCTGACGGAGAGGCCCAGCTCAGCGAACGAACGGCTGCCAACATGAGCGATGATTTAAAGGAGAAGGTTGAGACGTCGGGGAGATGAATACCACTGACTCTGCTGCCATCCTGGAAGCCATCCATCAGGCCGGCTTGGCGAAGAGGGGCATAAATCCCCAGCCGGCGAGGCCAAGCAGGGCTCCGGGAGGAGGAACGGGACGTGATGGCAACTTCCAGAGCTGGGCAGGGGCCAGCATTTTGAAAAGTGTCAGTTTGGCAGCGTCCCCAGAGGAGAGTTTTGGAGTGAGGGTCCTTCCTCTCCCGAGATGTGCATTCCCACGGAGGAATGGTCATTTGCCGTATTTGCTCTGCATTCTATGTCCCTGCGGGAGGCTTTTCTTAAAGGAGGGTCTGCCTCTCCTTCTTCTCTCCAGACTCTCCCGCTCCTGGAGTTTGGCTCAAATGATGCATTTTTCAACCGAAAGGGGAAGATTAGAGTTTGAAAGGCATCCACACTCCCATCCTGTGGACCTCTCATTGACCACCCTCCAGCAGCTGACTGAGGCCCAGAGGGATGCGGACCCGGGACGTGAGCGGGAACAGAACGCTGAGTGGGAACAGCAAAGCGTGCGAGTGAATGGGAGATTTTTATGAGTGAAATTTGCTCACGAGCTTCTTTAATAATGTTATTCATCTTTCTGTCAGAGCCGTCACATTAATGTAGTGGGGAGAGATTTAGAGGAGATGAATTAAGACTTAAATACACAAAATGACTTGGGGAATATTTAAATACAATACACTTTATTTTGATGCGGCATCCTGCCTCGGCGTCGCTCTGACTCTCGCCAGGCGCGCACAGCCGGGGACGCGACGAGCCCCTCCCTCCCCGCACGTCGTTCACACTAGGCTGTGCACCTAGTGTGCTGAGTTCACGTAGTCTAGCCAGAGCCCATCCCCAGCAGGCCGGGAGACAGGACACCTGGGTGCCAGTTCGGGCTTACACGAGCCGCTTTGCCTTTGGGGGCCTGTTTCTTCATGGGGAAAATGAGAGGCATTTCACTCTGAATTCC
Organism: Ursus arctos; assembly: GCF_023065955.2. Classification (NCBI taxonomy): domain Eukaryota; kingdom Metazoa; phylum Chordata; class Mammalia; order Carnivora; family Ursidae; genus Ursus; species Ursus arctos. Next base: position 11,946,992 of record NW_026622897.1, read on the forward strand.
AGAGGATGCAGGCAATCCGCAGGGACCATTGCAGGGGAACGGGAGGAGTCTGGGATGCCGAGCTCTGGACCCCCTCCCATCTCTCCATAACGGCTCATTGCTCTATTCTTGCATATTGGCAGCTAGAACCCATTTCATTTGAAATAAAAACATTTTGACTTTAAAAAAAGAAGAGTGCATGAATTTGTTCATTCATTTATTCATGCACTCATTCATTCAATCACTGCTGATCGAGCCCCTTACCGGGCCAGATGCTGTGTTAAACACTCCAGATATATCAGCGAGGGAGACGGACGTGGCTTCCGTCCTCCTTCTCACAGTCGGCCAGCCCAACTTTTACATTCCCTGGTGGTACCGCCCAAAACAGCGTGTGCAGCTGGGATGAAGCAGAGAAGTCTTCCTGAAGGAGGTGGGCTTTGAAGGCCATCTGCTTCCCCGTATGCATGCACACTGGGCTTCTGGGCACATGGCTAGTTTCTCCCGCATGGGATAGGAAGGCTCGGCCTTGGCTTTGGCTGCAGAGAGGGCGGAGTGAGGACATCAGACAAGAAGCCAAAATCAGAGGCAAGAAGGACAGGCCAGACAAGGGCCCCCCACTCCATCTATCTCCCCACTGCCTGGGCCTGGGCCAGGACTTGGAGACCTGGGGAGGTTGGGATCCTATCGCCTTATCCCACCCACCACCACATCCCAAGCCCCACTATTACCACCATCCTCATCTCGCTCTCCCATACGTCCCCTTCCTCTGCTCAGGGTGTTTGAGAACAGGAAAGGAATGGTTTCTCGGATCAGAGACTTCCCCAACTCGCCAGCCTCCTCTCGCCACTCTGTGAGCCACTCTCCCAGGCCATACACAAAACATCTTCACCCACAGTCCTCCAACCCCCCTCCCCAGAGAGTGTCGTTCCCCATGGCAGTGCCAGAGACGCACCTCAGCCTGACCCAGATGAGTACGTCATATGGGGCGTGAAGCGGAAACCGTCGGTTGGGGGCCAAGGAACCTCTGGTCAATATTTTGCACATCTTTTAAAGCAAGTTTTTCTGAGTATGCACTCTGTGTAGGGTTACCTTCTTTTGGGTTCTAGAAAAAGAAACATGCTCAAGCTATAGAGATTATTGCAAGAACACAGGAGTTTATGAAAAGACAGGCCTGGGAGTCCCGCGGGGGGCCAACCAAGCTTCTGTTCCTCAGCTGCTGGGTCACACCTGTAGAAACAGACGCCACACCAACCCAGGGTCCCCCACGACGGACACCAAGCTACTCTTCCTTGATGCTTGGTCTTTGGCTCTTTCCCCCTCCAATTCCCTCAACAGCCCATTCTCTGTACCTCTTACAGTCAAACTTCTGAGGGACATTCTGACTGATTTGGTTAGTCTCCATCCAGGACTGGCCAGTTTGGAAGGTTTAGAAGCCTGACCACCATACAGACTGCCGGCAGGTTAAAGTTGGCTACCCTTGGGTTTGAGGCCCCTTCTGGTCCCTTAGCTGTGGTGAGAGGGCTAGGTTGGGTAGTCCGAGGCAGAGAGACCATGCATAAGAAACCCTCCAGGAAGGGCTCTGGCTATAGGCAGGCAGGGCTGAGGCTCCCCAGAGGAGGCCAGTGTAGCAGGAGTCCACTTGCCTTTCTACCCAGGACAGGAGGGAAACAAGAAGGTGGACCAGGGGCAGGATCTCAGGACGGACTGGGGCATTTGGAATTTGAGGCATTCAGAAAGCAGGTCTATGTGTGATTCCCTGATTGGCCCCAAAGCCGTTTATTCAGAGAAGGAACCAGAACCTCTCAAAGAGAATGCCTTTTCTCTGTCAAACATGGCAGCCAGCGGTGGTGACCCAGAATACAGGTATCAGAGTGATGGACTTAAGAGGTGAGCACAGTCAGAATCTCCCTCTTTCCCAGGCATGCAGGGAAAGGCCAGGCTCCTGGCCCAGGAGAGTGGAGGACAGGGTTAGCGGCTTCAGGCTTGGCTGGCAGACCTACCATTTCTTGAGTCCCTTAACACCACTCTAGAGAAGCATTCGAGGCAGAACCCCGGGATTCCGAAAGCTCCCTGGGAAAGCCAGACTGCCCACCCGTCTCCCTCTCCTTTGCATTGAGTGAGTAGGTCTGCCCATTGCCAAGTCCATTCCCAAACCCTTCTCTCCACAGGACCCGAGGCCGACTGTAGGGAACGTGTTGACCCCGGCAGGGATTTGCTTCCATCCCACTGCTGTGTGTCAGGTCATTTTCCTTGGTGGTGAAAACAGATGCGTGCGGAGCCATCCACACTCTCTTGTTGGGACTCCTTTGTCTTTAAGGAGAGTGTTTGTAATTCAGGTGGTTAGGGAGCAAGTAGTGGGTCCCACCAGAGCTGCCTCCTGGGGTTGAAATTGCATGAGCGCTAAGTATAGGCAACCTGAAAACTTCTCTCTTTTCTCCCTATCTTCCCAAAAGAAGCTAAGGGCATTTGGCAGGTCTATAGTCCAGTCAACTGAAAGTACAAGGAATAGGAAGGGGTCTCTTCAGGGGCTGCCTGGCTTCCCAGGCCACCGAGGGGCTGTTCCTTTTGGAAGCAGAAAAGGCCTGAGGTGACTCATGAAACCCTGCCAGGCCCGGAGCCACGGGATCCCCCAGAAACTGGATCTGAGAAGGGTTGGAGGTGGTGTTGGGCTAGAAAACGGTGTCTCTGACTTTGTTCAGCAGAACCAGGCCAACTTCTCCAGCAGGCGGAGGGTATGCGTCCGATTCCCAGGCCTTATGATATTTATACCGATAGACGCTCTTATCCAACCCGCCACTTCCAGACTCAGAGAAGGAATCTCTCAACCTTTGAAAACAAGAACATGAAAGAAAAACAGGCACATCGACCCTTGAAACGTCTTCCCTCATGATGGCCTGCCTCCTTGCCTCTGCCTCTCGTGCCGCAGCGATGTGAGAGGATCCGACATCACGATTCCTGGAGTTATTGAGCCCCGGACAGATGGCAGCCAGCGGTGATGACAGGGTAAAGTCAAGTGGTTCTTGGAGGCTTTTTAGGCAGCAGACAGACAATTCATATGAAAGCATTTTGTAAAATACTTACTGGCACTGAAGCTATATTTGATTATTAATATTATTATTGTCGTGATTGTTAGCAAGATGGCACTATTGCTACTCTCACAGAATTGGCAGTAGGGACGTGTGCTTCAAAGAGTACAGCCCCCTCGGAGACCAGCTTTCTTGCAGAGGGATCTACTCTTAATTCCACTAATGTTTCTCTTCTCAGAGCACACAGAGGTCCCTCTTCAAACGGTAGCTTCCCTCCCTAGAGTTCAGACGCTCCTAGCTGGTTGGACTTTTCATTCTAGGGATATAATACAAGTGAATTTATGTCTGGGGATAAAACGTAAATTGTATACGCATGTATATAAAGAGTCTTATCTTCTTTTTTTTTTTTTAAAGATTTTATTTATTTATTCGACAGAGAGAGAGACAGCCAGCGAGAGAGGGAACACAAGCAGGGGGAGTGGGAGAGGAAGAAGCAGGCTCGTAGTGTAGGAGCCTGATGTGGGGCTTGATCCCATAACGCCGGGATCACGCCCTGAGCCGAAGGCAGGCGCTTAACCGCTGTGCCACCCAGGCGCCCCATAAAGAGTCTTATCTTCTGACCCACTTTCCATGACTGGCCCATGAATGCACATCCCAGGTCTTCTGGAAAATTAGATTCTAAGTGGTGGCCTGACATGGAACACCTTCCATCCATGGAGCTTGGGGACATGAAAAGAGCCCTGGGCCAAGAATAAGGAGAGCAGGTTAATTCTTGATGTGCTCCTTACCAACTCCATGCCCTTGACAAGTCCTTCATGCTTTCGTACTTCCGATTTCCCCAAAAGGTATGGAACAATTGTGTTAGTCCTTTCAGGCTCCAATAACGGAATACCATGGACTGGATCACTTAGAACAACAGGGCTTTATTTTTCACAGTTCTGGAGGCTGGGAAGTCCAAGGTCAGGGCATCAGCAGGTTTGGTGTCTGATAAGAGCCCACTTTCTGGTTCCGTAAATGGCCATCTCCTCACCATGTCCTCCTATGGTTTAAGGGGTGAGGGAGTTCTCTGGGATCTCTTCTATAAAGGGATGGGATCTCTGATCCCATTCATGAAGTCTACACCCTTCTGACCTAATCACCTCCCAAACGCCCTACTTCCTAACATCATCACATTGGGGATCAGGTTTCAACCTCTGAATTTGGGGGGACACATTGAGTGTATAGCAAAAATATTACTTATTGTTAAAGAATTGTCGAGAGGACCAGAAGAAATAACGGATATACACTCCCAGGTCCCTGAGCCTACAAAGGGCTTAGTTAATACTAATTGAATCAGACTCGAAGGGAGCTATCCACACATAGTAGGTCGGCTTCTGGGGGGAGGTTGGTGGCAACGCACTGTCAACAGGTTCAGGGCAACGAATGGACGACCACACAGTGTTTAGACACTAGTCAACCAAACAAAGGGAAACCCAGCCATGGGGCTTATCAAATCCTAATACGTGAATTCTGAACAAATCAACAACATTCTTCCGTGGATTCATTAAAACAAACAACCCCTCTTATTTATCAATGCTATTCACCCCAAGTGAAGATGACAACAATCAATTAAATAAACAAATCAAGTTTAAAAAAGCTTAACTCAAGGCAGACGTGATTAATTTCCTCATCATTGATTGACATTAACTATATTAGCCAGCTTTGCTATGGTAACAAACAACCCCTAAAATCTTAATGGCTTATAACCACAAGCATTTATTTCTTGTTCACAGAACATGTCGGCAGCTGCGGATATGTTCCACGTGTCTTCTCATTCTGGGACTCAGGCGGAAATGGCAGCCCCTAATTTGGGACCAGCTTCTCTGACAATAGAAGGAACCAACCATGCCTTACCTCCTCTAGCCTCCGAACTAACCTTCCATGGGTCCAAGTAAGTCGGATGGTCAAGCTTGACAGTGGGGGGATGGCACACAGGGCTGAGGGATGGCTAAAATACATTCTGTTTTCTAAAGGCCACAGCAAGTCAGAGGTACATGGGCAAGGGGGCATAATGGTCTTAGGGGAAGGGAATGGGTATGCGAACAACAGCAGGACCCACCGCAGTGGGCACTGAACCTCTCCTTCCCCTCGCACGCTTGGATTTATAGAGCGCGTTGCGTTTAGAAGCTGTCCTGTGCTCGGTTAATTTCACATACCTGGTGCGTTCACGGGGGGGGGGGGGGGGGGGCTTATCCTGTGGGCCGTATCCCCGGGGGACTTCTGTGCAGCTGGGAGTCCCTCCATCCACCCCTTTCACCCTTCCTGCCGGCTTCCTTCGTGTCTGCCTACACTTCCCGACTTCCCTCCCTCTCAGACTGGGCTCAGAGAGGTGACCTTTCCCGGGACTGGGCAGCAGACACAAGCTACTTTGGTGACCTCGTCGGATCCCATGCCAGAGCGGGACCCTCCCCCATCCCAAAGCACCCACCGGCTCCTGGGCAGCCCCCCAGCGGCACACCAGCCACCCTTCCAGACTGGCACCTGAAAAACAGAATTTCTGCTTCAGGGGATACAGCTGCTCCTCTCTGAATAATGCATGCCGCGCACCACACCGGACCAAGGACAAGTGGCTGAGAAATTGGGGAGCTTTCATTTGATTTCATTATTTTGCTTTTAGACCCGAGCATTTGCTGCTGTCAGGCATTTCAAAGAGGACAAGACAACAAGGTGTTCTGAGACGAGCAGGGAAGGTCAATCATTCACGGGGGCTGAAGGGACTGCAGTGGCGACGGCCGGGCAGGGACAGCCGTCCCCACAGGCACAGGGTCTGAAAGGGTGCCCGTGGGGTGTTGGGAGACCCGAAAAGCCTGAGTCAGCTGACTTTCTGGGAGATGCTTCCGGGAGCTTCTGCAGGAGTCGGTTTGTGGCAGAGGAGAGGAAACATGGGGAGCTCTGTCATACAAGGGAGGGATTAGAATCAGAGTCCCGAGCAAAGGGTGGTCATCAGTGGAGCACATGGTCCTGGATGTGGGAAATTTGGCTTCAACAAACAAATAAGTTTCAAGGCAATGAATGAGCCCACCTCGAGTCAGACAGCACAGCCAGGCTACCCAGGCTCCAAACCCCCCAGTGCACTCCTTCCTGGTTCTGCTCCCATCAGACCGGTTTCAGGAAGACTGCTTTAACCAGCCGGCCCTGCCCCTCCCCCCGCCATGGCGCACGTGCTCTGTTCTGCCCTCTGTCCTGCCTGCAGAGCGGGGATGATTCCCCACCTCCCGCCTTGGCTCACCTCCACGTCGCCATCCTCTGCCCAGCCAGGCACTCGCCATCCTTAAAGGATCGGTGCGTGCCCTCCTGCTATTTAATACTTAAGTCCACATTGATCTCTCAATTCCTACAATTACCTCTATTAATGGCCAGTTTGTATGATTAATAAAAATAATAACACACAATTTTAGAGCACTTTCTCACTGGTCATCGAAGTGCACTTCTCAGCAATAGCGTATTCATGGGTGCCACAGAGGTCAGTCCGGGGCCAAGAAAAAGCTGAGTAGGGGGGTGAGCCCTACGCCCCCTGTGCCTCCAAAAACAGCAGCTCAGCTATCATTGGTGCTTTATCTTAGAGTTGCACATGCAACTTTTCTTTTTAAAGAGGATTATGCTATTGATTTGGAAACCACGGCATTTTTCCTTTCATCCCCACAAGAAGCTTGTGGGGCACGTAGGACTAAGTGTTATCACCCACATATTACAGTAGAGGAAGCTGAGGCTCAGGGAGGCCACGGGGAGAGGGAGAATCCCGGCTTCTGTCTCCTGACTCTAAATCCAGTGTATTTACAACCCACACTTGGGAGTGGCTTAATTTCCGACTCACTTGTGAGCCTTCTTTCACAAGCAGAAAATGCCTTTTAACATTTAGCACGTGTATCCTGCCTCCTTCCTGTCGGGACTGGTTGGGCACACAGTAGGCATTTGCTACTTCCCTCTCTGTGACTGTGGGTGTGCCCTTGGCTTTGCCAAAGATGCGAGGCCTGCCATTGTAGACCCCTGTCTTCTGGCCGCACGAGCCGTGAGCCGAGCGATTTACAAGGCTGTACTAGATACCTGGGCGTTTTATGTAATCAAAGGGATATTTTCTCGCTCTCTTTCTTTTGCTGTTGACATGGTTACAAAATCTGATTATTAGCCCAGAGGAGGGGGTAATAGGACACGACATTCATACTGTCACTGTTTTAAAGAGCCACTGTTCCCTCCTGGAGAACAATGGTGTGTGTTGTAGTGATAACACCCCTGGTCGTCAGAGGCAGCCTCCGCTCTGGGCTGTCCTAGCCACACTCCCCGCCGTCGGAGAATGGGGCGTTCCCACTAGGAGGGAAGATGGGGTGTCCTTCCTTCTCCACGTCGCCCCGGCCACACTCTGGGGACGCAGCACCATTCCTGCCACCACTGAGACCCCAGGAGGAGCCTCGGAGAGGACTGCCTTCACGTAAGAGGAGGAGCAGAAGCCGTGGGCTGACGCACAAAGGGAAAAAAAAAAGAAAAGAAAAGATAAATCGAGGTAAAATTGTTTCCAAATTGAATGTTTTTCACTATTTTCAGTGTGTTGTCTGCAGTGCTCCAAGATGCTTTCCTCTCGGGGGCTTCAGAAAAGCTGTAAATAGAATGAATTGCTTTTAGGGACACACTCTGATAGTTCGCTTCTCAAGAAAATATATGCTAATGCATGTAGACTATCATTATTGGGGAGACCTATGTACCGGCTCTTTTATGTCTATGAAGAGCGGATCTCTGATCGCTAGCATTTTGCCCGAGTCTTTGTCATTCGTGGGCTGCATCTCTAGCAGGAGGCGGCGGATCAGCCACAACTTCACGCTGTGCCTCTCCTAGGCTGGGGCTGGGAGGTGGGGGGTTTGGTTTGCCCAAGAGAAGTTTCTTACAAAACCAGAAGCGGAGAAAGCACATCTGTGTCTAAGAACCCAAATAAAAGCCAGCCAGGACTCACCTGCAATTCTGGGACTTCGGGGAGGTTTAGAGGCAGGGTGGCCCCCAGGGAAGTGAGGGGGTGCCCACTTGGTTCAGCAGGGTGTGATGCTCTACCCAGCCAGAGGGTGGCAGCACCTTCCACATGCCCACTGAGCTGTCTCACATGACCATTCGGGGCTGACGTTGCCCTTGCCCAGCCAGCCTCTTCCGCCTTTTCTTCTGCTGCCAGAAAGCGGGTTAGACAGCACTCGACTTTGTGCGGAGTACTGCCAACGAGCGAGATATCAAACACAGCTTCCCGTGTAAGAGGTCAGACTCCAGAGGGCACACGCGCCAGCCCTGAATGCTGCTGGAGCTCCTGGGCTCTGCGGCCAGCTTCATTTAGGATTCATAAATCCCTTTGCATCTGCCTGCACAGACAGCCAGCCACCAAAGGAATTTCATTCTGTGTCATCTGCATTCAAATGGAACAAAGTGCAAAATTGTGGCCATGGAAGAAGAAGAAGGAAGAGCAGGAGGAGGAGAAGGGAGAGGTTCTGATGGCGAGTCTGACGCTCTGAGGGGTGTTTGGTAGCTGATACAGCTCCCATCCATATGTTCCTCCAGCCTTTCCCTAGCTCCAGTTCACATGTGGCCAGAGGGGTCAATGCCAGTTGGCTTGGGGTGCCTTGGTCAATGACACTTTTAAAGTGCCTAATTGGGTGCCTGGCAAGATGGGCATCAACCTTAGATAGAGGATGACCCTAAAGTCCCTTGAGGTTTCGAGGGAGCTGGGACATTTTGAGCTCCAACTTGGGTCTTAAGTAATAAACCCAATTGCCTCTGGGAACCAGGCTGGCCGGGTGATACCTGGCGCATGACGGCCCAGCCTAAAGGGGGTGGCACGTATTCTGTTTCAGCTGGTCGTTGTCAAGTGGGAATTGTCAAATGTCCAAATTTGCCAAAAGAAACCAGAAACCCATCTCTCTCTCTCTCTCTCTCTCTCTCTCTCTCTTCTTTACTATGAAATCTGATTTTCAAGTGATGACAGCTAATTTTAAAAATTAAACACTGTACCGGCCATAATAATAATTCCGCCAAGTTATACCCCACATCACATCTACCTTAAACACCCTCGTCTATCAAATGCTTTCCTCCTCTGACTGCTTGAAATCTCACGACCTGTGCCCCATTCATTTTCAGGTTTGATTTTCCTGACTTGTTCTCTAGCTCGGCATTGTTTGCTCAGCAAGACTATATGCATTTCAAGGGCAGAGACAAGTCTTTTTTCCCAAACGCTCGCAGCTGCCGGTAGAAGCTCAGCAGTTTTTAGTGAGTTGTAACCTACTCTATTCCATGAGAGACACGCAGAATCCTACACGAATACGTTCCACAGAGAAATAAACTAAACAATCAAGAGCACCAGGGTAAACACTTGGACTTGACCTGTTGTCCAGGTGTCCTTATGGCACTTGAATGAGTTTCCTCAGGATAACGTCTGCCTTGCATTATGTGGGGAGCCCACAGGGATGACCGGGTGCCTGGCACTTGGGGAAAGCTCACAGATTGTGGCGTGAACAAAGGCCCAAGGAAGTGGAATGGCCTTGGGGAAGGAGTTATGTCTGAGAGGACGAGAGATCAGAATTTAGGATCCAAGCTCGACTTGGAGCCAGGAGGCCAAGAAAATGAACGGTAGCCACCCCCCGCCCCCGCCCTGAGCCTTTTTTGATCGTAAGTGACAGAAATGCAGTTAACACTGGTTTAGGCAAAAAGAGGAATGTACTGGAAGGATTTGGACATAATATCATCCCAAGCCATGAAGAGGAAATTCATTTGGACCCACAGGAAAATCTGAACCAGACATATTGCCCCTAGTGTCTGTGCACTCCGTCCCCCCTCAGAGTGCGGGCTTTATTTTCTCGGTCAGCAGTCAAGCTTTCTCCACACATTAGGGAACAGAGCAACCAACCGTCTCTGTGCTTCACATCTAACAGCTTCCATTCCCAGGGGGAGCGGCTTCATACTCTTCTTCATGGCAAGATTAAAACCCTGGGGAAGGGCTCTGAATGTCCCCTGCAGAGCCATCCCAGTCAACCGTGCCAGCCATAGGAGAGGGTCGCCGTGACTGGCCCGGCTTTGGTCAGAACCCACACACGGAGTGACAACACGGCAGCTTTTATTCACACCACATGTTCGTTTTGAGGAAGGAACATTTCCCAGAAGATGGGGCCTCTTCCTAGAAGAAGGGAAGGGTGCTGGCAGATCAAACGTCCCCTGGAATTCACACAGCACTTGGCTCCTTATACATATCATCTCGTTTTATTTGTCCCTCACAAAACTCTGTGGAGAGAGTGTACGCTGTTTATAACTGTGTCCATTTTACTGATGGAAAAAATGAGATTCAGGGAGATGAAGCAACTCAAACAAGGACACGCAGCTTCTAAATAACCAGTCCAGGACTCGAGTCTCTATTGATTGATGGACTGGTTTTTATTTCAATACCAATGCTCATTCCCCTATACAAGAGGAAAGTGGGAAGGTTGTGAGCTTTCCAGTCAAAGAATCTCTTACTGTGAGATTGTGTTTTCCTGAATGATACAAAGCCTTGGCTGGTCGACCGCTTGGTGGCTGGTCCTCGGGATCCCCCAAGATACAACAGTCGAGCTAATGGCCGTGTCTGCTTAGCTTAGGGATTTCGTTGTCTACCCAGGATCCATATCCAAAGACTCCAGCCCCAACCCTACCCCGTCCTTGGTTGTCTAATTTGGGGCATTTAGAGGTTCTTCTACCTCGTGAAATGCCTGGAGGTCTCTGGTCCAGAAGCAGTATTGCTTATAGGGAAAGAGAAACTGGAAAAAGGGATAAAATCCATCTAGAAGGTACAGTGCGAACTAGGACAAAGAAGACCATCCCCACTGCTGCGGTTGGGAGCAGCTCAGTCACCCGTGGCAGCTGGCGCAAACCTACAGGGAGTCGTAAGACTATGGCAGCCGGGTGTTTGCCATCTTCCATCCAAAGACGAGGAGGCAAAGAGACGTCCTCAGCTAGATTACCACGACACTCACCGAGTCTCATGGCCTCTCCTGCTTTTGAGGCAAATTGGGAATATGCATCTTTCTTTCATCCCGCGTGTCAATAGAGGTACCGGGTCGAATGGATTTGAGCTGGATCAGCCAGGCCCTATGTCCAAGCTGCCTCGCTGAGAGGAGTAAGTACCACATACTAGAAAGAAAGAATTACTCTTGACACCAGGATTATAGCGCTGCCAGAGGCATCAATAATCTATTAAAGACGCAGGATAATATAACACTAATTATCAATCGAGGGCACCCATCACAAGGAGAAGTGAGGTTTCGATTTCCCTTTCTGGATGAACCCTACCCCTCCATCCCCCAACGATTTGCTGTTCCCCGGGTTTGGCCTCATGCATAATTCAGTGATCCGTGTGGCAGGAAAACATTTAGAAAACTTCTTTTGCCTTCCCCAGGAGGCTGGGGCAAAGGTGGCTTACAGCTAGTCATCCATGCACGGAAAGCTATCTTTGCCGCAGCCCGCTGGAAGAGACGGGGGCCATGGCCTCTCTCGTTGCCGTTTGCTGACTTGCCTAAGGGTGACATAATGAATTACTGTGACCCGGTCAGAAGAAAAATGCAGGTTGGATGAGATAGACTGATGCCACCCCGGTCTTTCCCGCAGTCCTGGCTTGGAGCTTCTGCTTGAGGTTAACGGTGAAAGCAAAGGCATGGAGCTCTCTGGGGTGTTACAGAGAAACATCCGTGAATTGGATCATTCCTAATTTTACCCATTTATTCATCCTAAAAAGTTTAACGAGCGTCTAGTATGTTCTAGGCACCGTGTTCTTTCACAGGAAGGCAAAGAAGAGCACCCGGAGCGTATGGGGAAGCAGAGCCAAGCATAGAGATGATTGCATTTGTATTTCTGATGCCTGGGCTGTTGGGAGCATCCATTCCTTGTATTCACTCATCAGAAAGATCTTTCTTGAGCGCCAGTTATGTGCCCGGGCCGGCACGAGATGCTGGGCATTCAGCAGTGAACAAGACAAAATTTCTAGTGAGGACGGCGAACAATAGGCCAGCGCGTGCACCACATGCTCAGTGTAGCCACAGATGCAAATAAGCGTGCTGAAGGGAGGAACGGGCGGTAGACTAGAGAGCGACTGGCGTGGGGATAACTACAGATAAAAAGGGCTCTCTGAAGAGGCGATATCTGAGCTGAAATGTCTAGATTAGAAGAAGCCAGTCATGCCAAGAGATAAGCAAGAAGAGCACTGGCCACGGTGGTGCTGGTAAACGTTTTAGAGCCGGCTCCGTGGGGGAAAAGAAAGCCCCGACTGGTAGTGTTTGCCACGTTTCCACGGTGTAAATACTCCCACATCGCCAATTTCAAGCAGCCCACACGATATCGTTGCATGCCCAATGGGGAGAGATGTGTGCTACCCGTCCCCACCGGCCCCAGCCAGCTGCTTTCAGCACGCCGCCGGTCCACAGTTCCCTGGCCTTACCAAAGGGCGAGCAGAGAATGGGTGCTGGCCGATGTTAAGGGAGCGGACAACCAAACTGATGGGACTGGAGAGAGTTACCTGGTGCTGTAGGCTGAGGATGGGGGAGGGAGGGCACACCACACAATTAAATGCAAGAGACACCACACCCGATCCTTCTTAAAATGATCCCAATTTATTTATTTTAAAGATTTTATTTATTTATTTATTTGTTTGAGAGATAGAGAGTGTGCACAAGCAGGGGAGAGGGGCAGACAGAGAGGGAACAGCAGACTCCCCACTCAGCAGGGAGCCCTACTTGGGGCTTGATCCCAGAACCCTGAGATCATGACCTGAGCCAAAGGCAGACGCTTAACCAACTGAGCCGCCCAAGCACCCCAAATGATCCCCCTTTAAAATGAAATACTCACATACCACCTGCCCAGATACATCTACTGAATTTAATAAGTGCAATTTAATGTGTGCATGCATGGATGCATGGATGGATGGATGCATGGATGGATGCATGGATGGATGGATGCATGGATGGATGCATGGATGGATGCATGGATGGATGCATGGATGGATGCATGGATGCATGGATGCATGCATGGATGCATGGATGCATGGATGGATGGATGGATGCATGGATGCATGGATGCATGGATGGATGCATGGATGCATGGATGCATGGATGGACGCATGGATGGACGCATGGATGGACGCATGGATGGACGCATGGATGCATGGATGGATGGATGCATGGATGGATGCATGGATGGATGGATGCATGGATGGATGGACGCATGGATGGACGCATGGATGGATGCATGGATGCATGGATGGATGGATGCATGGATGCATGGATGGATGCATGGATGCATGGATGGACGCATGGATGGATGCATGGATGGACGCATGGATGGATGGATGGATGGATGCATGGATGGATGCATGGATGGATGGATGGATGCATGGATGGATGGATGGATGCATGGATGGATGCATGGATGCATGGATGGATGCATGGATGGATGCATGGATGGATGCATGGATGGATGGATGGATGGATGCATGGATGCATGGATGGATGGATGGATGGATGCATGGATGCATGGATGCATGGATGGATGCATGGATGGATGGATGCATGCATGGATGGATGCGTGGATGCATGGATGGATGCATGGATGGATGCATGGATGGACGCATGGATGGATGGATGGATGCATGGATGCATGGATGGATGCATGGATGGATGGATGGATGGATGGAGGATGGATGGATGCATGGATGGATGGATGGATGGATGCATGGATGGATGGATGGATGGATGGATGGATGCATGGATGGATGCATGGATGGATGGATGGATGGATGGATGGATGGAGAGAGGAGTAAGGCACGGTGTCGGGAGTGTGAAATGGGAAACGAAGAATCTCTACCCTCATGTCACATACAGACTGATAGAGAAAAGGGAAATGGGGAGAGAAATCTAATATTTCTACCATTAATAAACATTAGAAGGGGGAAACATGAAAAGATTATATGTATTTTCTGTGATATAAAGAATAAATTTTTATAGTTTGTACGGCTCAGAATTTTTCAGAAGGACAGACTATCTGGGCCAGATGGACAGCAGGAGTGGTTTTCTTTGGTAGGGCCAGGAAAATGTCATCTGATAAGAATTGGTTTCATTGCTCTTTCAGTGAACACATTGTTTACCCATCGAGGAGGCTTTGAGAGGCACTTTGGAGGTCAAGGTATAGATTTTGGCCATAGACACCCGTAGGAATAAAAAATCTAGAACCCAGGGAGATAGGTAAAGTCAGGAAATTGTCAATCCCTAAAACACCACAACAATACCCAGAGACCTATGGGAATAGATATTACCACCCTCTACTTGAATGCAGACGCTATAATTTCTAACATGAAATCTATCTGAAAGGGATTGTTTTCTCTGATCGGCGTTTTGGGGGTGGTCCCTGATGGTAAGTACAGTTCTTTGTAGGGCTGACCGGTAATCATTCAGTGTCTGGCCTTTTCAAACTGCTTTGTCAGGGGCTCTGCAAAGATGTATTGATTTACCTTGTGTCAACAATGAAGAGTTTGAGACTCTGGCAGGAAAACCAGATGGAGAAATCCAGCAGAGTTGCAAACCTGGGACCAAAGCTTGGGAAAGAGGTCTGGGCTGGTTATGTACCCAGAGGAGATAGTCAGACCCCCTGGGAGAGAGATTATTTCTTGAATTCTAGGTGAAGGAATAACAGCAGGAAAGGGAAGAGCCTGTGTAGGAATGTTGCTGTTAGGGGCAGGAGGAGGATTCAAAGAGGCAACTAGATAAGATACATTGATTTCCAAAAAACACAAATGAAGAGAAAGTCATGAAAATAAAGAGTTTCACAAAGAAGGACATGGTCAGCTGATCCAAATGTATCCAAGTAGTTACGAGATTGAGAGCCAAGGACGGACCATTGAAGCAAGTGATCAGGATGTCATTAGTCACCTTTGTGACAGCAGTTTCACGAATATCTGCATAGTGCTTTTCAGTGTGGGGGTGGGGGTGGGGAATGTCTTCCTTAACTATTAGCTCATTTGACACTCATAACAAATGAGGTGAAGACAATGTTACTAAATGGCTGATTCTGACTCCAAATCTCAAATAGCTTTGACTCCAAATCTCATCCTCCTTCTGCTATATTGGGCAGCATCCCTCAAGAGAACACCTTGGGACCAAAATGGTACCACAAAGAAGCAGTGAGGTGCAAGGATATGGTCACGGTCAAGGCCAGAGAGAGTAAAGCACACTCTTTAAAAGTTTGGGTGGTAAAGAGAAGCTGAATAGTAATTGGGAGGACTTTTTTGTTGTTGTTGTTTCAGATTAAAAATAATTTTAAATGTGTTGGGTTGGGGAAGGAAGGACTGGGAATGAAAAAGGATGGAGCAAGGTCCCAGGAGGAGGAGAAGGGACATGGGATTACGAACACATGTGGAGGGACGCTTCACGGCACATCACTTTGACAGTGAAGCGGCAGGAGAAATTCTGAGCTGGAGAAAAGAGAGCGTGAGGAAGACCCCACTGTTGGGTGTGGACATGGCGGGTTCATCCAAACGGCTAAGAGGGGACACCTGTAGAACTGAGCCATTGAGAAGATGGGAAAAGGGGGAGCAGAGCTGCCATGGGTGTTCCCTTGATGACCTCCTGTTGCCTGATGGTCTCGCATTCGTGTCTTCTGAGGTTGGGGAAGACCCAGAGGTTTCCTTGCCCACAGTAGCCACTTTTCGGCCCTGGTAGTCCATCTCTGGGGTAACCGAGATTTAACACGAACAACCCAGCCCTCGAAGTACAGCTCTGGGGCCCCCTCGGCTTCATGGCCAGGAACTCCAGCTGCTGGACATCATACCAGCAAGTCACACTGCTTTTTTCAAACTCACTGGGACTAAAACCATCATAAAATAACAGAACTTCGAGTGTTGGAAAGATTACCTGGTTTAATCTTCGAATTCCCTTTGTAACAACTGCACCAAATGTCCTGCTTGACGTTTCCTGTAATAAGGAACTCGCTACTTCTTTAGGCTGGCTGCTCCACTTGTAAGCATGTCTAATTGATATAAAATTCTTTCTTATATTTGTCTTAGATCTCACTTCTGGGCAATGTGGAACACAGAAATAAATTGGCCAATTCCTGTTCCCCTGGGAGTGGTCGTCTAAGATTTGAAGAGAGCCATCATGTCACCCTACATTCGCTATGCTTCGGGGCCAGCAAATCAAATTCTTCCTCTTATTTCTGGGCTAGCGACAGTCACATTCCTCTCCCTTGGACACAACTGGCTGCTGATGACTGTAGGTGTGCCTCGGCTAAGCCCACCTGCTGTCTCCTTACCTTTCTGCCTGAGGTTCTGATCCCCTCGCACCTGACCAGAGCCTGTATGCCCCTAGTGTACCTTCTGTCAGGTTCAATCTGAATGCCACTGTCAGACTAACCATCTTAAAACATGATTTTTTACAGGCCACTTCCCTTATCAGAGAAACTGCAGTGGTTCTCCATTGAGGTGAGTGAGATGAAGTCCAAATCTGGCATTAACCTCCCTCCCTAATGAAGGCATTTCCCCATTTCTCCAAGCTCGTCTCTGTTCTGAATATTCCCCTCCAGCAGGGTTCCCTCATTCACTTTTCCATGCGTTCATCCATTCATTCATCGAAGAAACAATGAGTCAATGTCAACGATGTGCCAGGCACCATGACAGGCTGTGAGAAGACAAATACGATAGAGACATGGCCCTTGACGGGAAGGAGTTCGCAATCTGGTGAGCAAGGTGTATATGCATAAGCAATTCATGTTCTCAAATATGGCAGAAAGTCACTAAATAACACACCAAACAAATGTGCACTGGGAACAGGGGAGGACGTGACCCACCCTGCCTGGGGCGGGTTAGAAAGACCTTGAACAGAGGACGATGCCCAAGGATAGGTAGCAGTGTGGATGGTTAATAAGGACAGCCAAAATATTATGGATAGAAGAAACGGCATCTGAAAGACCATATTCTAGAAACTCCAGGTTGTCTACCGTTGTAACAGTGTGGAGATGTGGAAAAGGTGGGAGAAAGCAGTGGTGAGCTGGTACATTTTTAACAACTAGTTCTTTGGGGTGGAGGGGATCCTTTTTTGTAGCATTTGCCTCTTTCTATGTTGTAAATATTCCCATTGTGGCTGATTTCAAAGTACCAAATGTGACATCACCGAACACAGAGTTGGGGGAGAAATTGCCTGCACTTGGCTCTCACGTGCCAGTAGGAAATAGACAAGGACATAATCAGGAAAGGTTTTACATGTTAAGGAATAGGGACTTTTGTCCTGTGGGTGACAAGGAGGCACTGAAGGGCTTTAGGCTTTTATTTCTTTTCCTTGCTTTATTGTACTGATGAGGATCTCTGATACGATATTTAATAGGAGTTGTGAGAGCCGGCCTCCTGGTCTTTTTCCTGATCTCTTGCTATAGGTTTTTCATAGCTGCCTTTTACCAGTTTAAAGAACTTCCCTTTGTTCCTAGCTTGCTGAAGAGTTTTTATCAGGGATAAATGTTGAGTTTTGTCAAATAATTTTTCTATATAGATAAACATGATGAAATGTTTTTCTTCTTTAATCTGTTGAGTGGTAAATTACATTGATTAATTTGTGAATGTTCAACCAACCTTGTATCCTGCAATAACCCCCACTTGGTCAGATGTATTATCCTTTTTATATATTTGAGATCAATTTGCTATTATTTTATTAAGAAGTTTTATACACATGTTCACGGCAAGGACATTGGTCTGTACTTTTCATGTCTTGTAATGTTTTTGTCTGGTTTTGGTATCAGGGAAATGCTGACCCTATAAAACTATTTGGGGAGTGTCCTCTCTTCTTTCATTTTCTGGAAGAGTTTGTATAGAATTGTTTTCTTTTGTTCTTCTTAAATGTTTAGTAGAATTTGCCAGTGAAACCACCTGGGCCTGGAGTTCTCTTTATTGGGACTTTTTAAAGTAAAGTTGTAATTTCTTTTTAAAATATTTATTTATTAATTAATTATTTAAATTCAATTAATTAACATATAGTGCGTTATTAGTTTCAGAGGTAGAATTTAGTGATTCGTCAGTTGTATATAAGACCCAGTGCTCATTACATCACTTGCCCTCCTTAAAGTCCATCACCCATTTACCCCATCCCCCCACCCTCTCCCCTCCAGCAACCCTCAGTTTGTTTCCTATGATTAAGAGTCTCTTATGGTTTGTCTCCCTCTCCGATTTCATCTTGTTTTGCTTTTCCCTCCCTTCCCCTATAATCCTGTTTTGTTTCTTAAATTCCACATATGAGTGAAATTGTATGGTAATTGTCTTTCTCTGATTGACTTATTTTGCTTAGCATAATACCCTCTAGTTCCATCCATGTTGTTGCAAATGGCAAGATTTCATTTTTTGATGGCTGAGTAGTATTCCATTGTATATATACACCACATCTTCTTTATCCATTCCTCTGTCAATGGACATCTAGGCTTTTTCCATAGTTTGGCTATTGTGGACATTGTTGCTGTAAACATTGAGGTGCAGGAGCCCCTTCAGATCACTACACTTTTATCTTTGGGGTAAACACCTAGTAGTAAGATACCTAGGAATAAACCTAACCAAAGAGGCAAAGGATCTGCACTCTGAAAACTATAGAACACTCATGAAAGAAAATGAGGAAGACACAAAGAAATGGAAAAACACCCCATGCTCATGGATTGAAGTAACAAATATTGTTAAAATGTCTATGCTACCTAGAGCAATCTATATTCAGTGCAATCCCTATAAAAATACTATCAACTGTTTTTCACAGAGCTGGAACAACAATCCCAAAATTTGTATGGAACCAGAAAAGACCCGGAATAAGAAATGTTGAAAAAGAAAACCAAAGCTGGTGGCATCACAATGCCGGACTTCAAGCTCTCTTACAAAGCTGTGATCATCAAGACAGATTGGTACTGGCACAAAAACAGACACATAGATCAATGGAACAGAATAGAGAACTCAGAAATGGACCCTCAACTCTATGGTCAACTAATCTTCAACAAAGCAGGAAAAAATATCCAATGGAAAAAAGACAGTCTCTTCAATAACTGGTGTTGGGAAAACTGGACAGCCACATGCAGAAGAATGAAACTGGACCATTTTCTCACACCATACACAAAAATAGACTCAAAATGGATGAAAGACCTAAATGTGAGACATGAATCCATCATAATCCTGGAGGACAACACTGACAGTAACCTCTGTGACCACGGCTGCAGCAACTTCTTGCTAGACACGTCTCCAAAGGCAAGGAAAATAAAGGCAAAAATGAACTATTGGATGGGGCGCCTGGGTGGCGCAGTCATTAAGCGTCTGCCTTTCTTTGGCTCAGGGCGTGATCCTGGCGTTATGGGATCGAGCCCCACATCAGGCTCCTCCGCTATGAGCCTGCTTTTTCCTCTCCCACTCCCCCTGCTTGTGTTCCCTCTCTTGCTGGCTGTCTCTATCTCTGTCAAATAAATAAATAAAATCTTTAAAAGAAATGAACTATTGGGACCTCACCAATATAAAAAGCTTTTGCAGCACAAAGGAAACAGTTGCCAAAACCAAAAGACAACCGAGAGAATGGGAGAAGATGGTTGCAAATGACTTATCAGATAAAGGGCTAGTATCCAAAATCTATAAAGAACTTCTCAAACTCAACACCCAAAGAACAAATAATCCAATCAAGAAATGGGCAGAAGACATGAACAGACAGTTCTCCAAAGAAGACATCCCAATGGCCAACAAACGCATGAAAAATGGTCCACATCACTCAGCATCAGGGAAATACAAGTCAAAACCACAATGAGATACCACCTCACACCAGTCAGAATGGCTTAACAACTCAGGAAATGACAGATGTTGGCAAGGATGTGGAGAAAGGGGAATCTCTTACACTGTTGGTGGGAATGCAAGCTGGTACAGCCACTCCGGAAAACAGTATGGAGGGTCCTCAAAAAGTTGAAAATAGAGCTTCCTTACGACCCAGCAATTGCACTACTATTTACCCTAAAATTATAATTTCTTAAATTTGAGCTATTCAGATGACCTATTCTTTAGTGGACTTTATTAAGTTTAGGTGTTTTGTGCACTGTGTCGATTGTTTCTATGTTTTCAAATGTATTGGCATAATGTAGTTTGCGTATCCCTTTATTTTCTTTTTAATGTCTGTAGGATCTGCATGATGTTTCGTCTTTCCTTTGTGATACTGTTCATTTGTATCTTTTGTTCTTGATCGGGTCTAGCTAGAAGTTTATTAATTTCATCGACCTTTACAAAGGAACATGTTTTGATTTTATTTTTTTCCCTCTATTGTTTTTTCTGCTTTAAATTTGGTTTATTCCTGCTCTTGTCATTATTCTTTCCTTTCTTCTGTTCTGGTAAGGGCCCTCCTAACCCCGTCACCTATTTCACCCCCCCCACCTCCCCTCTGATAACCATCAGTTTGTTCTTTGCAGTTAAGAGTTTGTTTTTTGTTTCCTCTTTTTCCTTTGTTCTTCTGTTTTGTTTCTTAAATTCCACATATGAATGAAATCGTATGTTTAAACCATTTACTTTTAATGTGTTCATTTGTATGGTTTAGATCCACCATATTGTCTTTTGTTTTCGATTTGTTCCATCTGTTTTTGTTATGTCTTCCACTATTTGAACCTTTTTTAAAGTTTTAATTTTTGCTTGAGTGCTTCTAATGGTTCCATTTTATCTCCTGTAGTGGAATATTAGCTGTATTTCTTTGTTTTATTTTTAATGTTTGCGTCATAGTTCACAGCCCACATCTTAACTTACTGCAATCTACCTACAGTGCTATCATTCTGCGTCATACAGAAGTAAGGATCTGGAGTCTTGAGCACTTACAAGAATCTTGTTTCTCTCCTCACATTTTTTGTACTTTTGTCGTTCTATATTTTAATTTTATATGTTATAAATCTCAAACTGAACTCTTATTTTTCTGTAAATAATAATCTTTAAGATAAATTAAATGAGTAAAAAATATTTTATACTTACCTCCATAATTGCTATTTCCAGCACTGTACCTTTCTTTCTGTAAATCTCTTTCCCTTTACTGTCATTTTTCTTTTGGTCTGTTTCTCTCGACTCATTTTTCTCCTTCCATTTGTGGACTACATGTTCATGCTTCTTCACATGTCTACCACTTTTTAACTGGATATTGGAAATGGCGAATTTTACATTGCTGGGAGCTAGATTTTGTTATATTCCTTTAAACATATTGGTCTTTATTTTAGCAGGTGATGAAGTTACTTGTGAGTCAGTTTGCTCTTCTCAAGGTTTGTTTTTTGAGACTTCTAAAGATCGGATCTCAAGGAAACTCCTCTAGACTTAGTTTGTCCCCCTAGTAAAATACTACCCTTTCTGTGTCTCTCCTGAGTATCCTGTGGACACAACAAAGTCTCTCCATTCTGCCTGGTGGGAACTCAGACGGTGCCTGGCCTTGTGTAAGCTCTGTAAATTGTTCTTGGCGGATAGTTCCCAGTAATTGTTCTTTCCCCAGGAGCTGTCCTGTTTCCAATCTTGCAGGGTTTCACCCCAGACATGTGAGGACTGGTTTTCAGCTAAAAACTCAAGGGAATTCCTAGGCTGATTTCTGGAGCTCTTTACCTGCGTAGCGTTCTCTCTCTGGGACTCAGCCTCACAAACTCTTGCCACCCCAGTCTCACTGGATTCTGATACCTCACTTCTCAACTCAGTGACACTATCAGGCTGTTTTGGTTCTCCTCCCCACTGCCCAGAAATGGCTTCAGTGCAGAGGGCCAGGGTGATTATAGGGTCCACTTGTTTTTTTCTCTTTCCCTCAGAGACCGAGGGTCAGGGAAATGCTACGCATATCTTGTCCAGTCCTGGGTGCTGACCCTGGACTCTCTTTCCCCTTCATAGCCAGAGCAGAAGTTGCCAGATTGTGGGTTCATATTTCGCTTTACTAAGTGTATTGCCCAATTAATTTCAATCTATACTCCCCTAGGAATGTTGAAAAGTTCCTTCATCCCTCACTGCTTATTTTTGTAAATTGAATAGATGTCAAGTAACATCTAACTTTTTAAGTTTGTATTTCCTCATTACTAGTGAGGATAAGCACCTTTGCTTTTATATGTTTTTTGAATATAAATTACCCCTGTTTATACGCATTGACAATGGTGACTATATATCCTTGCTTACCTGCGATAGTCCCAGGCTTTATTAAAGGGTACATAAACAGCATTACATGTAGAATATTTATTGTGCTTCCTGATATTTAGATTTAATTGTAGTTTTCATTGTTTTGTTCTTCCCCAGACTTTCCTGCTTTCTCTTGCTTTCTATTTGATTGATTGCATTTCTTTTTAATTTCCTTCTTTTATGCATTATATTTCTTTTTTTTAATATGTGGTTAGCTTTAAATTTTTAACATGCCCGCTGACTTGAAAAATCTAAAGTTAATCAATATTTCTACCCTTTTCTTGAACAAAACAGGAAAGCGTAAACATTTTAGCTCCCAACTATGATGCTCCAACTGTTTTACTTGACATTGCAGTCCACTCTTTCACTTTCCACCTTGTGTGTGCAAACCCCAAGGCGGGTATATTCATTATTATTATTTTACATAATCAGTTTCTGCGTCCTTTCTCACACGCTCACCTCTTCCTTTATACACCATTATTTTTTGTATCTTACTCTTTCTTTCTGATTTCAATTCCCCTCTATAATTTTTCTCTCAGGAGGATTCTGTGGGTTATAAAATCGTTTCATCTCTACCTTTCTGAACATATTTTTAGTTTTCCTTCACTTCTGAAATGATAGTTCGGGTCAGGATGGAATCGGGTTTGGCAATGATTTTTCCTCAGCATTCCGAAGACACATTCATTCCATTACCTCCTGGCTGAAATATTGCGGTTGAGAAGACTGCTGCCCAAATACCTACTGCTTCTCTGTGGTAAACTCTCTTCTCTTCAACTTTCGTATTCGGCCGTTTCACCGTGCCACGTTAGAGATGGATTTATTTTTTAATTATTCTGCTTGACCATGATGCTTTTTAAAATATGATTGTTTGCCATCAGTTCTGGACAACTTTCATCTTTGCATTCTCCCAGTACTTTCCTTCTAGAACTCCTCCTAGGCGTTTATTTACTGTGGGCTTGTCATCCCATTCCCTTTACATTTTTCATATTTTCATTTTCCCCCATGTCATATTCTCCTCTGATTAAAGTCTCCTGGTCTATTTTTATAATTCATGTATTGTCTTTTCTTCAGTTTCCAATAGGTTTCCATTGAGTTTTTGGTTGCAAAGCCTGTATTTCTCATTTCCACGTGCTTCATTAAAAACCTGCTTGTTCTGTTTTCACAGCACTTTATGCGTATATATTAGAATCTATATTACTTTTTCAAGGTTGTTATTCATTTTAAACAAACTTACTCTACATTATCTTCCAGATTGTTTCCTATTCTGTGAAGTTTCTGATGCCCACGTAGTCCCGTTGGTGGTGTTTGCTGATTCCCACTCATCTCCACATCCCTGTGTCTTCTTCTCATTTCCCGGTTCTTAGCTTCCTCGTTCCTTTCTCCTTTTTCTCTTGAGAGTTTTGTTGTGCACTTATAAGATTTGTTTTTAAATATGAAGCATTTACAGCTGCTTCTAGTCGGAAGATCTCCAGGTTATAATGATTTACCATCTTGCCAAGACCACAAGTCTCAACTCTTCTTTCTTAATGGCCGTGCTTCCCAGCGTATAAGGTAAGATGGGAGCGAAGAGCTACACTGTCTCAACTGGGTCACTTTTATCTTTGCAAACTTCAAAACTTGATGACAACTATCTCCATCGATCTCTGATTTTATTTTTCGTGAAGTTGTTTTAGTTGTGGGCATCAAAATCAAACAAAATTGGAAACAAATGTGCTTAACCTTGGTGGACGAGGTGGATTATTCAAAAGACATAGGGCAGCTTAAGGACATTAAGGACAAGGAACAGCTGAGCCACAAGGTGGACTGGAAAGCTGTCAAGCGTCCAAGCAGGACTCAGTCGCAATATCTGGCCTCCCTCTCTCTCTACACATCTGCATTCTTCTTCTCCTCCTTCCTTTAGATTAGCTTTCCCTGCTTCACAGACACATGGCCAAACATGGCTATGCATACACTCATTGCCCAGCTCAGCAGTCTACTATTCCTCTCTTCCGACTGAAACTAGTCTCTTGGTCTCCTTTCTCAACTCCTGCGGGAGACGATCAGATTGGCCCCCTTTGATCAGGAGTGTGTGTTGGTCCTCTTACCTATGGACAAGGGATCAGGACCATATAACATAAGGACAGTTTCTGAACCTACATCAGGTGATAGTCAAGGAACAGAGCAGCCAAGTGTTGGGAAGACACCCCAAGAGATAGTTAAGTTACTCTATCTCTAAGCAGAAATGTTATTCTTTGCATAATTTCTCACAAAGTGACCTGGAGACTCACAGATAACAATTAAGAGAGCAGGAAAACTGTCTCAGCAGATTCCGGGAGCCTCAAATTATTCTGGGGCATTTCCCATGACAGGAAGAATAACTATCAGGAAACAGAAATGGGAAAGTAGCAGGAAGTTGACCCTCACGTCCCTCTCTTGCCTAGATGCTGCAGGTTGAGTGGAGAATAAGAGCTTTCCATTGAGAGAACTGCAAAGAAGTCCACGTTCTCTGAGGGATCAGGAGATAGAGCGTTGGTGATGAAGTTGAACGTACAGAATTTCTTTGTTCGTTTTTTAATAATGTAGTAGGTCTGGAAGGGTTACAGGCGAAAGGATTAGGAAAAAGTTCAATAGTGGGATAGCAGCTGGCAGGTGAGGGTGGGAGGTGCAGGGCTGTGTGAAGAGTACCCACAGGTGCACATAAGCTGAGACTGAGTAGGGAGCAGGAGCGAGCCCTCTGGCGAGGGCTGTCTACCTGTCAGATCCGGCCTGTGTGCTCTGGGGTGACTGGGCTTCATCACCTTTGAGAATTTCTTGTATGTTCCACACCTTCTCTTTTCCCTATTCTTATTTATTTATTTATTTATTTATTTATTTATTTATTTGACAGAGAGACAGCCAGCGAGAGAGGGAACACAAGCAGGGGGAGTGGGAGAGGAAGAAGCAGGCTCCCAGCAGTGCAGGGAGCCCGATGCGGGGCTCGATCCCAGGACCCTGGGACCACACCCTGAGCCAAAGGCAGATGCTTAACGACTGAGCCACCCAGGCGCCCCTCTCTTTTTCCTATTCTGTTCTTTCTGACTCTATCAGCCCATCCTTTAAGATCCAGTTCATTCCTATTTCTCTCATCAGGTCTTCCGGGAGCACTGGGACCTATATCAGCCTTCCTGCCTCCCGTGGCCCCTCTAGTCTACCCCATTCATTTGAGGATCATCAATCGACCACCTTGTGCTATTGTCTCAAGCTGCTATCTGTCTCCTGTATCATCACGTAATTGCCCATGGTTTACGTTTTGTTTCACCAGTGAGACTGGAAGCCCCATGAGGGAGGAATGTCTCTGTCTGTCCTGCAGCACAGTGGGTGGTGCCCCTCTCACAGCAGGTGTTTAATACCATTGATACCGCCTAGCAGGACTCTGGTGTATGACCTTCAGCACAGCACTCTGGCACGGGCAGTTTACTTAACGGTAAGCTACAGACAACAACATTCACTCTCCATTTGCCTATTTTGTCTCTCAGTAGATAGTTCTTGAACACCTACTCTGTGTAAGGATGAATTTGTGGAGTGAAAGCTTATTAACAGGATCACTAAAAGCATCAAATAAGATAATGGACATTAAAAAAATGCCGTGAAAAGCAGGAAGCACTTAGGAATAGCGTTATTACCATTCACATTTAGACACTGGAACATTAATCAAATGATTTTACCAGCTCCCTCCTGAGTTCCCATAGCACTCCGACCATACAGTACCTATACCGTAGCACTTATCACATTGTATTGCAGTTATCTGTGTATGTTTCCAGCTCTGCCCCAGACTGAGTCTCAACATGGAGTCCCCAGCACTTAGCGCAGCGCCTGCCACAGAATAGGTCTCCGTAAATATTTTAAGTAAATTAATGAATGAAAGAGAATCAGCGTCCATGCATTCTCAGCCTATAAAAATGTGTTCAGACAATAAGCATACAGACAAGAATTCTGTCCTAAGATTCTTGTGGAGAGGGTTACAAATGGAAAAAAAAATGAAAGAAGTATAGATTTTGCCCGGAAGGAGCTTATAAATGGAAGGGAGAAGCAGAGCGCATGCATATGAAAATGCCTGAAGATGATTTATCAAATTACCTAAAAGCAGTTGTATTTTTAAACTATGACACAGGCATTGATGGATTTCAGAAGAACAGTAAGAAGCAGGAGGGGTTAAGAGGAACTTTTCGGAGAAGCAGGGAATTATTTAGGGAGGCATTGACGATATAAGCAAAATTCACAGCATCTGTCACTTTATGGATGGAGGGGGTGAGTGGACACTCTTTGTAAGGGTCTTGGAGAGCTCTGGAGCCACAGTGCTTGTGGGAGATGTGCTGTCCCTCTGTTGGACACACACATGCACGTGCAAGCACACACACGCATCCCTGTGGCAGCAGGGGTGGAGTAATGGACTTGAAGTGCTTCCCCTCCCTGGAGGGGAATCCTCTCTCCTCAAGCGCTCCTTTCTTTGCTTTCACGCCGACCCTTTGAAGGTAGCAGCTTTGCAGCTCTCAAGAGCTCTCTCCCAGGATTGGGCCTGCACCGCAAGTGCCCCCATTTCCAGGATGTAACACGGAACCCATTCAATTATGATTCTTTGTTCCAGTGCCTTTGATCATCTTAGGAACAGGAAATTTGAGTAGCTTGGCAGAGGGCAGAGCCAGGGTGACAACTGTTTACCTTTCTCGAGGTGGGAGGTGGAAAGCACGGCCCCCCACTATTGGACGTGATTGCGGGGGGTGGAGCAAACAGACGACTTATTGCTCAGTGCCCAGCCCCCCCCCCCAACAGCATCCAGAAATACAGTCTCAGCGCTCACAACAGGTATCCTACCCTCATCGATTCAACAAATGTTTATTGTACTACTACGATGCTAGCCATTATTCTAGGTGCTGGGAATAGAGCTGCCAACAAGAGAAAAAAGTTTACTGGTTTCATGGAGATTATATTTAAGTGAGAGAAAAAGAAAATCAGCAAGTTAACTTTATACAGGATAATGTATAGACGCTATTAAGGGGACAGTGATGTCCTCAAGAGGGCTCCGGGAAGATCTCCCTGAAGTTGTAGTATTTGAGCCAAGAGCTGAAGAGTAAGGAGGAGCCAGCCGGGGAAAGATCTAGAAGAGCATCTTCCAGGCAGAGAGAAAGGCACATGCTGAGGCAGGAACAAAATGGGAGACTCTAAGACACGTGCACATGCTTGCACACACACTCACACACACACGCACACACTCTCACACACATGCACTGGTCTATGCACAGGGAGCAAGAACGTTGGAGGACGCCAGATAGAAGCCAGCAAAGGCCAGATCTCCAGGCTGAGTAGCCTATGGTAATATGCTGGGATTTGAGTCTGAGTGTTTCGGGAAGCCGTTAAACCAACTGTGAGCCCTGAGGAAAGGCTTCATCTCTAGCCTGTGTCGTGGGGGGTGGCAGCTGCTACACCCTGTCTTAGGAGTGGTGAGACTTCCCGTATGACCCCAAAAATCTTGCCTCTCCTGAAACGGGAACTTGCCATGTAGAGAGATCGTCCACCATCCTCAAAGGCTGCCTTAAGATATGTCAAGCTGGAAATCCCGCCAAGTTGAAGCTACTTCTTTCTTGTGGGCTCCTAAAAACCCAGGCCAATGAGTGGATGGAAGACCCATCAAAAGTCTTTATATCACCAGGGGCCATGAAAAATTGTTGAGGCCACCTTGGAATTCCTCAGACATGCCAGTGCCTCTTCTGCAAACACTTCCTAACAAGCATCTTGCCTTGTTGGTACATTCTATTGTGTTCTATCTCTGGGAACTTTCCATCAGCCCAAGCTCTTCACCCTGTGACTGAACCAGTTTTCTCCCCACAAACATAGAATGTCTGATCAAGAAGGCATCTTAGAGAATATCCGATCCAATCTGC
The DNA here is from genome assembly GCF_023065955.2 of Ursus arctos. NCBI lineage: Eukaryota > Metazoa > Chordata > Mammalia > Carnivora > Ursidae > Ursus > Ursus arctos. The sequence continues at coordinate 11,975,074 of NW_026622897.1, forward strand.
TTGGTTTACAGATGAGCGAACTGAAGTTCAGAGAGAGCAAGGGACTTGATAAAAATCACACAATTCTGACCTTTGGGGTCTCACTCTTATCTCCTTCTAGTACTTGGCTAGCACGAAGAGGGACAATTTAGGCAAATTTAGACTGGCATCATGATTCAGAAAAAAGGTTTCCACATGAAAGAGCCAATTCAAAGTTTGAGAGTCTGGGAAGTGAAGACAGGATGGTTGTGATTCACTGGATATCCCTTCAAACTTCAGAATCTGTAACTTAGAACCTCCAAAATAAGGGGGAGAGTGATCAAGGGGGCTGCAAATCTCGTCAGTGTTTTCGTATCTGCAGGAAGTTTCAGGTAAAATATCCTAGGGGGCAGGGAGGGAATTAAGTGCTTGCTCTGAATTCATGGGAGCCAGGTGGCTCACCTTGGGGCCAGAGAAGACAGGTGCAGGGCAGGGCTGGGCCTGCTCTTGTGAGGGGTGAAGGAGATGGGCCCTGGTAATCCAATATCCTCTTGGCACCACTCAGCGCTCCAATCCAAATCCATCACTGCAAATGAACCAGGTGACAGGATTAAATATCCCCTAATCGCAGTCCCCCGGGAGGGGCTGGGCCGGCTGTCTCTTCCATATGCCTAGCCCAGCAGATGGGAGATCAGATACCAAAGGGTCACTTCTGAGAGCCCAGAAGGCAGCCTGGGTCCTGGCCACCTGGGCCAAGTGGAAGGAGGAACAGAGGGCACTTTGGGGTACTCTAATGGGTTTGAAAAACAGAGTATTTAGTACCTTATGGGCCCTTGGCTTTTTTGTAGTAAGGTCTGTACTACTCCACACTGTTATTTATGTGTCGTCCTCATTCACCGGGACAGGATTTGGGCTATTGTAACTTCGCCTGCCCTCTGAAACTCGCTGCTGGTAATGGATCTCTGTTACTGAAAACCAGGTATACCTAAGGGCATGCGGAAGTCCGCCTGCCCTAGGGTCTACTCCGGGCCAGCCTGCATCTCACCGAACCCTCGGAGGCAAGGGTATCTTTCTTTCCTCCCAGCACTCTCATGAAAGGGGTTCTAGAGGTTTACTTGGCTGTATGTTCCAGTAACCTGGGCTCCAATGAAGGGCGGCTTCTCCAAATCCACCGAGAACTAAGCAAGAAGAAATGAAACTTATATTTAGGCTCAAGAAATGGACTTGAGTGCTAAGTCAAAGCTCCTGGCTGGGGAGGCTGTCTGGGGGTTCTCAGCTGGCTGGACTGAGAAAGCCCATAGCAGGTGGCGGGGCAAGGTGGTTTCTGGCAGGCCCCCAGCCCTTCTCCTCTAAGACCTTTTCACTTGAGAAGCTCTACCACTGTCTTGCCTCAAGACCACTCTCACCAAAATCAGCTCTTATCAAAGGGCGCTGGGTAGTTAGTCTGTGGGAACAAGCGGCATTTTCATTCAGCTGAAATCATGACATTGCAAAATCAGCAGGAGCTGCTACAAGCCAAGAATAGCTCTCCATCCGGGGAAGGCGAGACCGCAAGGCAAAGTGAAGGTTCGCGTGGCAAACCTCACTGATGATTGGGTGAAAAGCAGAGACAGGCATTGAAAGGGCCATGCAGGGTCCACAGTGAGAGGACCGCACAAGGCTCTAGCGACCTTTGAAACAATACGATTGTTGAAAACGACAAGACCTCAGCAGAGGGGCCGGGACTCCGGTCCATGCTCTCCGGTGAAGCTAGCGAACTCCGGGCTCATCAGCCCCAGCACGTAGAAGAGGGTCTGGTGCCTGGTCCAGACCTAACTGATCATCTTTCTTTTTTTCATGCATTGTTTATTCATTTGCTTAACAAACACACTTTTAAAAAATAATCTGTGTTTTTAGAAACCTGCCAAGGGCGAAGATGATTACGACCAACGTTGCTCTTGTCCTTTGGCATCAAGTATCTGTTGACTTAGGGAAGTCACCACTGCTCTGAACTTCAGCACCACCATTCATCAAATGGAAGTTGGGACACCTACCCTGGGTCCTTTGTAGGGTTGCTGAGACGTGCCCACAGGATGACTGAGGAAAAACTGCTCTGGCGAAGCTCTTTTGCAGAAACCATAAAAGTGAACAGTATTGGGGTATTGTTTGTGCTCAGAGAGCAGTGTGGCTAAGTCACCAGGGAGCTGACTGAGACCTCCTTCCCTTTCTTCCTTGGCCTTCCCTCTTTCCTTACTCAAACTCTAAACAGAGACTTCGTCTAAAGAGAACCATTCCAGGTTCAATGATAGAAGGGACAGTGGGATTTCTGGGTAGTCCTCCGGGACCAAAGGCAGGAGGCCAGCAGTCCAGGATGCCAAACAAACCAGGTTATTCTGGAGCGAGTCAGAAGCAGAACTCTCGTCTGGCAACAAAGGACCTGGCCCGTCTCTGCCTCTCTGCACTGGTCACACACCCACAGAACTCATGAGTTCCTAGTGGTGCCCCAATTTTAGGAAAACCAGAAATCTGGAATCTCAATGTTAACTGCCCCCGTCCCTGAAAACTACTTGTTTGGAGGAAGGTGGCTCCTAGGAGTGGTGACTTGTGGCTGATAGTGTGTCACCATAGAGGCCAGTGGGCCCAACTGTTGAAATTACCTGGGGAATTTGTCAAAATACAGACCCTCACCTTCTACCACGAAAACTTCTGATTTTGAAGGCTTGGGGTAGGGCCTCAGGAATGATTCTGATACTCAGAAGGCTTGACAACCTCATATAAAGACAGTCCACATGGGCCTGTATCTTGTCTGTTTTTATATATATTCAGGACTGAGTGCAGAATAGATACTTAATAAATGTTTGTGACTGAGTAAATGAATTCATTAAAATAAATTCAAATACACTCAAGGAAAAAGCAATGCATGGCAAAGGTCAGACTTCTTTTTAGAATTGGAAGCCTTCCAGGAACTAGTTATATCTGATTGTCTTCCTGACTCTATTCTCAAGGTACAGAATTGAGAAACCTAGAGTTGACCCTTCTGAGCTTTTTGTTAGGTTAGTTTTGAATAAACAGAGCTTTGCTCCCATTGCCATAAAGCAGAACCTGATGAAAGAATGGTTCATCTCGTTTCTTCTCTCACTGTATTTTATTACTATTATTGCATTATCAGTAATAACAATAATAATAAATGCTTTTGCTTGCGTTTTCTCATTTCCTCATTAGGGATCTTATGAAAGAGATTGGGAATTATTATTCCCACTATACAAATAAAAAAATGAATGAATAAAGAGATCATATATCTCATCTTCCCTGCATTCACCCAATTGGAAAATGGCAAGATCAGACCGCTGACTTGGAATCTGATGTTCTTTGTACCATGCCAAGCCTCCGACAAACCACTGCAGAACTGAATCCAGGGACCTCCCACATATGTTGTTCCAAATATGAAAACAGAACGCCTGGAATCATTCACAAAGCATGAAGATGCGTTCCTTTACCAAAGGATCCTGTTTTACAAAAGCTCTCCATCTCATGTAGGATCATTAAGAGGTTACGTAAGACACATAACGTAAAGAACCACCCCCTGCTAATTGAAATGCAGGCAACTCATCTCTGAAATATAGAATGCAAGCTAATCGGAGAAAGGAATCTGTTCTAAAAGAATCTGGCATATACGTGACTTTTCAGGAGTCCACCTGCCCAAGAAAGTCAGGTCAACGCGTACACTTGTATACCAGACTTCTGAACGCAAGATAAATTGACGCATAACCTGCTTCTCTTTTCTTTTCTCCCAGAGCTGGGTCCTCGTGTTATCAGAACATCCCAGCGTCCCAGCGACGGTACTCAGTCAGACCATGGACTCAAGTATTTTCAACAAGGTAGTTTGAGCCGAAAGAGGCTTTCAGTGGAGTCCAGCAAAATCAGCAGAGCCTTTGGCTGGATGCAGATGATTCCCCAAAAATGAAAAATGATAGCAATTTTCTGAATGTTCAAAACTTCTGGATTTAGAGAGTGTCATTCATTTCATAGACAAGCATACCGACTATTTAGCTCAACCTATTACCCTAAATATTTTAAGCAATGCCTAAATTCATGACTTTCCTAAACTCCTGGCTTTGGCCATTTTGAGCAGAACTGAACAATTAATTCATCCTAACGTCAATTTTATTAAATAGCCCATCAATTCAGTTTAACATCTGGCTGTTCCAATGGAGGGGCTAGGCTAATTGACAAAATAAACCAATAATCTTGAAGATGGGTCTTGAAGCCAGTAGAAAGATAGGGTACGAAGTAGGAAGTCACCAGCTTCCCAATGTGGGGCCACTTGCTACAAAGCAAGAGCTCATACAGACATGAGCAGAATAAAGATGCCCTTTATTCTCTATGTGCATTTCTGGGGCCCAGAGAGATGGACAGTTCTTGTCCCTGGAGAATCTGGTTGCCTTATGGAGCAGCCTGGCTCCCCATCAGGCCCCCACCTCCCTAGCCCACAGGCATCCAGGTCCCTGTCAGCTCTAACAGGGGGTGGGGATTGGTCCGGCCATTCGTTGGTTCTGAAGTTTCTTCTACTTAAACCAATTTGTTAGGTGCTTCGTGATTTACAGCCACAGTGGAAAATGGGGCTGGGTATTGATTCTTGGCCTTTTCTATTGCAAATGGGTGTAATGTTTTATAGTATGTCAGAATAATAGCAGTGGGCACTCTATCAATGTCAAATGTTAAAAATGATCAGCTATTGTGATGTAGGAGATTAAATATGAAAGCTTGATGGGTATATAAAAGCGAAATGGCAATAATAAAGGGGTTTTTATGTTCGGCTCATTGCTCTCTGGAATCCACCTGGGGAGCTATTAGAGCCAATTGTGCAGATCAGTGACATATCACCACGGGTTAAAGGACGGGACAGGTGCACCCCTCCCCAGGTGCTGTTCAGCCTGGCAAAGTGAAATGGGAGAATGCAGGTGGGGAGACAAGAGTTCATTTGGCCCTACCTTTGGGGGAGCCTGAGTGCAACTTCTAGGTTAATTAGTAAGGGAAGGTACAAGGTGACAGAAGCCAATCAGAAATCCAGAGGTCATTATAGGCCCCCAATGGTTCAAACACTAAAGTCAGCCTAGAGAATTCATCCTCTTCTTTAAGGTCTCTGGAGAGATAGAAATCCCATTCTATACAACCAAAGAAACTTACAACTGAAATAGATCTTGTGATCACCTTGTCTAGTCAACCTTCCCTTTTAAAACTCAGCAAACGGAGGCCCAGAGAAGTAAAGAGATCTGCCCAAGGTCACACAGCCATCGAATGCCAGAGCTGGGCCAAATCCAGGTCCAGTGTCCTCACTGTAGGTCAGCACTGCCCAAGAGAAATATAATGAATGCCCTATACATGGCTTTAAACGTTCCAGTAGCCACACTTAAAAAGTAAGTAAGAGATAGGTGAAATTAATTTTGCTATTTTTTATTTAAACTAACATAGTCAAAATAGTATCCTTTTAACATGTAATCAATATAAAAAGTATTGAGGTAGTTTACACTCTCGGTGTCATGCCGAGTCTCGGGTGCAGGTAGCAATTCTAGCAACATCTCAGTTGGGACTAGCCCCCTGTGCTCGTGGCTGCCATGCTGGATTTGCAGCTCTGCCCTGAGATACCCGGGGCCAGGGCCATGTACACAGACCCCCTAGGAAGGGATGGAGGGCTTAGGGGAGGGCAGGCATATTTTGAAAAAGCAAATAAACACTAAAATACACTTGGAAACCCGATTTATAAACACAAACCACAGACAGCAAACCCTGCTAAAATCTTAGTGAGGACACACCGAAGACAGACTGTCAGTCATCTGTAGGGTTTCTCGGGAAGGTACAGAAGGTGAATTAGAACTTCTGGGGCTTCTAAAGAGCCTGGGAAGCTCCCCGTGTTTGCCAAAAATGAGCGTGAGTCTCCAGACTAAGGACCGCACCAGCCCTTTGGGGCAGAGCGGCTTCTCAGGTGATGTGGTTCCCGCCATAACAGAAGTTCCCGAACGCGTTTTCTGGGAGGACCAAGCTCAGCACCCCCGGAGTCTCGTGCGGAGGTCGGAGGCTGAGACTTCACACGGGACCCCAGCTCCCCCTGAAGCCATCCCTGTCCCTCTGCCACAGACACACACACACACACACACACACACACACACACACACACACACGGGAATGGCAGCCTTGCTGAGCGCGCCATCTGTAGACAGGTCCTTCTAGGCCCTGCGACACCCGCTGGGGATGCCCAAGGGTGGGGGAAAGACGAGCCGTGGCTCCCGGCTTCAAGCTGGAGGTCCGGCTAGTCGGGCCCTGGGGGTCACCCCCTGGCCAGCGGGCGGGGAGGCCGAGCTGGGGGAGAGCAGAGGTCAGGCCGCCGTGCAGCTGTCGCCGTGCTGCCATTTCCGGGAGCAAGCCAACCATGTAATGCACATCAAGCCGCCTGAAAACTACCACCAGGTCCCTTCCAGCCAGAGACAGGCTGTCACTGTGACAGCCATCAAGCCAATCCGAAGGGTAAATTAAGGTGTCCTTTTTTCCCTTTCTCTTTCTTTTTTTCCCCCTTCTTTTTTTCTTTCATTCTTTCTTTTCTTTTTGAGGGGCAAGGGGTAGTTAAAATGCCGATCTCCGAGCGACAGTTTCTGAGCCGAGAGTGAACTGTCACCGCCGTTCTCACTCCGGAGCCTCTCAGGAGGAGCATATCAGGGAAACCAGCAGGCTCCCTAAGGGCACCCAGGCGCAAGTCACGCCGTCCGATCTGCCCCCGGGGACCAAGAGGGCAAGAGCGCCAGCCTGCACCAGTCCCCGCTGCCGTGGGAGCCAGGGATCAACTTTCTCCTTTGGGGGAGAAACCCCTCCTTCTTGCCCTCACTGCAACATTAATAATGAAGTGGGTGCTTTCATGCCGTGGCTGTCTCGTTACGGAGCAACACTGGAAGGGTACGTACACAGAGGCATATGCCGCTGCGCAAAGATTCGTATTCTGGAAGCCAGACATCACATCATTAAAAAGAATTATCGTAAGCAAAAATTTTAAATAAAAACAAGGGATGTATGTGTGCTTAATTACAAGAGGACGTTATTAGCTGGCACTAATTAAAGCATGTTACAGAGTCTGACAAACGTCTGAAATTACTCATTTTTGTAAATAGTTTTGATGCAAGTAATTTGTTTAACGCTAGAACTTGGTGGAAAAGTTCGAGCAATTTTATTTTTGCCTGGGCAGCACGTTATGGGATAATTAACGATTAGTGGTTTCATGACAGAGGCCCATTTATTATCCTGTTTCCACCTGCCACCAGGACCTTCACACTGAGTCCTCAAGCTCACCCCAGCCCCAGCTCCGTGACCCATTTCACAGATGGGCATCACTGAGGCCAAATGCCTGCCCTCTGCTCTGCCCGAGATGTCAGATGAATCCAAGATGGACACTCCCCAGGCTTCGCGGATGAGTGGCACGTTCCAGTCAGCATGGTCTTCACAAACCCTGTCTTACGTGGGTGTCCCAGGGCAGGGGACAGGCCCGGTGGCCAGCTTCGTGTCTGGTCCCTCTCCCAAGAGAGCTGAGGCTGATTCAGAGAACAGTGACCCTTTCCCAAAGCTAGGAAGGCCTTCGCTGATCCCTTCACTGGCTCTTGACTGTTGGCTTCCTCAACGGCTCTAGTTCCTTCTCCTCGCCCCACCAGGGTAGGAGCAGAGCTAAGTAGCTCTCTGCACATAGTCCAAGCCATTTAGAGAAAGGGAGCCTCAGAGTTCAAGCCGAGATGATCTAAACCGGCTCTGTAATATATCCTCCCAGCACCGCCCTATGCCGTGGTTTTTCTGTCTTGTCTGCTCAGAAGGGTTCAGTGCCCTGCTCTGGGCGGCAGGCTTGGGGGGGGGGGCAGGGAAATGAACTAACTGACCTCGTGGGGCTCCATCCAGTCTGTCAGTCTGAGACAAGAAAAGGTCACTTCTTAGTCACCACGGAGGCTTGCCTCCCACTGTTCTTAAGCCAGGCATACTTCCTGGAGGCAAGAAGGGAGACTCGGAAGAAGGTCGCAGTATCGGGAATATTCTCTACTTCGTCACACAGACCCACACGGGATTCCCCCTCCTTCTCTCTCTGTGTTTTTTTCTTTTTCTTTTTCTTTTTCTTAAACCAAAGTTTGAAGCTAAATCCACTGTGGGCTGAAGGAGGCACTTTAAACTTCACTTGCTTCCAAGTTTAAATGGGAAGACTTGACAGGTATGCTAATGCTTCTCTATTAAGTCTGCAGAAAATGACATTAAAGGTATTGGTTAAAGACACGGCTCAGTGTTTGAGCAATTTAATGAAGTGTTACACACAAGCTGACCTTGTAGAGGGAGAAGCTCGCGGCTCTCGCAGAGCCCTGGCCACTCTGTTTGACATCTGAGCTTAACACCAACCCCAGACTCATTACTGTCTGCGAGGTTCTGGGAACCGCCAAGGGGGAGACCAGCCTTTGCTTGTAAAGTCCAGTGACAGGAAGGGGAGGTAAAAGAGTGGCCCCTAAACCTCAGCTGTGCGAGGTCAGAGGGGCCGGTTTGAATGACATGTTCAGTTTTCATAAACATGGGCAGTGGTCCCCTGGGGGAGCCAGACAGGAGAGAAGGAGGGGTTCTCAGCGTGGGCAGGGTGGACAGGGTCAGCCAAGTGTAAAGGCCAGAGCTTGCGGCTGGCATCTGATAGCCAGGGGAGCTGGCAGCCCCCCAGAGAGTCCAGGACGAGGTTATCCGAGCATTCAGTGGCACTAGGGAGATGTGAACCCCTAGAAAGGGTAGCTCCCCAAGACCCCTACAGCAGCCCCATTCACTCACCAACTCATTCGTTTGTTCACCAAATGTCGTCAAGCACCTGCTACATATCACTTCTCTCTCCAGCTGCACCCCGTTTGCTATGTTTCAGCCATACTGGTCTGCCGAAACGCAGAACGTTCAAAGCTCCTCCCTACCACAGGGCCTTTGCCCGTACTTTCCCCTCTGTCTGCAATGCTCTTCTGAGATTTTCCTAAAGATAGCCACTTTAAGCCTGCCAGTATCAGCTTATATATACTCTCATCAGAGAGGCTCAGTTGCATGGAGCAATGTAAGGCCCATAGGTCTTGCTGGGTACATAATAATTAATCACTGCTATATTTATTATATCTTTTACTTTTGCTTTTGAGTAGCTCATTACACCTTTCAAATTTCTCTCATATGCTATCCCATTTGCAGTTTCTAGAAACCTCCTAAGGCAGAAGGGAGATTTGCTGGCTATACTTTCGTAGAGACACGTAACGTGAGGCCAACAGAAGCCGTGAGTGTCCAAGGAGACAGTGCTAGACCCAGCCCAGCATTCAGGTCAGCCGGCTTCCGGAGCAGGGCTTTTCCATCACGGCCAATGGCCCACACCTGCCTCTCTGGTGATGCAGTGGATGCACGTTCAAGGGCCAGATGCAGATCTCAGAGCGCCTGGCTTGGGGACACGGTGGTGGGTAGATGGGTGACATCAACCAGAGCGTCACGCACGGACATGCACTACTGGCCGGGCGGAGACACACGGACGGCAGCCCTGCCTGCAGGAAGCATTTACACCCAGGCTGAGCCAAGGGCCATGTGTGGAGGCTTGGACCAGTCCCTTCGGATCGAAGCTGTCTGCTCGCCCTCCTCTCGCCCCCCTCCGCCTCTGCCAACAGCTGCCGCGTTCCACCCAGCCTGCTTTAGCGAAGTTGGCTCGTGCAAGCAGAGCTCTTTGGAGGAAGAACCACGATCCAGGCTTTACAGCGGAGGCACTCATTGGCCAATGAACATCTGTGGAGTACCTCCTCTGTGTCCTGCCCTCTGCTCAGGCTCTAGAAAGAATAACTGCTATGATTGAGCTCCTGTCAGACAGGTTCTGTGCTTAGCTGCTTACACACGCTGTGTCCCCTCCCCATCACCACAACGCTGCGAGAGGTGCGGGCATGGTCCCACCTTTCGGGCAAGGACACCGGGGATTAAAGAGGCGAATCAGATGTCTGAGACCATACAGGAACAGGTGGTTCAATCTGACTGCGAACTCGGGGTCAGAGAGAGTCAGGGTCCAGAGAGTTCTGGGCATGTTGTCGTGGGCGGGAACGATGGCCTTTGGAGGCGTGTAGTGAACGCACAAGGCAGGCAGCTGCACGCGTGTGGTACCTTTTCTGGCACCTTCAGAAAAGAGGGTTGGAGCAGTCACAGAGGGCTTCCTGGAGAAAGCAGAATTTGAGAGGCCAGATCTCAAATGGATGCTAATCACTCTACACTTCACGAGGGTCCAGTGATAAAGTCATCGTGGTCATTGTTAGAATAATTTTGTGCCAGGCCCTGTTGTAGGGACATGACATTATTATCTCATTTAATTCCTACAACAACCCTGTGAGGTCGATGAGCGAGGGACGGAAAGCCTGATCTTTCCCGAGCTGTTCTGATGCCGTGTCCAATGTGGTCTAGCAGGGAGACTAAGGGCTTTGGGTCGGGCGGACCCACCCGTGATTCTTGTAGGACCGCTTTGTCGTGCAACTCCAGGCAGCGTGGCTGGGAGCCAGCAGCGAGCAACCGGCACCATATACACACGGCGGACACAAGACAAAAGATCAAGCTAACGACTGGCCTTAGGGTTGGACTATTGAACCCGATTAAAATGTTGACTTCATTATTCCAACTGGTAGCAGGGGAGACTTTTGAGGACTTAGTGTAGTGGCTGAATGAGCAGGTGTTAGCCCCAGACACCTGGGTTCAAATCCCAGCTCCGTGACCCATGAGCTGGGTGACCTTGGGCAAGTTCAACCACTGTCCTTCAGCTGCCTCATCTTTAAAATGAGGATGACTACAGCATCTCCTCATAGGACTGTTTTGAGTATTAGAATTAACACATGCAAAGTGCTCGGAGCCATGCCTGCCCTCCCATAGTGCAGAATGTGCTGGCTACTATTAGCAATTCTGAGTCTTTTTCTTGAACACCCATTCTGCACAAAACACTGTGGGAAATACGAAAATGAACCAGGCCTAGTCTTGGCCTTGGATGTGCACTCAAATAATTAACATAGCCCGGGATGGGGTCAGGTGCTATTTCTGAAGTGCGAGAAAAGCATTTATAGAAAGAGAGACCTATCCTGATTGGATGGGGTCCATGTGGGAGAAAGAATTTGAACTGGTGCTTGAGGAAGGGGCAGGATTTTGTGAACAGGGTTCAGGGCTGGGAGGGGCGTCACAGGGACTGTCTGTTCTCACCACTTCAGCTGGCATCAGTTAGTAGGGGGTCTCGTGCACTCTGGGTGACCCCTGCCAAAAAGAAAGAGAAGTCGGTCAAACTAACATTGTCATTTCACCCAGTGTAAGTCTTCATGTTCTTCCCAGTAAAGATCTTTCTGGCATTTTCATGAACACAAGCCCATTCTTGTTTTCATTTTGGAGGCTTTGAGCCGACCCAGTCTTAGTCCACTCCACCCAGGTCTCCCTGAAAAGGGGAGTATTAAACTGACATGAATGGCACCCACACTCTTGGCTTTGAGGCCACAGCTCAGGCATGACTAGAAACGGGACGGAGGGGAGAGGTTTTTTAAAGGCAGCAGGAGTTGGGAGCCTGGGGCCCAGCTCTTGCTCCCACAAGGCGCCCACAGACCAGGGACATCCGCACCCTTCCCTTCGCACCCCTTCCCTGTCCTCTCTCACCCTGTGCCCTTCTTTCTTCCCCTTGTGTTGTTTTCCTTCCCTCCATCAATCGCCCCCACCCACTTCCCTTCCCTCTTTCTGCCTGGGTGCCACTTCTGGGATTTAATTAAGAAGCCCTGGTGCACCCACAAACCTACACTCCAACATCTCCATCCCCAGCCCACTTCAGAGCCCAGGACGCACCTTCCCTTTTTCCTGGAAGGTGGACTGATCGCTTGCCTGCGGTCAGAGCAGAGAGAGGAAGAGGAGCTGGAAAATTCCTCGGACCAGGAGACAGGCTCCTCTCCTAAGGAGGTAAAATAAAGCCAGAAAAGAATCCACTCAAACCTTTCGAAGGGACATGGAGGAAAGTGGATTTTTTTCCTCTTCTCCTTCAGGAAAAAAGCTTTTAAAATAAATAGCTGACAGCATCTCTTATTTGAGTAATTCTTTGGTGGTTATAAATGTGCCACTCTAGAGTGCTTTATTTAGAAGTTTAAAAAAAAAATGTATTCTCCAGGAGAGAGCTCAGCATCACCCAGGAGAGCAAGGCTCCCTCTCCTCCAGGCTCTCTTGATGCCCAGCCTCAAACATTCATATATTCTCCAATAATCTGATCTAGGTTATAAAAATAAAAAAAATAAAAAAAAGAGGAGAGACAGCTGGTTCTCCCACACATCTGACATTTTCCTTTATGCCTGGCTTAACTTTTTTATGACAGCCTGGGTTCACTCCATTGGAGAATTCCTCTCTTCAAATGAGCTTCGTGTTTTATGTTTGAAAATTTTTCTTTAGACAAACCTGGTAATTTTTCAAGTTAAAACGTGTACACTTGAAGCACTTAGGAAGTTTCAGGATCCAGGTGATCGGTACATAAATCTGAGGTTATTCATGCTAAAGTCTCATATCTCACAGCACTCTTAAAAAAATAATCAAAAGCAAGTGACATATTTTTACTTGTTTTTTAAGCAAAAGCCCCCAGACTGTCAGTAATTGATTAGTATCGCTGCACATCCCCACTTTTTCCCTGGTGACACGCAGTTGTGAGGCTGTACCTGGCATTCGGCAGGCAGCTCGTTTTGCAGCAGGAGAGGAAGGCAGGGTCCATGTGGGGGCCCTTTTCTTCTCGACGGGGAGGTAGAGTCTCCCCCTGGCTGCTGCGTCCGAGGCCAGGGGCTCCTCACTGGGCCGATGTCTGTCTTACTGGCTTCTGAGCTCACACAGTGAGAAAGAGATGTAGAGCCCAGGACCAGGACCTGAGTTTGACCTGCCCTTCACTGACCAAGTCACCTTAGGATGCCTGCTTGACTTCCCTGTGCCTCTGGCTTTTCCATCTATAAAAACGTGTTAGTGAAAATGGCTACACTATGCGTGATCTAAGAGCTCCGTAAACAGTACATCCCTGCGTGACTTTCTTTGTTGGTTTAGCATGGTGGGAAGTCAGATTGCCTCAGAGCCCACCCCCTTCAGACCCTTCGGTAGGCCAGCCAGGGGCAGGATGTAAGGTTCAACCCCTCATTCCGATCGAGCTCCTCATACCCTGAATTCCAGCAAGAACTTTGGTGACAGTAAATGTACAGGAATAAGCAGCACCTCTCTGCGCGCTCTGCCCTCCCTTAGCCACCTGCTCTGAACGTCAGGGCCATCTACGAACCACAGAGCTGCATTCTTCGCTCAGGCTCTAACTTTTGAGCTGGGCGCACTGGTACTATCTACATAATTCCTCCCATCAGAGGAGAATGGGTTGTTTTATCTCTGGGTGTGCTCACGTGTGGTCCCTAGACCAACAGCACTGGCATGGCCTGGGAGCTCTTTAGAGATGCAGATTCTCAGACTCCCAGCCCAGACCCACTGAATCACAATCTGCATTTTAACAAGACCCCACGGAATTCAAATACGTGTGAGGAGCACAGCCCCCGACCACTGCAATGATGCAGGACCGCAGACCGGGGCAGAAGATCTCCCACTGCCTGGGACCTGGAGCGCCTGCCCCATAATGTGCCGCCGGGCGAACAGAAGCTCCTCTCGTGGTCGTTGTGTCATGCAGACACTCTTCAGCATCTTGTCCTGTTTTCGTCTCTACCACATGCTATGACAAGGCACAAGGTTTGGGTAGAATCAGCTTTGCGGGGCCTGAGGCTAATGGGCGCAAGTTTTTCTGAGTTGCGAACGGAGACTCGAAGTGCATCACCATGATTCCTTACATTTCTACAGGATTAAAGCTTTGCACATATCCCATCACCTGTTCCTCAGAGTACCTGGCTGTGGGAGGGGGGCAGGTAGCTGTGCAGAGAAGCGAAAGAATCTGCCCAGAGCCCCTCAGGAGTAGAGGGTGGGTGGGAGGCTGCTGGGTCTGGCTGGTGTGCACAGCGACTTACAAATTTGTGCTGCTCAGAGGAAACCCAGATGGAATTTGAAGGCCTTCTTCAACTCGAGGATCTGTGGATTCTGGAGATATTGAACAGAGGTTTGCAGCCTAATCAATACTAAATCAATTAATTTAGCCTTCCAGATAGCTCTGTGTACTCACCCAGGGCTAGAGACTCAGCTCCCGGCGTGGAGTCAGAACTGCTGATGCCCGTCACCAATCAGCCCGCACCATCGATTAAGCGCCCACTGTGGGCAGCGCCCCACGCCAGGCCCTGCAGGGCAGGGGGCAAGGGGCACAGCAAATAAATGTGCTTTTGGAACTGTGAGGGGGGATGGTGTCCAGAATGCTGTTCAATGCTCTGCAGAGAGAGAGAGATGTCCAGTAAATGTCTGCTTGAGTTTCGTGCCAGCGAAATAAATTGTTTCAACAGCTGAGTTTGTAGGCTTTCTTTTGTTAGAAAATAAAAAAACTATAAAACTCAATGAATATCCCTCTTTTGCCTCAGCTGCCAGAAAATCCAGAGTAAATCTGCCCAAATGGTGTCATCTACTCATTTCAGAAGCCGGAGAGCACCTACTACGTCCCTTCAAGGCTCTGTTCCTTTTTGTTTTGTGTTTTGGTGTGAAAATCATTTTGGATCCATTTCTGGTAATAGATAGGGCATGAAACACACTCGTGCAACTTTGAGGCATTTTCCACTTGCTTTGGTGTGGTCGAAGCAAGGCATGCGGTAATTTCCCGAGGTGTCTGAGATGGGGTCTTAGAATTGGAGTTTGGGGTCTCAGGTATTCCACTGATTTGATGGGCAATGTTGCATGAATCCTTTCTCCTTTCTGGGCCCCAGCATCCTCATTCACAAAATAGAGAGGATAGACTAGCTCCAAAATTCTGCCAAGTGAGAAGGAGAAATAGCAAGAGAACAGGTACAAGTTATTAGCAACGCAGAGAGAATGGATGGCATGAGCATACTTTGCTGTTGCCTTCAAGACGGGAGCTCTCCTGAAGCTTCGAAGCAGATGTGTAAATCCAATGAAGACATGGGGGGGTGGGGCACAGAGGGAAGAGGCTTTTCAGATGAAGCAGATGAAAGAAAAAATGGCCACCAATTCTTCCACTCTGGCCTCTGAAGCCGAGGCAGAGTCCAGGAGATATTTCTCCACTCCTTGAGCTGAGTATAGCCATATGACTTTGGCCAATGTGAACAGGAGCTTGGAAAGTTCACATGTTTCTGGTGTTGCCCTCTTGCTGCTTTTGCAACTCAGCTTCCCAGGCTGGCCTGCTAGATTATGGGAGACACATGGCCCAGTTGTCACCACTTCAACCAACCCCTAGGGGTGTGATGGGACCACTTGGGCCAGTCCCCAGCCAACCCACCTGCACGTCAGTGAGCCCGGCTGAGATCAGCCAAGCCCAACCCAGCCCAGCATTGCTCTGAAGAATTGTGATCGAAGGAAATGGTGGTTGTTTTAAGCCACTAAGGTTTGAGGTGGTTTATTACACAGCGAAAGCTAACTGCTAACACCAGTTGGGAGGACACGTCTATTTGAAGACATGAGAATCAGAACCAGCAAATCCCAGTTGGGAAGCCTGCTGGGGAGAGAAGGTAGTTGGGGCCTTTTCTCTCCATCTGTGAAGCTGGATGACTTCACACCCTCCCAACTCTTATCCTTCTCCCCATTCTTTTTTTTTTTTTTCCTCTTTTTATCCATCATGCTTCCAGCAGGGGACAGAAGCAGACGTGCCCATTCTTGGCGCTGCGCTCCTGCTAAAGGGAGAGAGAGGATTAGCTGTGGTAGAGCAGCCGGGGAACAGGACGCCCGATAGATAATTAACCCATCCTCCTACATACCTTGGCTTCCGACAAAAGGAGCTGTACAAATCGACCCAACAAAATTATCGGTGCTAATCTCCCAGCCCCTCGTCACGCTGTCCCTCTCCTGGCCAGCACCCGGCAGGGCTGTTAAGCCATCATATTCTCCCCCGCTCAACCCCCGGTCCTGTCCCCTCTCTCCTTTTCTCTCTTTCTCAAGTTGTTACCGCACAGGCATCACGGAAGGAATCAAACAGGGACAGGTCCTATTGTTCAGCAAAGAGGCAAGAAAAAAAATAATCAAAAAAGCAGGGGACTTAAAAAAGACCAGAATTATTTCTCAAATAGAATGGGAAAATCTAACATGCCTTATCACTACGGAGAACAAGCTCTGTGCAAACGCCCAGGCCCCTGACTGGCGTGCCGCTTGTTTTGAATAGACGCATGACATTGTCAAAGAACCTGCCATTGTGTGGCTGAAAGGCACTTGCAACATTGCATAAAAATCAGGCGTTCGTGTCACCCTCAGACTAGTCAAAGCTGCTGTTTTTTCTTTCTTTCTTTCTTTTTGAAAGAATAAAGAAGGAAAATAAGAAATGTCCCCAGAATAAGACCTTCAAAGCCAGATAAATGTTATTTTTGAAAGACATCGGAAACTGGGCACCCAAGCAAAGCCACGAACTAAAGAGGTATATTCCATCTGGAAAGGATGCCGGGAGGGCGACGGGGAAGTAAGAGGCCGACGTGGGGTTGGAATCACAGCTGCCCTCGGAGTTTGAATTCTTCAGGCTAGACTTGCTGTCTAGTACCTTCTGGATTTGGGCAGCTCTCTTGCTGTCATGTCTCTTCCCAGTTACCTCCACTGTGAGCTGTTATACCATTTACATGCATTGTTTCCCAAGACCCCTACAGTGTCCTCTTCTGTCACTTCTCGGGGAGGAAATGGAGTGTCAGACCCTTGGAATTCCAAAAGGATCTCAACTCATCTCCAGGAACCATGCTTGTCTCCAGCCATCCTTAAACCACGCTCAGGAACCTGGAGGGAGCTGACTAGGGCTATTCCTCGGACTCCACTCTACGCTGCAAATGGCCTGCAGCTTTCATGGTATGCCCTGGCCACCCGATGATGACGGTAGGTAAACGGTTTGATCATTCTCCCCTGAAAGAGAGAAATTCTCCTCCATAGACCAGAGATACTAGAACATAGAAAAGTCATCAGAGAGGGTGTGACTTGTTCTGTCTGGTCATCGCATCGAGAGACAACTTTCCTGGTCTCCTGAAGCTTTACTGCAGGAGAAGATGAGATTCTGGAGTCTCTGGAGAAGTTAAGAGATCCGTGCATGCACGTGAAGCCCGTACTGTGCTCTCATCGATTGCTGTCCCTTACAGTCTCACAGATTCAACATTTAAGAAGAGGGAAGGATTTAACTCTAATATTGATTTGGCTAGCTGTGCTTCCTGTGGGGGAGGGGGCGGACCGGGAGACCAGCTCTGGGTGGGCAGTCTGGCTGACGGATGCTCCCCTAATTGCAAGCTTTGATTAGTTCAGCTGCTTCTAGATTTCTGGCTGTTAACAAATGGCCCTTAGTCTGCCTGCTGTCCTCGAGAGAGGATGAGACGCTCCTTCGCACCTAAGAGCTGCCTCTATAGGGCTGTGGCTTCCTCCCACAAAGGAGTAAGTGTGGAGGAAAGAACTATAAACGCCCACCCTACTGCTCGCTCTCGGGTTGGCCATTTAACTGCCTTGTGTTGGCTTCCTTGTGGGTAAAATTCACTTTATTTATTTATTAATTATTAATTTATGAATGCCCCACATGTTCCGGAATGGATTTAAGCTGGCTTATCTGTAAAATGAAGGGATTAGACGAGGTGATCCCCTCTAAGGTATCCTCCCAGCTCTAGGATGCTCTGACAATCCTGCTTGCCACTTGACTTTGCAGAGTCCACAGCTCAATTCCGAGTTACAGGGATGCCAGCTGCCCCTCTACTGTGAGCGATTCAGAGTCACGGAGGGACCGTGGGATTGACTGCGGAGACGTGTGCTTTGCGCTATGATAACACTTGGTACTTAGGGTTTCACATCAGCAAACTAAAGTCTGGGTATTAACGAATTTTAGATTCACCTTGAATAGGAAAGAATTTATAGATTGGAGCAATTTCTAAGTAGTTCCCTGCAAATACTAATTTGTTTTAAATACTCAGCAAAATAATACAGCCCCTGACCAATTCTCAGCCGTGTGGAGTCTGTCTATCCCCATGCTATCACGCACAGGCCACAAGAGCTTCCAGTCTGAAGAGTCAATTTGGGGCACTTCATTCTAAGAGAGACGCTGACAAATGGGAGTTTGTTCTGCGGAGTGTGGTCAGGGAAAGAAAGGTGTGGAAAGAGTGCCTTATGGGGAGCAATAGGGGAAGCTGGAGATGTTTTGCTCAGGAAAGAGAAGACTTCCTGTTTGCAGAGTTGACATGATGAAGAGGGACCCGCGGGGCCACATGGCGCTGTTGGCTCTGCTCGTCAGTGGGTTGGGGTGTCCTGGGAGGTGGTGAGTTAGAACACTGCAAGTGTCAGACCAAGGCCAGGTGGGCACCTGTGTGGGCAGCGCGGCAGGAATAAATGCCCCAGTTGGCCCGTTTAGCAAACAGTTGTTGGGCATCTATCAGGAAGCAGGCTCCGCTAGGAGGCAGGTACAGCGGGAGACGCAAGAGTGAACAGCTCTTCGCTCTTAATTAGAATTCTTCTCATTACAAGCAACAGAAGCCAACTGGAAACATTGGTTAAAACTACAGGCATTTACAAAGGTGCAGGGATGACTTTTATATAAAGGTACAGACGTGTTGCTGAAGCAAGCCCAAGTCGGGTCCTCAAACACCAGGAGAGTTCGTATCTTTGCTCCCTTCTGCGTGTCTTTTCATTCTCATTCTCTCTCCTGCTCTTCGGAACTAGCTTTGTCTGCTTCTGCTGTCCCCAAAGTTGAGAACGTGGCAGTTGACATACTGTAGGCCTAACTTTCTCTCTCTCCCAGGTCCTCATTTTCCAGAAAGGGACACTAATTGGTCCAAGTTGGGCCAGTTGCCCAGCTACTTGTTACTGACAAGCATCGTTCCCGGAGGGCACTGCTGTCACCTATGGATTGTACTTAAGTTGAACAGTTGGCAGAAAGAGAGAAAGATGAGGAAAGAAAGCAAAGAATGTCTACTACAAAAGCACAGTTCTTGGACCCAAGGAGATTGTAGTCCAGAAGGGAAAGCAGACACATAAACCATAAACGCTAGTATAAGGCAACTGTGGCACATTCTAGAACAGAGATGTCTGGTCCAGATGGCGCACGGGAGAGAGGAATTCTGATAGACAGAACCAGAAGGCTTCATGTGAGAGATATAGCATTCCAGCCGGGCTAGTTGTCTTCCTTTGTTGCTGTTGGTGGTGGTAGGGGTGGTGATGACTTTTTAACATCACAAATGATAAATAAGTACATTCTTCTTCTTTAAAAAATTGACCACCTTCTCTAGTTAATTATAACATATATCCCTTTAGACTATGTATACAAATTTACATTGATGTAGATCTCATAGTATAAAATCTTATTCTGCGTATGTTACACATAAACAAAATACTATACATATTATTATTTTACAATTTCCATTTTTCACTCAATGATACCTCCTGGAAAGCCATACATAATAGCATATATTAGAATTTATCCTATTCTTTTCAACTAATGTGCATTCTTCTGTCTTATGACTATGATACAATTTATTTAACTATATATAATTTATCTATACCTCAGCTGGTAGGAATCTGGGATGTATGCCACTTCTCAACTTAAAAACGATGCTGTAACGGACATATTTGTACATACCTCTTTGAGCAATAGTGCAAGTGTTTCTCTAGATACAGAGAAGTGAAATTGCTGGGTCATAACATTTGCATACTTAAAATCGAATGGAAGTTGAAAAATTGGACTCCGAAGCAGCTGACCCAATTTGTCCTCCATCATCAGTGTGTGAGAATACGTGACACAACACTCGCACTTGACAAATACTTCCCATTCTTGTGGATAAAAAGGGGTATCTCATTGCGGCTATGATAGTCCTTTTATTGATTACTGATGTGCTGATCGTCCTCAGTTGGTCCTTCCAGATCCGCCCTCCACATTTCTCTACCCCATCCTCTGGGAAGCTGACCTGAAGGACTATCTCAACAGGCTCCTTGTCCTTCATCTTCCAGCGAGATTCGGCCCATAGGAGATCCAGAGGACAGGAGGTGAATGAAGGGGAGGAATGTGTTCCCTCTCTTCCTTTTCTGCCAGGTCCCAGTGGGTCAGGGCACGCCTGGACCCAGATCTACAGTTCCTGTCTTCAGCTCTTGCCATACAGGGCTCCCAGATCTCTACTCTCGCTCTTGCACCTTCAAGCCTTGAGGTAGTAGCAGCTTCCAGTTTAGCACATCACGTAGATCTCTGGCATTATCTTGCTACTTGCTTTATCAGTTATTGAGAGTAAGTTGTTAAAATAAAAACTGTATTTGTGGATTCCTTTCCTTCTCCATTCAGATTTGTCGATTTTCACTTTCTATATTTGAAGCTCTGTTATTAGGTACATAGACATTTAAGGTTATTCATGTGCTTGAGGGATTGACCCATCATTTAGTGTCTTTTTAAATTTCCAGTAATATTTAAGTCTCAAAATCTGTTTTTTTCTTCTGACAGATAAAGCCACACCTACTTTTTTTTCTGCTTATTGCAGTTTACATCTATTATTTTCAACCCGCCTCTGTCTTAATATTTAAATATTTTTAAACACCATACAGTTGGTTTTTTAATGCCTTTTTGGAGAGGAGGACATACATACTATTTTATTGTGGTAAATATATATATATATAAACACAAAATACACATAATATAAAATTCCTGGCCTAGGGCACTGAACCATCCCTTGTTGGCTTCTTTAAATCTGGCCCACACCTTTCTATAGTCCCTTCATTAAACTTTGCTCCAATTGCCTAATTTTATCCTCTATTTCCTGCTGGGGTCTTGAGGGATAAAACTGTGAGGTTGAGTATCTCTTCGGGTTTCTATTGACCACATTAATGTCTTCTGTGATTTGCCCGTTCATATCTTCTGCCCACTCTTCTCTGGGGTAATTGTCTCTTTCTTGTTCAAGTGACTCCTTAATTTGTAAGCAGTCTTCACATAACGTCAATACGGATAATTTCTTGTCTGTTATAAATGTTGAAAATATGTTCTCCAAGTCTATGTTTTGCCCTTGCAACTTTGTTCATGGCGTCATTGTGACAGCGAAGTTTTCATTTTCGATGTGGTTTAATTTATTAATCTTCTCGCTCTGTGTCAGGGGTCAGCACAGTTTCTGCAAACAACCAGAGAGTAAATATTTTCAGTTTACAACTTCTGCCGCGACCGCTCAACTCCACCATCATAGCACAAAAGCAGCCAGAAACAATACATAAACCACAGATGTGGCTGGGTCCCCATATTTTTTTTATATAAAAATAAGTGGTGGGCCAACCCCTGTTCTATATAGTTTGCATATTTTCATTTATTTAGAAGGCCCTCCCTACCCTAAGGTTATAAACAAATTGTTCTATAGTCTCTTCTAAATATTAGGAATATCTTTATGCTTTGGTCTTTAAGCTATTTGGGATTGATTTTTGTGACTGGTAGAATCTAGCTCTATTTTTTCCCCCTAATGAATAGTCAATTGTCCCTCCCCAATTGATATGAAATGCCACCTTTATTTATTTACCCAACAAATATTTATTCAGTGTGTACTATGTGCTGGACAAATATACGTATTTATTT
Organism: Ursus arctos; assembly: GCF_023065955.2. NCBI lineage: Eukaryota > Metazoa > Chordata > Mammalia > Carnivora > Ursidae > Ursus > Ursus arctos. Next base: position 11,996,669 of record NW_026622897.1, read on the forward strand.
CTAGAGTTGGTATTCCAGGCTATCAGCCTATTTGTCTATTTTTGAGTCAATACCACAGAATTTTACTATAAATTTATAGTACGCTTGGCATCTGAGAGGGCAAATCTCCTTTCCTTTTTCTTTCTTTTAATTATCTTGATTTTCTGGATATTTATTTTTCAATATGGATTTCAAAATTAGCTTGTCAGATTCTATGAAAAACCTTATTGGGATCTTGATTGGAAGCGCATTAAATATTTATAGATCTATTTGGGGAGAATTGACATCTTTGCAATATTGAACCTTCTCTATCAGGAGCGTGGTAAATGTCTTCATTTCTCCAAGTTTCCTTTTATGACAATAATGCCTGATTATTAGGAGAAAGAAGACTGCTTTCTCTGACTTGTCTGCTAGGTGTGTGTCAGAGTAGCCTCCGACTGACAGGTGAACTTTGCACTGTCTCAAACTTTTCCTTCCCATTTTCCAGGACCCTCTAAGGGAATCAGTGCAGAGTCAGTTGATTCGGAAGTAGAGACTTTCTCATTCTAGGATTTTTCTTTATCTCTAAGATAGAGTTTCCACTGGTAGATACAACTGCAGGCCATTTGGAAAAATCCTTCCTTTTATATTCAGTGTCAGGAAATCATGGAAAATCTTTTGGGGTCAGGAATTTAGGAGGATATGATCACACATGCAGTGTCATCAGCTAAATGTAGTGATTTAAAGATTTCCAACAGGTTGGTGATGAGTGATTACCGTGAGCCAGGAACTGTGTTAGCCGCAGGGGCACACAGAGAGAACAGTCCAGTCCCTGGATAACGAACTTGCAGTCCAGGATTGGAGGGCAGGGCTATAAGTCACCGACGCATGAACTGGTAACTGTCCTCTTAGGACAGTGCACAGGGGGCTATGGAAACGTGGTTTAGGGAGTTAGCCCACCTGAGATTCGGCAAAGGCTTTCTGGAGGCGATGATGCCGAGGCGAAGCCTTGATGAAGAAGTAAGATCAAGCCCGGCAGAGGAAAGTGGGATGGGAGCTCCAAGGAGGAGGAGAGGCGTCCACGAAAACACTGAGGTGTGGAACCTCCTGGTGTTCACAATCGAGGGATCATGAGCAGCTTAGCGCGGCTAGGGAGTACAATGCAGGAAAAGGCAGAAGGCAGGGCTCGGGAGATGCGCGGGCATCACAGAGCATCTTGTCCAGCGCTCCACAGAGCATGAACTTCTTTTTTTCCCTGTAAGTAGTTGGGAGCTTTGGAGTTTTCCTTGGAGTCTAGAAATGGCCTTGTTAGAGATGTTTAAATCACCCACCGGCTGGGCACAGATGATGGATTTAGGGGACGTAAGACCAAAGTCAAGGAGACCATTAAGGAGGGAGTTCAATAGTCCAGGTCAAAGGGGAGGCTGATCAGAACTAGGGAGGAAGGAAGGGTGTCCAGCCAGCCATGTGGCACCATGGCTAAAACACACACTGCAGTGGGAGGGCTTCTAGTAGGGTCTACTCCCTACTTCCCACAGAGATTTGGGCAAGGTGTTTTGGCTGCTCTAAGCCCCGGTTGCTCTCCTTCAAAACAGAAATAACCATCGCTGTCGCATTCATTGCCTGTGGGGACTGAACGAGAGACACGCCTGGCACAGAGCACACGCTCCGTCACTCTTCGAGGGCGCGCCGACGCCGGCGGCAGGAGCCACCATCACGGTCACGGCAGATGGCGCTCAGGAATTAGTCTGTTTGGCTTAACTTGAAAGTAAGGGCGGGGAAAAAAAGAGCTGAAAGCATTGCCGTGTTGGTCCTACAGGGGAAAGGTTTGGCAGACCAAGGGAAAGAGCACCCCTCTAGGATCTCCCACCGTGATCTCTGCCGGCGGCAGTTTGGCAGGTCAAGAACGATGGCTTTGGTGGATGGTGATCAGGCCCGTGGCTCTGGACTTGTGGGAGGGACAGTAGGTCATCCTCCTTGCCATGAATCCCAAGGGACCAGGAGAGCCGGGCCCACGTGGGAGATAGGGTGGGCTGGCAAGATGAGGCAGGCTGAATTGAGGGGCAGGGGGAACCAGGAAATTTGTCTCAGAAAACTGAGATTTGGATCTTGGCTCTGACGTAATAATCTGCTCCATTACCTTGAGCGCATCTTATAATTGCTCCATGCCTCAGTTTCCCCACTTGTAAGAAGGGAATGATAAATAACAATAGTGTGTGATAGCTTACCTCACCTACTTGTAATATGCAAAAGGAGATGGTGTAGGGAGAAGCACCATTAACCATAAAACGGCGTTTAAATGTTAGTTATTATTTTGCTAAGTGAAGGCGGGGCCCTGGGGCAAGGCTGGGGATCTGGAGCCGCTCCACACCACAGCCCAGCAAGCTTCAAGTCCAGGAAAGAATTCAATTATTGCAGCGTGTAATTCTCTGTTTGCAAAGCTCATATTGTGTATGTAATTGAATCAGAATAAAGAGATCCAAAGGCTGCGGGCTTGGGATAAGGCTTTAGAGCTGGACTCCAATGAAGCCAGGCTGGGGGGCCAGCTGGGGTGGGAGGGGGCGCTGGCTGGGAGTGAGAGGGAGGGGTGAGGGCACAGGGAGCAGAGAGCAGAAGCCCTACTCCTCCTTTTGCTTGGTTCCCCCAGGCCTTGTTCCCCAGAGACACAGAGGCATCTCCAGGTGTCCCAGCCTTTGGCCGGACATCTCTTTTCTCTCCTGCTGGCATGAGAAGGCCAAGCCGCTCCAGTCTGAAGGCTCTTTCCTCCCCACCCCAACCCACCCTCTCGCCCCTTCTTCATGGCCCATTGCCTGCTCCAACAGAGTGCCTTCAAAGCCAGGAAGGTACCTTTTGAGAAGGGATGCCGGAAGCCAGGTCAAGGGTCATGGGGTGATTTGGGTCAAGCGACGAAGGGTCCCGGTTTGCCCAGGGCTGTCCCAGTTTTGGCTTTGAGGGAAACTCCTCAATTCTGGGAACATCAGGTGGCTGACCTCCCTAATTTGGGGAGACAGTGGGTTTTAGAACCATGAACAGTGACACAGGAAACTGGGTAGGGAACTCGGGAAACCAAAAGGCCTCCTCTTGGAGCTGCTCAACCAACCCTCCGCCCAGGACCAGGCAACAGCACCCCTCCCTGGGTGGGCTGTGGAGGAGGGCAGATAGGCCGCGGCTTCTCTGAAGTCAGTGCTGCCGGAGGGCGGGAGGGAGGAAGAATCTACTTCTGTTCTTTCTGAGCTCCCCTGTTCCCCCTGCCACCCTGTCCCCAGTTCCTGCCTCATGCCCTCTCCGTCTTCTCTGACAGCCCGCCACACTCCTTCTCTTCCTCTCCGACCCTGGGGGAAGTGAGTGAGATTTGGCAGTTGGTCCAAGCCAGAGAGACGGAGGGATTGGATTCCAGCAAAGAGCCAAAAGCGGGTCGGAGACCAGCTGCCTAATGACATTTCCCGAGCACTAACGAATGTGACTCCAAGACAAACAGCCGGGCCGCGCCTAGGAGGGAAGGAGACGGGGGCTCTCAAGGGGGATGCGGCAGAGAGAGGAGGGACTGCGGACTGGGAGACAGACAGAGTGAGGAAAAAAAGCACAGCACACCCAGCCCAGTGGCCCAGAATCTCTCCCACATCTGCAGAATCAGAAACACTTATTAATAGCCAGCAAAAGGCAAAGAGGAAGTGTCTCATTGTCTGCCGCTGTCATTCCTCACTCTGACGAGCACTTAAAATGTCAAGACCCCTTTCAGCAGCTCTGCACAAGCAATCAGGCCCTCTCATCGGTCACCGGGATTTTGCAGCTGCTGCGTCGCGGTCCCCATGACTTCTTTCCACGCTGTGTGTGGAGACAAGGCATGTGGGAGCACATACACAAACACCTTCCCTGGGAAGGACAGCCTGTGTGCAGGGGCCCGGGCAGGCGGGAGAGCGCTGGGCGGGGGGGGCACCTCCTGTCTTGCCTGCTCCAGGAGGTAGGAGAAAAGGTCATCACGCGGACATTTGGAGGATTGGGTCTGGACAGGAGGGCGGACGCTAAGCACCGCAGGTCTACCTCCTCCTAGAGGGTGGGAGCAGTCAGCCGTTACGGGAAGGGGATTCCATTTGTATCTGTTAGGCAACGAAAGACTGTTTTCTGGAGGTAGGGATTCTGGTTGACCAGTGTCTCTTTTGAGGGCAAAATAAGACCAAAAGGGCTGCACTCGCAGCAAGTGGGATTTAGGTGGGATAGAAGGAAGGACTTCCTGATCCATAGTAGTAGCTAGATCCATAGAAGCCAGACTGGGCTACAAAACCCACTTTCCCCGAGAGCTTTACTTGCTGTCACAGTCCCTCTACCTGAATCACTTGGGTGGAGTCCTGGGGGCAGGGCAGGAGAGAGGAGGGAGTGCTTTCTCCAGCGGGTGGGATCTCTTATCGTATTAGTCGGCTGAGGCTACAGTAACAAGTACCACAGACGCGGGCCTGGTTTCATGGTTGCGGAGGCTGGAAGTCCAAGATGGAGGTGTCAGCAGGGCCGGTCCCTTCTGAGGGCTGTGAGGGCAGGACCCGTTCTAGGCTTCTTGCCTAGCCTCTGGTAGCTGTGCGATCACGGGTGTCCCTTGGCTCGTAGAAGCATCACACTGAGCCTGCCTCCATCTTTGTGTGGCATTCTCCCTCCGTGAGGACCTGTGTCCGTACTTAGACGAGGACACCAGTCGTATTGGATTAGGGGCCCACCCTACTAGGGTGACCTCATCTATATCTGCAACGACCCCGTTTCCACATAAGATCACGTTCTGAGGTGCTGGGAGTGAGGACTGCAACATATGAATTTGGGGAGGGGGAGGACGCGATCCAACCCCGTAATGCTTATCCATCAGGAAGAAGGCTCTCCAGAGGGTGGGTGACCCAGGGAGTCAGGAGCTAAAAGAAGAAAGAATTCCAGCATTTATTCTCCTTGGCTCCCCCGAATCATAACCCTGTTACCTGTTTCCATTGGAGGAGCCAGGACCTGCTTCTCATACCCCCACTTGTCTGTGGCCCCCATTTGTACTCTCCAAGGGCAGACAGGCCGGGGTGTGACAGCGGAAGGGAGTTCAGGGTCTCCTTCACTCGAAGGACCAGCTAGTGCCCAAAGCATCCCAACCACCGGATAACTCAAAATACACCTTCAAATTCCCCCACTGGAGGTTCTGGGAATGACTTGGTCAATCTGTTCACTTGTGAAAGGAGAGAAGGTAGAATTATTTCAGAGTCTGCTTTCTGCTGACCTGACGATGACACAGCCCGGGGATCTGGTTAATGTTCAAAGAAAAATTAGCCTGTTGTTCAACATTCCCCATAACGTCCATCCAATTCAATTAGTTAATAGAATCATGAAATGTCAGTGCTGGAAGTGTAGAGATAATTCAATCTAAACTCCTCATTTTTTAGATGAAGGAAGCAATGCTCAGAAAAGGTAAAGAGGCGCCCCCACATACAGTCAGCGTTCTGCGTGGGAACGCTCAGGTTTGAGAGCTGGCTGGTGGGAGAAGCCAGGGCCGGGCCACTGCTGGTCACCTCCGGTGGGGCGTGCTTGGCGTGTGCCCCCTCTCTGGTCTGTACGACCCCTGATATCCATAAGGCCTGGCTGTCAGTCCAGCGTGTGGCCTGGAATAGCCGAAGTTGACCAGCTGATGTGCAAAGGGACCCTATGACTTGGGCCCCACTGGCCCTGACTTTAAAGAGAGGCGCTAACACGACGGAACGCCTGTGAGTAGAAGCTAGCAGCCCACAGCCTGGCTCAGTCTTCCTCCTCCTTCCTGGCGATTCCCCGTTCCTCCAACCTCTCCCCCTCCCAGTCGCCAACTAGGCAAGGGGCCAAGAGCGGGCATTTGCGAGGGTGTGCGGGCTGCCCAGCGCAGCCTGGGACCAGGCCCATGGTCGACTGTCCCCCTGGTGACCCCTACCCCCGCCTGCTCTGTTAGGCCAGCTCTTGTCTCTCTGTAGCGTTGACCCCCTGCATCATCCTTAGCCCCTTGTGCCCGGACCTGGCAGCCAGTGAGCCGTGGGCTGGGCCAGGAGATTGGACCCAAAGACAAGCAGGGCATCATCTATCTTCACAGAGCTCCCTGGTTTTCCAAGAGGGTCCTAAGTCATCCCCCAATGCACCCAGATTTCAGGGAGGGAAGGGGAGTTGGAACAGGAGGGCAGGTTGACTCCCCCCTCCCTTCCCCCTGGAGACTGGGAGGAAATTGGATTCTCATCTCCTGATCTGAATGGGAAGGAAGCAGCGAGGGAACGGGGTTTGAGTTTCAGACGGGGTGTCACAAGGATGGGGATTTAAAAACAGGCAGCAGCAGTGTCTTGTTAGCGAGAGCCATGGTAACGGACCCCGCTGGAGTGAGCCAGCGCGGGGCCTGCCCGAGGCTCCGGAGACGCACGCAGCCTTACGCCACGCGCCGGGCCCCTTTGTTGTCGAGGCTGCTGCTGTGAGAGATTCCGTGCGGTGCGAACACAGCACACCCGAAGGCACCTGCAGGTTCTCTCAGGTGCATCCAGGCTCCTCTTCTCCCATGTTCCCTGCGCACATGTGCTCACCGAGCCCCAAGCACACTCAACAGTGCACACCCACAGTGACACAAGACACAGCCGTGGTGCTCGTACGCTCGCACGAACAGAAACACAGGTGCGTGCGTATGCATCTTTGCTGACTCCTGAATCTGCTTAAAACTACTACTACCATCGCCAGAGGTAGCTTGGGCACTTGCACCCGGGTCTCCTGATGCTTCAGCCGGGCTCCATGAACATCTTTTTTAAAGATTTTACTTATTTATTTGAAAGACAGAGCATGGGGGGTGGGAAGGGGCAGGCAGAGGGAAAAGCAGATCCCCCACCGAGCAGGGAGCCCAACTCAGGGCTCGATCCCATGACCCTGGGATCATGACCTGAGCCGAAGGCATATGCTCGAGCGACTGAGCCACCAGGCGCCTCTCCGTGAACACTTTCACGCACACGTGAGCTCACAGCTTCACCCACCACCTCTTCTGCACGTTTGCCATGCTGCACCCAGACAAGTGTATGGTTCTCTGGGCTTCGTGGATGACTTTACACAGATGTGGCCACATACCGTGTGTCTGAGTACATGCGACTGGCACGTCTCCTTCCTTGACGTGCTCGAGTACCCACATGATTGTGTTCACGTCTGCCCCCTCAAATGCATGCCCTTGGCCAAAGCAAACGCATGCTCTCACCCTTCTCCTGCATCAGGTGCTGGTTTCTCAGAGCTGAGGCTGTGCTTGTGTGCCCCAGCATGAGGACTCCAGTGCAGGCTGGCAGAGATGCTCTCCAGGGGCCCCTTCATACCTGGCGTCTCTCCCACTCCCATTCTCTCCCCTTCTCGCATGCAGCAAAGCCCGGAGTCCGTGCCTTCTGTGGGCCCCATGCAAGGTGGGGGGAAGGAGCTCCCTCACAGACCCATGGGTTCCTCAGCAGGCGAAATCGGGCAGCAATGTAGTACCAGAGCCAGTGTGTTTTTAAAAAATTGCACAAATCTCCCAAGGAGGCAGAAAAAATCAAAGCCTCATCATTTAAAATCCCCACACAACAGAAGGAGAAATAAACACGGAGCTCTCAGAAAAGGCTGAGCCTCCCCCACCCCTCCCTCCCTCCCTCCCTCCCTCCCCAGAAGAAAAGACAAACAGAAAACAAATCAAAAAACAAATCTGTACTGAAAGGAGCAATTGTTGAAAGAATAGCTCTGGGCTTGCTTCTCAGCCCGGGAAACACGCTCCCTGACCACAGGGCAGGAATGAGAAGGGACTGGGTGAGCCGATGGTCCGATGGTCCGAGCGGCAGCCCAGGCTACACCCACCCAAGGGATGGGATCCTTGTTCCCGGGCTGTGCGGTGGAGAGATCAGAGGCTTGGGAGGGAAACAGACCTAGAGCGGAGGCCAGGGTCTCTCATCCAGTGGGTGGGTGACCGGTACAGGGCACTTGGTCTCTGAGCCTCAGTTTTCCCATCTGTAAAAAGGGGAAAATGCAAGTTCCTATGTCCGAGCCTGGTTGTAAGGATCAGCCATAAAATCATTTCATAACTCTAATATGTATCTAGCAAGTGACCAAAGAAAGACCTCGGGGTTCTAGAACATGGGAGGCCTCCAAATTCCTGCCTTCAATGACAATCATTTTATGGGCATCCCCAGAGTAGGACCTGTGCCTCCACTCTCAGGGGAGGAAAGATGTCTAAGGAGAAAGGGAGACTGAGTGCCATTGGCTCCTTTATCCACACATTTGATGGCCTTGTCCTAAGACCCCATTTCCTTCCACAAGCTACTGGAGGTCTCCCTTCTCCTAGTTGCCCTTAGAAATGACGAGGTTGTTACCGTTCACCCTGCTGGGCCGTGTGTCTACAGGATCGGTCCATGATTGGGTCTGGGCTCCGAAGGGCCGCAGGTCAGCTGGAGAGAGCAGACTGAGCTAGGAAATGTTCAAGTATCCCTTATGAGACAGCTTGGGCTGCCGTAATCAAGTGCCACAGGCGAGGTGACTTAGACAACAGAAGATGATTTTCTTATGGTTCCGGAGACTAGAAGTCCAAGGTCAGGGAGCTCGCATATCTTGTTCCTGGTCAGGGCTCCTCCCGGTTTGCAGACGGCCACCTTGTCACAGTGTCCTCATGGCTTTTCCTCCGTGTGCTTGCAGAGGGGGAGAGGTCTCTCCGGTATGTCTCCCTCTACCTAAGGACACCAGTCCTGTAGGATTAGGGTGCCACACCTCTGACCTCACTTAACCTTCACTGGCCTTTCTACAGGCCCTATCTCCAACCACAGGCACGTGTGATTTCATGGGGGACACAATTCAGTCCATAACCTTCCCTGTCCCTCATGCCATCTGTCATTGGAGGTGCCCACCACAGAAAGTAGGCAAGGCCAGGAGAGGGCTGCCTGTGGCGGGCGCTTTGGTCTGAAAAAGCACAGCGCATACAGCACCACTGGGGCAAGGAGAAAGCATTCAAGGTAAGCATGCCCAGCTCGCAAGATGAGCAAAGACAGGGTCTAATACCTGGAATCTTTCCTGCTCCAAGAAGACTAGAACCCAGTGAACAGATGACAGAAAAGGCAGCCGCTGGCACAAGGAAGGGCGTTGGAAACCAAACAGGAACACGATCCTTCCCTTCGGAGAAACTAACAGCACGACCACACACAGAACATGGTGCAGGACTGAGCACGAGCCCAGGACAGGGGACAGCCTGCCCTGTCTGTCGGGAGAACCCCTCCAGTTCCCCCACCGCCCAGCACAAATACTGTCTCCTTTATAAACCGCCCTCTGCCTCCACACACACACACACACACGCATATTCTGTGCACTCGCAGTGGTTGGTGCCAACCTTTGTAACAGCTCCAGCGGTTACTTTTTCGGTCATCCCCTACTTTTTAGGATATAAGTTCCTTGAGGGCAGGACCTTGACCATCTGGTTCACAGCATTAACTCCAGCATACGAAAAATGGAGCCTGGCACGAGAGTGGACAACCAACCTGACTTGCCTGGGATGGAATGATTTCCAGAACAATGGACGTTTGACTTGTAAGACCAGCATAGTACCAAGCAAATGGGAATGATTGGTCTGGTCCCCTTGTCTGGTGCGTGGTAAGCATCTGGTAAATAGCTGATACGCAAATATTTGATAGAGCAGGAAGTGATCCAGGAAAGAATTATAGACTGGTCAAAGGGATCTAGTATTTCCTTCGGATAAACTTCTACAAGTGGGAGTACCAGGTCTAGGGATAGAATAACTTTAATGGCTCATATGTGCTTTCACCGAATATTTACTGACCACCTACTATATGCTAGAGACCACACGGGGCACTGAGGATATGAAGATGAGAGGGCCAGCTCCTGCCATCACGGGGCCTGCTGGCTAGTGGGGCACAAGCATATCCATGATACAGTTTGATAAATGCTGTGAATGCGAGACAGACCGAGTTATGGGGCCCTAGGAAATTCCTTCTGACTGAGCTGAGGGCTGTGGGCATGGTCAAGTGAGCGGCCCCAGGATAGAGTGTACTTGCAAATTACTTGAAAACTGTAGGGAACGCCAACCTGGTGGACGATAAGGAAGGAAATTCTGGACAGAGAAAACAGCAAAATCCAAGTCGTGACAACACCAGAAAACACAACATATCCCAGGACCTACGGTGGTGAGGCGATGGTGGGGTGTAGATGTGGGTGTGGAGGGGTGCCCAGAGGCTCACGGGGGGACATGAGACTGAGCGGGTAGGAGGGGCAGCCCCATAGACCGAGCCGACAAGTTCGTATTTTATCCTTAAAGTAATGGGGAGCCCGTAGCGGGTTTTAAGCCGGCTCCTGACAACATTTTTTTCAATTTGCTTTCAAAATTGTTTGTACTCATTTACAACAAGAAAACCTCATCGAAAGTTTTCGTATTCCAATTCTCCTTGGGGTTCCTCAGGGCTCTGTTCCCGTTTCCAGCACAGAATGAGGGCAGGGCAGGGAGGGAGGGCAGAGGTGGGCTCGGGCCTGAAGCCGCCATGGGTCAGTGGAGATGAACATTTTCTGAGGAGTAGGAGAGGGGATTGAGGAAGACCTTCCAGGACTAGAAACAGAAGCAAAGACTGGGAGCAATTAGAATGACGTGTCCAATCCCTGCTGCCTCCCCCCAAAGCCAAGCCACCCAAAAACCCAGATTCCTTTTACGGCCTCCTAAACAAAGTCCTCCTGGTCCCCTCACCCTTCTCTAGAGCCTCACCCTGGGTCGTGTGGCTTAGTCACATCGACCCGTGTGGGGAGATGGATACAAGTCCTTTATCCCAGAAGCGGGAAGACTCTTGAAGCCCCCATCCTGCTGCACTTGTCGACCAGAGCCCTACCGGGGTCATCGGCTACTAGCTTCTCTTGCTCCCACATCCCTAATTTCCCCAAACACACTGTGCCCATCAGTGACCCCCAAAGCTTAACCGAAGCTCTTCCTTTTGCTGGGACTGCCTTTCCTCTCTCCACCTGTCTGGCTTGCTCTGCCTTGTTCTCCAGGTCTTGGCTCAGAAGCCAGGCTCCCTGAAGCCCTTCTAGCCCTCTGGTCAGAGCTGGGCACCACCGGACTTGCACAGATCACTTTCACTGTGACATCAAGTAGGCTGAGTCGCCGTGTGCGCGCCTTTATCTCTCATTAGACTGTGAACATCTCGGGAGCACGGATCATGCAACGCTTATCTCTGATTCCTGGCACCTCCCCGGAGTCTGATACCCATAGGTGCCAACGACTACTGGCAGATACTTAACTACTATTCGGTCACAGGGCAAGCAGACTATGTGAAAGGGACAGAAGGGAGGAAGGACAGATGCCTAGCGACAAAGGACCCCGCACTGTACCCTGTCATTGGATGCGTACAAGACCTTCAGAGCCCCTGGGGAGTCCAGGAGCTACTCATTCTTTTTTCTCTTGCCTCCATCTTCTTCTCTGCCTCCTGTTATTCTTTCCCTCAGCTTTGAACGACACAAGTGGCATCCACCCCAGGGGCCTACTTGCTCACCTTTCTTCCTGCCCTGGGGGCTGGGGCACAGTGGGGACTGGGCTGGCAGCAACACGTTTCCCTGCCCAACTCTAACTCCTGTCCCTTATTAAATGCAGGGCTGATCTGGGCTGTGGGGAGCTTTCTTGGACCACCTGCTGTCTGATCAATTCCTTTTCTTTTTCTCCCCCTGGTGACTAATAGCTGCTTTTTCCTTCAGTCTCAAAGTCTCTTTGTCCCCCAGCCCACCCCCCAGGCTCCCCCTCCCTCCCTGCTCGGAGACAGGTGAGTCATGATGTCTTCTCATCCACTGAGGCACAGGGCTGGGAAGCGAGGCCAGGGGCTCCCCTCTCTGGGGAGGGGTTGCTGTGAAAATGGGAGGGATGGGGGCCAAGGGAGAGAATGGGAGGAATACACGCTGGGGCCATCAGGCAGCAAGGGAAGCTCCTAGAAACAGAGACAACATCTGAGAAGGACAGAGAGCCCAGGACAGGTAACAGAGCCTCGAGCAAGGGAGGGAGACGCTGGGAGCTGAAAGGACTGTATCAAACAAGGACCTGAGAGCAGCTTAAAGGAGGCAGGTGGCTGAGGTGGAGAACCCGAGAGAACAAAATTTCATACCTGAGAACTTGCAACTTCCCGTTCCCTTCAGAGGACAGAAAGCACCTTGGAATCAGTGCTGGGGCTCTCCCCAGGCACGCTTTGCCTATGTAGATGTGAGTGAGGGGGACTCAGGGACCCAAGCATCAGTCACAGAGCCCGGAGCCAGGCAGGGCCTCAGGATGGCTGAGTGTGCTCACGCGCATGCCCAGGGCAGGAGCCCGAGGCCGGGGGGGGGGGGGGGGGGGGTCCGTGCAACCTCCAACAGGGTGCGGTCTGCGGTCACAGATGGTACCATCACCCGGGCCCAAGCACAGGATCCGTACACGACTTCGTGACGAGGTGAGTGTCAGGCTAGGAGTCGGGAAGACCAGTCCGTGAGTCCCGACCCTTGGCAGTGTGCCTTTGAACAAGTCACCAGGTGTCGCAGAGCCTCTGTCCTCACCCGTGTTCACAATCTTAGCCCTGTCATTCATCATAATGGACACAGAAGCTGATGAAAAATGGACATGGAAGCATCCTGCAAACTGTAAAGCTCCCCGGAAACAGGAAAAGTGACTGTGTCCTTCCCAGTTCGGAGCTCACAGGAGGGACCAGAAGGAGAGCATGGTGGGCCCCAGCCCACTAGCCACCTTCTTGAGGTGGTCCTCTCCCACCTCCCACCATGGCCATTCTGAACTTCTCTGAGTCCCTGGCTCCGGGCAAACTGGGCTTTCTCTCTCCCTCACCTCAGGGCCTTTGCACGTTGCTCCCGCTGCCTGGAATGTTTTCCTGCCTTCTCTTTGCTGGACTAACTCTTCCTCTGCCTCCTGGTCTCTGTTTAAGTGTCCCTCCTTCCAAGAGGTCCTCCCAGAGCCAGCGCACTTTTCTGGAACCCTGTACTTCTTAGGGGTGTGTGTGTGTGTGTGTGTGTGTGTGTGTGCGTGTGTGCGTGTGTGTGAGAGAGAGAGAGCGAGAGAGCCCTGTCTGTGCCTGAGTTGGGGGAAGGTGCGTGTGAGTCCCCCCCCCATCCCAATTACAGCTGACTCCGGAGGCCCCAGCCCCCGCGGAGAGCCACGGGAGCGGAGTGTGGCTGCTCTGCCACCTCCCTCCAGCTGCCCCTCTCCAGACTCTTGGGGAGAAGCCACGGGAGTCTGAGGCATTTTCTGGGTCACTGCCTAGTGCTTGGGAAGCGTGCCCCCCCCTCCCCCCACTCCCGCACCCCGCTGTCTCCCTGAGTAAGCCTGCAGCCCCCACAGCAGCGCCACCTGCCCCCCCCCCGCCAAGGAGGTGTCTCTGCATGCCAGGCTGCACGCAGCACGGCATGCTTTCCCAGCAGCCCAGGGGGGAGCTGGGCCGCACGTCCTGTCCTGGAGGACATCCGCAGGACATGCAGGGGGGCGCTCTGCAGAACCGGCCTGTGCTGGGTCCCCCTCACTCAGGAAAGTGAGGCCCTCTCTCCCCTTGCTGGAAGCAGGCCGCCAGGCCCTCTCCTCTTTCAGATCTCTGCCCTGGGGCACCTCCTCCCAGGCCCCAGGCCACTCTGCTTAAAAGAGCCCCCTTCCATAAGAGACTCTTAACTCTAGGGAACAAACTGAGGGTTGCTGGAGGAGAGGGGTGGGGGATGGGGTAACTGGGTGATGGAATGAGCACTGGGTGTTATATGCAACTGATGAATCACTAAATTCTACCTCTGAAACTAATCATACATTGTATGCTAATTAATTGAATTTAAATAAAATTAAAAAAAAAGAATAAGAGCCCCCTCCCCCTTCTTACACCCCGCCTGCTCTGTGTGTCTCCCAAGCACCCCCAGAGCCCAACGCTGCCTCTTCTGGCTGCCCTGTCCACACTCTTGGTTTTGGACCCCTCGCCATGCCTGACAGTTCCCTTGGCCTGCCCACATCTCTCTAATGAGTTCCTTCATGAAAGCCTTTGCACCTGGACTGGTGACAGCAAATCCTGCAGAGACCCTCACCCAGCTGTGGTCCAGCACAGCAACCTGTTAAATGAACCAACGAATGGCAGATGTCCCCCTGCTACCTGCACCCACCCCCACCCAGCCTCCAAGAACCCCCGGCGGGGCTCCGGAAGGATAGGGTGGGAGTCAAAGTGCAGTTCAAGGCAGACGTGAGGTCTCTACATAGGATGGCCCCAAAATGGTCTGAGGACCGAGTCCGCACTCACATTTTTAAAGGTCATAAGTAAGAAAATTCCAGCGTCCCCCTCAGCGGCCTGTTTTTATGACTTACAACTCTCCCTGGCAGAAATATCTTCCTAACGTCTAACCCAAATCCTTTTATTACAGTTGGAAACTCTTTCTTCTTGATATAAAGATAAAAGATGCTTCTCTGTTATTATTTCAGGAAATCTTTGTACTATATCAGCATGGAGTGTTCTAGAACATTAATATATTAATGGGAGTGCAAAGAACACAGGGTGTGAGTCCAGAGACACTGGAGTATTGGTTCTAACGTATTACGTGGAATGGCTTTAGGCAACACATTTAACCTCCTCAGTATATTTTCACCATCTGTAAATTGGAATAATGGTGAGCCTGGCCCAGCCTACCTCCTGCCCTCACTGTGTGAATGGAAATGCATTCTACATCCAAATATTAGCTGGGACTCTCATTCTCTTCAGAGTATTTAATCCCATGATCTGAGATGATCTTTAGGTCCTCTTTTTCAAATCCTCCTGAAACTGAACCAAAGTTTCAAAAGGGTTCTTCCTGGTATTCCATATACCTGGGGCATGGGATGGGGAGGGGGTCCTCAGTTTCTCGTCCACGACCTTGTATTTGTGGCCCACCTGAGGGTGGTGGGGAAATGGTAGCCTGATCAGATAAGGGCCTTGGTGAGGCCACTTGATTTCACAGGAGGATGCCAGTGCTGCCGCCCACTTGGTTGATTTCTGAAGGACGCGTGCTGTCTTGTGTTGACAACACTCCATACCCTTACTGGGAAACATAAACTCCAACTGTCTGCTGCTGGCTGTCATGAAACCCCAAGGCAAGCAATAATATTCATGGAGGATTATCTGAAGGACGTGTGGCCCATCTATTCCTCCAGATAGTCTAGATTTTATTCAAGCCAGACCATCAGAGAGCTGCACGTCCGGACCGATGGTTTTGGCTCCTTGTGGAAGCGGATTTACTGACTCGTGTTTAGGCATACTGTTCTAAGTTCGCACGGAAGGAATGCTTGACAGGAAAGCTCAGGGCCTAGCTATTACGTTTAAAGGAAGAATGGTATTTTTTAAATTGCCTGTTAGCTTCTGCGTTCTTTTTGAAGTCCCACATAAGAAACTTCCCTTAGCTTCAGCTTCTCTGGGGAAACTGGTATAATTTTGACTAACAGACAATACAAAACTCTGTCACTGATGGCTTCCCTTTTGTCTTTGGCTGCCGGGAAGCTCAGGCTTTACAGCCTGAATTCCTGTGTTCTAGAATTTTCTACCTCTCACATTTCTATTCCTCCTCAATTTTACTTTATCCCAATCCATATTTATATGTTATTTTAGTGTATCATGATTGCAAGCTACCTCAATTTCTCTTTGTAACTGCAGAAAAGGGGAAAAGGCCGGTGACTCAGAGTATCTGGAAGGGTTGGCAAAAGGGTCTCGGCAGTGCAGACAAAGCAGCATAAACCTGCGTGTTTTTTGAGGGATGGACACCAAAAAACACATTTTCACTAATTTGTCATGTATTCATCATGATTTACTGAATGTTTGGTACGATATTCCACTCGAGGGATATAAAATCAAGTTGATATTCATTAATTTAACACATATTTAATAGGACTCACAGGGAATAGAAATACAGTGGTGAACAACACGGGTACAGCCCTCCCCCTCATGAAGCTTACAGATGGTGGGGGAGGCAGGTGATTTAAGCAAAAAGCCACCCCGAAGTGTGAGAAGAGCGCTCCGGAGGAAGCCTTAGGAGCATAATCTAATCCTGTCTAGAGTCGGAGAGGCATCCCTGGCAGAGAAGTTTGCAATGATGTCTGAAGAAGGATGAGGAGTCAGACCAGCAAAGAGGAAGAGAAGGGGAGAAGGTCCCCGTAAGAAGAAACAGCAGATCCGAAAGTCAGGAACGAAAGGGGGCCGTCCAGGGAGTGGATACACAAAGCGGTCTTCGTCCGTGAAATCAAATACTAGTCAGCCACAAAAAGGAAAACAAACTATTGGTCCACACAACCCCTAGGATCGGTCTCAAAGACGCGGCGCTGAGCGAAGAAGCTAGTCGCCGAAGGCTACACTGCACGCGGTTGCGTGGACAGCACTTCTTTTGAAGAAAACTAGAGCGGTGGAGAACAGACCAGTGCGTTTTTGGAGTTGGGGAGGGGGGCGTTTTGACCACAAACAGCAACACAGGGAAGATTTTTCAGGGGTGAGGAGACTGGTTTGTATTCCGAGTGTGACGGCGGTGCATACATCCGTGCGTGTCACGACTCACGGAACCGTGAGCCAGAAATAGACATCAACTTCACTGTTGGCTAATTTCACCAATAAAACCTCAAGTCACAAAAGAAAAGTCTATAGCTGAAGACCTCAAAAAAGAAACGGGGGTAGAGAATGGTATACAGTGGATCTCGGCAGTATCTGCGATGTTTTGTTTCTTAATAGATCTGACGGGAAAAAATCAGCCATGCTAAGGCTGTGTTTGCACATTATCCTGGTGGCAGTGGGGAGCCACTGCGAAGGGTTTTAAACAAGGCAATGGCATAACTGGATTTGCATTTTAAAACAATTCATCAGGCTGCAGTGTGCAGAGTGGACTGAAGGCAGCCTCCGCGGGGAGGCCGGGGAGGGGGAGTCGGGGAGGTCCAGGAGGCAAACGCGGCAAAGAGTAGGAGGAGGAAGAGAGACAGGTTCACACACAGCGACAGCCTCTGCCCAGGTCCACAGGGTACGCGAGGGCAGAAGGGTGCAGCCCCCGCGGTCGGAGGGGACATGCAAGGAGGCTACGGGCCAGAGGCCACCGTGAGTAGAGCCCAGTGGCATGGGCCAACCATCGAGATGGCATGTGCAGTCCCCTCCCTCGTCTGAACCCACTCGAGTCAGAGCCCTTTGGCTCTCCTAGTTAGTTGGTCTCATCTCCAGCTTTGATGGCAGCAGCCTGTCTGGGCTGATGGAAAGGCGGGTGCAGGTCGCTTCCCGCCCCGGGAGAGGGCAGCTGTCCACTCTGGGGTCTCTCTCCTTTTCCTCATTCCCTCCCATCTCCTTTCTCTTTGGGACGGGTTCAAATTTGGGAGAGGCAGGGGTGGGGGTCCAAGGGCAGAGATGGGGAGGAGGAGAGGCAAGTTATAATACTGTTTCCCACCAAGTCCTGCTGAGAAATGGCTTCCTAGTGCTTTATCTGGATATCTGCTGCAAGGATCTTATCAGACTGTAATTACCCAGGCTGGGTCTGTGCTAATTGGTTCTCTGGAGTAAAGTTACCTGCAATCTGCGTGTTACCGGTACACAGCAGGAAGTGATTTGAGCCAAGGAGGTTGTTGGTGATGACATGTCAGGGAATGACTGTGGTGGCTGGGACCATGCGGAGTGGGACCCGCCTTACAGAGAAGGAATTGTTCCATATGTCCCAATTCGAACCTGAAATGACCAGCTAGCTTCCCTTCACCTCATGCCCAGGGCCCCCTTAGAGAACAGCCAGTGTGAGAAAATTTTCCTCCATTCTGAAAAAGAGCAGGGGCGGAGGTGGGGGTGAATTGGGGAGGAAGGGAGGAGGAAGGAAGGAAGAGAGGGAGGGGAGAAAGGAAGGAAAGAAAGAAGGAAGAAAAGAAAAAGAAAGCAAGCAGAAGAAAAAATGCTCTTTGACCCCGCTGACTTCCCTGTTATGAGATTCTTAAAAATTATCTCAATTACAAGACCTCCAGCCTAGCCTCGTTACCTTACTGCCCACTTCTGTGATGTGCCTTCTGTCTCAATCTGCAACAGAAAACTTGTTTGCAAAGGCCTCTGAAAACCTAGGATGAAGGAATCTGAGGACTGACGAGGGTCTTAAAGATCACCCAGTCCTAAGTGCGTCTCCTGCATGGCCGCCTTACCAAGGGCACTTCCTACCCGCCTCAGATGGGAACTCCTGACCCAATGAGCAGCCTGTGCCACGCTTAGAATCGCTCTATTAGAGCTGTCGTTGTTTTTGAATGTTGACCCCAAACCCTTCTCCTTACAATTCCACCTGCCTCCTTAGATGACACTAAGCAAGTGTAGTATTTCTATCCTCTGAGAGCATTTCAGCTCTTTTCCCCTAAAGTATCAGAGCCCCACACCGCCACGCATCCGGTGCCTCACGACAAGATCCTGGGGGTCACACACAGTCCCCCCTTGCTTTACATCCCATGTGGATGGCGCCCTGTCAGCTCTCTGACTTCAAAATAACCTGCAACCCGTCTCTGGTCTTCTCTCCGTCCCTGCTGGCACCGCTCCGGTCCGAGGCACCGTCCTCTTGGTAAGACCACATGACAGGCCCCCACATTGGTCTTCTGCTTCTTCCCCCCACCCCCGTGGGACTCCACAATCTACTCTCCTCACAGCAGCCAGAGGAATTTGTGTGCAACTTTTTTATTATAATAAAATAAAATATATGGGGTATAAGATCTACATTTTAACTCTTTTCAAGTGTATGGTTCAGTGGCACTAAGCCCACCCCCCGTGTTGTGCAACCCTCACCAGCAGCCTCACTCCAGAGCTAGTTAATTACCTTAAACAAAAGTTCTGTGCCCACAAAACAGTAACTCCCCATTGCGCTCCCCTCAGCCCCTGGTAATCTCTGGTCTATTATGTCTCTACGAGTTTGTTCCCAGAGATACAACACAAACAGAAGCAGATAATATCTGCCCTCTGTGTCTGGCTTACATCCCTCAGCATCGTATTTTCAAAATTCATTCATGTTATAGCATCTATCAAAATTGCATTCCTTTTTAAGGCTAAATAATATTCCATTCTACATATATACCACATTTTATTTATCCATTCATCTGTTGGTCTGTGTGGTCTTAAGATGGTTACTTGATCCCTCAGACCCTTAAATTCTCCAACTGTAAAATGAAAGTTAGAATACCGTCTTATGGTTGTAAGGGCTAAATGAGATAGTATACCAAAAGCATATGATGTGCAGATGGGAAATATTATTATTATTATTATTATTATTATTATATTATTATTATTATTATTGAGTGTTACACTGTCATCTTCCACGTTTAAACCTGTGAACCCCTCAGGACCTACTTAACACCATCCTGGGCACATAGTAGGCAGTCAATAAATATTTGCTAAATGAATGAATAAGTGAAATCCAACTTGCCCCTACATGAACATGTCATTTTCCTGTTTCTACCCACTTCCCTGCTACATTTTCTCATTCTTTTGTCACTGCCATTTCTATTCTTCCAATTACTTAGTCTGGTGAACACCTAGTCATTTTTGGCCCCATCATTATCTTTATCCTCTAAATCCAAAAAATATGTAAAGAAATAATAGTCATGATACTCCCCCCTCACCCCCCGTAGATTTTCTAAGGCCCTGCCTACAGTGCCTGAGCTCTGATTTTTATCATGTGACCCAGATTCTGTCCCCACCCCACCTACCCCATCACCACCAGACTACAGCTGATTGGACCAGGAGTGGGCACCTGCGCAAAGACCAGCCCAGCCATAGGTTGGCTGGCAACCCACAATACCATACTGTAAGAGTTACGGGATGCTGAGTCAATCAGGCGCCCTCTCTCAGAAGTGTGAAGAGGCAGCGATTGAGCCTCTGAGTCACTTAGCAGTGGGTGGGCTGGAGGTCATGGCTGACTCGGAAAAGCTGAAGTTATTGAGGGACAGGAAAGAGTAAGTGATCAGAGAAAGCCAGTGGGTAGAGAGAAGGATGTGGAGAAGCTTTGTAGGAAGAAGAAGATTGGTTCTAGGATCCAGAGAGAGGGAAAGAGAGACAGCAAGAGGAACGAGCTCCATGGGTCTTCTCGGGTTTCTCAACGACTTCTACGCTCAGGTCTCATTCCCATACTCCGCATTCTTTCAAGAGCCGCCCACCCGTCACCTTTTACTTTGATCTGTGACTCACTGTTCAACAGTTTGACCAGTCCCCAAGTCATGCTTCCTCTTTGGGGCCTTGACTCCTGTCCCTTGTGGTCCATCCTCACTGCATCCATGTGGCTGTGAAACCCAGAACCCCTGGTTCTCCTGGCTAGTCCCACTGGAGGCTCTGACTCCAAAAGCCTACACTCTCCGGTTCATACCCTGTCATCAGGCTACTTCCCTGTGCAAAAGATTTAGTGGCTTCTCCGTGCTTCTTAGATAAAGTCTAAACTCAAAGAGATCCATGGCCCTACATCTTTTGTTCTCAGATAAACCTGTAATTTACCCCTCACATGAACATCTCACACCTGCCAGTCAAGACTCCTCCCCATCATGTACTTCTCCACATTTATGCTACAACTTCCCCCTTGAGTCTTGCAAAATTACCTTCCTCCCCTCTTTATTTTTCTTTCTCTAGCTCTTGTCCTCTGTTTCCCTCTTTTCTCTTCTTACCCAAATTCTACTTCATCTTTCAAGGTTTAGGTCAAACATTCCCTAACTAACCCCAGACCACTTAACTAAGTGGTTATATTTCAACTAGATTGACTTGTCCTCCCCACCAAACTCCACGCTCCTGAGAACATAGACTCTGTTCTACCACTTCTATACCTGGCGTGGCACCTAACAACGTTCCATGTTCTTAGAATTTTTTTTATTGAAAACATTCTTGTCCAAGTTATTTCAATTATAAAATTAATGAATGTGGATATAAATAGACACTTTATTTAAAGAAGTGGAAGTTGGAATGTCAAGCACATTACTGTGTGCGTGTGAGAGTGGGTGAGGGTGTGTCTTTTGGCATCCCACAAAGCATGCCGCGGATTTGGTTGTCTCCCAGTCCAACGGTTCTGGTTAATGTTATCCTAGATATTCTTCAATAGGATGTAACTTCTGAACTCATTTTTTAAAGAACTCTTTAGATTAAGGAAGTACATCAGCTTCTAGTCATACAAAGCCAATTAAGATTCAAAAAGCACTTATTAAGCATACTGCAGGAAATAAAAAAAATGATTAATAATACCTAATCTCTTCTTTCAAGATGCTCACAGTCTGGTTGGGGGATAGGCCAAACGCATCAGCGACTGTAGTCCAGGTAGGGTACGACCCGTGCCGTAAGAGAGATTGTTATTGCTGTGGTGCCCTGGTGGGTCAGAGAAAGAGGCCACGTGAGGTAGAGAAGGGTCTGCAGAGAAGCTGTAGGAAGAGGTATCTGATACAGGCAAATGAATGGCAGCACAGGCAACAGGAGGCCCGGCGGGGAACCTTAAAGGGTCCAGTCGGTACTCAGTGCCTGATGATCAGATCTCTGCCATTTGCAAAAGGGGAAAGTCCTCATGGCCAGGAGGCGTCATCAATACACAGCTGCTGAGCATTTGTTGAGCATGTGGACTTGGACATGACAGACGGGGAGAAGGCACCCTGTTGATCTATTGCTTGTCAAACTCCCTTGACAGAGAATAAACTGTCCACCTTCCCCTTCACAAAGGCACAAAAGCAGAGAGGACTGTTTCCCATTCAATGAAAGTTTGAATACGATTATTACATTTTATTAATAAATGTTATCACGTATTCATTAAATGGTGATATAAAGAATACACAAAATTCTGTTTTATTTTTATCTCATGTGGAAAACACTGCTTCCCTTCTTTTTATCCCACCTCTGAGATGGGCAGAAGCTAGACGTTTTTCTTCTTGCCTGCCATCAAATTTTAGCTTTCAGAACTAGGGATATGGAGGTACCTAGACAGGCAGAGAGAGTGCGTGTGCTCTCTATGACCACCCCATTATCATCTGATTTGATGATGGGCAAGATCTCAGCCAGTGATATGCTGAAACCAGCTCATGCCAGCTCATGAGAGCTGACGGTGGGCACCTCTTCCCAGTTCCATATTCAGTGACATCAGCTTGGCAGCTTGGAATCAGCCATGGTGGGAGTATTTACACCATGGAAACTGGCAAAAGCTACAAATAAAGGCTTTTCCTCCCTAGAGAGCCGGTTAAATATTTACCAGTGGCTCTGACATAACAGAAGAGGAAACAGAAGCAGAAAAGTGAAGTAACTTGTCCAAGGTCATTCAGCCAGTTGGTCAAGGAGCCAGTACTCGCCCAGTCACCTGATGGCTATGTGTTATTACTCTTTTCGCTGGGAAGCTGCAGTTCTGATTAGGATTTAGAGGATGCTTCTAAATACATAAGAATGTAGACAACAGCACAGATCATACAAAAGAAACAGATGCCATGGTCTTCAAGTTAATAGCCTGCCAGGACTAAAAGAGGAGCATCCAAACTTCTCTCCCCATATGGCTCTTTTGTACTCCCTCCCATACTCTGACCCTCCTCAGGGGAGGGGTTCCTGAGAGTAAAGTAGCAGGAGAGGAAATTTCCATTTCTTCCAGCTTTGCATTGGAGGGAGTGATGGAAGGCATTTCTCGGCCAAGTGCCTTGATGCTTTGGACTCCACATTGCTCTGTAATTAGTGTCTATTTGTCTCCTTAACTTAAACTGGTTTTTAGCAATTTAGAGCCAGGGAGCCCATGTTATTTCAGTGAAGTGATAAAAAAAAATGGATACGTAATTGAAATCCCATTCTACTCCTCTGGGAACCTGGTATGTTGCTTCACTCGGCTGAATGATAAAGACTCAGGGCCCTGATCACAGGCAGATAAGTAGGCTGGTTGATTAGGACGAATCCCAGAGGCAATCCCTAATCTACTAGTCTGTTTGTTAACTATCTGTCTTTTTAGGATATTTGGTTTGCATAATATGATAATATAATAATGCACAAGCTCTTTAAAGGTGGAAATGAACCCAAATTGTGGACAAAACAGCCACAGCTGGTATCCGCCCTCCCTGCTGCAACAGATCAATTATCAATTAGCCACAAGTTTGTATCGAGTACTTATTGTTTGCACAGCACTAGGTTGGGGAAGAAAAGGTGTCAACTGTCCAGTTCCTGGCCTTTAGGAGCTAAAAAAGGCAATGAGGCATACCCACAGGAAATTAATAAATGCTGTGAGAAAGTGAATGTTTTGGTATGAAATGTGTGAATCAGACCGAAGGAGCTGCTGTAACAGGGAATCTGGGTCTTGGCCGAGTGGAGCCATGCAGCTCCACAGAACCTCTCAAGCCTCCCGAATACTCCCTCGTAAAAAGCACTGAAGTCTCTGGCCCCGTGTCCACCTCGGTGGTGAAAAGGCATCTTTGCCTGTCCCGCGGGCACATCCAGAGCCCCGCCGGTTCCTCCCTGCCCTCCGACTTTCCTGCCTGCATGTTTCTATTCCACTGCAATAAACACACCGAGAATGGCCACAATCCCTGAGCTCCGAGGGACGCCAGACTCCGTGC
Organism: Ursus arctos; assembly: GCF_023065955.2. Lineage (NCBI taxonomy): Eukaryota > Metazoa > Chordata > Mammalia > Carnivora > Ursidae > Ursus > Ursus arctos. Next base: position 12,020,118 of record NW_026622897.1, read on the forward strand.
CAGGCGCCCGCCACACGGCGTTCCAATGTCACTGCCCCCACACACGCAGAAGCACGTTCAATAAAGAAGCGAAGTGAGGTAAGGCAGAGAAAGACAGATACCACATGGTAACGCTTCCCCATGCGATCTAAAGCAAAGGCCAAACTCCTAGAAACAGAGCACAGAAAAGTGGTTGCCAGAGGCTGGAGGGCGGGGGGAAGAGGGGGAGGTTGGTAAGAGGATGCAAACATTCAACTATAAGATGAACAAGGTCCAAGGATCTTGTGTATTACGTGGTGACTATAGTTGGTAACACTGTGTTGTGTGATTGAAATACGCAGAGAGCAGAACTTAACTGTTGCCACCAAAAGAAAAAGAGAGACAAAGACAAAAAGTGATGGATGTGCTGAGTAACAAGATGAGGGGAGGTCTTGTCATGTGTATGTGTATATCAAAGCATCCCAGTGCACACTTTCATTGTCTTACAATGCTGTTTGTCAGTTACACAGGGCCTTGTCCGGGGTCACCCAGCTAACACTCTGACTCCAAAGTTCGTGCTTTCCCCATTGATCGTACTCAGGTAATACACGAATTCCCCAATCTGCTCACATCCCAGAATATGCAGGTGCCTGACCCCTACCCCATAGACACTGACCCTCAGGATCAGAAGCCAGGCATCTGATTTTCTAATCAACTGCCCAGGAGACGCTGCCCACCAGTGCCTGACAGTAGGTGCTCTTAGCTGTTTATATGCTTTCTCGTTTCCCTTCCCTCCCAACTCCAAGAGCACCTCAAGGTCAGAGATTGGGTCTGAGTTCAAGCACCCAATGCACTTGTTGTGAAAATGCTGAGTAACGTCGCACGGTTTGACTGTCTTTGCTGGTATTCCGCAGGTGGGAGGCTGTCACACCTGCTGCTGGTTCCCGAGACTCCGCTCACGTCGTGCCTCGGGGGGCCGGTTTGCAATATGTGCGACATCCCGCATCTGCAGCGTGCTCCCAACTGCCTAGGTGGGGCTCCCTATCTGCTGGCTCCCCTGCTACCTGCCTCTCCCTCGGGCGGGGAGTGCCGGCTCAGGGAAAGCTAGCCGAGTGTCACAGAACCGTAGAAAGCATCACTGGGAAGGAGGCGGCACACAGCCTCAATAGGACTTTCCAAAACAGCACAACGCGGACCACTGGCCAATTGTCGCCGTGAGGCTTGGATGGCCCCCCAAGCCCCGGTCTGTGCGGAATTACCATGTGAGCGTCGCAGAGGCACAATGCTTGGCAGGGAGGAACCCAGGAGCCTTGCTGACAGCATCAACACCTACAGGACGTTCCTGAAGGCTCTGCAACGTTTGGGCCAAACCGGGTTAAACAAAAGCAGTTCTCCCTCTCACGGGCCTTTGAAGAGACGTGTTATGCTGACCCACACTCTGATTATCTTTCTATGTTACACAGCATCCCTCAAACTTGGTCTTGAACTCTTCTTTTTTGGGAACTCTTTTCTTTCTTGAAATGCTTCACCAACGTTCCAAGGAATACTGAACAATCACAATCTGGTACGATTCTCTTTGCTCCCACCACCAGCGCCCATTTTGCAGGTTAAGAAACCGAGAATCCCGAAAGGAAAAAGGGGTTGCCAAGACCTCACCGCTGGTGAGTGCCGGATGCGGGCCTGAGCCTCAGGGACGCTGGGTCACTCCTGCTCCCAGGAGCTCCCCCGAGGTCACCCCATGCCTGCATGACGGTCCCCGCAGCCAAGATCCATGCCAGCAGCTTCAGACGTCAAGCTTCTGGGGAGCATCCTCCCTGCCGTGTCCCTGCTCAAAGGTGGGAAACGGGACGAACATCCATGGAACACTCGGTCCTTCACTTTCTACAGCTTGCCCAGCTGTTCACATGCTGCACTTTCCAGAGCCTCCCCACACCCCGGGGGGAGAAACACACAGGACTCGGGGGTTTCAGGGAACTGGAGGCTGTAAGAGGCTACGGAATATATCTGAATCGTTCCACTGATAAAATAACAGACCTGGGACTCGAACCCAGGGTTTCCAACCTATTCGCTAACCGACGCGTCTGCTGCTGATGCCAGGATGCTAGCTTGCAGCTCTGGGCATGGCACGTGAACACTCCACAGGGCAGGGCTTGCTACCCTCACCGTCCAGGGACAGGGAAGCGGAGTGAGCGATACGTTCCCCCTGGTGTGGCTACGTGTCTAATTCCTTCTCAGGGCCTTCTTAAGCCCTTGGCCTCAATTATGTTCCACGACCAGCAAGTGACACAAATTAATTATCTGCTGGGAAAAGAAGGGCTTTCTTTTATCTGTTTGAAAGTAGTCACCTTCTCGTTTCAAGGATTGGCCTTATAAATTCCAGGGAGGGACAAAGAAAATGGTTGCCGTAGGAAGGAGGGAGGGAGGGAGGGGGGGAGAAAGAGAAGAAAAGGGAAGAGTAGGGTAGGAGGAGTGGGAGAGGGAGGGGGTGGAGGGGAGAGTGGGGGCAGAGTGTGAAGAGTCAGCGCAATGTCAAGGACAGTATGGAAGAAGAACTTCAGACACTGGTGGGGCCGAAGGGAGGGTGGACGTCAGGACCGGCTGCAATATTCAAGTGAGCATAGAATCGTTCATAAAGTGTAAGCTCCCCAAGGAAAGGAAACATCTTTGGCTCACCATGGTACCCCAGTGCCTAGCACGCTGACTGGCACACAGTGGATGCTTGGTAAACGTCCATCTGTTGTGGGGCGCCTGGGTGGCTCAGTCGGTTAAGCGTCTGCCTTCAGCTCAGATCACAATCCCAGGGTCCTGGGATTGAGCCCCGCTCCAGGCTCCCTGCTCATCGGGGAGTCTGCTCCTCCCTCTTCCTCTCCCTTTGCCCCTCCCCCTGCTTGTGCTTGCTCTCTCTCTCTCTCTCTCAATTAAGTAAACAGAATCTTAAAAAAAAAACAAACAAAAAACCAACATCCATCTGTTGAATGTATGAGTTAATCAGGAGACGTTGGCCAAGCAAATGGAGCAGGAAAAATCACTCAGGGAAGAAATGGCCGTGTGAGCAAAGATGGTTGGAATGACCAGCAGTGCCTACAACTGGAGCCCCTGTGTGTGTGTGTGTGTGTGTGTGTGTGTGTGTGTGTGTGTAGGGACGGACAGGCAGATGCAAGGTGGGACAGGCAGGCAGGAACTGAAGATTGAGCTGGGCTGTGCTGGGGGTCCTTGATCATAATGAAATAATAGAAAATTCCTTTTACATATAAAATTCCATTTCATCCTCAAGGTCACTCTGTGAAGGATACAAGGAGGCTCCAAAAGCTTACAAGATCACAGAGCGGGAACCAGTGCCTGATTGTGAACCCAAACCCTGTGATCTCTCTGTGACAGGTGCTCACCCCTCCGGAACCTGCTGTGTGTGGGGGGGGGGTGACTCCCACACCTTCGTGTTTACCTCCAGCCTCTGGGCTGGGTTCAGAGCATGGACATGTGTTTTCATGGCAAATCAAGATGGCAAATATGCTAAAAAGAAAATCCGTATGATTCACTCCGAAGGCAAGCAGGTGGTTATTTATACCATCAGCTGCTCTTGCCAACTCCCCGTGCCCTGCAGCGACCCTCATTTGCTCAGGGATGAGTAATCCAAGGGTAGCTATACACAAGGGGATGGGAGCTCTGTGTCATTTCCCTTGTTGCCCCAGGATAAAGGGAAAGAGAAACACCCTCCATAAGCCCATAGACAGGCCTAGGTCCCAAGGACTGGGCACTCACTCACGCGTGCCCGCCAAAGAGTGTGCTCCAGATAGGATGCAAACGGCATGAGGACACAATCTCTGGACTCAAGAAACCTGCACCCACACGGGGTGGGTTGCCAAGTGGCACCAGGAGAACAGAGCACATGGGAAGGAATTGTACTTCACGCCTGCTTCCTGCTTGGGCACGGGATGCAGCAACGCAGGAGGGCCCTGAAGCTAGCCGGAGCTGGATTTCATCCGGGCTCTGCCCCTAGCCGGCTAAATGAACTCACCCCAGGACACCAAGTGCACACAGAGGGCTGTCCAGTTCCACACCGAATCTCACCTGAACCGCACGGTGCTAGGAGGTAGTGTGGGAGCAAGCACTTGTTGCAAACCCATGACCGGGCTGCAGAAACCGAGAATCACAGAGTGATTTGGCTAAAGCCACCCAGAAATCAGTAGATGTGAGACTTCCACACTCAGGAAGCCCACGGCCTCCCACGGTGCTGCACTGAGCAGGAAAAGCCCAGTTCCCTGAGCTACACTCACCAGGAATCTTAGCAAGAACCAGATGGAAACGAGGGTATGGATTTTAGATTCCCGAGGCCTTGTGCCAAGGGGCCTGGGGAGGGGGAAGACAGAGCCTCATTAACACAGAGGTGGGGACCCCAGGACTCCTGGGCTGCCTTCCCAGCTTCCTCGGATCCTTTGCCCACTGCCCTTCTCCCTCAGGTTGCTGCCTAATTATAGAGCTGTTGATGCAAATTATTCTAATAACTGGTGCTAATTTATACACATTTACATATAATTTGCAATTCATTTGCTGTCCACATTTCGTCAAACCTCACTAATTCAGACCAGAGTGGGGGAACCTACTCTGAAATGAAGAGTCTAAAATATAAAATAATTCACTAGTTTATCACCAGAGAGTTTCCTCTAGAATCAAGCATGCAAGGTAAAAATAGGTATTGTCAAAATGCTCCTTGAAAATCCTTAAAATCAAAACATGGGCTCTCAGAAGCTCAAAAGCCAAAAATTAATAAATTAATGGATAAATAAAAGCCTCTCTCTCTCTTCCTCTCTCCCTCCCTCTCTGCCTTTCTGTGATGGAATTCAGGAAGCTAAAGTTCAGTTATGTGATGTGATTCCACCTACTACCTCCATCTGAGCTAGTGAAATTTTCCGGGTGCAAAATTCTCAGTCCCTCAAAATATGTACAGTGGAATCACTTAACGGAGACATAAGAAATCCCAAGGTCAACCGAGCCTGGACAGATGTGGGCCGTGAAGTTCATGAACATGATGTGGGGGGCACAAACGTGACCACAGGGTTTGCGAGGGATACACTGGATAAGGACATTGCAGAAAGAGGTACTGTGTTAAAAAATAATAAACACACGCACGCAATAACACATTATGCATATATTGTCTGAGGCTGAGAACCCTAGAAGCAGCTCCTGGGTAGGGATTCTCGCTCTCATCTCTGGGTAGGGATTTGCTGGAGAAAGCACTCTTGGGAGAAAACAGGAGGGGTGGAGAAGCTACGTAAAAACATAGTCTCCGGTGGGCAGTGGCTCAACTGAGCCCTTGGGGAGGCTCTAACCCAGAGCACTAAATGGACCACAGGGTCCGTCCCACCTTGAGCACCTCGGCTCCCCGTGCCGGTCAGTCGGTGGCTGAGAACAGTGCCTGGGGGAAGGGGCCTGTCTCTCCCAGGTCAGCTGATCACCACTCACAGCAGGTGAGGGGTGTCTGGGTCGGGCACCGACAGCACCTATTACACTCAAACTCTGCACAGCACTGATCCACTTACGTCTCCCATTTGGCTTACTCCCTCCAGATACAGCATCTCCGGGATTCTGAGAGTTCGTGTTTCCTGGAAAGCATCCAGAAGGAGGGTTAGTAGAATGAACCACAGCCCTGCTGCCCATTCCCAAGGTCACGACCACTATTTTTATTTTCCGCCTCCACCACCCATTCTAGATACCCCTCGCATTTAGCTAGTGCTTCCACCGGTTTAAGGGACTTGCCTGGTGCGTTGACCAGGCAAGTACCGTCCAACCCAGGAGGCTCCTATTGTCACCGGATAAATGGGTTGTAGCGGAATTGTCAACTGTGGAATATGCTGTCTCCAAAACCTTTTGCCTCTTTCTCAGGGATCGGGGGTACAAAGAGATTTTCCTAGGCCATTAGTCCCCTAGAAACGTCAATGATATGGCAGAATCCTAAGTCTCTAGGGTTTATTACCAGCCCTCTGGAAAGCATGAGTCTTTCCATGGCATCCAGAGTATCTTCTTCTCATTGGGTCCAATTAACATGATGGCGTCAACGGAGGGGACCATTCTGACATTTTGTAGAATGTCCAGATAGTCTAAGCTACTCTGGACTATATTATGAATAAAAAATTAACAATCTTCCAGAGATAAGATGGTGAATATAAACTATTGTCTGTTACATATAAATGCCAACTGCATTTGATCCTTCTTGCTTATGGGTATGAAAAAAAGAATGAACTCACCAGATCGATAGCTACCTGACCATTATCGAGGACATGTTCATCTGCTCTAGTGTAAATACAGGATGAGTGACATAGCGGCTACAGCTGGGATTACTACTTGGTCAAACTTGCCAAAATCTGCTGTTATGTCAAATCTACCTGAGTCTTGCCGGGGCCAGACTGGCGAACTATATGGGACTATGACAAGGAGCCATCACCTCAGCACCCATTAAACCAGTTAGGGTGGCAGTAATCTTCCTCACCCTCCCTAGAATGTGATATTGTTTTTGACTTATTATCCTGGTGGAGGGAGGGAACCTTCAAAGAGTTCTACTGGCCTTTCCTATTCAATAGTTCTTGCTCTATAGGTCAAAGAACCAAGTAAAGTTTATATCTTCTGCTAACTACACCCACTCCAGTTATATTTCAGCAACCAGGGAAACGACCACCAGGTGGATATTTTGAGGAACACCTGGGCCAGAACTCCATTTGTTACATGGCCCCCACAACCTCACAGGGATATCATAATTGTGCTTTATTTCTCGGCTATCAGCGTCAGTTCGGAACTTGTCTCAGCAGAACTCACAAGGCTCTGGGTATCCCTTTTCCCTTGTGCCTGGTTATGCAAGTAAATAATTGCAGGCCCTTTGGGGAAGAACTGGAGAAATCATTAGTGTGATTTCACACTTACCACTGTGTTGCATGACTCAGCCTCTACTTTAGTCAGTGTGTTCTGGGTTTAAGAACTAGTTTAGGTCTGGAAACTAGGCAAGGGGACAGGACTTTCTATTGGAGAGGCTGAACTTGGCCTTATGCTCATCCATGCTTGATTTCTCTTATATATGTGTGTATATATATAATATACATATATATACACACACACACCTGTGTGCGTGTGTGTGTGTGTGTATTTATCCAAGGCCATGTATCCTTGCCGGCTGCCCATCTGTCTGCCTCTAGGAACACCATGATCTTCGTACCATTTCCAGAAGTCCCAGCAGGCCAGGCTATCCTGGCTCTCATGCCAACCTTGTTGCCCATTACGGTAATTATGCTCACTTTGCCTCTGACAATTATGCGACCACCTGGCCTCTGCTCTTCTGGGACATCCCCATTTTTACTAAGGAGCCCAGTTCCATAAAAGAGTTTCCACCAGTCCTACCACTGAACCTCTGGCGACGTTGGTACCCCCATCACCTTAGCAATCAGCGTGTCATCCAGTTCCCCTGAGGAGTGTGGTTAGTCGGATTTTCCAGATTATATCACAGACCCACTCGAGCATGCCCACTTCTCTGGGCCTTTGGTCTCTTCCTACCTGTTCGCCATGGCAATTCTGACAACGCTGTTTTGTTTAATGTGGGCAATTGCTTTAGCCAAGCTTTCAAGAGCCATCTCAGCAGTGCATTAGAACCAGATCTGAGGGCCCTTGCCAGGGCAACATACCTTGTGTCATGGGAGAGTGCCCTGTATTGGAAAACTGTCCCTATCCAGCTTTGTATTCTGGTCCCCTCCCTACCCAGGCCCTTCTGACCCCATTCCTGGTTCCTGCCAGGTCCTGTAGCTCTGGGTGTGATCCCCTAGTCCCTTAGCAGGTCCACCACTTCCCCAGTCTGGCTGTGCTGAGATTGAACCCGGTCTGTGGTTCTGGGGGCCAAAGGGGAGGTGGGGCAACCTCTGCATCATCTTCAGGCAAGTAGGAGCTTCTGTCCTTTAACATGGGAGAGCAAGCCATTTGGCCAGGCTCAAAGGTTCAGGGAATTCTAGAGAATCATTTCTCAGGGACATCTATCCAGACAGTCACATCCCAAGTATAGGGCCCCGCTCTCCGCATGGGTGACTCATCTTGGCTGAGAATTCATTCCTCTTTGAAGTTCTGTCACTCCCACAATTAAGCCTTGTGCTTGGTTTTTAGCTCTGTTTGCCTCTGGCTGTAGGAATGGAAGGTCTCCTCCTTAAATGCATGACTTTGCTTTAAATTGTTAATTAATAGATTTGAGGCTGCCATTTTTTCTCTTCGGCAAATCAATGGTGCTTAGTAAAGGCCACCCAATTCTACAGTCTTCACAGTTGTTATTTTCCTTGTACCTTCCGTTGCGGATTGAAGTGTGTCTCCCTCAAATTCATAGGTTGAAGGCCTAACCTCCAATGTGACTGAATCTGGAAATTAGGGCCTTGAAAGGGGTAATTAAGATTAAATGATAGTAAGGGTGGGGCCCCAATCCAAAATGACTTGTATCTTTATAAGGACAGAGACACCAAGGACACACATGCACAGAAAAAAAGTCATGTGAAGACCCAGCAAAAAGGTGGGTGCCTGCAAGACAAGGAGAGAGGTGTCAGGAGAAATAAAAACTGCAGACACCTTGATCTTGGACTTCCAGCCTCTAGAAGTGTGAGAAAATGAATTTCTGTTGTTTAAGCCCCCCAGTCCCTGGTATGTTGTTACGGCAGCCCAAACCCCCCCAAGACATTGAACCAGCTAGTATGTCATCTTCACAGCGCACCTAGGTAGAGATCTCAGCAACCACACAGCCTGTTGGAGACTAACAATAATTCCACCTATGACCCACAATGTGGTCTCCATCGCAACCCAATTCCAGAATCCCATACGTAGCGCCTGCTTTTGTTCTTTGTTTGTTTGCTTGCTTGTTTGCTTTTTTAGGACTAGTCTTGATAGCAAATGTCTTAGGTCAGACTCTCCAAAAAAGCAGAGCCTATGATAAGAACTTTCACTGAAGTTATTTATTGGGGAAATACACTCAGAAGAGGAGGACTGAGGAAGAAAAACTGGGTGAAGGGAAAAAGCTAAGCAGGAATGTGCACTTGGCTGAAAACAGTCTTCAGTCTGATCTTCTGGGGGAGCTCAGACTCCCCAGAATAGTAGAACAGAAGTGGAATAGTAGACAGTGGAATAGTAGACAAATTCTACCACAGAGTTTGTCCCATGTTGGGACAAGAAGGCTGCCCATTTACCCCAGTGCCGTCAGTCATTGTCTGAGGTCTGCCACTGGGGAAGGGAAGGCAGATACAGCCTCTGGGATAAAGCAGCTTCTGTTTGGCTAAAGGGAATTTTCCAGAAAAGGGTGCAAGCTGTGAATTATTATGAGCCAACATTTCCAACAGCTGGGAGAAGGGTACATCAGCCAATAAAGGGGAACTGGGTGGGGCACCAACAGTATTGATAGGTAGGTAGGTAGGCAGGTGGGTAGATGTGATAGATGATAGATAGATAGATAGATAGATAGATAGATAGATAGATAGATGATAGATAGATAGATAGATAGATAGATAGATGATAGATAGATATGATAGATAGATATGATAGAAAGAGAGAAACAGATATGGTAGACAGACAGACAGGTGATAGCTTGTAGGTAGATAGAGTTTTGTAGCAGTGACTAGAGCATAAGTCTGGAAAGAATCGAATCAACATATCCCTGCTAGATGGAAAAGAGAAATGCCCTCATTGCCTTATGTCCCTCCTACAGAGCCTCTTTGGGCAACACACTATAGCACACGGATGATGATGGCCAGAATGGACACTACAGTAACACACAGGAGGGTCACTGTCAGAGAGTGAGTTGTCCAGCCATCGGCACGCAGGAAGCACATCTGGGAGTAGTCATGGGCCAAATTTGGGTGGTAGGAAAGGGAGGGAAGCAAGACCGGGCCAAGAGAGGGGTTAGGCTGCAATGCAGTCTCATTAAAGACCGCAGCCAACTCCCCAGGAAATCGAAGCTCGAGGGGCATCTCAGACTTGTACCAAACTGAAATGAAGGGCCCAGGCCTTGACACCCTTGCACGGGCCAATCATTGGAGGCAGGCGCCGGGCGAATAGGGCATGACTCTGGACAAGTTGGCTCTCTTCAGTGAGAGACATGTCTAAGAAGGGTTAACAGATAGGGACTGTCTGCTGACAACCCTCTCAGCAGCTAGCAGAGTAAGCCCTTCAGAAGGTTCTGGGCTGCAAAGCACAGCGTCCACTATAATCAGGTAACCTAGTCTGAGGGAGAGGGGAGGTTTCCATGACAAGATGGCATATGAGCTGGGTCTTGAAGGAGAGAGGGAGTTCGTTTGGTTGGGGGCCAGGCACGGCCTGCTCAGTTCTTCAATGCCAGATTAGGAAGTACTCAATTAGGCTGTTTTACGCTGAAGACTTTTCGGGAAAGAAGCAATTAGGAACCATTAACTAGGATACCTGTTCTCTCTCTTTTGTTTTCCCTTTTAAAAACAAGCTGGAAAATATGCCTTAATTAACCCGCTTTTCATTTGGAAGACAGCAGCAGTGCCTCTGAGCATGTCAGCCTGCTTGAAGATGAAATGGAAGAGAGCTTGTCAAACATCTCCCTACAAGGGCAGGAAAGTGAAATCAGGAGGTGAAAGGTTGGGGAGGAGGATTGCTCAGACTCAAGAAACTATCTGCAAGGCACTAATTGGGCTGCCAAAATGTGCTGGGGCAAAGAGGAGAAATGTGGATAAACAGTTCTGCAGCAAGGGGTCAGTGAGGAGGCTGGGGGCATGGGGAGGCGCAGCCAGGACCCCCTTCCCCACCCTCACCCCTCAAAGCAAGGGCCTGAGGATTAGGTGAGGTTTCAGAATTAGGCTGGGCTAGCTCACGGGGCCAATGATCATTGAACTCCCTATTTCAGGCTTGGGTCTGGACCTCATTTCTCTCCCCATTCCACCTACACCCTGCTCTCTGCAACATCACTCTGGGGGAAATTGCTGGTAGGGAATGGGGAGAGGGGTGGAGATTGCTAAGCCTGATGTTCTCAAGTAGGAGGTGAGAAGGAAGGTCAGGGAGATAGGCTGCTGGTGCTCTCCAGAGGGCAAGGCCAAGGTCACAGAAGAAGGAGAGTGACAGGGCAGGCAAAGTAGGTCTCACTCTCAGCTTTGGGGCAGAAGAGAAAGCTGAGGGTGGGATCAGGTATGTGAGGGTAAAGAGAGGCTCTTGTTCCCTGGCTCATTCTCTCCTTGCTGTTCCCCTGCTTCCCTTCTCAGCAGAGCTTCCCTAGCAAATTAGGGGGGGCTGCTGCCTATCCCCAACCCCACTGCTCCCCACTGTCATCCTCTGGCCTCTGCCCAAAGTGAGTCCCCAGAAGATAGCAGGCCAAGCTAGAGATCTTTTGAGCCTCATGGCTAATTCAACTGTCGTGCTCCTCCCTGGTTCCCTGCATGAGGGAACCCCCGCGAAGCCAAGAGGGCATCTCCCCGATGGCCTGAACGTGCTAGGACAGAGAAGCTCCATCCAAGGGTCTGGTGTCCTTCATTCATTTATTCACCCATCCCTTTGTGCATTTATTAATTTCTCCAACATGATTCCAGCACCTGGTGTGCCAGGCACCATGGCAGTGGGGGGGCAGAGCCGGAAGGCAGCACGCATACTGTCGGCCGTATCATGCTGCCAAGCGAACGGAGCAATTAATTCTTCGGTAGGGCAATGGAGAAAGTTTGATAGGAGCTGGGGCTTTCAAGGCTAAGTAGGCATTGACCAGACATTAAAGGAGATGAGGAGAGAGATTCCAGGCAGCAAGAACAGCATGTACGAGGGTAGAGAAGCATGAAACACGTGCCAGGTATGTGATGAGAAAATGGTGAAAAATCCCCTAACGTTAGAGTACGGTCTGTGTGGGCAACGGATGGAAGGTGATGGTGGGAGGCTGTCCATGCGGGCCTTTTGCCATAACATGATACCCCAGGCTGGGGGGCTTACACTACAGAAACTTCTTTCTCACAGTTCCGGAGGCTGCGGGTCCGAGAGCAAGGTGCCAGCCAGGTCAGGCTCTGAGTCCTCTCTTCCTGGCTGGCAGGTGGCTACATTCTCCCTGTGTCTTTATGCGGCCTTTCCTCAGGGCGTGCATGAGGACAGACAGATGGAACAAGCCCTCGGGTGTCTCCTCTGATAAAGACGCTAACCCCATCACGGGGACCCCATCCTCATGACCTCCCTAAGGCCCCCCTCTTCAAATCCCAGCACCTTGCGGGGAAGGGCTTCAACACAGGAATTTCGGGCACTGAGCCCAGAACAGATGTGGAAAGACAATGAAGATTTTTAGGAAGATTTTCTGAGAGTGGAACAGCTCAATGGGAATGTTGAAACACACCACCCTGCCAGCAGAGGCAGAAATGAAATGGAGGAGTGACCGTGGAAGGCAGATACAAGTTGAGAGGCTGTTAAAATCGTCAAAGCAAAAGGTGAGGAGGGTTTGGCAGGGAATTCCAGCAGCGGATGGATCTCTGTCAAATGAGTCCAGAGTGGGATCTGAGAGATTCTGTGGCTGTCCTCAGGCTGGGGAGGGGGGGAAGGCTGGCCACGATATCCATGCTATAGTCAGAAAAGAGGTGTTCAACTCGGGACATTCCCTACCCTTGCATTCATTACTTGGCCATTCTCCCTCCGGGAGGAGAGGCAATGGGCCCTTTGGGAGCACGAATGGCAAGGCACCTTATGGCCTGGACTGTGGCCCTATTAGACGACCTCTGATCTGTGACTGCCCCCTCAACTCCTTGCAGGCTGTCACAGGCTGAGCTTGAACCTTGGGAGTGGGAATGAGAAGAGATGTTCTCACCGAAATCATAGAATTAGCACTGACACGTTCCCGGCAGACTGGCAGCGGCCACCCGCCCACCTGCTCCCCAGCCTAATACCTGGATCACACACACGGTGACTCCCTTAGGTGGCCGCACATCCTGTTGACCCAGGACAGCGCCAGGTTAAACATGCTGTTCAGGCATAATTTTAAACAGTCCCTTTCACTCTCAAAAGGGTCACAGTTTAGAGGATAAAATATAAGTTTACTTGACACATCAGCTGCAACCTTCCTTCCCACTGAGCCCAGAGGCAAACTCAAAATCCTCCGCGCAGCCCACCTTCTAAGCAATGACGATCCATCAGTCAGGCATTGAAATCTACTCGCCCCCATCAGTGAAAGAAAGAGCACAGGTCCAGGAACAGAGGGGCAAACTCGGGCACGCAATTCCACCTCTCAGCCTCTATTTCTTTACCTGACACTTGCAATAATAGCGTCACCTACCCTCAGGGCAGCAAACGAGGCAGGATGAGGAGAAGTCCTACCAAATGGCGGCGGTATGACTACGCAGGGGCAGAAACAGCTGGCCTTGCAGTCCCCAGGGTCTGGGCATCTTCCGTCCTTCTGCTGCAGTAGGAGACCATGATCCTCCCCGGGAAAGAGGCTGCTGAGGCCAGCAACTCCTCTTGGAGTTTAAACCTCTCCTCCCCTAATCCTCTCCTCCTTTGGAGACAAACAGCAAACCCCTCCAGCACCCCCGCCCCTCAGATCCACTCCATCGAGAAGTGAGCCGCCTCTTTGTAAGACAGCAAACAGCGTCTCTTATTGACGCTCCCCCAGGACCCTCTGCGGCAACACTTAGAGCTTTGAAGCTGTGAGTGTGTTTAATGCAAGAGGGTCCCACCTCAGTTCAAGGACAGTATTTTAAGTCTCCGAGAAGACAGGAACAAAGTTCTGACGCTGAAAGAAACAGATTCTTTTTTTTTTTTTTTTTTTTTAAAGATTTTATTTATTTATTCAACAGAGATAGAGACAGCCAGCGAGAGAGGGAACACAGCAGGGGGAGTGGGAGAGGAAGAAGCAGGCTCATAGCGGAGGAGCCTGATGTGGGGCTTGATCCCATAACGCTGGGATCACGCCCTGAGCCGAAGGCAGACGCTTAACGACTGCGCCACCCAGGCGCCCCAGAAAGAAACAGATTCTTAACAGACTCGAATGATAAAACATCACAGTCCCATCTGATTGCAGCAGCCAGCTCTGAAGAAAGGGAGAAATGATCGAGAAGCCCGACCTCTATCCCAGCCTTGAGCCAGATGCCTGGCCTAAGCTGCTACCACCTCCTTGACTTGTGACAGGCACCGAGCTAAGCATCCAGGGTGTGGACCTCTGAGGACAGTGGGCAGGGAAGCCAGCCTAACCAAGGTATGGAGGATGAAGACGTATGTGGGGAAATGACCTTTGAGATGTTACTGCCTGGAGGAGGTGTCCCCAGCCAAATCATAAAATCCCAAAGTGGGCAGAGCTCATCATCTGACTTAGAGTCACTGGTATGAGCGTCAGCAGGTTTTTCCCTTTTCCAATGAGAGACATTATTTCAGAAACAAATCATACATTTACGAGCAGGTGCAAAGGGAGTCCCAGTGTTAGAAAGGAAGACAAGACTTAGTCTTCTGGGAGCTCCTGGAGAAAAGAAATATGAGGCAGATGCATCCTGACATTATGGTCTCCTTATGGATTCTAGAAGGACCTGGATGGAGAACAGGCTGAGCTTCACCAACTTTACCACCATCTGTGCTGCAGGCAGAGGGACCTGGGAGATGCCTGGGCCGGGAGAAGACTGCCTTAGAGGCCAAGGGGAGCTCAGGGGTACCTGGATGTGGGAAGTGCTTATTATCCTGAAGGAGTAAGGCCAGCAGGCCGGGCTCATGAGCAAGGATTAGATGGGAAAATCATTTCATGGTGTCCTTAGGAAGTTGGGGTCTCATCGTGACCCTCAACTTTGCAAAAGCAGGAACATAATCCCCCTTACCTCTCCCAGGGTGATCTGGTGCTGGGGGATGGTTTACACTGAGCTGGGAACATCGTATTTACCTTTGTATCTTCTGGAGGCAAACACAATGCAGGGCATACACCAGGTCAATAATTTCAGTCCTAGCTGCTCATTAGAACCAGCCAGGCTGCTTTAGAAAAGTACCTGTGCCTGGGAGCTGCTCCCGGAGCCTCTCAATTCACTAGTCTGCGGAGGGGCCCAGGCGCTTCTTTTTGTGTTTTAGCTCCCAGGTCATTTAAAGTGGAGCCAGGGCTATGAACCATTGCACCGGGTCATCTGGGAGCATGAGCCCAATGGATGGAAGAGTGAATGAAGGAAGAGCGGGGGAGACTGCCTACACTCATTCGCAATGGCAGCCTCTCCTGTAGGACCAGTGGCTCTGGCATGACATGGGCTGCTGGACGGCTCCACGCAGGACGCTAACTTGCCCATTGGGAGGCTCTTTGGTGAACTCAGTGTCAGTAAAGGGACGCTGGCTGTGGCTGAAAGAATCTTCACAGCAAAGCATGATAGCTGCGTGTGTTCTCCCCTCCTTTCTGCTCATTCTGTTCAAGGTGCTGTTATGCACACCTCCCCCATTTCATTTTCATGACAAACCGGGGTCATGGGCAGGAGAGGTGTTTTATCTATGTCTTATGAATGAATAAAATGTTCTGCCTCCCCCCTCCCCTCATGATACGGGTTGTCTTCTATCACTCAGTTCCCCATGCGGAACCAAGGGCTCTACACTGGAATGGGTTATCCTGGAAGCTGAGGGCTAGCCTGGGAGCCTGACTCTCCTTCTCAGCATCTACCCTACACGTGGGCTCGGGCAATACGACCAGGCATCCAATTAGGCAGATATCAAACTCAAGAGGGTCCCATTTACTCCACCGTGATCTTGTAGCACCGATAAGGGAATACAGGAGCCTGAGGCTTGAATCCCAAATTTAATAAACATTTCCGCCATTGCCTGGAGCCTGATTTCTGTCAAGGCCCGACGACTTCTTGAACTAACATGTTGGGTGATTGCAAACGTCTCTGAGAGCCTCATGGGAGATGACGCTCAGTGCAGGTCAAGCATGTGCACAAGCGTACGCCCATTTGGATGGACACCCTAGCTCATTGCTCTCTCTCTCTCTCTCATGTGCACACACCCTCCTCACAGTGCCATAATGTCTATGTAAATTGGATCTTTAATATCCTTCAGATAAATGGTTTCAGAAAGAACACGGATACAATAGTCCGTCTCTGAGTTAACATGAGAGGCTCTGCCTCCGAAATTGGCTCAGAGAGATGAGCAGGAAGGAAGGAAGGATCAGACGAAATAATAAACCTGCTTACCTGCTCATTAATTCAATCTCCCCCCACCCTCTCTTCGCCCTGTGGTTTCACTACCCATAAAATAACTAGATAACTTCGAAGTCCTAGATGAAAGGGGAACTAGGTCTGGAAGCTCTAAGATTAAAGGAGAATTTGTAGGATTAGTCTTTGATTTTTCTCCTTCTCCCTTTCTCCCTCTCTCTTATTTTGTTCTTTTTATCTCAGAGGTGACTAAGGAGGCTTCCCCTTCTGTTCTCCTATCTGCTGAGCTCGTCAGCCCAAAGCCTCCCTTGGCAGAGCTCACAGGCAACGTGGGGTCTGGGACAGAAGGTGCCATTTCTCAGGGAAATTGCTCACCAGAGGCTCACCGGTGGGCATCTGTTCTTTGGGTGACATGTGGGTGCGGGGAACTGCTCCCTCCTCATAGTTTGGGTGAGACTCCTTCTTGCAGATTCTCGGGGACCCGTCTCTAGCTCTTCCCTTGTGTGTAGCTCTCGTGCTTAAAGGGTCTGAGAGAAGGTAAGGAAGACGCCTGACCCTTCTGGCCTGCAGAATCTTAGGAAATTTCACTAATGTCATGTCTGCCCAGTCACAGGAGCAAGACTGCAGACATCTCCAGCACTGCTCGACAGGGGGTGTTTCAAACCCGTTTTACAAAAGTCACAAAGACCCCTCCCAGGGTCAACCCCTTCCCCTGGATGTAGTCAGCAAAAGTGAGACCGCCTGCTACTGTACTTTAGCTCCAACCCAGAGCGTTGGTTCAGACTTCTCCACACTTCTTGGGAACTCCTGGCATCTTGGGCAGTGAGCACCTGCCTCCGAGTGCTGAGTAACCAGGTCCTTATTCAGCAGCCTTGCTGCAGAGCTAACTCTCGCATTCTCCCCAAGGTCCAGCAAGAAGAAATAAGACAAGGTACATAGATATTGCATCCCACTGGGGGAAGGTGACAGCAAGACATTTGAAGACAAAAGGGAGTGCGGATCACCAGCAGGCTGTCTTCCACGGACGGGAAGGCCAGAGCCAGAGGGGTAAAGGCAAGAGCTCTGCCCCAGAGTGCCGGCACGCCCCAAGTTCACGCAGAGCGCCATTAGAATGGCTCCCCCAGCTCAGAGGAGGTCATCCGCGACTCCTTCTCGGGTCAGCCTTCTTCAGAACAGGGGCTTCTTCATGGCAAGTGTGAGGGCTCAGCAAAGGCACAGCAAAGGCCTGGGAACCGTATGTGACAATATTAACAGAGGCAACAGTCCAGGGAATCTGGCTGTGCTGTGCTTTAGGAAACGAAAGAGGAGAAGTTTCTCGGCTTCTTTTGGAAGCCTCTCTAGGCACCGAAATGCAAATATTTATGAATCTTTAGACCCCTGATACAGAGGTATCCCCATGGCTGAGACGCCACAAAACCCCACCTGCTATTATTCACTTTCAAATTCGTGGATCTCCCATTTCAAAAGAAAGTTACTTTAGAGCAGCAGCTCCCAAGATTGTTGAACTTAGGACCTCCTTATAATCTTAAAAATTATTAAAGACCTCAAAGAGCTTTTGTTTATGTAGGTTATATGTATTGGTATTTACTGTACTAGAAATTAAAACTGAGAAAAATTTTAAATATTAATTCATTTAAATAACACCAATAAAACCATAACATATTAATATAAATAATTTGGTGTTTTTGTTAAAATTTTTCCAAAACTAACTTAATGAGACCGGTGGCATTGTTTTACACTTTCACACATCTTGTTAATGTCTGGCACGCCAGACATCAGTGGGATTCTTTTATCTGTTTCTGAGTATACCCTGTTGTGAGAGGTTGTTTTGTTGGAGGATATGGAGAAAATATGGCCTTATAAAGGTATGTAATTGGAAAAGCGAAGAGTATTTTGATAGCCTTTCCTGATCATTGTGAATATTCTTAGAAATTACATCAAAACTCAACAAATGGCAGTTTCTTAAAGGTTAGTTGCAGCTTAGCCCCAGAAACCTTCCAATCTCTGTGACACTAAAATCCGATTGGTCTATCTTACAGCAGGAAGGGAACTTCTACATCACGCACTGATCACTTGGAAATATTGGTTCACTGAGTTAGGCAGACCTTGCAAATGTCAACACATTCCATCATACAATTTTGGAA
The DNA here is from genome assembly GCF_023065955.2 of Ursus arctos. NCBI lineage: Eukaryota > Metazoa > Chordata > Mammalia > Carnivora > Ursidae > Ursus > Ursus arctos. Next base: position 12,038,305 of record NW_026622897.1, read on the forward strand.
AATCACATTCATTAATACCACCTTTGATCTCATCTGAAAAGGTTCTTTAGAAGTTCACAGTGCAGGTGCCACTGTGGTTCAGACCTCATTGGAGAAGGTGTGCTTGCAGCCCCACTGGATGGCACACATCTTCGCTGGATTGCCCTGGGCCAAAGCTGGGCCGCAGTCCATGGGCGGAGACTGGCAAACAGGGAACTGGAATACAGGAAACCCCCATGTGGGTGCTGACGAAATCTGCAGGGAAGCCATCTTTGAGTGGTCTTGTTGAACACACTGGTAAGCCATCTGGGGAGTCCATGGAACTCACCAGAAAGCTGCCCTCCAGAGTGCTTCCCATAAGGAAGAGTCACATCAGGCAGGGCAATTCATCCTCTGGGGTACCAAAAGCAGACACCTATGGACAGGTGCCAGGCTGCTGGGGAGGAGCCCCCGTTATCATTTTATATATAAATTGTGGGAAATTAACTTTACAATTTAGTCTCGGGGTATTATATAGTGGTGCTATGGCTACATTTAAGAAGTTCATCGTCAGCAATGGATACAAAGACTCTGGGGACTCTTGCATCTCCTGGTTTGCGGAAAGGGTCAGATCTTCCTGTGTTCAGAGAATGGCTGTATCTGTGGAAAGAGAGTTGTTTCAGTGTTGCACAGAATTTCAGCTGCATGCAGAAGCTGAGCAGGCCAAGGGGTAGACTGTACCAGCTTTCCCCTTACTGCTGCCCAGCCCAAGTCTATTCCTGCCATGATGCTGGAACATTTCTTCCTGGACAGCCGGCACAAAGTGAAGTTTTGTCAGTAGACAGCACTGGGAGGCCACTGGGCGAGGGAAGGGTGTTTCTTTCTGGTTCCAATGATCTTCTCAGCTGGCACACGGTAGCCAGCAGCTTGAGGGACACTGAGTGGTGTCACACCCAGGTCTGGTGCCTCCCCACTAGTGGCTTCCCTTGGCACCCCAAAGAGTGACTTTCCATGGAGTTCTGTCCACCAGTGCAGCACCTTACTGTAGGCAGGCCCCCTGGAATCACAGACGGGAGCTTCCAGTGGGTCCTATAGGAGTCACAGCTGGCTTTCCAGAATGTTCAATATCCCCTATAGAGAGCTTCCGGGTAAATTTCGCTGACACTCCCCAAGCAGCTTCCTGCCTGTCAGCCTTGGTACACGCAGACCCCAAGTGTGAGTTTCCTGTGTGCTGGTCCCAGCTCACCATTCCCCGCCTGCCAGCCCCGGCCCACTGACCGTGGGCAGGCTCTGGCCCAGGGCATCTTCATCATCCAGTTGCAAATACATCCCGCAACGACATCATCTCCAATGAAGTCAGAATCCCAGCCTTGAGGAAGGATCCCCTTCTTCAGCGTCCTCCTTCCTTGGGTACCTCATCTTAGTCTTAGGATATTCCCCAGGGTTGTCTTTTATTTTTATAAATAGTTTATAATTCTTTATATGTAACCTTCCCTTGCTAGGTAGTTTCTGTCTCCTGTCTAGACCATGACTGATACAGTACAAATGCAAATTTTCCCAAATTCTAATATTCTTGGAAGCTTGGATCTCAGTAGCAGCAGCAAATACTGTCAGGTGTCTTCCTTGAAGGAACAGTCTCTGTTCATTTGCAAGAATCCAGGTATTTGTTTTTTCAAATACCCAAGTCTGGATAGTTATAATTTGTCTGTCAATCATTCTTTCAAGTAAAATGATGTTTTTGGGAAAAAGTGGCTAATTCAACTTGCAACTCAAATAATCACACATATGCTTTTCCTCAAGATAAACATTATATTTCACATAAGTGATTTTTGCATACTTCCCATTTTATTACACAAATATTAAGTAGGACATGTGCTCAAGAGTCAAGATTTAATACAATTAATGTTTTTTTTACTGCTTTGTCAGGACATTCTTAAGTAAAATGGCTTTTTCCCCCGGATGCAAGGATGTCCCAGTGAAAAATACAATGTCCATAAGTACAGTTTGATGCCTCCACCTTGGTTTGGGCTGAGGAGCCTGCTGTTTTACCCACCACTGATTTCTGAGCCATCAGTACAAGTGTCAACAGAGTGAAAAAGGCAAATAACATCATAAGCACGGTTTTGACCCTATAAAGGATCTAGGGAACCCCAGGGGTCCATGAGCCACGCTTTGAGAACTGCTGATCTTGAGGTTAAGCATATATGGTTTGGCATTAAACAGACCTGAGTCTGAACCTTGACCGTGCCAATTTTTAGCTCAATGACCTTGGCTAATGCATTTAATCTCTCTGTTCACTGGTCTCCTCAGATATAAAATGGAATTAGTAAGATCAGCTCCCTCACAGAGACCTGGAAGGATTAAATAAAATACCATCCATACGGTACGTGGCATAGTTCCTAACATATAGTCCATTCTCAGTCAAGGGGGAACGATGGCAGAGGAAAAAAGACCAGAAAGAGTGAATGGACAAAAATGGTGAGTCTGGTGATCTGAACGTGGAAACATAAGGAGACCATCGTGGCACAAGTGAGCTCACAGAGCTGCGGTAGTTAAACCTGGAGCCCCGAGTTCTTCCTCCTGGTCCTCAAAGATGCTTGCAGGAGCAGCCACGTGGTGAAGGAAGAAGCATTTTCAAGGCCAGATGCTCCACAGCTCACCCACATCTGGCTCCTCTTTAGAAGGTAGCTCCAGAGGGCTGTCTCTCTTTTAAGAAAATTTCCCTCCACCTCTCCAGAAAGACGGCGTGTGTGAGAGAGACGACACGGCTGAGCGATGGGCCTGGTTGGCTCGGGACCTCGAATGAAAGGGCTTTGTGTGTTCGCTAAGGTGCAAAGCTGGTGTCAGAGCAACAGGCTGATTGCCCTGAAGTTTCTCCCCTCCTGCCCTGCAGTACCCCTCCTGCGATGCCAGGAGACCTAGCGATCGCCCCCCAGAGAAAGCAGAGGGGGAAAAAACCAGTGACGCCAGGCAAAGGCACGTGGCTCAGACTCCGCCGTCGTACCTTAATCCTTCGGGTGTTAGGTCTACATCCCGCCATGCTCAACTCCTGGGTTTTGCAACAGCTTGGCCAAGCCACAGAGGGCCAGGCTGCTTCAGCTCCCACAATCCTCTTGCTCTTCTTCTGTCTTCTGAGAAAAAGGAACCTCCATCACAATAAACGTGATTGTCGTCGATTAATCCTTAATCACAAACATGATGGATAACATTGAGAACTGGCTTCGCTCTCGGCTGGGGGCTGCACAGATAGCCCTTCAGGTCGTCGGCAAACCCGCCATATGGAGGGGAGTACAATTTAGGCCCATTTTAAAGATGAAGAAACGGAGTCTCAAAGAGGTTAAGTTACGTTTGCACAACTGGTAAATATCAAATGGTGTGTCTCTCTGCCCCGGGAGCCTGTATCAGGACCACTTCAAGGTGATTTTTCACAGCCGGTGAGTGAATTTGCCCCTCCTCGAACCTGGTACTTAGGGTCACAATCTTCTTTCGTAGTTTATCTTTGTTCTACGCCATCCCCAAACCAAGTGGTTTCTTCAGTGCCCGTGGTTCCTTGTGAGGGACCGGTTTCTCGATTTCCTTCAAATCAAGCCTCCCTCCCAAAATTCTTGGAATTCCTCTTGGCTCCTCATGGGCTTTCCTGCCTTCAGCTGGTTCTCCTGGGACCATCCTCACTGCAGCAGCCACCACGGCCTCTCTAAACACACACGTCCTTTCTAAGCTTAAATGCCACCCAGGACCACCCCAGGTCCCACTGGATAAAGACTCAATTCTCCAGCTTGGTGTTCAAGGCACTGCGTCTCAGCCTCCTACTGACCTCCCCAAGCCCACTGCTGCTCCTCCCTGCCTTGCGTCTATGCTTCCGAGTCCTGAATGGATCCTACCACCTGCACCACACGGACTGTGTCTTCTTTCTCTCTCTGTGCCTGACGCCGTTCTTGGCACATAAGAGCTGTTCAGAACATGCAAGTGAAGGAATATGGGAGGAATGGCTGCATGAATGACGTTTCAACGGCACTTCCCTTATGCCTCCTTGGACCCTGTTTATTGAATATTTCCTGAAGGCTGACCTCCAAAATTTTGGAGTCACTGTATCACTGTTCTGAGCACCCTATTTCCAGATTTTAATAGCTGAGGCTCCCTGTCATCTTCCTCCCCTCCGGCTTTCCTAGGGAGTAAGTGGCCGTAGCCCTTTCTTATCTGCATCAACTGCTCCTGGGCTGATCTCCAGGCTTTGCATTCCCCTGCCCCAGGAACCCTTCTAGTCCTCCTGTGTGCGGACTGTAGGAGGTCAGATTTGTAGAATGATCGTGGCTTTCAAATGCTCTGCCATTGGCTTCTCCATGGAGCTTTCCACCCCTGCCCGTGGTCCCCAAACATCCCTCCCGGCAGAGAAACTCCCTTCTGAGCTCCCATCATTTGGAAGGCAGGTTAAGCACAGAGCACACTCACAGCTGAATTCCGCTCCAGCCCTCGTGGCTCCGGCCAGGCTGGGAGGGATCCCAGGTCCGCTTTGAAATTTTGCCTTGGGGTGCATGGAGGGACGGAGAGAGGTGTGACTGGCACAGAGAACAGAGTAAAAGCAGCGGAGATGCGGAGAGTGGGCGAGGTACTTGTTAACATCGCAGGTGCTCGGCCGAGATCTGGGCATGCGCCTTCTCTAGAGGCAACATGGAAACGGTGTTTCTGACCCCAAAGTCTTCCTGGAGCCCTTCATAACCACATGCGATGCCTGTCTATCCATGAGTCACCACCTACCCTGAGCACAAACCAGGCAGTGAGGATGGAGGAGGGGGAACGCCGAAGACATAAAAGGGGCAATTCCTGCCCAAGTGCTCTACTAACCACAGTGAAGACATCACAGCAGACAGAAGGCAGGGAGTCATGCGACGGGCATTATTCCGGGAAGAGAGAGACTGCTGTGACCCACGGTGTGTGGACGGAGCTGGGGTATTCCTGATAGGGAGCTGGAGAAAGGGAGTAGCCTGAGAAGCTTGCGTGGAGTGAGGGCGCCTGTCCGGTCCGAGCCATGAGGATGCTCCGGGGGTGAAAGGTCAGATTTATGTAAAGATCAGAGCTTTCAAGCCCCCTTTAGACAGGTGGTCTTACCCAGCCTCACCGATGAGAGGCAGCCCGAGACCCCCGTCAAGCCAGCCCTCTAGATTACGCGGGCAGTCACTGTGAATTCCAACCTGAGATCGAATCCACTTACAATCTTTGAACCCATAGCAACAAGAATAGAAAAGAGAGAATTTGGAAGTTATCTCAAGAGGGGGATAAAGGCAAGTGAGAAGGTGCATCTGGGAGGTGGTCGAGCAGATAAAACAGATCCCTGCTCCTTTCATGCCTCCTGTGCTCAGTACATTTGCCAAACAAAACACGTTAGCTGTTTATTTTATGCGGTTCTTTGTCGTCTCACTTAGCGATAAGTCCTCTGGGGGGTGCGGAGTGTCATTCTTCCCTCCAGCCACAGCAGTCAACACAACATCAATATCCACAAATATCCACAAACATGTATTGGATGAATGAGGGAATGAATGAATGAATCACTCATGGCTCTCCAAAAAATGGTGATTCCACGACACAAGGAGAAGATGAAGCAGGCGCGCGTAACGAGGCTGTTTCAAACAAACAGAAAAAAAGAAAAAAGAAAAAAATACAGGTTTCGTCTCAAGATAAGGAAGAACAACATCACAGAGGGCAGGAGCTACTGAAGATGAACGCTGCTTCATCAGACAGCGACAGTGGTGAGGATAAAGACAGTCACTGTTCGTCTCCTGTTCGCGTCATGCAAACCTCCCCACAGCCCGGTGACCCGGGAACAATTCCCGTCTCAGTGGAAAGGTGAGAAAACCAAGTCTCAAACGGGTTACGTAACTCGCCCCCACTGCAGAGCCTGGAGGTGGCAGAGGAGAGACAGGCTTTAAAACCCAGGCTCCCCGATTGTGGAACCTCAGTGCACTGGACAGCGAATGTCTCTTCCCTGGGGACGCATATCGGAGGAGCCGGCGCCCTCGGCCCACCACCCCTCACCCCGGTGCCTGCTGCTCTCCCACCGAAATCAGCCTCCTTCCTCAGACTCCCTCTTGGGAGACCAGTCCCGCTCCAGCTGGGGAGGTCCCTGGGCTTAGCTGCTAGCGCTCCCCCCCGCCCCCCGTTCCTGAGGAAATGAGGGGTGGTAGACGGCGTGCCCTCTGGGGCCTGCTCCCCCAACACTTCCTCTGCCCCCTCATTGGATGTGTTTCCAAGCAGACAGGGATGAACTTCCCCCAAGAAAGGTTTGGCCTTTGCCCAGCTCCTGGGAGGTGAGGAGGCCTGGGGCCGCTCAGTATCACCTTGACCTCTGGAGCAGCTGGAGACGAAGTGTGCCAGGCAGGCACCCCATGCCTGTGTGACCGACCCCCAACAAAAACGAGGCAGCGAGACTCAGGCAGGCTTCCCTAGCCAGCGTACTCTGTGCCTGTTGCCACGCATCTTTGCCGAGAGAAGCAAGCACTGTCTGGATCATTCCGTGGGAGAGGACAACTGGAAGCTCATCCCCGGAATTGTCCTGACGCCGACTATGTGCCTTTCCCTGTCCCTGTCATCTGCATCCTCTTGGCTGTAATAAACTGTAACTGCGAGTGTAACAGTTCTGCTGAGTTCTGTGAGTCCCAGCGAACTAGGACTTGAACCTGCCAGTGGCCGTGGGGACACCTGCACTGCTGTCCTCTTGACCGTTGCTCCTGGCGGCTCCCTCTCACCACCTGTTGCTGCAGAGCTGGGCCTGGTTCTCTACGTGTTCCCCCGGCCCCTGCACACACACACCCCCTCCCCCCCGGACCTCTTTGTTCCTACGTCAGCGTTGTTCAGGGATGGCGCACGCAGCAGGCAGCAACCAGCCCCAGCCATGCCCAGGGCCTGCTCTTGCTCAGAGAGAACCCAGCCCGGCCCGGAGCACTCTGCTCTGTCCTCCCCAAGGCAGGGAGGTCAGAAGAGCTTCATCAAAGTTGAACAACTGCTTGGTGGAGGCTCCATAGAGATAGTCAAAGGGAGGGGGCAAAGCCTGAGGCAGAAGGTCTTTACCTTTCTCTCAAACCCTAAAGTGCCAGTTGTTAGATATATCCCCAGGTTTGGAAATTTTGATTTGAAGCAGTGACAGGATTTTCAAACGGCGGTGTCCTCTTACACACCCACAGAGAGGCTGGAGAGACAGATGTGGGTGGGAGAGAATGTTCTCAGGACGGGGCCCTGCCTGGGAGGGAGGAGACCAGCAGGGAGCTCAGCCTGCAGACAGAGACTTGGGAGCCCAGGAAACCAACCAGTCAGGCTGCTTTTCAAAGCTCAGCTTTGGCTTTCCAGAACTTGCTGGGGAAGGCTCCCCTTCCTTCCTGCCAACTCCTCTTTTCCACCTGGCACCAAAGGGCCTAGCCTCAAAGTCACCACTATGAAAGCTATGCAAGGATGCTAATTGCTGTATCTGACCTCCCTTCAGATAACAAGGGAATCGCTCTCCCTAATTAGCCCTGCCGCCGGTAGACCAGCAAAGCCAAATGTTTATTATGGGATGAATGCACTTACTGTAAATTTTGACATATGCTGTGGAAAGATGTTGGATAAATAAGACTTCAGAGGCATGGGTTGTTTAAATAATGAATACCCACTGCTGCGGGTGATAAGGGTGGAGGGGAGAGAGGCAAGAAAGAAGCAAGGGGTCCTGGAGCAGTGCTCAGAGCCCTGGAACAGACTAGGCTGGTCAGGAAAGGCAGAGGGAGGCTTTCTGGGGATGGGGTGGGGGGTGGGGGCAGGAGGCCACCAGGGGAAGGAAGAGAGGCAGGCCGGGCAGCCCCACCTCACCCCCAGGAACCTCAGAGTCCCCGCCTTCCTGCAGCATCTCCCTCCTATGCTCACACTCCCACACCTATTCACAGTTCCTTGAAGCGGTCCCTGGCAGTGACAATTGGTTGGGGACACCATGACAGAGAAATGCTGCCCCTCCCCCATCGACTCTGCAGCCCTGCCCGTGTGGATGGACCCTGCATTTGCTCTCGGTGTCTCGCTTCCTCCCAGGGGTGAGTGTGTGGGAGCCAGATCTTATGCCTGAGCTCCGTGGGCTGGGCCAGCATATGCAGAGGGCAGCATTCCACCCAACCAGGAATGCCAAGCTGCCATGTTTGGAAGCATTTTGGAGGGAGCACGTGGATGGTATGGCTTCCCGTGAATCCCTACAGACCTGGTAGAGCAGACCACACACTGAAAGAAGGATAGCCACTCCTCAAACAGGAAAGACCGCCCCCTCCGTCCCCACGGGGCTCAGGCCCAGAGGGCTGGTCCACGAGCAGGGGTAACAATGATGGCTAAAGCCTCGTCTCTCAGTTCAGTGGGTCCCCACCGACCCAGGAGAGAGACATCCTCTCATCTCGTGGGTGCAGGTTTGCTGAGCAAGCATGTGTAGATGTCAGGCAGGGATGGGGACTCTGAGGAACTGCACAGACAGCCCCACAGACACCAACCATGCTTGCCTCAGACACACGGCCCAGCCCCGGACCCCTTGCTTGTCAAGTAGACCCGGCAGTCCCTGGCCTCTGCCAGTAGGGGCCTCACTGCCCTCACCTCTGCTCGTCCTTCTCTCTTATCGCCCACTAAATGACTCTCAGTGTGGGTCTTACCCGTGAACCTGGAGGGGCTTACGCAGCACTGAAAGGAGTCTGCTTTTCCTCTGTGGTGGTCACCGGAGAGCCACAGAAGGTGTGTGAATAAGGACAGGCCTGTCAGATCGGTTCAGAGACGGATGGCAGCAGCAGTGAGGCAGGTGAGCCCAAAAGGGTGACCGTGGTGACCCAGCTGCCCATTAGGAAGCTGCCACAATTGTGTGGCCCTGGCCTGTGCATTGGTCAGAACAGACCCAGTCATGCCCATGTGGTAACCAAGCCCACATCGCAGTGTCTCACAAACAATAGACGTTTATGTCTCCTGGGGGTCGAAGAGGGTTCTGCTCCACGTGGTCACTCCGGGACACGGGCTTTGGAATTTCTAGTGGAGGGGAGACAACAGGAGGGCCCCTCACTGGCTCTTCCGCACATGAGCTTCGGAATGACGCATGAGCCACTCATAGCTCCTCCAGCAGAGCGAGCCCCGGGGCTTCACCTCAGCGTGACAGAGCTGGGACCCGTGCAGGAATTTGGGGGAGCAGCACCATTTATGCCTCAGATCGCGTCACAGGGGATGGCAGACAAGAACGTTCCCGGTCATGCTTCCAGCCCTGCCTTCCTCCCGTCCACACACCGGCACAAGCATAGAATCAGCGACCCCCAGGGCATCAGACCTAGATGACCCCTCAACTTACAGATGGGGAAACTGAGGCCCAGAGGGTTGCCCAGGCAGCCCCCCGCGAAGCTGCTCCGCCAAGCTGCGTTCTAGAGCAGAAGCCACCCTCCTGGGCCACCCGCCCTGGGCTCTCCTGGTTTGTGCGCTGGCTCCTTGTCCCTTGTCATTTTCATTTCAGTATTCTCCTCCCCTCGTTCTGAGGAACGTCCAAATGTCATTCTTTCTTTAGTTTTTCACCTCCACAGAGCCCTCCTTTTCTTCGTCTCCCCCCTTGGGCAGGCTTTTTCGCTGTGAAGGGCTCTTTTTTTCTCCTCCCACAGAGCACGTTGACCTTTTCCTCTTCTCCGTAGGACAAAGACTGGCCTGGCGCGCTCCTAACAGGAATTGGCTCTGGAAGTTCCGGTAATTGCTCCGTCCCTATTATGGAGTCTGTGAAGCCCGTCTTGGCCGGGGTGGCCCCCTCTCTTTTACCCACTCCCTTGCTAGAATCGGGCTGCAGATGGGCTGCTAACGAGGTGACCAATTAACAAACGCTAAATAACCCCAAAGGGTATTTTTCTCCCTGGCCCGATTTCCAGGCCCCTTTGTTCCTCCTTGGGAATCTGTCCTCTGTGACAGGACCACAATGGGACTGTTCCCAAGCCTGACCCTGTGAGAAGCTGACCCACTCAAGCCATGGTCACAAGACTGACTCCTTTGCTTTGGGGGCCATGGGAGCAAGGAAGGTTCCTGCCTCTCAGGAATAATACAACCACTCCCACATTACTGACCACTCCCACATTACTGACCACTTACTACGTGTTATAGAATTCTCATGCAACCTTTCATTCGCTCATTTATTCAAACAAACATGAATTGAAGACTTCCGATGTGCCAGATGTTGTACCGGGCAGTCTTGACCTCAGACCGGACCGAAAGGGGCCTGTAGGTTAAGGCCCCATGCTTTGGAGCATCTTCCTGAGAATTTTCTAAGTCTCTCTCTGATGCCTGGTACCTGCTGGCAGAGCAGACCTGGCACAGAACCCTGGGCCCATGTGAGTCCCGCCCCTGTTTCTCACCATCCCCTGACCCTCCACTCTACCTTCCTACTCCACTCCCAGACACAGACGTGCATGGGGTTGACCAGATCTCCTGAGGCCACTCACACCTATGGAATTTCTTCCAGGAGTGTAGACTGGTGGGCACATCGCTCCCTCCGGCCGAAGGTTTTTTTCTTTCATGGAGTCCCTTGAGATCAGCCCACCAGAATGGTGCTGACTCCCTGACTTTGTGTGACTCCAACGGATCACAGAGACAGAGGCCTCACAAAAACTTCGCTTGGGACTCGACACCCGCTAGCAGTGACACGCACACGAGAGCTATGGTGGTGAGCAACACAGACACAACCCTTGTCCCCACAGCAGCTGTAGTCATAGACATTCATCGGAACAGGACCGGAACAAAGAACAGATGGGACCTGAGCCTCCCCAAAAGGACCCTGACCCATTGTGTGAGGTAGGTGCTATCCACAGCTCCATTTTACAAATGAGAAACTGAGGCACAAAGATGCTGGCTGCCCGCCTGAGGGGGCCCTCCTGGCAGAACCAGAACCAGACTGAGGGACATGCTCACCTGGGATCCATTAAGTACATGGTTTCTCCCATCTGCTCGGGGTGAAGGAGGGACACTCTGTCCTGGGGGCAGGAAAATAATAGTTGTGAGAACAATTTCAGTGGCTAGTGAGAGAAAACCTAGCACAATCTGACTTAAGAGAAAGAAAAAGAAAGAAAGAAAGAGAGAAAGAGAGAAAGAGAGAAAGAGAGAGAAAGAGAAAGAGAGAAAGAGAGAAAGAGAGAGAGAAGGAAAGAAGGAAGGAGGGAGGGAGGGAGGGAGGGAGGGAGGGAGGGAGAAAGAAAGAAAGAAAGAAAGAAAGAAAGAAAGAAAGAAAGAAAGAAAGAAAGAAAGAAAGAAAGAAAAAAGGAGGGAGTATTAATTGGCCCTTAAGAGGTCCAGGAGTGTCTGTCTTCAGGGATGGCTAGATCCAGGTGTTTCCATACTATCACAAGATTCAATTCCTCCCTTCTCTTCACCCTCTTTTTCTTATTTAACTGAAGTATAACTTAACATACAGTGAAATGTACAGATCTTAGGTGTACATTTAGGAAATTTCTTTACACAAAACCTCAGCTCAAGATAGAGAATTTCCAGTACCCATAAGGCTCTCTTTTGCCCACTATAATCAATAACCCCTAAAGGGTAGTCGCTGTGCTGACTGTTATCACCACAGGTTAATCTTCCTCATCTTTTTATTATTATTATTACCGAGATATAATTGGCACATAACTTTATATTAGTTTCAGGTGTACGATATAATGATTCTATATTTGTATACACGGCAGAATGATCACCACAATAAGCCTAGTTAATATCCATCCATGCATAGCTACAATTTTTTTCTTGTTATGATAAGAACTTTTAAAATTTACTCTTAACAGCTTTTTAAAATGCCACACAGTATTATGAACTACAGTTGCCATGCTGTGTATTTCATCCCCATGACTTATTTATTTTATAACCAGGAGCTTGTACATTTTGACCCCTTTCACCCATTTTGCCCACCCACCCCACCGGCCTCTGCCCCTGGCATCAATAATCTGTTCTCTATCTATGAGTTTGGTGTTTTTTTTTTTTTTTTAAGATTTTATTTATTTATTCGACAGAGACAGAGACAGCCAGCGAGAGAGGGAACACAAGCAGGGGGAGTGGGAGAGGAAGAAGCAGGCTCATAGAAGAGGAGCCTGATGTGGGGCTCGATCCTAGAACGCCGGGATCACGCCCTGAGCCGAAGGCAGACGCTTAACCGCTGTGCCACCCAGGCGCCCCTGAGTTTGGTGTTCTGAGTGGTTTTTTGTTTGTTTTGTTTTGCTCTGTTTTGTTTTCTTTTGTTTTTACATCCTGCATGTAAGTGATAGCATAAGTTGTCTTTCTCTGTCTCATTTCACTCAGCAGAATGCCCTCCGGGTCCCTCCGTGTTGTTGTAAATGGCAAGATCTCATCCTTGTTTATGGATGAACAATATTCCATTATATATGTGTGTGTGTGTGTGTGTGTGTGTGTGTAACCACATATATATACTACTACATATAGAATACCATATATACCATATATATCATAATATATAGCCACATATGTATTTGACACACACACACACACACACACACACACACACAATACCATAATACCACGTATATATCTCATTTTCTTTACCAGTTCATTCATTGATGGACACTTGGGTTGTTTCCATATCTTGGCTATTGTAAATAATGCTGCAATGAACATGTATTTTTTCAAGTTAGTGTTTTTGTTTTCTTAAGCTAAATATTCACAAGTGGAATTGTTGGATCACGTGGTAGTTCTATTTTTTTTTTTTTTTTTGAGGAACCCTCATACTGTTTTCCATAGTGGCTGCACCAATTTATATTCCCACCAACAGTGCATGAGGGTTCCCTTTTCATTTCCTTTTTCTTTTCTTTATTTTTTTTTTTTTTAGATTTTATTTATTTGCAGAGAGAAAGAGAACAAATGCACAAGCAGGGGGAGCGGCAGAGGGTAAGGGAGAAGCAGGCTCCCCACTGTGCAGGGAGCCCAGTGTGGGACTCCATCCAGGACCCTGGATCATGACCTGAGTCGGAGGCAGACGCTTAACTGACTGAGCCACCCAGGCATCCTGAGGGTTCCCTTTTCTTCACATTCTCATCAACAGGTTATCTCTTGTCTTCTTGATACTAGCCTTTCTGACAGGTGTGAGGTGATACCCCACTGCTGTTTTGATTTGCATTCCTCTGGTGATGAGTGACGTTAAACATCTCTTCATGGGCCTGTTGGCCACCTGGATGTCTTCTGTGGGGAAATGTCTATTCAGATCTTCTGCCTATTTTTCAATCAGATTGTTTGTTTCTTTGCTATTGAATTTAGTCTTTCCTCTCTTGGTCTCATACAAATTGCATCATGTGTGGGTATTCTCGCGTGGCTGATTGTGCTCAGTCAACATTATGTTTGTGAAATGTGTGCCTCTTATTGTGTGTAACGGGACTTTGTTTCTTTTAACTGCTGTGCATTATTCTATTATGTGAATATGCCACATATTATTGTTGATAAATACACATCGATTGTTTCCAATTTTGGTTACTACGAACAAAGGTTCTGTGAGCAAGTTTGTACACATCTTTGATGGACAAATCACTCATTTCTGTTGGGTAAATATACTCAGGAGCAGAGTTGCCAAAAAAAATAGAGAACGTGTATGTTTAGTTTTAATAGATACTTCAAAATAGTTTTCTGGAGCAGTTATCCCAATTTTTGCCCCCACTAGCATTTTTAATTGGGTTGTCTGTTGTTTGCCCACTGGTTTGTGGGAGTTCTTTATATATTCTGAAAACCGCAGTCTTTTTTTCTGTTTGTAAGTTGCAAATATCTTGTCCCAATCTTAGGCTTAGTCTCTCTCTCAATCATGTCTTTTTATGAATAGTTCTCAATTTTAATAAAGTCCAACTTAACATTTATTTTATGTTTAATTTTGTGTGTTGGTGTGTATACTGTAGAAGAAAACTCTGTCTCAAGGGCGTGAATATATTTTCCTGTGTTTTAGTCTAAAAACTTGATTGTTCTAGCTTGCATGTTTACAGCTATGATCTTTCATGCATTAATTTTTCGTGAAGGGTATGAGGTGGAGGTCAAGATTCATTTCTTCCACATAAATACCCAATTAACCCAGCACCATTTATTAAAAAGTACATCCTTCCCCCCCTCCCGAATTGTAGTGAAGCACTTGCTATAAACCAGGTGATTGTATATGTGTCTTCACTATCCCGTACTCCTTACTGGCTGCGGCTGTGGTCACTCCCTATGGTGTTCAGACAGTCAAGTGCGGCCCAGTCTTGCCTATAATTAATTCAAGAGCCCCAGGTGAAAGGAATGCCTTTCTCACATTAGTAGGCCCAGCGTTGCACTTGCCTTTCCACACCCAGCCTAGGACCAATCACTATAGTCAAATGTTGATTGGCCAACATTTGGTCCTATGTCCACCCCTGAAAGCCAGGCGGAGGGCGCAGAAAAGAGCCACCCAATCCTGTCGACTGGGGAAAGAAAGGCATGGCTCCTCAAAAGGAACCTGGGAGTCTATCACCAAAAGAGAGAGAGATGTCTGCTGTGGCAAACAAAAACTCAGAGAGACTCTACAGCCTCGAAGGGCCCCTGGATCTTTCCAATGACCGTTCTCCTTTACTAAGTTAATTATGGGGCATTTCTGGGCACCAGGCACTCTGTGTGGCATTGTAAGTGGCACAGAGATGTTTTAAGGTTTTGTACACAGCTCACCTCTGAGGATAGGTAAGATTAACGAGGCCTGAAGAGTGATCCAGGACCCCCTGGGCTGCGCTGGGCACCTTCGTGTTGCCACTGTCAGGCTGCCCGGGGAAGGCAGGGCTGGAGAGTTGCATGTCACGCCTCATTTCACCAGGTGTGATTTCCAATGACACATCGCTCCACTGGGGCCTAATGACACGGGGAGAGTCGGGCAGGGAGGCTGTGATTTCCAATATGCACCAGCCCGTCATTACTAGCAGGAAATGGATTTTTGCTGGGTAGTCAAAGTCAAATCCCTCACTCTCCCCACCCGTGAGTAGCCCCGGCATCAGCCCCCATCGCACACAAGGTGCCCTCATGGCACTCTGGTCCCTGAGTCCTCAGCGAACCGAAGCCGAGCCCGGCTTCCCGCCATTCCCCCTCCCGAGGACACGCGAAGCCATCCTCCCCTGGGACACCTGGATTCCAAGTCGGAAGGGGTTGTGTGGAGAAGGACAGAGAAGTAGGAGGGGCGAGGTCACGGGAGGGAGGTCTTCACCTGGTGGGGAGTGCAGGAGAAATAAAGCAACAATGTCAGAGGTTTAATCAACCTTTGAAGACTTCACAGTGTTTGGACAGAAGTGTGTGAATAATACGCATTTGGATTGGCACCTGTGCACACCACTGAAAGGAAAATAGCATTTTGTCGCGGTTGTGATGAGGAGCAAGCAGTCTGGAGAGACAGGCTGCACATCTCCTGGAAGCTGTGAAGATGGGTTTTTTTCCCTTTTGTTTCTGTCTCAATGTGACCCTGTGACTCCTTGAAAATCCAGTGGCTCAGAGTCAATGCCTGACATTCCTTTTTCTGCTTCTCCAGACAGAGAAGGAACGAGGAAAGAGCTGGCAAGGGCATCCGCGCAGGATGCGGGAGGCCCGGCTTCTGCTTCTGGCCCCGCCACTGGCCGGCCCCTCGGCCATGGGCCAGTGGGATGGGGACCCCAGCCTCAGCTTCCCTGCGTGCAACGTGCAGAGAAGCCGTCCGGTCTAACACACTTCCCAGTTTGGGGTGAGGGTCACAGTAGGGGACGTGGCCCCGAGCCTGCAGAGGGCTCTTGGAGGGTGATGCCATTCCCCTTCTCTACCGTTAACCAACAAGACAGTCATACGGAGCCACATCAGGGGCCTGAGTACCTTTGGGGAGCCCTACCACTCCTCCCGCTCCTACCACCCAGCATGAGAGCCACTTATGCGACTTCTCTGATCCCTCATCCTGTTTTCCTCCCACCCGGGGCCCCTGGGTCTCTACACCCCAGCCACAGCCTGTGTGAAAGTTGGGACTTGTCGGCCTTTGTTCTGGGCTTCTGTCCGCGCCTCAGACACTCTTAATCCTGTCTCCACAGACACCCCAACTTCTACAGATCACAGCCCTCCTTCTTCCTCTTTGGAGACTCCTATCCACCAGGGCCACAAGTTCGCGTTGACAAGAGCTCCTGGAGGTGAGAACTCCCAGAGCTGCAGCCTCCCCAGCACCTCCTACTCCTTTCCCTTCCCTCCCTTTCTCCCCTCCTTTCCCTCCCCTCCCCTCTGTGCCTCTAGCCACCAGCCTTCTCTTCTTGCTTTTTCTCCTCCACCCACTCCTCCTCCCATCAGGGCCCTTCCCTCCTTCCTTCTTCCCACCCAACTCTGCTCTTGCCTGTTTTCCAAGACAACTATCCCCAGGGAAGGAGCATGGCTCCTTCTCCCAGCCAGCCTCCCTGGCAATGCCAGCTGATAGGGCTTTCGGAACTGTTGCCACCAAATACCTCCCAAACACACCTGCTACACCACGCACAGGCCCCCCTACCTGCTAGGAGGTCAGAGTTAGTTTAGGGGGATGTGTCCACACAGAGCACAAATGAGCCCACCACACTGATCACACAGGGTGGAGCTGTCACCAGCCCCTGCTTTCCTCCTACAGGCAGTAAAGTGGAGTCTTTGAAATTTAGGGTAGAAGAGCCCTTAGAAATCCATCGTGCTCCTACTCAATACCAACAATATAGCTTGTTTGCTATTCAAAATAATATATGATTAAATATTAGTGTCTAATAGTAGACATTAGATATTTTCAATATTATAGTCTCTGTAATATAGTATCTCTATATAGGAGAGTATAGATAGACCTATAATGTAGTGTAATATTAACTAATATCTAATATTAGATATTAACATCGATCTAGAGAAAAAAATGAAACTGGAAGAGCCAGAAAAACACTAAACAAAAAGAATAGAAGGGAAGAACTGCTCTACAAGATACAAAACGTTTTAAGGCTATCGGGATTACAAATAGCCCATTATTGGTGTGGGAAGGGAGAGACCATACAACAGAAAAGAAGAAAGACCAGAAATAGGCTTAAATACAAAAAATAATTTAGCCTCTGACAGATGTGGCATTTCAGATCAACGGATGGAAAGAGGATTTGACAAATGTTATTGGAGTTACTAATGAAGCCTGGCCTGTTCAATATGGCAGCCGCTAGCCACGGATGGCTATTGGGTGCTTGAAATGTGGCTAGTCCAAAAAATATGCTGGAGTTTTGAATACTAGGTATGAGAAAATAAATGTAAAATAACTCGTCTATAATTTTTATATGGGTTCTATGTTGACATTATATTTTGGATACGTGGTGGGATAAATAATATGTATTATAATTTCTTCTACCTGTTTCCTTTTACCTTTGTCATTGTGCATAACAACATTTTAAATTACATATGTGGCTTATTTTATACATCCATTGGGCAGCAGTATTCTAACCATTTATAAAAAGTAAAATTGAATCCCTATCTCACTCTTGATACCAAAAATAAAATCCAAATAGATCGATATTTTAATGTAAAACATACCTGGAAGAAAATATGCATAATTTATCATATGATTTTATTTTATGATGTTGGAGCAGAGAAGGCCTTTGAAAACATGACCAAACTCAAAGCTATCTTTTAAAAGGATTGATAAATTTGATGTCATAAAAAATAAAATTATACACAGAAAAAAACCACCTCTAATAAAGTCAAAAGACAATAAACAAGTTTTATAGGGAAAATATTTGTAACATACAATAGCAAAAAGTTTATGTCAGAAAAGCTCTTACAAATCAGTTTTTCAAACAAAGACAGAAAACCTACACTACTGGCAAAGTATATGAATACGATGTTCAAAGGGAAAAAATTAGAAATCATCAGTGCACGTACAAACATGTTCGACTTCACGAACAAAGGCATGAAAACTTCAAAGCCGTTTGGAAGATCATGAAGGTGGTAAGAAACTAGCCCTCTCGTTGGTGGGCTATAAATCCGGGCCATCTCCTCAGAGGCCGACTTTGGCAATAACGATCAAAATTTTAAATGCATATTTTCTTTGACCCAAGAAGTCTACTTCTAGGAATTTAGCCTACAAATATGCACCTGGAAGAAGGCATAAATATGTGTATGAGAATGCTCACTGCATTACTGCAATAGCAAAAGCCAGCCAACCAACCTGGGAATAACTTAAACATTCATAAGCAGGGGCTGGGGAAGTACATTTTGATACAGCCACGCCATGGAACACCAGGCAGCCATAAAAAGAATGAGGTTAGGCTTATGTATATTATTATGGAAATATCTCCCATCTTTATCAGTAAATGACAAATGCAAGTTACAAAAAAATTATGTATAATTCTATGTGTAGTTTTCAAAGACATAATTGTACATGTTGTGATCACAGAAAACATTTCTGGGAGGACCTATAACTTACTGAATGTAGTTACCTCTCAGAGGTAGGAAGAACTCAAGAGTAAGGAAGGAAATTGCTTAATTTCTGTTTTTATCCTTTTTAAAAAGACCATGTTTATCTACAACTTATAATTTTCAAGATATAGGTTTAAAAACTGTCTAGTAGAGCCCTTTATTTTATTTATTTTTTGAAGATTTATTTATTTATTTGAGAGAGGTGTGGGGGGAGGGGCAAAGGGAGAAGGAGAGAGAATCTCAAGCAGACCCCACACAGATCAGGGAGCCTGACGCGGGGCTCAATCCCACAACCCACGAGATCACGACCTGAGCTGAAATCACAAGTCCAGCCATTAACCAGCTGAGCCACCCAGGCACCCCAAACCCTTCATTTTAAAGAAGAAAATTGTGACCCGAGAGCAAGTGTTTTGGTTACTATTAGCAAATTACTCCAGAATTTGGCAGCTTATGAAACCATTTACTGGTGCACATAATTTTGCAGGTCAGGAGCTTGGGAAGGGCTTGGAGTAGCTCCCACTTGACCACTGCTGTCAGATGTGGGCTGCTTGCGGGCATCTGAAGGCTCCAGTAGGCTAGTTGGGCAGCAGGGTTCACACTCATGGCTGGCGTCCATGCTGCCGGTCGGCTGGGAGCTCAACAGGGCCATGGCCTGGAACACCTCTCCAGCATGGCAGTCTTGGGGCTACTGCATTTCCTACATAGTGGCTGGCTTACCCCCTAGAGACAGGCAGGCAGAAGCTGCACGACCTTCTCTGACCCAGCCTTGAAAGTCACACACCAATGCCACCATCCGTATTGGTTGAATCGTCACAAACGCACCTAGAGTCAAAAAGGAACTCTCAACTTCCCCCCCTCACCATCCCCACCATCACCGCCTCTCATTGGGGTGAGTGTTAAAGAATTTCATAGCCATGATCCTTTCCAATTGACTGTAAGAAGTAACTTGCCCAACATCATAGGCAGGAAATGGCGGAGGTCAATGGAGAGCAAGGGAGGGGTTCTCTGGCTCCATCACTGTCCAGAGCTCTTTCTGAATGTGACTTGCCTATATCTAGTATCTGCGACCCGACCAACTCCCACTCACCAAGGACCCCCAGACATCCGAGCTCCCCTAGCCCAGAGGCTGAATCATGGGCTGCCATTCTCCCCTAGCTCCTCCCCTAGAAAGATCCACAATGGGACTTTCGTCCCATTTTATACAAATCTCTAGTTGTTCTCTGCAAGTGTCCTCTGGGGCGGACACACAGTAGCAGCCAGTCTTGCAAGAGCCTCCTAATATCATCTATTTATGCAGTCCAACTGAGTGAAGCTGGGGGCCACCTGGGCCTTCTCTGTTGGTTCATGGTGATAGCTTAATTACTGAACCTGCCTCGCCCTCCCTCGCTCACTCTTTCCCCCTCCTCTGCCCGATCTCTGCTCACCCCTCTTCTCCTTCTTCTTCAAGAGCGTTGGCAGAAATTGTCAGGGAGTTGATCAGATTTATTCAATTTAGACTTAACAGACCAGGGACTCCTATTTCTCCTTCAGGTTCATAAGGTTTTTGATTCCATTTACAGGTTTATTCATTTATCAGATATTCGTTTCAATTCACTTTAAACACCGGGCACGGGGAGATGAGTTCAGGGGAGATGCTCATCATTTATTGCTCAGGCTTCTTGGGAGCTGCGGGGCTGAACCCATTTCCATGTGTGCTGTGGCATCAGGAGGGAGTGCTTTAAAGGGACAGGACACCGAGTGTGCATATTCTGGGCAAGGACGTTTCTCTCGGGGGTGACCTCTTTCCCACATGGCTTGAGGCGTTCTGGGTGCCTGTGGGATCCCCCAGGCTGAGCGGTGCTGTGTTTTCTGACTTAGAGAATGCTGCCTTTCCACATTAGGCGTTTCTTCCCATTTTCATTCTCTTGGGGCTAAAGCAAAATTCCCCAATAGTGTCTTCTCTTATTTTCTAGAAATGAAGAACCCATCCTCCGGCCACTGCCCATCTGCCCTCCATCGTTATGCCCTTGCATGTATCTCCAGGGAAGGATGCTGCCCAAGACCCTTTGAGAGAGATAGCCCTCCTCCAAGAGGCAGGGTGGGGGCAAGAGGAAAACCTAGGCCTGGGAGACCTTCCTTCCCCTCACGGCACCTATAGTCACCCAGCCCAGGGCCCGGAAGTGCCCTCACTGCAAGAAGACCAATCCAGTCTTCACATATCCAGACTCCACTCTCCTGCACGATTCAAGCCTCATTCTCTTCTCCATTTGCCATCTGCCCATCATCCTTTGAAAGGAGAAAAGGGAGGGAAAAAAACTCCCAATTCTTTAAAAAGAGTTATTAAGCCTCTTTCAGTCTCTTTACTTCACTTAATTCTCCCACAAAAGAACTACCAGAGCTTCAGCATCTTTCTGAGGGATGTATGTCTTCCTTTCCCTCTCCTATCTCCCACTACATAAAGACAGACACAGACTCTACCATGCCCCCCAAGTATGTGGCCTGGGCCCCACCGGTCACCTGCTCCCACCTGGGCCCCTGGTTCTGAGTGGGGAAGGCGAAGATGGTGGAGCTCCAAGACCTTTGGCCCTGGAGATGGCAGTGCAGGGAAGAGGTGTCCGGTGGTGGTGGCCGTATGGTGTGGCAGGCAGAGGCTTTAGCAGCCCCACGCAGCAGCAGCAACATGATGTCCTGGCCAAACGTCCCCTGCTAAGAAGCAGTGCTAGCCCACCTGCCTCTTACTCCTTAAGACCGCCTGGGATAGGCTGGTGATGGGTAGTAAGGAGGGCACATATTGCATGGCGCACTGGGTGTTATACGCAAGTAATGAATCATGGAACTTTACATCAGAAACCAGGGATGTACGGTATGGTGACTAACATAATATAATAAAACAATATTATTAAAAATAAAAAAAAGACCCCCTGAGTGCCTGACCATTCCTCAGCCTAGGCAGGCAGCCTTCCAGAGATTTGGCAAGGCTCAGATGTCCTTCCAAAAAAATTCCCCTTTCTCTTTATTCCTCCCAAAGTCAGTTCTGCCTGTTTGCCAAGAACCTGTCCCTTGCTCCAGAGCCCAGGAGACCAGGCCATCCTGTCCTTAGGGCCTGAGCAAGCAGGTGGCAGGTGTGGCTTCAGAGATGGCCGGCGTGCCCCAGAGCGGCTCTCTGAAGAGCCTGGCTCTGCCCTGGACACCGGCAAGCAGGTGTGGGCACTGGAGGCCAGTACCCCCCTAAGCTGCCTGGGCTGCTCCATTATCATTCCTGTGGCTTTCTTCCAGCTGTTCCTGGGTTGACATCGCGACCTTACTCAAGAGGGGCCCGGGGCTTGAAGAGTCTCAGAATTTTTGACAAGATGACATGCACAGAGAGAAAACAGTTACATTGCTTCCCTGTTCAACCTTGAACCTGGCTTACACATTCCCCAATACACACACACACAGCCTCCTCAGAACAGAGACAGGCAAGAGCCCCGGCTCAAGTAAAAGCTAATGGCAGGGCAGCGATGCCAACCTTTCACTGCCATCGGAGGTGGCCTCTGGCAGGTTCTTCAACCTCTTCCCGGCTGGAAGTCTGAGAGGGGGACCTCCTTCATCTTCTCAGTCCATGAGGAAGGGTTGGGATGGAGACGTTGTTCTGAATATTGTGTGGTGGAGGCTGCAGGCAGCTGGTGGCCTTGCCCACCCCAGGGCTCCAGTGGGGAAAATGACAGTCCTAGGAGAAGCCGCGTAAGAATGCGAACAACAGCTCGGTCTTGCTGACCTTCTCACGGAAAGAGAGAAGACTTTTTTTTTCCTTCTTGTCCCCAAAGCAATATATATGTGGGCCCAGAAAGAATTGCAATGTGATTATTTCTCCTTTGAGACAGCTTATTCCAGAGAGGCTAAGAAAAGAAGAAGGAAAGGGGAGATCTGGCCACGGGAAGAACTTTCTGGAAAGCCACATCTCAGAGAATGGAACGGGAAGGCACGCCCAATTTGAATCAGGAAGTGCATTCTCAATCTGCCTCTAACTAATTTCCATGACCCCAAGCAAGTCACCTCAGCTTATGGGCCCTCAGTTTACATGTCTGCAAAACTGGCATAATAGATTTGCCTCTGATTTACAGACTGTTGGGGGGGGATTATCTTTGAAGGCTGCCTCTCCTTTGTCTCCGTAAAATCCTCCTCACTCTGCACCACGCCTCTCAGAGCAAGCTGCACTTTGTGGCTAGTCAATCCGTACGCATATATTTATCTAGGTCCTGCCTGTTCCAAAAAGACATGAAGTGCCTGATGTGTTCAATAAATGTGTACAATGAATGAATCAATTAATGGGCTAATGGATGTGAAGGTGCTTTGAAAAGTGTAAGATGAAAGAGATTTTTATTATCAGAAAAGTGACAGAGGGAGGCTGACTGGTACTTCCAGGGAGCAGACGCCCGCCTTGGACCTCTGGCCTGAGGAGGGTGAATTCTCTCTTAAAACCAGGTGATGGGCCAATTGACCTGTGAAGATGACAGCTATTCAGCATTACTTTTTAAAAGGGGTTCCCATACCCAGGTTTTAAAAATACAACCCCGAGTCTCCTGGCGACAAGTCACAGGTTCTTGGAGGGCATTCTGCCTCTGGACCCAAGCCACAGGCCACACAAAGGAGGAGCAGGGGTTTCTGCAGGTCCCTTCGCACACTCATTTCCGGGGGTTCTGCCACTCCCAGACATTACCTGGGACTACCCCTCCCCGCCACCTAGACCTCTGCGTTCCTGGAGCAGGGTGGGCCCACTCTGGTTTTCCTTTGAAATCCCCAAGCCATGACTGGGCGGTTTGCTCTGAAGGGCTTACGTCCGACCCCAGGGATGTGGGGTCGGGGGCTGGCAGCACCAGTGGCAGAGTGCAGGACCCACGGCGAGGGTCAGCTCCTCGGAACTCGTGCAAGATGCAGCCAGCTCAGGCAAAGATGGTGCCACAGCAGGGCACAGCAAAGACTTTATAGTTATTGTTCCCCAAATTGGACACTCCCTCGGAACTCACACAATATGAGATGAAACAGCCGGCAGGAGGTAGCAGAGATATGGAGCACGGGTGGAGGGGCTTTCTTCCCCCACTGAGGGAAATGCTCCAGACACTACAACTTCTGTCCCCTCCCCGCCCCTCTTGCTGTCATCTCATCGCCAGACATTTTTATCTGGATGGGCTCACAGTGTCTCCAGGATTGAAATGGACTACTTCCCCAGACACCTGCCCCCGTAACTGCTGGGGGTGAATCCGGCACTTCGAGAAGGAAGGAGGGGTCTATTCAGGGAAAAGGGAGGGCGGCTGCTGCATGGAGCTACGTGCATCCGCAGCTACACGGGTATATGCTTTTGCACACACGAGCCAGCTGCGTGTTCGTACTGTGCATGGGAATTTGCATACGTGCATTATATGTGCGTGCATATACATACTCATATAAATGCGTGAGGTGCCGGGTGTGTGAGAGAGAGCGAGAAAGACAGAGACAGAGAGACAGAGAGGAAGGGCAGCACCCCTCCCAGTACGGTCGGGGTTGTCTCTAGAGCGGGGCCTGGCTATCGTAGTTCAGCCAGAGCCCAATCTTCACCATGAGCTGGAAACATCATTTGGTGTCGTTTGACTTTGTAGAGCTCCTGTACCAGTGAGGAGCCCAGGAGGGAGAGTTATTTTGGAAAAGAACAAAGGTGAGAGGAGGCACAGGGAGGGAATTGCAGGCTTCCTGACAAAAGAGAGAGAATGTATGTAGGTAAACTGAGGCACTGCTCAGTGTGGATGGGCTAACCTTAAGACAAAGTAAGGCCTTCATCTCCCTTCAATAAAGAAAGAATTTCTGTTGTCTTTTGAGCCATCTGAAATCCCACCTTCCCACTGCACATTTCACAGAACAGAAGAAAGGTCAAGAGGGGGCATACCCTCCGGATATAAATCCAATCAGCTTCACATTCAGTTTGGCTTTGGTCCTGCCTCTGTGCACAGGGCTTGGAGGAGCTGAGGACCAGGAATATGAAGGACTCCATACTTTGCGGGAAGACCTCAGTCTGAAAGGTAGGTGAGTCTCCCTTGGTGAGTTCTGGGTTTCAAGCCATTGCTGTATTCAGTTAGGGTGATGGAGAAGATTGGCCGGTCGGATGGCTGGATAGAGAATGGACAGGCAGGAATCGGGTAGCAGTCTAAGACCACCCACCCACTGGTGCAGAGACCCCTAGGATTTATCATGGAGTCAGGGCTGGAAATAGTATCTTCATTGCCCTCACCCCAGAAATCTCTCCCGCCTTTGTCAATTCCCCGCGACAGAGCATTCATAACTGCCTCATTAACCTTGCCTTGACTACCAGGCGTTCTGAACTCTTACTCAGTTAGCTAGCATTGGCAAAGACTCTTAGAAAGGACAGGACTTTCCCTCAGTAACATCTCATATCCACAGAGCACTGGGATAAAAACATGGGTCTTTCATAATGTTTACCACACACTTAAGTCTGTTCTCAATTTCCTATTCATTTTCATTTAAAATAACACAGACTTGCCTTGACTACCAGGCGTTCTGAACTCTTACTCAGTTAGCTAGCATTGGCAAAGACTCTTAGAAAGGACAGGACTTTCCCTCAGTAACATCTCATATCCACAGAGCACTGGGATAAAAACATTGGGTCTTTCATAATGTTTACCACACACTTAAGTCTGTTCTCAATTTCCTATTCATTTTCATTTAAAATAACACGGACTACAGCTCTGCATTAAAAGGAGGAAAATTCATTGAAAATCCAGCAGCAGGGATTAAAGCGTAGTTGACTGGGAAGAGCCGATGTGCGTAAGCTGTGGTTTGCATGTCATTGGTGCCCTATAAATGTTGAACAGGTAAATGAATACATGCAGCTCGGAAGGGGCCATCAAGAAAACCCACACACGCCACACCGTCTGTATTTTCAACGCACTGGTGCTGCTGAGCAGTGAGTGAGCTACCCCCAGACCACCGGCACCAAAATCGCCAAAGGCTCCCCTGGTCCACAGCCAGACCGAGAAGATCAGAATCTAGGTGGTGGGTGGGGCAGGACTCATAAACTTGTATTTTCTCACTAGCCTCTCAGGACGGTGAGGAGCAGCCGGGTCTGGGAGTCACCGGGTTAGATGCCTTGGGCGCCATGTGAGACCAGCACAGGGACTCTGAGGCCCCCCAGACGACGCTGATTTGCTACCAGAGCGCCCCACCAGGAGGCAGAAGGACTTGGTTCCTCCCTAGCCGCCAACTGTGTGCTCTGGAGCCAGGACGACACCGACAACTGTCCTTCCCCTTTCCAGGCTTGCGTATGGTCTGTAGAGGTTGAGAGCCCC
Source organism: Ursus arctos (assembly GCF_023065955.2). Classification (NCBI taxonomy): domain Eukaryota; kingdom Metazoa; phylum Chordata; class Mammalia; order Carnivora; family Ursidae; genus Ursus; species Ursus arctos. Next base: position 12,063,948 of record NW_026622897.1, read on the forward strand.
TTCCAGCACACAGCTCCACATTTTCGTAACAAATCACCAGGGAGAGAACTAGATGGGTTCAGGAGCACATAGGAGACGTCCCTGAGGTGATAAGGACCTTCTTTCCTCCTGGCCCCTCAGTCTCCCCCCCAGCCTCCCCTGCCAACACGGGGGAGGGGTCAAGAGGCGGCAGGCAGGTTCCAGGCTATGGGAACGTGCAGCTGCTCCATCTGCAAAGCCTGCCAGAAGGAGGCAGGAGGACCGGACCCAGGTCCCAGGCACCCTGCCCCTCTGACAGTCACCGAGGTCTTCCGGAAACGGCACCAAGGGGAAGCGCTAAATCACGTGCAGATTACAGTCGTTCTGTTTGCCTTTTTCCGCAGTAGATCCGATGATTTAAATTAGGTCTCGATTCTTGTTTAAATTATAGTTTACTGTTCTGCACCCCGCTCAGAAGTGAATTACCTTAAGCAGCGGTATTAATAACATGGTTATAATTAAGCCTCATTACTGCAGGCAGTTTGCTGAAACAAATTGCTTCTTCATTATTATTATAGCACCTTTGGTAAAAAGACATTTCCCCAGAATGCGACCTTGATGCTTTATATAGTAAAAGCCGAGATATGATAGAGACGTAAGGATGAATTAGCATCTTTCGCCTTCTCTATCCGGCTCATTAGAAGGAAAGGAACGCAAGTCAAATCCAAACAGCCTTGATGGCAATTTTAACCTGTATGAAATGGATAATGAATAGTTGTGAACTTTCCGCGACATTTTTGTAATGGTGTTTTATTTATACGACGCTACTATTAAAATGAAGAAAGAAATACAAGCCGGGGAGTGTAGAAACAGGAAAACCCAGGAAGGTCTCACCAGATGGCCAATGGCATTGAACTTGGGCTTGTTACCATCAATTGGTTTGAGAGTTTCTGGCCCAGAGCCTGTTACACTGGGGGAGAAAAAAGGGGAGGAGGGTCTGTTTGTTTATTCTAATTCTGCCGCCTTACTCTGGCCTTGAGGCCTGGGAAAGAAAGGGCCCTGGAAGGAATGACCTAGAAACTTTGCAAACCAAGTTTGAAAGGCAGGGAACTTCTGAGGATGTGTGGAGCCTCAGGAAATCCGTGATGCCCAGTGAGGCCCCCGGCCACCCCTCCCACGCCCCGCCCAAGTGGGTGCTGAGGCCCAAACACAGCTTCCAGGGGCCCCAGGACTAGGCTGGGTCATTTCCTGTTCTGCTTATTAATTACTCTTTCTGGTGATAATTAAGACTCTGAAAACTAATTTTGTTTGGTGATTTACTCTTTTTTTCTGCGATTAGATGTGGTGATTAGAAGGTGCTTCGTATCACATTAGTGTTTTCTTAGAAAGAGGCGAGCAGAGGCTCACACAGGCAGGCATTCACACGCGTGAAGGGCAGCCCCTGCCCACAGGGAGCACAGGCTCCACCTCGGGCCATGCCAGGCTGAGCGCAGCTCCCCACCCCCCACCCGCTGTCCATCCTGCCTCCCGTGTGGATGAGGGGCAGCATGGGCCCCTGCCACCGGCCCCAGACCCTGGCAGGGTCAAGGCCATCTCTCCGCAGCCCCATAGTCAGTGGTAACACAAAGACACTCTGTTGGCCTGCATGTGACTGTCACACAGGCTGCCCCAACAGAACGCGCAGCAGAATCAGTAAAATAAATCCTCTCTCCACCTCTCCCACCTACCCAAGATCCCCAAGGTGTGAGAGCCGCCTTCATAAACCAATTATCCACCCAGAGCCCTGGGACCAGGCTCTGGGTGACAGAGGTCCTCCTGGGGAGCAGGCAGACTGCAGGTGTGCGGTCCCACGCTGAGACTGCAGGATGTAGTCAGTGGGACGGGGACTTCCCGGGTCCAGGTTCCAGCTCCGCCAGTAGGTAGCTGTGTGGTCTCAGGCAAATGACTGAAGTCTTCTGAGCCTCGGACTCTTGCCAACCCTCCATCACCACTGTGTGAAGGGGTGAGGGTATGCAAAGCGCTCAGCAAAGTGCCCAGCACACCGACATGCTCAGGAAGTGGGGCTCTTATCATAATCCCTCCCGCATGCGCCGTCTTCTTTCTCCGGGAAGTGGCTCCTATGCTATGTCAGGAGGTGTTAACTCAGCCTCCGGGAGGCCTGGCAAAAGGTCAGAGGGCCAGCCAGGGGACTCTCTTTATTACACGAAAAGCTCCCCAGAATAGCGGGACCCATTTGGAACAGGCCTCCAGGCCTCAAGCTCAGTATCCCTCAGCTGCAGGGATGCCGAGCTCCGCCTGGCAAATGAATCGTGATGGTAAAAAGGAGCCCTGCAACTCGGCACAACTCCTCCGCTACCTTGCCCTTCCTGGACAGACAACCTCTGTGGTTCCTCACCATTCGCCCCGCAAGAGGGCTTCTCTTTCATTTATTCGCCATCCCTGGGCGCTTGCTATAAGCCTGGCACTGCTTGAGGCACAGTGGACAGTACCAAATGACTTCTACATGGTTGTGGAGCTCGAACAGCTTCCAGCCTCCGGGGTGAGTGTGTCTCAGGTTAGAGGGAAAGTCAGGAGAGGCGAGGAGCCAGCAATTCTCACCTGAGATCAGGGGTGGCTTCACCTGCCACTCAGAACACAGGTAAAATGTCAGTAGTCCAAGAAGAGAAAACAACAACGGAGAAGTCCCAGTGAGCCAAGATGGATTGGCACGACAGTGTCCGGAACGCCCAGAAAATGGGAAACAGGATGGGCCAAGCTAGGAGTATTTAGAGGGAGGATACAGGACTGAGACTTAAAGATAGTCTGAGCCCAGTTCCTCGTTGAACTTAAAAGCCAAACCAAAGAGTCTGAACTTCTTCTGCAGGCCTTTGAGGCTCGCTGAAGGATGTGGGGGCAGGTGACATGGTTCCACTTATGTTTTACAAAGGTTACAGTGACAGCAGTGAAAGACAGGAGTGGAGACAGGGAGGCTGGTCTCCCAGGAGCTCGGGAGTCTCAGCGAGTGCTGCCCAGGGTCTGAGCAAAGGTGGGGCAGACCCCAGCCTGGAGCACAAGCTGAATGGGGGTAACCCACTCTGCTATTCCCCCGGGGTGCCTGTCAGCTCAGCCCGTGTCCCAGGACCGAGTGGTAAAGACCCCGCCATCTGCCTGCCTTGCTATTTTCCGACACTCAGGAGGCAGCCAGGCACCTGACATCCCACTTTCCATTTGTGTGAATGTGCCCCTGGTCCTTCATCCTCCCTGACCAGCCCCCAGTCAACTCCTGGGGTGAAGGCACCCCAACTCCTGGACACAGTCTGATCGCCATCTGTGCCCTGAAGCTCTCCTCAGTATCACCTTTGTGGCAGCCGGGCATTGAAATCATCCTCAGGGGGTCCTCCCGCTCCCTCGCATCCTTCTCCCTTCCTCGCCACAGCTCCGACCCCCTGGCACTCCCACCATCAGGGCATTTAGACTCTAGAGCCATGGCTGCACGCTCCTCCTGCAGGGGCCCGGGTGGCATTTGAGGCAAAAAGCCACAAAGCCAAAGCTGAACTTTCACAGACCTTCAGTCTCTTGTCATTTCCCTACTTTGCAAAGAATTGCGAGTCCAGCTGAAGGAAGCCGAGTGTGCAATTAGATCAAAGGTTACTGCAGAGAAGAATCTCTGCCATTGTTAAGTGAAGACACAGACCAGCCAGGGCCTCCTGTAACCTTTTCCTTGGAAGCTTAACCCCTCAGGGGCCGAGTTGTATAGGAGGATGGAAGATGTGCTTTTCAAGGCTTGGAAAGCCTCTCGCGGAGAAGCAATAGGGGGACAGAGACCAGCAACCACCCCGACCACCACCCTCACCCCTGGGGGGCCGGGCCAGTCCAAACCAAGGTGGAGGGAACAAGGTGGAGAAGGGGGATGGAGAGTTACTCTGGGGCAGTTTCCTGATTTGCAGGAACCCTAGACCCTCCTTTCTTATTTGTGGGCAAAGTGCCAAGCTGTGTGGTGTGGGGAAGGGAGAAGCTGCAGCAAGCAGCCTTCCAACTGGCGATTGGCTGTGGGCAGCTCTGGTCCACAGTGGGGACAGGGAGGGGGCAGAGCAACGGTAGCAGATGGAGAATGACAGGATCCGAGAGCCCTGATTCTCCCAGAATAGCCCCGACTGCATACAGTGGTGGTAGTAAGTCTATAGTAAAATGTCATGTAATATGCATGACGTTGCATTTATAAAGCAGGAAAGAGACTTTGTGTTATAATGAATTATACCGCTTAACACACTTTTTTTGGTATTTGTTTATGACTCTCTTACCCCCTAGACTCTGAGCTAGTGAGGATCAGAAACTGTTGTAGTCATCTTCGATTCCCAGCATCTAGTGTGGTGCTGATATATGTGGGAGGTTCCCAATTCATATTCATTGAATCAATCAAAAAGAAAATGGAAAGGAAAGAAAGAGGGAGCACATACTAACATTTCTGTGCATGTTTTCAGAACCAGGTAGTCACATAGGCGTTTACTACTCAGGAATCTGACGCTTGTCTTGTTAACTAGGTAACATCATCTTGCTACTCTCGGGAGAGAAACGAAGCTCCAAGATGCTCAAGGTGTTTGCCCAAATCACACCCGTATTTGAACCTGTAGCCACCTGGCTCCAAAGTTCATTTTCAAATCCTGAAAGTCTGTTCAAGATAGAAATTGCCACGAATGTTTTCTGGCTCCTGAGTATCAGTTCCCTCTCCTTTTCGCAACACAACCCCAACTTTTCTTTCAAGAGATACCTTTCCCCACTCTCAGTCCGACTGCTGTGGGAAGACCTGACTCAGCTCCCCACTGCAGGGGGTCTGAGGATTCGGGGGAGCTCTGGAACATAGCAGATCCAGGCCCAGGGCCATGCTCAGACAGTCACCTAATCCTTAGATCAGAGCCAACAAAACACCCTCAACCCTCTGCAAGACAACGATTGAGAGAGGGGCTATTTGTGGACACTGACTATTGTCCCCACCAGCCTCAGCTACCTCCTGGGACACAGACTCCCTCCCCAGCCCGGTCTCCAAAAGAGTCCACCAGTGAGAGGCGTCTGTACAAGACATGGAAGGTGGAAGAAGCAGCAGCCAAATTTTCTCCAGCCACAGGGAGTTCTGCAGCTTCCAGACACCCCCTTGTCAGGCACTTACTCCAGTGCGATGGGCCCCTGACACCATTCGTGGAGGCTTCCCAGACATTCCTGCAGTCCACACTTCCTGGAGGTTAAGAGCTGCCTTCCTGGCCTTTGCTCCCCAGTCCTTCCAATGAATGTGTCAGTCTTACTCTTTATATTAAACACCCTGTTCCTCTATATATCTAGAGTAGCTTCTGGTTTCCTGAGAAGTTCCAGTGACTGATCCACGCAGGGGTGCTCTCCTGACTTTATCCCAGCCCTGCTGGAAGCATCCTGGGGAACCTGAGAAGCAAGCACTGGAGCACAACTCTGAGAGATGGAGAGGAAACTGAGACTTGAGTCATCAGCTGAGCCCCCATCTAGCTTTGCCTGAAGCTGGTGCTAGCCCCCGGGGCTTCTCAGTGCCCAGCCTAACAAGATCCCCCTGGGCAATGATTTAAACCCATTTCCTCTCACATTTGGCCAGGGGTATCGACAGCTAAAGACCCCAGCTGAATCGTCCTCAGCCTTCTGGCAGAGCCTTCGGGCCCCTCAGTGCATACCTGTTCCTGCCTCAGGTGGCCTCTCGAGCAAATTCCTGGACCTGTCAAGATTCCCCAAATTCCAAAGAGCTAAGTGCAACAGTTCTTCACCTAGAACCCTGCAGGCCTCAAGACCCACCTCCTGAGGCCCCCTCTCTTCCTGGGTGAGATCTCCTCCTCCTCCATCAGCTTAGAACAAGGAGTTTATGCCTGTTTGCCGGGATCTCAGAAGCAGCAACATTTTCCTCTTTCCTTCACTCTGTTCTTTCAAACATCCCCACCCTTCTTCCACAACTCACCCCCTCACACTGCCCACTTCCACCCATCCCCGTGGGTGGGGTAATAAGAGTCAACAATAAGATATTCATAGTTCATATTTCAGGCATAGGACCTCTGGCCACCATCACAACGTAAATCCCTCGAGAGAGGCAACATGAAGTTTAGCAGGGAGCCCAAGGAATGGAAAGGACGGGAGTTCTACACTCCAGGATGAAGGCTAATGTCTCTGAGCCTCAGTTTCTTCACGGGCACAGTAGTTGCCACGGCGTCCCCCCAAAGGTCTTGGTGAGGGTTGAGGCAGGCAGCGCCTTGGCTCACTGCAAGCTGAGTCATGGCAACACTGATTGAGGGCTTACGATGAACCAGACCATTAAACCGTTCCAGGCATTATGTCATTTCATCCCTACAAATCCCTACCCCAGGGCGCAAGTCTGCACATTACAAAGAAGGAGACCTCTGTACACAGAAGTTGTGCCACCTTACTACATAGAAAGGGGAGAGAGCCTTCGAACACAAGCAGGCTTGTACTAAAACCCACACTACTAACCTTTATTTCATACGGTGCCTTGGTCGAATATTTTACTGAAACTTTTTTGTTGTTGTTTTTTGGGGGGAGTATGAAAAACACGTGATCTTTGGGAACCAGAAAAGGGGGCCTGCCTGGGGAGAGAGGGTGTGGAGTTGAGGGTCAGGAAGACACGCTATCCCGGGGCTACCCCCCACCCTGTGGCCAGCCCAATGGGTTAAATATACCCCTAATTTTTTTCAATTAAAGTAAGTGTTTTATTGAACAACTATTGCCCTATATTTTGTGGGAGACACACAGACGGCTATGTAAAATAAAGTGTAATAATTTTTTAGAAGAAAATGTGTCTGCCACCTTTGTTCAACAGCTGCTAATTGTGTGTGTGTGTGTGTGTGTGTGTGTGTACTATCCAGACATACAATAAAGCGTATATAATATACGTGAACAATCCCCTGCAGCTCTGACCTAATTCTAAGGGGCACCTCCCAGAGGAGAAAGGGTTGTGTGGGAAGAAGGAAGCCGGGATGTGCCGTTGGCACTGGGGCCTGGGCAGGCCAGCCTCCCTGTCCTGCCCCTGGTCCAGCTTTCCCAGGGCAGGGCAGGGCCCAACCCAAGAAGGCTGAAGAGAAGCTGCTCCTTCAATTCATTTCTGGGCCACTAATGGTTTCCGGCCTCTTCATTTGCATCCGTAATTGACAGCTCCTTAGCAGCTCATTAGGAAAGTAGGGCTCTTTGTGACCAACAAAAGAGGGGAATGAGTCCCTGAGGGTGGGATATGAGAACTTGTTTAAGAATCTGAGAAAGACAGCAGACAGATTCACGGGAACCAAGAGTATGAAGGAGTTCAGCAAGAATCACTGGCAGTGAACCCGAGCTTTGCAGCACGGCAGCGAGCCTAGAACCTGCACCTGCTTGGACCGCAGGCACCTGGGCTGGGGAGCAACACTGGGGCACTCAGGGGTCAGCCAGCAACGGTCCTCTCTGCCTCGTCAGGCCCAGCCTGGGCTCTCTGGTCCTCCTGGCATTCGCAAGCAGTGGCTGACCCCTTCCAGCACGGGAGGGGATGAATAGGAGGAGGCAACCATGCATTCATTCTATAACCACTTATTGGGCACCAACTGTTTATCAGCCATACCCCACATACTAGGTTGTTTTAATCCTTACAATGGAATTATAACACAATTTGTTACACAAAAGAGAAACCAGAGCACAAAGAAGAGATACTAACACATTAAAGGTCACATAGGTTTTGAAGCTATCACGCGTCCCATAACCATTTTCCGCAGCAGCACAGGGAGCAACCCCAGGACATCCAAGTGTGAAAGGAGAGGTCTGCACAGCAAGTCCTATAGGAAATCAAGACAGGGAGAGGTTGCTCTGAACTCAGGAAGTCAGGGTAGGCTGCCTGTAGGGGGTGGCCCTTGGACTAGGTTTCAAAGGATGACGTGGGTTTGGAAAAACAGAAAGAAAGAAAGGGACCTGAGGTGACGGTAAGAGGCAAGGAATGGACCAAGCAGTGACTCCATAGCGAGAGGCCGCTGCACACTCTGGAAGCATGTGAAGACCGTGCCCTGCAGCAGAGGGTGCCGGCAGGTAAGAGCAGAAGGTGTGGCTCCAGAGGAGCTCTGGGGCCAGCGCCAGGACGGTAGCTGACGCCAGATGAAGCCATGAGGGCCACAGCCTCTGGGAGTTGAGAGACATAAAAGGTGCTTGAGAAAAAATATGGAGCTTCAGAAAGCTGACCCCCAGCAAGCAGGGGAGTCTCATCCCCTCAGGGCCAGGCAGCCTGACCAGGGCTGGGGCTGGGCCCACAACTAGCTCTGAGCTTCAGGGCAGGACAGAGCTCCCCTCTCAGACTCCTGCACAGCCCCGCCACCTGCCACCCAACCCTTCCTTTCAGACATGCAGTTTCAGCATGGCTCCCACACCCCCCCATGCCAGGCCTGGCTCTCCACACCATGTTCCTCCCAGAATGTGCTTCTCGGCGCACCGCTGACCGGGGCGTGTTGTGAACTCCTCTTCTCCTAAATGCCACCCTCTTTCTCCAGGTTCTTTCAACCCAGGGCATCACCACCCCCGACCAACCTCTTCTCTGTTCCCCCACTAGAATTTATGTGTGGCTCTATTCATATTTCCTGACATATTAATTAGCCTAAATTACTCCACCATTTTTCACGTGTATCTTCTCTTAGAGTGATGATCCACCTGGCAGGAGGAAGGCAGAGTCCTCCCTCTTTCTCGCCAAGCCTTTTCGGACAATCCCCTGTCCAGGGGCCTCTTTCCTCTCAGAGGTCTCACTTCTGCTTTGCACACTGAGGCTAGCTTGCATGGTATGTGCTTCCCAACCACTTCCTCACTTGTTTATTCACTGTGGGCTGCAAGGATTCCAGTGGACCCAGACCTGCCTCTCACCATCTTAAGCAAATCACTAGCCGACTCCAGACACAGCTGTGCCCTGTGTTGGATGGGGTGATAAGGACAAATCTGGTGGGGAATTTCACAGACGTTAAGAAAAGTAGTATTCAAGAACGCACTCCGCACAGTCCCAGGTGTCTACAGCCAATTGATAAATATCTAGTGATTTTGAATCACGTCACCCGAGAATCCATACGGCCGACACCCTCATAAGCCCTTGTCACACCCATTCTTCCTTTTGTTCCCTTTGCCCCCTCATTCCCTTTCCCATTCGCTGGACCCAGGATGCTACTGGGTACAGAGTAAGTTTCAATAGACACCTGCCAACTTCATGAAAGTGAGTTTGCGTTCTCCAGACTGGCTCCCAGGGCACTCGGTCCATGTTGACATCAGTAGTGGCAGGGGAGGCTGGAAGTCCTGACCCACTCCTCCCTCTTAATGGTCATTCCCACTCCCTGACTGACTTGTAATCACAGGACAGGAAGTGGCTGCAGGCAGGGAGTAACAGATCATCTTGGCGGGATCCTTGCTAGCATTGTCAGCCCCAGTGGCCTGGAGAGAGCAGGAATGCCCCCGTCCTTCAGCAGAGCAGTCCTGCTGGCACTGAGGCTCCCACCAAAACTCTCGTCACCAGATGGCCTTCCTACCAGCCCCAGCTCCTTCTCCTGGGGTCTGCACAAGTCCAGCTGAACCGGGATCTGCCTCCCCCAAGAAGCCAGTTGTGCCCAAGACTATCTGGGGCTGTCCAGGCAATTGGTTCCAGAAACCCAACCACTAATTCGAAATGAATCCTGGTGGTGTCCCAGCAGGGCAGGTGGGGAGGGCAGCACAGAACTGGGATACATAACACCTGGGTTCCAGGAGTTTTTCTGCTGATAACTAGCAGAGCAACTGTTGACAAGTCACTGCCTTTACCAGGCCTCCCTCTTCTCCTTGGCAAGTTGCAGGTTATATGGACTGCCCTCTGAGCTCCCTTCCAGGTGTAAAGGTGAGTGATGCCGTGTTCCAGGATCATCAAGGCCTTTTGTCAACCAGCTTCCAGCCAAAGAGTCTTTCCCCATATCTAACCTCACCACTGCCTCCTACAAATTAAACCCACTCTTTTCTGTTACTCTCTAGGCTAAAAGCAAATTGTCATCATTTTTTGCTCCTTTTCCAGTGTTCTTAGCAAGCATGGGGGTGGGGAGCTTGTGCTGAGCCAGAAAGAGAAAGAGAAGGAAGCTTAATATGGTTCCTTTCATTCTCAGGACTCAAATTAAATGTTACCTCCTCAGAAAAACCTTTGCTGAGCACCTGATTCAAATCAGGTCCCCTGACACCATCATCTACACCCATTATTCTCTATCACAGATGATCCATACCCTGTTTATCTCATCTGTAGCAGCTACCACTATCTGTCATTAATTAATTAATTAATTGTTCATTTATTACTTGGCTTTATATTCATTTCCTACTGATGCTGTAACAAATTACTAAAAATGTATTGGCTTAACACAACACAAACTGTGTCAGAGGTCAGATGTCCCAAACCAGCTTCATTGGGCTAAGATCAAGGTGTTGTCAGGCCTATGTCCCTTCTGGAAACTCCAGGGAAAAATCCATTTCCTTGCCTTTCTACCTTCTAGAGACTGCCTGCATTCCTTGGCTCACGGCCCCTTCCTCCATTGTCAAGCCTGCAGCGTGGCATCCTCAAATCCCTCTCTGCCCCTGCTTCTGTTGTCACATCTTCTTCTCTAATTCTGGCCCTACTGCCTCTCTCCTATAAGGACCCTTGTGATTCCATGGCACCCACCCAGACAATCCAGGATAATGTCCCCATTTCAAAATCCTTAACTTAATTATATCTACAAAGCCCCTGGTGCCATGTAAAGTAGCATAACCACAGGTTCAGGAATTAAGACATGGACATCTTTGAAAACCAATATTCAGACTATCATAAGCTCCTTTACCATAATATAAGCATCAGGAGGTATAAACTTTGCCTGTCTTGTTTATTATAGAATTTTCAGACCATAGAAAGAACTGGGTACTCTGTACTATAAATGAACAAAAGAAGGAAGAAGGAAGAGAAAAAAAAAACACATTTGGTAGAGAAGAAAAAAGTAGCTCTTGCCTCTGCTATCAACTCAGGTAGAAAGTACTACTAGTTTAGGTTAGGTTTCTTTGCCTTCCTTATCCAAATAAGAAACCAATATGCCATAAAAAATATGATCTTGGAAATGGAGTGTGACAGAGGTAGAAAATTCTGGGAAGGAGCAATCTGTTGTCCAGCATTATGAAATAAACTCTGGGCATCCCTGGAGGAGAAGCTCAAACTAATTCACTTGCTGTCTCCTGATAAGACATGCCAATGCCCAACTCTGCTCCTCCTAACATCCCAGCCCATGGTCGTATCTCAAAAGGCAAAGAGTGAACTCCTCTTCCAGCAATTTGAAATAATGAAGAATGGATAGAAAAATAGCCAAAAACCAACAAGGAAAACTTTTAACATCTTCCAACAATAAAAAATTACCAGGCATACAAAGAAGCAAGACAATACAACCCATGAGGAGCAAAATAAATTAAAATCAACTCAAAACTGGCATACATGTTAAAGTTAGCTCATAGTTATCAAACCAGTTATTATGAGTACATTTCATATGTTGAAAAACTAAACAGAGATGTGGAAGATACAGAAAAGATCCCAAATGAACTTCTAGAAATGAAAACTCCAAAACATAAAAAGAAAAAAACACACTAGATGGGATTAATGGCAGATTAAGCATTTCAGAAGACAAGATTAGTGAACTTGAAGGCATAGCAACATAAACAAACCAAAATGAAACACAAACAGAAAAGAGAACTTTAAAGATGAATAGAGCATCAGTAACCTGAAAGACAGCTTAAGTACCCTAATATATATGTAATTGGGGTCTATAAGGAGGAGAGGGGGAAAAAAAAGAATGATGGCAAATAAATTTCCAAATTTGATGAAAACTATAAATTGACAGACCCAAGAAGTCCAATGAACCCCAAGCACAAGAAATATGAAGAAAACTATATAGCAAGCCATATTATAATCAAACTGCTCAAAATAAATAAGAGAAAAATATTAACAGACGCTGGAGGGGGGGAGCCATGTTATATACAAAGGATCAAAGATAAAGATGACAGTAAATTTCTCACTGGAAACAAGGGAAGTGAAACGACTGTGAACCAACATCTTTAAAGCACTAAAAGAAAAGAAAATGGTTAGCCTAGAATTCTATACAAAGCAAAAATGTCTTTCAAAAACAAAGGCAATATAAAGACTTTTTAGACATAAAAACGCTGAAATAATTCATTGCTAGCAGACCCACGCTACAGGAAGTGTTAACGAATACCCTTCAGGCTGAAGGCAAATGATACCAGATAAAAATATGAATCCGCACAAACAGATGAAGAGCACCAGCAATGGTAACTATGTAGGTAACTGTGTAAGTTCTTCTTCCCTAATTGCTTAAATATCTTTAGAAAATAACTGACCAAACAAAAATGATAACAATGTAGTATGGAGGTTATAACATAGGTAAAATGTGTATAACAAGAGCACAAGAAAGTATATCACTATAAATTCAACTGCAATGAGAAAAATATATTATAAGCCCTAAAGTAACCAATAAAAAGTAAAATTACAGCTAATGACACAATAAGGGGATTGAGATAGAATTTAAAAATACATTCAACAATCCAAAAGAAGACAGAAAAAAAAGAAATATCAATGGGACAAATTGAAAACAAAAGACAAATATAATAGATTTAAACTTAGCCATATCAACAATCACTTTAAATCCAAATTGACTTTAAATGCCTCAATTATCAAACCAGAAAAATATGTAAGATCCTACTATACACTTCCAACAAGGAAAGCATGTCAAATATAAAGACACAAACAGTTTGAAAGTAAAAGGATGCAAAAAGACAGACCATACTAACACTAATGAAAAAAATAAAAAACTGGAAACAGACTTCCTCTCCTGGGAAGGTGGAATAGATGTAGTTTTCCCTATTCAACCTGCTAAGTAAAACTAAATATTCTGGATGCTGTATATAAAACATAAGACAATCCTAAAAGGTGGAAAAAATAAAGCAGGTCAGCTAGGGAACTCAAGACTCCAGAAATAATATGGTGGTAAGTTCCCTGGGATTTCTTTTTGCCTCATAATTTCAGAAGAATATATAAAGAAGCCAGCAACCTAGAAATGCCAATAAACACAGACAAAAAAAGAAAAAAAAAAAAGCAAGCCTGTTCTTTTTAGTCAAAGACCAAGAAAGAAGCATCTTAGCAATACAGAAAAGTTTTGGAAAATCACTTCTCTACTCTAGCTTAATACCATAGAAAGAAAATTGGCTTTATCACAGCTGATACTATAAAGGCTGACTGGGGAGCCTAGATTCTACCCTCATGAAGTTGTAACAAGGCTTCTCAATATCCCCACCAGCGAGATATCAGAGAAGGCCAAGTAGAAGCCAGGGCTTTCATTCTCACCAGCTGCTTAAATCTGTTCCATCTTTATGCCAGTAGAAACTTCGTGGAGGTCCTGGCCTTCCACCCTCACCTGGCAATAAGGAGGAAACCCTCCTCCTCCCCACTGGGGCATAGTCAGAAGAGACCTAGCTAGGACTCTCATCATGACGCAGGTACAGAGGCCACTCCCACCACAGCATCACTGGAGACCACCCGTGGAACTGGAGCCCTCACCATTGCCCAGGGGTAATGGACAGCCTCTCTCCTTGGGTGTCAGCAGAGGCTGAAGGAGGATGCTGAACTTCTTTTTTTTTTTTTTTTTTTTTTTTAAAGATTTTATTTATTTATTCGACAGAGATAGAGACAGCCAGCGAGAGAGGGAACACAAGCAGGGGGAGTGGGAGAGGAAGAAGCAGGCTCATAGCGGAGGAGCCTGATGTGGGGCTCGATCCCATAACGCCGGGATCACGCCCTGAGCCGAAGGCAGACACTTAACCGCTGTGCCACCCAGGCGCCCCAGGATGCTGAACTTCTACCTCCACCTGCCAGGACCAAGGCAGCAATACCCCCTACCCCTGATGGAGCAGTGTAAGAGAAAGACAGGTGAAACAGAAAGTATACATAAGAACCAGTATCAAAATATTATTAAAATTCCCATGGCTCAGTAAAAAGTCACTCATCATACCAAAAACTAGGAAGATTTCAAACTAAATTTAAAAAGATAATCAGTAGGTGCCAACACTGAAATGACAGAGATGTTAGAATTATCTGATAAATATTCGAAAGTAACCATGGTAAAAATGCTTCAATGAGCAACTATAAACACGCTTGAATCAAATGAAAAAACAGAAAGCCACAGCAAAAAGAATAGGCAATATAAAGAACAACTAAACGGACATTTTTTAACAGAAAAACTATCATGTCTCAGTAGATAAACTCCACATAAGAACAGAAGGGAGGGAGAAAAAAATATTGAACTGGAAGATAGAACAATAGAAATGATTTTATCTGAGCAACAGGGAGAATAGAGACTAAAAAAAAATTAAGCTTCAGAGATCTGGGGAATAATAATAAAAGATCTAACATTTGTGTTATCAGAGTCCCAGAAGAAGAGAAAAAAGAGGATGGAGCAGAAAAAGTACTCCAAGAAATAATGGCTGAAAACTCCCACAATTTGTCAAGAGACTATAGATTTAAGGAGTTGAGCAAATCCCAAACAGAATAAACCCAAAGAAATCCATGCCAAGATACATTATAATTGAACTTCTGAAAACTAAAGACAATGAAAAATTCTTGAATTCAGCCAGTGGAAAACAACACCTTATCCTTAGTAGAGAAACAATTCAAATTACAGTGAATTTCTCATCAGGAGCCATGGAGGCCAGAAGAAAGTGACACAATATTTTTCAAGAGTTGAGAGAAAAGAATTGTCAACTTAGAATCCTATTCCCCAGTAGTATTTACCCTATATTTGGCAAAACTATCCTGCAATCATGAAAGGAGAATAAAGATAGTCTTAGAAAAAAGAAAACTAAAAAAATTGTTTGCCAGAAGACCTAACAAAACAAACAAACAAACAAAAAAGGAATCTTAGAACATCAGAAAGTAAGAAAGAACATGGTGAGCAAAAATATGAATAAATTCAACAGAACTTATTTCTCTTGAATTTCTAACTTATGTTTGACAGTTAAACTGAGCACTATAACATTGTTTGATATGGTTCTAAGTGTATTTAGAGGAACTATTTAAAAGAATTATTTTATAAATGAGGGAAGGTAAAGGAACATGAAAGGAGGTGAGATTTCCATTTTATCTCTTCATGAGATTGGTAAGATGATGATATTATAGGGCATGGTAAGTTCAAAAGCACATTCAAAAACATTATTAATAAATAAAAACAGGGGTGCCTGTGTGGCACAGCGGTTAGTGTCTGCCTTTGGCTCAGGGCATGATCCCGGCGTTATGGGATCGAGCCCCACATCAGGCTCCTCCGCTATGAGCCTGCTTCTTCCTCTCCCACTCTCCCTGCTTGTGTTCCCTCTCTCGCTGGCTGTCTCTATCTCTGTCGAATAAATAAATAAAATCTTAAATAAATAAATAAATAAATAAATAAAAACAAATTCTAAAGAAAGAGTTCAAATAACCCACGTGAAAGCAGGAGAAAGAAAACAGAGAAGCAAACAAACACACAAAAAAAAGACCAAAGAGAAAATCCAAAAAATGAATAGTAGACTTAAGCCCTGATATATCAATAATCACATTAAATGTAAATGGTATAAATATACCAATTTAAAAAGTGGATTAAAAAACTGACCCAACTATATGCAGTCTACAAGAAACTCACATTAAATATAATGCTACAGATAGGTTGAAAGTAAAAGGATGAAAATTACATACAATGCAAACATTAATCTATGGAGAGCAGGAGTAGCTATATTAATATCAAATAAAGTCAACTTCAGAGAAAAGAAAATTACCAAAGTTAGAGAGGGATGTTATATAACGATAGAAGAGTCAATTTACGAAGAAGACATAGCAATTCTAAAAGGTTATGATCCAAACAACAGAGCTGAAGAATACATGAAGCCAAACTGTTAGTGCTGAAGGGAGAAATAGAAAAAACACAATTACAGTTGAGTACTTCAACATCCTACTCTCAGTAATTGATAGAACTCCTTGATAGAAAACCAGCAGGGATACAGAAGAACTGAACAACACCATCAAACAAAAGGATCTAATTGGTATTTATAGAACATTCTACTCAACAACAGTAGAATACGCATTCGTTTCAAGTGCCCATGGAACATATGCCAAATAGACCATATCCTGGGGCATAAAACACATCTCAAAAATATAAAATAATTGAAATCATACAAACTGTGTCCTCTGACTGCAATGCAGTCATACTAAAAACAAATAACAGAAATATAACAGCAAAAATCTCTGCACACTTGGAAACAAAACCACATTTCTCAATAATTTGTTGATTAAAAAGCAAGTCTCAAGGGAAATCTTTTAAAAGGATAGGGAATTAAGTGAGAATAATAATTTGATGTATCAAAATTTGTGGGACACAGCTAAAGCAGTGATGATGGGGAAATTTATAGTACTCAATGCAGACATCAGAAAAGAGGAAAAGTCTCAAATTAGCAATCTAAGTTTTCACCTTAAGAATCTAGAAAAAGAAGAGCAACTTAAAATCAAAGAAAGCAGGAAGAATAATAATGATAAGAGTAGAAAAATTAAAACTGAAGACAGAATACCAAAACAAAGAGCTGGCTCTTTGAAAAGATTGATATAACTTGAAAGATTCCTAGCAAGTCTGACAAAGGAAAAAAAAAAAGACACAGATTACCAATATCAGGAATGGAAAGGGATATCATTACGGACCCTCCAGATAGTAAAAGTATAAGAGAAGGTAAAAGATGGTGGCATAGGAAGATCCAGAACTCACCTCCTCCCACAGACACACCAAATCTACCCCTGTGTATAGAACGATTCCACCTAGAGAACTAAGGACTGATTGAACAGCTTCTGCACAATAGATATAGAGAAGGGTCAGAGAGATGGAGACATCATAATGACAGGAACCTCATCCCCAGTGTGGCAACCTGCAGTAGAGAGGGATATCACTGAGGGGCCCATGCACAGACTCACTCACACTGAAACACAATGAAAAAACAGTGCCCTAAAGGGCTCCTAAACTATAAGGAAAGGAAATTCATTTACTAACCCTAGAGTGTCCACCAAATAGGCAGGAGTTGCTGGAACTCTCTCCAGGGTCAGAGGCACTGGAAAGTGCCATTTTTTTGCATTGCCCCTCCACCCTGACAGTACGGATGGGGGCAGGGTCCAGGAACTCCAGCCAGACTGCTAAAGACACACAGACTGAAAGTAAATGAATGGAAAAAGATATTCCATGCAAATGCAAATGAAAAGAAAGCTGGAGTAGCAAAACTCATATCAGACATAATGGACTTCAAAATAAAGACTGCAACAAAAACAAAGAGGGGCACTACATAATGATAAAGGGATGAATTCAAGAAGAGGATAGAGCATTCATAAAGATGTATGCACCCAATATAGGAGCACCTAAAAATAATAAAGCAAATATTAACAGACATAAGGAAGAAACAGATAGCAAGACAATAGTAGGGGAATTTAATACTCCACTTACATCAATGGATAGACAGAAAATCAATATGTAAACATTGGCCTTAAATGACACATTAGACCAGAGAGACTTAACAGATATCAAAAGCAGTCCATCCAAACACTGTAGAATACACATTGTTTTTAAGTGTGTCTGGAACATTCACCAGGATAGATCACTGTTAGGCCACAAAACAAGTCTCAGTAATCAAGAAGATTAAAAACATATCAAGCATCTTTTCCAACCACAACAGTAGGAAACTAGAAATCAATTACAAGAAGAAGACTGGAAAAAATACAAACACATGAAGATGAAACAACACGCTGTTAAAAAACCAATGGGTCAACAGAGAATTCAAAGAGGTAATTGAAAATACTTGAAACAACTAAAAAGGGAAACGCATCTTTCCAAAATCTTTGGGATGCAGCAAAAGCAGTTCTAAAAGGAAAGTTCATAGTGATACAGGTCTACCTCAGGAAACAAGAAAAATCCCAAATGTAACTAATTTTACACCTAAAGAAACTAGAAAAAGAAGAACAAACAGAGCCCAAATTTAATAGAAGTAAGGAAATAATGAAGATCAGAGTGGAAATAAACAAACTTTAAAAAAAATAGAAAAGATTAAAGGCTGGCTTTTTAAAAATTATTTATTTATTTGAGGGAGAGAGAGAGTGAGAGAGCATGAATGGGGGGGAGGAGAAGGGGGAAAGGGAGAAGCAGACTCCCACTGAGCAGGGAGCCCAATGCAGGGCTCGATCCCCAGATTCCAGGATCATGACCTGAGTCGAAGGAAGACACTTAACCAGGTGAGCCACCCAGGCACCCGAAGGCTGGCTTTTTGAAAAAATAAACAAAATTGATAAACCTCTAGCCAGACTTCATCAAGAAGAAAGAAAGAGAGGGGCCAAATAATTACAGGCATACCTCGAGACACTGTAGGTTCAATTCTAGAACACTGCAATAAAGCAAATATCACAATAAAGTGAGTCAAATGAATTTTTTTTGGTTTCTCAGTGCATATAAAAGTTATATTTACACTATACCGTAGCCCATGACGTGTACAGTAGTGTTACGCCTAAAAAAACAATGTATATACCATCATCTGAGCATTCAAAGAGTCATAATCTCTGGTCACAGGTCATTATTGCATATATAATTATAATGAAAAAGTTTGAAATATTGTGAGAATTACCAAAATGTGACAGGGACATGAAGTGAGCAAATGCTATTGGAAAAATGGCACCGACAGACTTGCTCAATACAGGGTTGCATGCTCAACATCACTAATCATCAGGGAAATGCAAATCAAAACCACAATGAGCTATCACCTCACATCTGTCAGACTGGCTATTATCAAAAGGACAAGAAACAACAAGAATTGGTGAGGATGTGGAGTAAAGGGAACCCTGGCACACTGTTGGTGGGAACATAAATTGGCACAGCCACTATGGAAAACAGTATGGGGTTTCCTCAAAAAAGTTTCAATATAACTACCATATGATTTAGCAGTTTCACTTCTGGTTATTGATCCAAATATAATGAAAGCACCAGCTTGAAGAGATATATGCACTCCTATGTTCACTGCAGCACTATTTACAATAACCGAGATGTGGAAGCAACCTCAGTGCTCACTGATAGATAAATGGATAAAGAAACTCAGCAATAAAAAAGAACGAAATCTTGCCATTTGCAAAAACATGGATGGACCTATAGGATATTATGCTAAGTGAAATAAGTCAGACAGAGAAAGACAAATACTATACGATTTCAATTGCATATGGGATCTAAAACAGAAAAACAAGTGAACAAACAAAACAAACCAGAAAAAGACTCTTCGATACAGGAAACAAACTGTTGATTACCAGAGGGAGGAGGGGTTGGGAGATCAGCAAAATAGGTGAAGGAAATCAAAAGGTACAAACTCTCAATTATAAAATAAGTCATAGGTATGTAATGTACAGCATAGGGAGTATAGTCAATAATATAATAACGTGTATGGTGACAGATGATAACTAGAATTATGTGGATTATTTTGCAGTGTGTAAAAATATCAAATCACTATGATGTACACCTGAAACTAATAGGATATTGTATGTCAATTTTACATCAATTAAAAAAATTATAAAAAGGGATTACTATGAAAAACTATACACATACGTTTGACAACATAAATGAAATGGACCAATTCCTCAGAAAATACAGACTAGCACAACTCTCCTAAAATGAGATAGATCATTAAGTAGCTCTGTTACTATTAAGGAAATTGAATGTGTAATAAAGAAAATTCCCCCGAATTTTGAATTTCAGGTTCAGATGGTTTCACGGGAAATTCTATAAAACATATAAAGAAGAATTAACATCAATTTTACAAACCACTTCTAGAAAATAGGAGAGAACATTTTTCAATTAATTTTATGAAGCTAGTATTACTCTGATACCAAGCTTGACAAAGACAGTAAACACAAAGAAAACTTATTGACCATCATTCCTCAAAAATATAGATAACAAAAATTCTTAACAAAATGTTAGAAAATAGAATTCAGCAACAAAATAAAAGGATTACACACCATGACCCACCATAAACCATGGGGTTTATTCTAGGGATACAATACTGGTTCAATATTCAGAATTTAATCAATGTAATCCACAATATTAACAAGCTAAAAAAGAAAAATCATATGACTATATCAATCAATGCAGAAATAGCATTTAACAAAATTAAATGCTCATTCATAACCTAAAAAAAAAAAAAACAACTCTAGGAGAAATAATAATAGAGAACTTCCTCAACTAGATAAAGAGTGACTACAAAAACCTACAGCTGACTACTAAGTCAGTACAACTGAATGCTTTCCCCCTAAGGTTGGATCAAAGGAAAGGATATCTTCTTCCTCACTCTAATTCAGCATAGTGCTGAAAGTTCTAACCAGTGTAATAAGGTAAGAAAAGGAAATAAAATGCATACAGTTGCAAAGGAAGAAATAGACTGTCTCTATTTGTAGATGACATAATTGCCTAGGTAGAAAATTCCAAAGATCTACAAAAACCTCTAAAACTAGTAAGTGAGTTCGACAAGATTGCAGGATATAAGATAAACATACAGAAATCAATTATATTTCTATACACTAGCAAGAAACACACGGAAACCAAAATTTAAAATACAACACCATTTACAACCACTCTTTAAAAAAATACATGTAAATCTAAAAAAACATACAATGTTGGCATGTTAACAACCACATAATATCAATGAAAGTAATCAGCAAGATTAAACAAATGGAGAGATAGCTCTGCTCACAAATTGAAAGACACAACAAAGATGAGTAAAGATTAATTCTTACCATATTAATATACAGGTTTAAAGGATTTTCTATCAAAATACCAGACCAATGTTATGGATGTATGGATAAGATTACTGTAAAATTTATATAGAAAGACAAAAGAACTGAAACAGCTAAAACAATTTTGGGGAAAAAAAATGGAATAAATTGAAAGGAATTGGTCTACTTGATTTCAAGACTTACACAGTTACAGTAATCAAGACTGTGGGTATTGGCAGAGAAATAGACACAAAGATAAATGGCACAGAATAGAGAATCCATAAAGAGACCCACATAAATATGCCGAATTGACTGATGACAAAGGTGCAAAAGCAATTCAATGGAGGAAAAATAGCCTTTTCAAAATACGGTGCTGGAGCAATGGGACAAGGCAAAAATAAACAACAACAACAACAACAAACTTCAACCTAAATCCCATATACCTACCCAAAAAGTAACTCATAATGGATCAAACTTAAATACAAAATGTAAAACTATAAAACATTTAGAAAAAATTGGACAAAATAAAGATGTAGGAAAAGAGTTCTTAAACTTGACACCAAAGCAAGATTTATAAAAACTTTTTGATAAATTAGACTTTATTAAAATTTAAAACTTATACTCTGTAAAAGATCTTTTCAACCAAAAGGTTGAAAAAATAAGCTACAGAGTGAGAACAAATATTTGTAAACTGCATGTCCAACAAAGAAACCCTTAAAACTCAATGGCAAATAATAATAATAATTAATTGCAAAGTGAGGATATATAGATGAAAAATAAGCACATAAAAAGATGTCCAACATATCAGCCTCTAGAGAAATGCAAATTAAAACTACAGTGAAATATTACTATGCACACTTCAAAACAGCTAAAATAAAAAATAATAATAGTAATGACAACACCAAAAGCTGGTGAAGATACGAAGAAACTGGATCACTTGTATATTGCCAGTAGGATGGCAAATGGTATAGACACTCTAGAAACCTATTTGGCAGCTTCTTGAAAAACTAAACTTGCAACTACTAAACAACCCAGTAATTGTATTCCTCGGCATTTATCCCAGAGAAATGAATACTTACATTCACATAAAAACCTGTACATGAATGTAACAACCTTATTCAGAATAGCCAAAAGCTGGAAACAACCAAGATGTCCTTCAATGGATGAACAGTTAAACTGTGATGCATCCATACCATGGAATACTATTCAGCAATGGAAAAGAACAAATTTATTCATATTTGCAACAACCTACGTGCATCTCCAAAGAAATATGGTGAATGAAAAAATACAATCCCAAAAGGTTATATACTATATAATTCCATTCATATAACATTCTTAAAATGACAAAATTGAAGGAGAACAGACTAGTGATTGTCAAAAGTTAAGGAGGAGGTGCAAGTGGGAGGGTAGGGCAACATGAGGGATGTTCATGGTGATAGAAATGTCTGTGTCTTGATCATGTCAATATGCATATCTTGGTTGTGATGGTGTACTATAATTTTGCAAGATATTACCACGGTGGAAAACTGGTTAAAAAGTAATTTGCTCTCCCTGTGCTATTTCTTAACAACTGCATGTGAATCTTTAATTATCTCAAAGTAAAAATTTTAATTAAAAATAATTTTTTAAAATCCTGAATACAAAAATCACATATTACATGATTCCATCTATATGGAATGTACAGAACAGGCAACTCTATAAAGAGTAAAAATAGTTGCCTAAGGCTGAGGGTGGGAGGATAAGAAAATGGGGAAACTGCTAATGGGTATGAGGTTTCTTTGGGGGTAATGAAAAGAGGTTCTAATATTAGATTGCGGAGATGTTTTTACAATTCCATAAATACACTAAAAACCACTGAACTATATACACTTGATGTGGGTGAATTTAGGTTGCATAACTTATATCTCAGTAGAGCTATAAAAAAGAAAGAAAGCTTTAGTGTCTATATTAACTTCAGAAAAAGTAGATTTCAGTCCAAAGAATATTACCAGGTATTTTTTAAAAGTTATTTCATAATGAAAGGGAAGGCAATTCATCAAGAGGACATAACAATCCTAAATCCTTATGCACCTGATAACAGAGCTTCAAAAACATGAAGCAAAAACTGACAGAACTACACAGAGAAATGGGTAAATCCATAATTATAGTTAGAGGCTAAACTCCATTTTCAGTAATTTATAGAACAAGTAGACAAAAAAAATTATTAAAGATAGAGATGATTTGAATAGCACCATCAAACAAATTGGCCTGTTTGACACTACAGAAGATTCTACCCAACAATAACAGAACGCAATTTTTTTTAAGTGTCCAAGGAACATTTCACAAGATGGAACATATTTTGCAACACAAACAAGTCTAAATAAATGTAAAGAGCACAAGTCATACAAAATGTTTTCTCAATTAGAGATTAATAACAGAAATATCTCTGGAAAATCCCCAAATATTTGGAAATGAAATAACACACTTTTAATAATGCATGGGTCACAGAAGAAATAAAAAAGGGAATTAGAAAGTATTTTGAATTGAGTAAAAATAAAACACAACCTAATTAAAATTGTGGGAAGCTACCAAAGCAGTACTAGACTTGTGGAATGGGGGGAAGGGGAGACAGAGCACTAAATGCCTATACTAGAAAAGAAGGAAAGAAGTAGCAAATCGAAGACCTAAGCTTCCACCTTAAAAGCTTGAAAGCAAAGAGTAAATGAAACCCTATGTAAGCTAAGCGTTCTGATACAAGAAAGATGAGAAGAGAAATCAATAAACTAGAAAATAGAAAAACAATATAGAAAAATCAAGGAAATCAAAAGTTAGTTCCTTGAGGATATCAATAAAATTGATGAGCCTTTAGCAAGACTAATCGTAAAAATAAAGAGAAGACACAAATTGCCAATATAATAATGAGAGATGGGGCAACTCTGCAGATTCCACATATATTAATGAATAATAAGAGCATATTATAAATAAGCAAATGCCAATAAATCCAACTTAGATAAAATCAATATACTGAAAGATGCAAATTACCAACTCTCACTAAAGAGGAAACATAACCTGAATAGATTTTTATATCTATTAAAAAAATTGAATTTGAAGTTAAAATTTTCTGACAAATAAAACTGCAGACCTAGATAGGTTCACTGGTGAATTCTACCAATACTTACAGAAAAACAATACTAATTGTACACAAAGTCCTCAAGCAAGGAGGCAATGTTTTCTAATTCATTCTATGAATTCAATGTAACCCAGATATCAAAATCACACAAAGATATTACAAGAAGAGAAATTACAGATTAATATCATAGATGAAAATTTCTAAACAAAATTTTAGTTAGTGGAATCCAACAATATATAAAAAAGATAAAAATCATGACTAAGTGGAATTTAATTCAGGAATGCAAGGTTGGTTTAATATTCAAATTCCATCAATATAATTCATCATAGGAATACATTTTAAAAAAGAAAAACCATAGGATCTTAATATATGCAAAGAAAACATCTGACAAAATCTAACATCCATACAGAACAAAACTCCACAGTAAAGAGGGAATAAAAGGATCTTCCCCAGCCTGATAAAGGGTGCCTGTACAAAAGATTAATTATCTCTCTCCCCCATCCCACACACACACCACGGCCAAGAGCAACATAAGCATGCCTACCTCTGTTCAACACTGCAATGGAGGTTCTAGCCAGTGTAATAAGAAAAGAAAAAGAAACAAATGAACTCAAGATTGGAAAGGAAGAAAAGCTGTCATAACTTGTAAACAATATGACTGTCTATGAAAAATTCCAATGGAATCTATTACTATCTATAACTAATAAGTGAGTTTAGCAAGGTTAAAGGATACAATACCAATACACAAAAATAAATTCTTTTTATACAAATAATGAAAGATCAAACATAGAAATTAAGAAAGCATTTACAGGGTTATCAAAAACATAAAATATTAGGGGATAAATCTGCAAAAGGTGAAAAACATAGGCATGCCAAAAACCATAAAACATCACTGAAAGAAATTTTTAAATATCTGAATAAATGGAGATATATGCTATGTTCATGGGTTAGAGATCCAATGTTATTAAAATTCATCCCAAATTCATCTGTAGATTCACTGTAATTGCAATCAACATACTAGCATACCTTTTAGTAGAAATTGATTCAAAAGTCTGTATGAAAACGCGAAGAACCCAAAATAGACAAAACAACTTTGAAAAAGAAGTGCAATGCTGGAGGATGGGCACGACCTGATTTCAGGAGTTATAAAGTTGCAGTAATCAAGATGGTGTGCTGTTGGTGTAAAATTTTTAAAAATTACATTAAATTAATCAGGTAACAGAATAGAGGACAGAAACAGACCCAAACCTACACAGATAACTGATTTTTGACAAATTCGTAAAGGCAATTCGGTGGAGAAAGGATAATATTTTCCATTAACAGTACCTAGAACAATTGGATAGCTACATGCAAAACCAGGAGCTTTGATCCATTTCTTACACCATATGCAAATATTAACTCAAAAAGGGAATGGTGATCTAAATGTAAAATCTAAAACTTTAAAACTTCTAGAAGAAAACATAAAGGAAAACCCTTATGACCTTGGGTCTGTCAAAGACATCTTGGATACGACCACATAAAAGAACAAACTGGTAAACTGGACTTCATCAAAATTAAAAACTGCTCTTCAAAAATACTGTTGAGAGAATGAAAACACAGGACATAGGCTGACAGAAAGTTATTTATGAATCACATATTTGATGAAGAAGTTGTATCCATGATGTATGAATAACTCACAATTCAGTAATAAGGACATAAACAACCCTATTTAAAGATAGGCAAGGGATGTGACTTCACCAAAGAAGATAGAGAGCAAAGAAGCATGTGGAAAGATGCTCCGTGTCATCAGTCACTGGGGAAATTCAAACTGAAATCACAATGAGACACCACTGTGCATTTATTGGAATGTCTAAAATTAAAACGCCTGACCATACCAAATGTTGCCAAGGAAGTGAGGCAAGTGGAATTCTCTTACACGTCTGCGGGAACTATAAAATGGCACAACTAATTTAGAAAACAGCATGGCAGTTTCTCAAAAATTTAAACAGCCACCTACTCCAGGGTCCAGTCATTCCTCTCTTAGGTATTTGTCCAAGGGAAATGAACATGTTGGTCCACACCAAGACTTTCTTACAAATATTCACAGCAGCACTATTTGTAACAGCCAAAAATTGGAAACATCCCAAATGTCCATCAACTGGTGAACAGATAAACTGTGGTGCATTCATTTAATAAAATACTATCAGAAATGAAAAGGAATGAACTATTGATACAGACAACAACACAGATGGATTTCAAAATAATTATGCTGAGTGAAAGAAGGCAGACAAAAAAAGAACGCATACTGTATCCTTCCATTTAGATAATTTTAGGAGATGCAAATGAATCTATAGTGACAAGCAGATCCGTGGCTGCCTGGGAATTAGGGGTGGGGGAGCACAGGAGAGAGAGATTACAAAGGGGCATAAAGTAACTTTTGGGGATGATGGATGTATTCATTATCTTTAACACACATGACAAAACTCATCAAATTGTACGCTTTAAATGTGTTCAGTTTATTGTATGTCAATTATATTTTAATAAAGCTTAAAATAAAAGGATCCATAAAGAGGTACATGACCAGTAGGGAAGATCATTGTTTTGTCTCTTGCCCTCCCCTTATCCTAACTCCCCAGTCCAGGTTTGGGGATGAGAGAGGAAGACAGAGGAAGACAGAGAGACTCCAGCGGAAGGGACAGCTGAGCTTAAGTCAGCTCCAGAACAGCTTGTGTTCCCCGGTACCTCGTACCCACTGCCCTGCTCCCTGCCACTGTCTACTTCCCAAATCAATGGGGATGAGAGTTGGAAGGGACCCGCGGGATGATAAAGTCACATGCAACAGTCAACATGTATTTATTGAACACTGGGTTAGGGTTCTCCAGAGAAATAGAACCATATATATATTTATTCATACAAATATTCATTCAAATATGTATATATTCATACAAATATTAAATATAGTGTATATATATTCATACTATATATATACTGAATATATTGAACTGAATGAATCAAATATATATATGCTGAATATATATATTCATACAAATATTCACAGCAGCACTATTTGCAATAGCTAAAAATTATATATATATATATATATATATGGAGAGAGACCTATAGATTAGAAATAGATATAGGTGTAGATTGATATAGAGAGAAGAGGGGAACTAATTTTAAGGAATTGGCTCACATGATTATGGAGGCTGAGAAGTCCCAAGAGACCCAAGAGAATCAATGGTATAAGTTTCAGTTTGAGAACAGCAGCAGAATAATGTCTCAGCTGAACAGTCAGGCACAAGAAGTTCCCTCTTCTCAGCCTTTTTGTTCTAGTGAGGTCTTCAACTGATTGAATGAGACCCACCCACATCAGGGAGGGTAATCTGCCTTATTCAGTCTACAACTCAAATGTTAATTTCAGCCAGAAACACCCTCACACACACACCCAGAATAACACTTGACCAAATGTCTGGGGAAACCCCTGCTGTGTTTTATACACTGGAGACAAAGCAGCAACCAAGACAAGCATCAGAGCTTCCCGTCTACAGGGAAACAGACACTAAGAACATTGTTATGAAAATTCACTGTGGTCACAGAATTCCAGGATGGCCCTCATGATGTCTGCCGCCTGGTGTTATGCCCCCTCTATGCCTTCCCTTTCAGTGTGGGCAGAACCAGTGACTGCTTCCAACCAATATAATATGGCAAACACGATGGGATATCACTCCCTTGATCAAATTACTTAAATGGCAAAAGTGAAGGAATTGTTTTCAGATGTAATTAAGGTCCCAAATCAGTTGATTTGAATTAATCAAAAGAGATTATCCTGGGTGGGCCTGACTTAATCTGGTAAAACCCTTAAGAGGAACTCAGCCCCTCTTGAGAGGGACACTCTCCTGCTGGCCTTGAAGGAGCAAACAGGAATGCTGTCAACGGTCTATGCAGAGGGGCAGTCTTGAGGAGCCATGGCCCCGTCTCACTGTCACAAGGAACTGAATTCTGCCAACAACCCACATGCACTTAGAAGAACACACTGAGCTCTAGATAAGAATGCAGCCCAGGGACACCTACCTGTGTGGTTCAGGTGGTTAAGTGTCAAACTCTTGATCTCGGCTCAGGTCAGGACCTCAGGGTCGTGAGATCGAGCCCTGCGTCAGGGCTCCGCACTCAGCAAGGAGTCCACTTGAGATTCTCTTCCTCGCCCTCTGCCCCTCCCCCCACTAGCTCATACGCTTTCTCTTTCTCTCATTAAAATAAATAAATAATCTAACCCATGCTGGGACTTCTAACCCACAGGAACTTCAAGATTATAAATGTGTATTGTGTTAGGCACTGAAGTGATAGAAATGTGTTATGCAGCAACAGAAAACTAATGCATTCACTCGCTCCAGACATATTTTAGAGAAAAGATCACGGAGGCCCAGAAAAGTGAAACGACTTGCCCAAGGTCACACAGCTGGTTACCGACAGAGTGGTACTAACTAGCATTTCCTGAAGGTTTACACCGTGCCAAGCCCTGGGTAATCTTAATGACAACATAGTGGAGTACAGACAGATAATAACTATATGATTCCCTGTTAGTGTCCCTGTTTTACAAGTGAAAATCTGAGGCTTAGAGGTGAGACAGCTGCCAAAGGCCACACATGCCAAAAAAGGAGGCACTGGGATTTCGTCCCAGACCTAACTGGCCTCCAATC
The DNA here is from genome assembly GCF_023065955.2 of Ursus arctos. Classification (NCBI taxonomy): domain Eukaryota; kingdom Metazoa; phylum Chordata; class Mammalia; order Carnivora; family Ursidae; genus Ursus; species Ursus arctos. The sequence continues at coordinate 12,092,518 of NW_026622897.1, forward strand.
CTGTGCTCCTGACTTCTCTGCCTCCTGATGTCCCAATGAGCGAAAGTGCAGAGAAGAGCTGGTATTATGGCTTGAGCTCAGCCCTCACAGCTGTGTGCTGGAGAGCAGCTCCCAGAGATCAGGCCTGAAATCACACACCTGAGCGTCGTGTCTGACCCTACCTCAGTGAACAAACAGCATACACAAGCCCTCAGGAGTACAAAAACGCAATGTACGTCACATCTCACAATTACAGCACGTAGCAGTTTACAGAGCACTTGCATAGATCCTGGCTTGTGAGAGCCACGGCCCCATGAGGTAAGCAGGGCACATGCAGACCTGCAAACGGCAAGCTCGAGAACCAGGAAAGCCAATGGTGTAAGTTCCAGACTGTAAAGCAGCAGGCTGAAAACCCAGAAAGAGCTAATGTTTCAGTTCCGGCCTGAAGGCAGGAAAGAATCAGTGTCCCAGCTTGAAAGCCATCAGACAGAAGGAGTTTTCCTCTACTCAGGGAAGACACAAGGTTCTACTCTAGTCTTCAACTGATTAGATGGGGCCCACCCACACCCAGGAGATTCAAATATTAATCTCATTCAGAAGCACCCTCACAGACACACTCAAAATAATGTTTGACAAAATGTCTGGACACCCCATCCAGACAAGGGGCCCAGTCAAGTTGACACATAAAATTAACCATCACACCCACTAAGGGGAGCCTTCACAAGGATGTGGGCATCCTAGGGGAAACCTAGGTGGGAAACCACCTCAGGGCTAGCCACAATAGGGAGTCGCTGCCATTCCTGGCTGAGGAGACCTTGGAGGGAGCCGTTCCCAGAGCCTGGGTTCAGCAGCTGCAGGAGAGGAGCAGGAGACTGGGGTGGTGGGCTTTTCGTGGTGGCCCAGCAGGGCAGGAGTGGGGGAAACCAGTACCTTCACCTCCCTCTCCCACCCGCCGGTCTTGGGACTGGTACCACCCAGCAGCCAAGCCAGAGGGAAGGGGAGCCTAGTGGTGCAGTCCCTACAGACCAGCCTCCCAGGGCCCAGGGCAGGGCAGAGAAAGGTGGAGAGTGGCTCTGAAGAGACCAGCAGGAAATACACAGGCACGCATTCCAGGTGGAGACATGAAGGGTTGCGGCAGTGAGTTCCCTAAGAAACAACTGCAAAAGTCAGAACCCAACTGGCCTTTCTGACACGGAGTTGACGATTCTTCCCAGTCCCTCGAGAGCTGGCAGGCATGCACCTTTCTTCCTCTGAGGTGAGGCATGGGCTTCTTTGGGACACAAGACCTGGGTATTATCTGCGAGTCCGGCCAGGACTCCAGGCTCTGCACCTGCTAGAGATGGCTTCCTAGCGCCTAAGACCCTTGCTTCTTGCCGACTCCACCAAGCTCACCTTGTGTCTCCCTTAGTCACTCCAGCCACCGGTCTCCTTGCAGTTCGTCAGAGGCATCTGCCTTTTCCTGCCCCTGCGTCGTTAAACATGCACTTCCCTCTGTCAGCGATGCCCTTCCTCTGTTCAGCTCCGTGACGGCAGGACTGCGTCTGCTTCACTCACCACTGTAAACCCAGGGCTTCCAGAAGTGCCTGGCAGATAGTAGATGCTCAGTAAATACTCGTCACCAGAATGAAGCCCCTGGCTCTGACGGAACTTGAGTCTGAGCAAGAGACACAGAGTCAATGAGAGGCACCGGCCACCGGGGTGGATTCCCAGACCCAGTGCTTCTGTCGCGAGGAAGCCATCACTTCCCGGTGGGGATTTCGGGAGCAGTTCTCGGCTCTGTTGCAGGTTTGTGGCATGTTTCTATGACAGCACCAAACTTTTGGTTTAAGAAAACCTAAGCACGTTACCCCCTTGAGAAAATAAGTGTCCTCAAGAAGAGAAGGATCTTTAAGCTTCTCAGTCCCTTATACCTCAAGGTGCGTGAGTTTATGGCTCCTTCGATCCTTTGACCGAAAGCATGAGAAAAAGGGTGCTTGCAAGGAAGGGTGGGAGGACCACCGCTAAGCAAACGGAGGGGTGGAGCACGAGGAGGCGGCGCCTGGCTCTGAGGCGATGCTGGCTCAGCCTCGAGGGCTCATTCACCATGTGTGGAGCATAAACTATGGAGCAGACCTGTGCCTGGTGCTTTGCTCACAAGCTCAAGGGAGGCAAGAATATAACCCCCACGTCCCCCCAAGAGGTACTCAGGGCCCATGAGAGTGAAGTGACTTGTCCCAGTCCTAATATCAAGTATGGTAGGGCAGAACTGGGATTTGAACCTTGATCTGTCCGCCTCCAAAATGTCAGCTTTCCTCCTCTAATTTGACAGTTCCTTCCAAAACTCATGGAAACATTTATGGAGCAAGTTTTCAGCGTAACCCTCCCTGTCTCAGAAGGACAGGTGGACTCCGCCAGAAACTCCCATCAAGTACGGTGGGAGCCACAAAGAGTCTGATCTTTCTAACAATGGCAATAATAGTAACAGTAACAGTGACAGCAGCTACTTACCGAGCACTCTGGCCGGGACCATATTTAGTGCTTTACACAGATTCTCTCATTTATTCCTTATCTCAGTCCTAGGAGATGGCTTTCTTTATCATCCTCCTTTTACAGAGAAGGAAGCTGAGGTTAAGTACTTCCCCCCAAATTACACAGCTAGTCAGTCGGGCGGCAGACCCCAGAGTTCAAGCTCTGACTCTGCTCTGCCCCATCCGCGGAGTCCGGCTCCCGATCTCCACATGGGAGTGCCGCGCTCTCTCTGGGGGGCGCTGCCTGGCACCTCCCCTCACAGCTGCCCACCACCTGGGGCACAGCAAGGCTCCGCCTCCCCTTCCCTGCACCACCCACAGCCTTGTGGGCAAACACCCTGCCTCTCCCCAGGCAGGGGACACCCGATTTGCATAACTTAATTAAATTCTGCATTCTCAGTTTCGAAGGAGCCGGCCTATGAAGGCTGCTGAGTGCATGGTCTTAAGGCAGATCAACGCAGATGATGAAAGAGCCTATTTCGGTTAAGCAAATTATGAGGAGGCAGGCGATGTCCTCACTCTAATAATTTCCCGTGAATTATTTATATGGAAACTGCAATTACATTGGGCAAAACAGTGTTGTGTGCATAAAGCTCACTTAATTACCCAACCACCTGTTGGGACACAGGGTCCTGCACCAGCCTATTTCTTCCCACAATGGGCCCCTCTTCTGGGAGGGCAGGGGACCTGGGACCTGAGGCAGGCGGGGCTGGGAGGGAAGCGGTGGCTGCCAGCTGAGGACGCTCAGGCTCTAAGACCTGAGTCCCCCATCCTGGCCCCTCTGGTCCAGCTAGGAGCAGGAGTCCTTGTTCTCTAGGGCCTGGGCAGAGCCTGGCCCCCAGGCACCTCCCTCATCCCTGGAGAGGAGAAGGGAAGGTGGGGAGTAAGAAAGGGGAAGGAGAAAGGGAGGAAAGAAGGAGCCTCACACCCTTCTCCACAAACCCTTTAACCAAAGCAAACGAGATCCTTTCATCAGTGCCCGGTTGTTTAACTGGAAATGAGGGTTGCCATGGAAACCATCCTGTCACATAGTATTTCCCACCACTTGCCAGTGGGAGAGGCGTTGATGTGTAGAGAACCCTGGCTGGGTGGGGAAGGTCGGGGAGGTGGGGGCTGCATTGCTGGTGATCCATTTGTTGAAACACAAGTCACATAGGCTGTCCCTAACCCCGGGGCCATCCCGAGTTGGTCTTTCCCTCTCCTGGATCTCGGGGTGGGGTCCGGGGGTAAACATCTCCTTCCACTTACACCCTGAGAGAAAAGCATCGTAAATGTCAGAAGTGTGATGGAACTGTCAGAAATACATGAAATCGGCTACAAAATAAATGGTGAAACATACATTCTCCTTTGTGCTGTGACTTAAAAACCAGGAAATTTCTCTAAGAGGAAGTAAAAACACAGAAAAATCATGATTGCTGGAGAAGTTGCCCGGTAGTCGTGTCTGTCCCAAGACTGGGGGAGTTTGCCCTCCCTTCCCACCACATCCTGGGCAGCAGACACGGGTCTGGTTTAGAGACAGGCGGAAGGTAACGTTGCTCAAAATGCTCTAGGCTTGAGGTGGGAAGGCGGTATGGAGATCGAGGGCTCCCCGATAACTACTGGAAGTTGCAGGGGTCCAAGAATCCTGGGTTCTAACTCTATCACTTACTCCAATAGAACCCTGAGAAATCAATTAACAGAAAGAAATTTTAGTAAGCGGTGAAATTCAAGCACAGTGATTGTACTACCCTGATTGATTTCACAATTAGTGATACACACAGTAAGTGAATACAACAGCGTTGTATTTAATGGTTTAAAATGACAGTAGCTCACACGTGTGGTTCCCTGCCTATACACCACGCACTATCTTGCACCTTATATGCATTTATCAAGAATCCCAGCTTCCAGACAAACTGAGGCTGAGAGAGGGAAGCAATCTGCCCTAGCTACAGAGCTAGCAAGTGACAAAGGCAACATTCGAACCCGGATCCTACTGATGCAATGCTCATGCTCTTACCGCTGGAAAAAAGTTTGGAGATCATAATCCAGGCTGAGAGTCCAGCCCCCAGCCCCCAGCACAACTGTGGTGAGTCTCCGTCCAGTCTAGAACCAGCTGCTTAACAGAGATGAAATGGAGTGTTTTTTCTCCTTTAAAGATGTACCATGTATAAATGTATGAGAGTATTAAAGGCAACAATTAACTTTATTGGAAACCTTATATTCTCCAGTCTCATTAGAGCTGCCAACAAGATCTATTATTAGTATTACTATGCAGATACTGTAATAAAAAGGGTATTTAAAGTGGATAGTTTGGCAATGAAATAAAATAGCTTTTCTCTCTCTTTCTTTTCCTTTTTAAGATATATGTGTGTACCAGCGATGGTCTTGGAGCAAGGCAGAAGCCTCGTGGGGCTGGAGGACTGAAGAGCTCATAAAACGTCCCTCCAGCAGCCTGGCAGAGGAGGTGAGCAGGCAGGGCCCCTGCAGGTCACCGGGGCCATCCCGGCCTCGTGCCGGGACTGGCCCCAACACTGCTTGGAAAAGCAGAATTTCCGCAGGGGAGGAGGCCTGCTTGTCAGGGCAGAGAGGTGCCACGGGGCCCAGTTGCTGTCTCTGCACAGTTGTGGTTGTGAGCGACTCACCAAATTCCTGCAGGGGCTTCAGCTTCTTACCTCATACTCTCATCTCGAAGGTGATGGGCGTAAGCTCAGGGAAGGACCCCACTCTTCCCACCCTCGCTCTCCAAAATAAGAGGAGCCTGCCTCGTCTTCTTTATCCGGGCCTGCTGCCCCCCACTAGCTCCTAAGGGTGCCTTTCTCCAGCCCCTCTCTCAATTCAGAAGGCTTCTTGGATGAGGTGGGAACGCTCTCAGGCCTTCCATAGAAACAAGTGTAGCAAGGGGTGCTTGGGCTTTCTCAATCCTGGGCCTACTTGCCTTCAAAGGAATCTGCCCTCCCTCCCAAGGCCACCTGCTTCCTCTCCGTGTAATAAGAAACTCAGGATGGGTGAACCAACAGGGGTCATTGGCAAGTTATCCTGAACTCACTGGAGGCCCCCTGCACCTGCTGAATGGAAAAAGTCTCAGCTTAATTAAAGGCTCGGTCCTCCTACGAGGGCCTAGCTACCAACGCTCTCACCCCCTGCTCACACTGAATGATTATTACTCTTTATTTCAATGCTAATAGTTACCATGTATTACATGTCATGTATTTACTCATTTAATCTTCACAACCACTCTATAAGATGAGCACTGCTGTTATCTTCATTTTGTAAGAGGAGGCTGAGAGCGGATGTAACTTACCCCACCACCAGCATTGCTGGCCTTGACCTTTGCAATAGCCTTCTAACCAGTCTCCCTACATCCACTCTTGATTCCCAGCAATTCACTCCACATAGGGCAACAAGCTATGCCCCAGGGCCTTTGCACTGGCAGTTCCCACTATCTCAATAGAATGTTCTCCCTCCAGATTACCTCTTTGTCATCATTCAGGTTACAACTCAAAGAGGGCTTCATTGGCCACCTTCCTGAGCATACACCTCTCTGTCCTATCTCTTACACTATACCACGACATATCTTTTACCACCACGGATCTTGCCTAAAATCATATCTGGCACCTCCTAGATGCTTAGTAAATATTTTTCCCCCAGTATATTTTCTCCTAGTAAATGGTTTTTCATTTGTTTGTTGGTTGGTTGGTTTTTTGAGTGAGAGAGAGAGACAGTGTGTGAGTGGGGCAGGAGGGAGAGGGAGAGAGAGAATCTTAAGCAGGTTCCACACCCAGCACGGAACCCAACGCAGGGCTTAATCTCAGGACTCTGACATCATGACCTGAGCGAAATCAAGAGTCAGATGCTTAACCGATGGAGCCAGCCAGGCACTCCTCCAGTAAATATTTCTTGAACAAATGTTGTCAAGCTTGTCCAAGGTTAAACGCTCCAGAGCTGGAGCCGAGGGTCAAATTCTGGGCTGTCTGACCCTTAACCACACAGTGCGTACGTGTGCCGTGGCAGTGCTCAGGTGAAGGACGAGGAGATGGGGGCTGCCCGGGGCCCCTCAGACAGCTCACTGACAGTCCAAATGGAAGTGCTTCTTCACAGGACCTTCTTCACAGGCAGCCCAGGCAGTAAGAAGGCCACAGAATGACTGACCCACCCCCTAGGAGGACAGTGAGGCCCAGGAAGGAGGGAGAGGAAGAGAGTAGAGTGCAGTCCCCGGGCACGGTTAGAGGAGGTGGTGAGAGTGCTGGGTGAGGCAGCCACCACCCCCCAATCCCAGCTGCTAATACAGACCCTTGTTTCTCCCTCCCATGGTGAGACCCAGACAGGGCTGTGGGGTGAGCTATGAGGGCCTCGGGACAGGCTCCCATCGGATGGGAACCTGGCTCGAAGGGTCAGGCTCCATGAACTCTCCAGTCCAGACGTCCCTCGGGGTTCACTCTTACCCTAAAGCACCAGAAGCCAGGCTGCACGGGGCTTGCTCTGCTGGGCAATAGTATAGCGTGTGACCACACGCACACTCACCTCCCATGCCCAGGTAAAGCTAGGGGTCAAATGTGCCTTCCGTCTGTGACCCAGGGAAGGTTGCCTGGCTCTCGCTCTCCATTCACACTAACTGGCATGCAGGCAATAATCACTGAGTTCCTACTATTAAGCATATCCTGAACTGCGCGAGATAGAAAGACCAACAGAAAATACGGAGCTTCTTCCCAGAAACCCCACCCCCACCCCCCACCAATCTAACCGGGAGAGAGAGAACACACACAAAAGCAAAATGCTTAACTGGTTAGGAGCACAGGCTACATCAGGCCAGAAAGACTCAAGTCCAAATCCTGACTCAGCTACTTAACGATTTGGGCAATTATTTCCAACCACGCAACCCCCGAGTCTCCCTGTGCACACGCACGCCGGCTCACGCTCCCCCATAGCACTGTCGTGAGTGAACAACGAGGCCCTTAGTGAGGTGTCTGCACCCCAGTCAATGGCAGCGGCAGGTAATAGTAGCTGTTACAGGAAAGAGCCCACAGGCCACATATTAAGAAGTACAAATTAATTAATTTCAGGCTAAAGCAGCTCATAAATGCTGAGAAGACCATGACAGAGAAATGGCATTGAACGTGGTATAGGAACAGACTTCTTGGAAGAGGCACATTGTGAATCTAGGAGCTGACTCATGGAATCATGGTCATATCATCCCGGCAGAGACTTCAGCGATGATTCCCAGGGCTTCTCGACTGTTTTTACACCACGGCACCCAGAGAAATGATCACATTTATTCCACACACTGGAGCACACCTCCCCGGCTCCTCCCAGGAGAGGAGACCCCAGCCGGAGGCCGCCCCCACCCACGCGGCCTCCCAGTCTCAGCCCAGGGGCACCTGTGTAAGGCTCACCGGCGTGCTGCAGCGAACCTGCTGGGAAGCTGGGATTCTGAGCAAGTTCATCAACTGATGCATGAGAAAACAGAGGTGGGGAGCACAAGTGGCTTGGCTGAGGTCACACACTTGGACCAGCAACAAGTGGAAAACTAACATCCCTGTACTGTATCGTCTGCTCTTAAAAAATGGGAGGACATCAGGTCCCCGGAGAAGGTCAAGGAGCTCATTTCAGGGCAAGGGAGTTAAGTAGCGTTAACGGAGGAGACTGGACCCAATACATGAGGGTAACAGTCACTGGACTGAGCATCGACAGTATCTCAGGAGTGTGCTAAGTGCTTTCCATGTCTTATCTCATCCACCGCTGGGGACTGGGGAGATGGTCCTATGATGGACTTGTGAGAGGGCACACGATCAACCAAGTCGTTATACCCCTGGGGCTGAAAGCTTGGGGACGTCCACCTCCAGGGCTGTGCCCATCACACTCCTCTGGAGCAGGAAGCAGGTGGACCTTATGGCCTCAGACCTCCACAGCCGGGGCCAGAGAAGAGAACACCCGCCCCCCCCCCCCCCCCCAGCCACCGGGGAGGAATGATAGGCTTTGCTCCATTTGACCTGCAGGACCTCCCATCCCCCCTCCGCTCCCCTCCTTTCCCTCCTTGCTGCATCCATGGGCACAACCTTTGAACTTGGCCCTAGCACCCTGCCTACATGCATGTTCTGCAACCTATCTCTTAAGTAAGAGGTGTGCCAGTATTGCACATACATGTCCACCTGTCAGAGTCACTGGCCAGGACTCCTGAGGGCACCAGCAGCATACAGAGAAGTGAATCATGGATACCCAGCTTCAGCAAGAAGTCCAGACGTCTTTACCAAGAGCTCCACCCCATCTCACCAGTAGGTCTTCTGAAGCCGCTTTACTCGTCACTGCTGGGCCCCTGCTTCCCCCCCCACCCGGAGCCACCCAAATGCAGCTATTATATTCCAACTGCATGGTGGAGACAGGACTGAAATCCAGCCTTTCACTTGACTTAGGAAAGCCTGCCACATGATCTTGCCTGCCTCCCTCCCCATGGACGTCTCCTGCCCTGTTCTCTCACGCCTTGCCCATGCTTGTTGGCTTTGGTCTCTCTGAGCACATCCCACTTCCCTACTTCTGGGCTTCTGTACAGGCTCCTGACCCCACCTGGAACGCTCCTCCCCATCTCTGCCCACCCCCTACTCAGCCTGCAGATCGAGGCTTAGCTATGTATGGCTCCTTCAGATGTGACTTCTCTGGACACCCATTCTAGAGAGTAACCCCACCCTGCTCTTCTCTCTCATACCACCTTGTTATTCTCCCTCGAAACACAAAAAGCTAGGATTATACATCCACTCTGCCCCTCTTCCAGGCAAACTGCTTGAGTGTAGACCACACCTCTGTGTTCTCTGCTACCCCCTTGGCTGGCACAGTTCTCGGCACAGACCGGGTATTCATTAAAAATCTATCGATTAAATGATTCAATGAGACCTCATGAATTTCAGTTCCACCCTTGCCCCAGACTAGCCGTGGGACCCCGGGCAAGCCTTCCTGCCTCGCGGGGCATCGGCTGCTGCTTTACCAAAAGTGGGTGGAGAGGGAGATGCTTGAAATCAAGGACGCCTCTTCAGCTCCGCTCCGGCCTCAGCCAGGAGGAAATGAAGAAGCCAGCCTGAAGAGCGCGAAGCCCACCTCTCACCTGGTCGGAGGCAAGAGCTCACCTTCCCAGGCTCAAAGTGAGGCGCGAGTAGGCAAGAGGTTTAAAAATGCTTCCCTTTTTTAGGAGCGGCAGCTCCCAGGGTCGAGAGCCTTACTGGCTGGGGCCTGGGATGGAGGCAGCCAGGGAGCTGGTAGGCCTTGGTCAAGCCCCCAAGGCCCCAGCGGGCAGTGGGGGGGAGGGGCCCGAGGAGGGGGCCTGGAGCAAAAGCAGCCCCCAGCCCTTAGTCCAGCCTTGGCTGGTGAACAGAGGTAGCCTGTGTCCTCCGTTTGACAGAGCTCAGCCCCTCGTGGAGACAGCACCCTGGGATTTGGGATAGGCACAGTGCTTATCATCATAAAAAGCGTTTTAAATTTTAAATGACTCCACCTGAGACTAACTGCTCTTGGTCCTTCTCATCTCCCAGCCCAGGACTCAACGCTTCATTCAAATTGGATTTCTGTGCTGACACCCCCGGAGGCTGAATCCATTGCGAGGAGGCCACTTTTATCTCCTTTGTGGGCTCCCCCTCTCCATCTCCTCAAAGTTCCTTGGTGCGAAGGCAGGACCAGAAGCCATGCCGGGATACCCCATTCACCATCTGACGGGATCCTTGGCACACAACAGGTCAACCCCCAGCCCTAGTGAAGTGTCTGAGAGGCTCTGAAGCTCTCAGGACCCCCCAGATCTGGGGGCCCTCTTTACCTCGTGACACACACACCATTTTGCCTCCTCCTTCCACACCCTGAGTCTTGGGATTCCTTTACCACGTCGCTGTTTGAGGCGCACGGGGACTGTAGGGTGTGTGCAAGGCCTAGAGTGGTGATTATATCACAAATCAGGTCTTTGTCAGTCCTCTTAGCTTCAGATGCGGGCCAGAACTCAGCCCTGGGTCCTACAGGAGATTCCAGCCACCGCGGCTACAGAAGCCTCAGGCTCTTGGATGCAGTTCTGACTCCAAAGATCTTCCTTTCTTTACCCATAATCAATCTCTATAGCACCGGGAGCAACAGCTCAGGGTGGTCAAAAGGCCAGTGACTGATTCTGCCCCTTCCCTGCCCTGAGACCAGGTGGAGAGTAGCCTCTGCTCCCTCCTCCACAGGCTGAGGAGTTGGACCCAGTCAATGCCGGGTCTCCTGGTCCTAATGTTCTAAAGAGGCAGAGAGGGTTTTAATAATCCCATTTTACAGAAGATGAAACTGAGGCTCGAATCACAGAAGTGATGTGCCTGAAGTTTTCAGAAGACTGGCTGGAAAACTAAGCGTGCCATTCCTCTCCAGGACCCTGTTCTTAGGTGATTTCCAGAGGACCCGAGAGGCTAGTGCCTACAGTGCTCTCCTCAAGGGCAGAGACTCAGCATGCTCCTCTTTGTTTCCTCTTTGTTTCCCCTGTGCTTGGTATCAGAGTGCTCACTTATCTGATGGATTTGTTTGCTGGCGGAAAGCCTGCTTGGGAACGCTATGATGGACAGCCCATCCCTCAGCTGCCCGGATGGAATGTGGAGTGCGGGGAGCACCTGGTGCCCCTGGGAAGGGAGTAGGAAGGGAGTGGGCGGGACGGAGCAGAGAGCACCCAGGAGGGAAGCCAGGAGAGGGCGCCTCCTTGCCCACCTCCATAGATACTTCCAGCTGGGCAGCTGCCTCGTTAGCACCAGGAGGCAACCCTGCTAATTACCAAACCCAAACTTGGGATTTGCATTTTTATGAAATGCTCACGGAGGAGGCAAATCTTTTTCCTTAAAAAAAAGAAAAAAAAAATCAAGATGGATAGGGGGAGAAAAAGCTCATACCAGTACATACTAATTCAATCTAATCTTGGTCATTTCAGTTTCCATAAGAAAGTGCTTTTATAAAGCTACAAAGCTAACATCCATAACTCTCCAGTTTCCCCAGACAGGATACCTCTGCATTAAGTTTCCCGTTTATCTTCGGAGATGGCAAATCACCCATTTATAATGGGATCTAATAAAGCAAGCTCCTGTCGCAGTCCCAGCTGCTGGAATGAGCCTCAGATCTAGAGATGCTGCTCTGGGGCCAGGACCGCTTCATCTTCTTGGGGGCTCCCTGACTAGATTTGTCTGGGTGTACAGTGCCCGGGCATCCACACGCAACATGTTGGGGAGAGGGGCCTGGCTGTCAGAGGGTCGGATACCCGACTCCCACCAGCCTCTCCACACAAACCCCTTCCTGCAGAAACCAAGATGAAGACCAATAGGGAAGGGGCTGAGCTCAGCCCGAGACTCACTCTTTAAGGTAGTAGGAAGGGCTTGCTGTAGAGATGACAAGTGGGGAAGGAGCAGGGCTTGTCAGACAGATTCCAGGGGCTCAGCCCAGCAGGCAGGGATGATGTCCCCCTGTCACAGAGTGGGTTCCTTGGGAAGCGGCCTCTGAGATGGGGTTTGGCCAGTAGGTGCTTATTAAGGAGTGTCCATGAGATCTGCACTGGTGGAAAAGAAGAATAGGAAATAAGCATGGGCAGGGGGAGGAGTCTAGCTTTTATGCTATATCAACAGCAGCCTTGGTCAACCCCACAATTTGCTCTGGGGCCTTGGAATGGCCCTTCCAAGCTGTTCCAAACCCAGAGAAGATGGCCAGACCTTCCTATTCCCACATCACTCTGTCCTTGGACCACCCCAGAAGGGGGATAACCTTGGGCAGAAGGCTTTCTGCAGCTAAAGCAATCTCTGTAGGGGCCAACTGTTGAAGTCTATCAACTGATCATTTCCCCAGCAGCTGGCCAACAAGTCCTCACTGAAGGAGAAGCTAGATGGCACACCACAGGGGCTACCACACTGTGGGGAAGGAAACATTTTTTCTCTACCCTTCCAGATTATTTTGGCTGCTCTGTTAGTTAAATTGACATAAGACAGATTAACAGGAGAAAAACAAATTTAATTTCATACGTACAGGAGCCTCACATAGACATGAGAGGTTCAAAGACAGTCAGGCAGTTGAGGCTTATATGCCATCCTGAGTGAAGGACAAGGGGGTAGGGGTCTGGGCTTCAAGGAGGAGGAAGACGGTTCACAGGAAGATGGAAAGAGCAAATGTTTGGTAAACAAAAGCTCCTCAGTGGAGTAAAGACAATGGGGCAGGAGAGGACTTTGCACAAACAGGCGTGCAGCACCCCAGCTCCCCACACCTGGCCCGGAGTCTTTGTAGTTATCTCTGCTCACGGCTCTCTTCCTGCACCAGGGCTTCCATCTAAACTCTTAGAGGCGGTTAAGGAGGAAGTAAAAAGCTCTTTCTGAGTCTTTTGGGTCCTGATTGTCTTCAGCTCAAAATAATCCACCTGCCAAAATGGCATATTTTGGGGAAGCTTGTTCTGAACCCCTTCAACACCTATTGAACAACCTGTGTCTCTCTCTCCTTCTCACCAGAACACATGGCCTCGTCGTGCTACCCCTGAGCCTCTGTGCCCAGGCCTTGTTGGGTAGTAGGCAATGAGGGGGCAACGTCTGGCTTGCTGAGTTGTGCCCAGAGAAAGCTCTCAGGCAAGCAAATGCAGGTGCTGGCAGTTGGAACTCAGCCAGTGTGCACTAAAAAGACAGGAGAAGGGGGATATGGGCAGGCAAGCGTAGGATCTGAGGTACCTCTCTTCTGCATCACCCATGGATACCCGTGTAGCCTCTGCTCAAGCTTTTCCAGTGATGGGAAGCTCACTACACAGCAGCACACTGTATCAGTGGGCAATTCTAGTTGTCAGGAAGTTATTTCTTCCGTTAAAAGTTACAATATGTTTGTTGTCCAGTTTTAGTCTGGTACATTCCACTAGAACGGGTCAAGAATGTATGTTTTTTCCCTACTATATTCTCAGCATCTAGAAAGAATACCTGACACATCTTAGGCTCGGTAAATAGCTCTTAAATGAATGAATGTTTACATGCACATACGGCCCCTGCCCCCAAGGAGTTCACAACTTTTTCCTGTTTCTAGTTTGCTTTTCCATTTAATACCTACGTGATCAGATCCCCACGTTCCCTGTGTGTTTAAGTAGATTATCACATGGGCTTGGAACAAAGCTGAGCTAAAGTGCTAGGCTCATTCATTCAGCAAGCACTTACTGAACTCCTACTCCGGGTCAGACACTCTCGGTGCCCTCAAGAGTATGAAGCATTAAGATGGAGGTAGAGGGCCAACGATGACCAGCAGGTTTTAACGGTTTTAGAAAAAGGTCCTAAGTGTTGACTGGCCCTAGGGCAGACGCATACCCATCACTGTGGCTCACAGTCCCCACTCCCTCGACCAGAGCCAGCCCTCCCATTGTAGACACTGAGGCTGGGCAGTCCATGAAACAAAATCTCCCAGAAAATCAGCTGCTTCGGCTCTCTCACCTCAGGAGAAGGTGCAGAGATGCCAGGGGACCTTTTCAATGCCCGTCAGGTGCAGGGCACCAGGTTCTCACCGCCCCTCCCGAAGGTGCTGCGCTCCCTCTGCCATTGTGTTTCCTTTGAACCGTCTCCTTGTGCGGAGCGGAGGGGTGTGGATTAGCTCCCCTTCCTGAAATGCGGCTCCGATGCCAGGAAGAGCGAGCTCGAATGGGCAAGGCGAGTTAAGCTTTCCGCCTGCAGCCGCGGGCTTAGCGGTGCAGATTACAACAGCAGGTGAGGAGCCACGCTAGCCGCTGCTGTGGAGACTGTGAAAATCCTGTTAGAGGGCAAAGGCGGTTTAGCTACAGCTCCAAATTTCAAAGAATGATTGAGTTGGAACGTGGCAGGCGGGAGGCAACCGGAGACCAAAGTTATTGGACTTAAACTGAGAACCAGGCCTGAGGGGGCCGGTGGGGTAGAGAATTCCAGGGGGACCCGGGGGTACCACCCCCTCCCCCACTGTCCCCTGGGGAGAGCCTCTCTCCCCAACACCCCCTCCCTCCTGCCATCCTCCCGGCCCCACCCCTCCCCTGCCCAGCCAGAAGCAGAAGGAGCCTCCATCTGCCCTGAATCCTGTCTTCCTCACCAATCTGCAAGCTCCTGGAGATCAGAGCACTCTCGTGCTTTCCTCAACCCCTCAGGGTTTAGCACGGCTCCTGGCACGTGTCAGTGCTCAGTGAAGTTTGCCAGATGATCAATTGGTTGCTGCCTCAGAGCCACATCTTCCTTGCCTGGTTCTGCCTGGTTTCTAGATTTCACACACACACACACACACACACACACAGTGCTTCTGCAAACCCACATCTTTAATACAGCCATCCCTGGCTCCTTGGAAAACAAGCTGCCCCTGGCTGGCAGACCCCAGTCTGACTGCAAAGGACACACTCAGGGCGAGGAAAAGATGTTAAAAAAAAAAAAAAAAAAACTAACCCAGGAAAAGAATGAGCCTGAGTATTTGCTGTTCCCAATTAGTTGGGGAAGTGCTACAATCCCAAGATTTGGAGTCTCTCCTAGAGTCTCTGAGTCCAATATCAACCCCACCCCCTCCCCCACAGTGACCCTAATTTGCCTTCAATGGCGAGCAGTTTGATGCAGGAGAGAGCACTGGGGCTTCGAGTCCATGAGGGATCTGGGTTCGAATCCTACATTTCAAGTCACTCGAGCTTTCTGAACCTCTAGTAAACTGCCCACCTCATTAGCTATATCCTGAGATCACATACAGAAAGACATTTTCATCGGTCAGCACACAGTAGAAACTAATCCAATAAGAACAAGATTGTCATTGTTGGAAGCACAGTTCCCCGTATCATAAACCTGAGCGCTGCCCCCCCTGCCTAAGGAAACACAGTTTACATGGGGTCTGAGGTCCCTTGATCTGATTTGATCTTCACAACAAGCCTATATGAGGCTAGAGCTTGCTATTCCCCTTTTCCTGTAGAGAGGAAACTGGGACTCAGAGAAGCAACTTGCCCAGGGTTGCTTGGCTAGGAATACAAGCTGGAACCGGAACCCAGGGATTGAGGCCAGAGCCCGGAGCTGTTCTCCACGCCAGGGCACCTCCCAGATAGGAACAAGGATCTTCATAGGGGACCCTCTCCATGGTACCGATTCACTGATGTGTGGGCCAAAAATGATGAAGACAAATCTTTCCTTTTTCCCTCCCTCTGCCCTCCTTCCCGCTTCCCTCCCTCCGCCCCTCCTTCCCTTCCTTCCTTCTTTCCACCATGCAGTGATTAAACGCTTGCCATATGCTCGGCCCTCTAGCAATGAATATGTGGGATATAAAAGATAGGGATGACCTGGTCCCCGCTGAAGACAGCTCACAGTCCAGCTGAGGAGACAAAACAGCTCCCACAAGCAGTCATTACAGAGCACGGGCCGCATTCCCGCAGAGGGCCACGGGACTCCAAGCACAGGCACTTGCGGGGTCAGAGGACAAGCCTAGGCCCAGCAGGGCCACAAGACAAGCAGGAGCCAACTCCAGGGCTCGGGAGACCCTGGGTGGTGGATGGAAGCTACTAGAAGCCAGACTTTCCAGGCAGGAGCTACACACAGACAAGACGGGCTGTCCTGGAAGGATCAAGAGGTCCCTTCCCCATGGGTGTTTGCGGAGTATCCCAGTGATTAACTTCAGGCCCCTCTAGCCCCCAGATTTTCCACATTAATGACACTGCTTGTTAAAGAGTCCAGTGGAAGAGAAGCCAGGGGATCCAGAAAGGTCAGCTCCCATCTCTCCGGAGAAGCAGAGCTTCCCCGAGCAGGGTGCCTATCAACTGCTCCCAGCTCAGCTTAGAGTGGCTTCAGGCTTCTCATCTCACATAAGCCCTCCCCTCTCCAACTTCTCATGCCTAGCTCCTCCGGGCCAAGATTTAGAGGACCCACGGTGGCTGCCTCTCCCTCCAAGGGAAAACAAAGGAGAAAGCACGCAAAGACCATCTGAAAATCCCCTTGTTTGCTTTCCTCTTCCGAGTCACTGCAGAACACGGGCTGGCAGGGCCCCAGACAAACAGGAAGCCAGGCTCCACTTGCGCTGTGCCCTTTGCAAAGGCTCCTGTCCACATCTCCCTGTTCTCGCAGCCCGTGTCGAGGGACCATAGACCGCGAGGTGCTCTGAGGCAGCTGCTCACTTGTTCCTCTGCCTGGCCCTTTCCTCAGTGCCCCCCAAATGAAGGAGCCTCCAGGTTGCCTCCTCCGTATCAGCTGAAAGGCTCTCATCCACAGGACCTCAGAGCTGGAGAACATGACCCGTCGTGGTCATCTCCTCCAGGCTCCTCGTTTCCTGTCTACGGCAGGTGGCCTAGCACAGCGGTGTCAAACCCGCAGTGACTCCCTTTGCTGGCGGACGGCCGTGCCGCCTGGGCACCTGGGTAGAACTACATTGCTGCTGTTAGAATTCTCTTAAGCCTGACCATTGCCCCTGAGCCCCGAGGCAAGACGTTTTCCAGAGCCTGCACAGGCCTGCAGCTTCCCAAGGTGTCGCAGGAAGAGGAGGTTTCAAAGTACATCTAAGCGGGATTCCAATCCTGGTTTCTGCGGTCAGCAGCTTGAAGACTCTGAGCTGCTGACGTACACTCTTTGCCTGTTTCCTTGCGGTGACAGCAGAGCTGAGATCTGCCCGTGCTGAGTTTTTGTGCAGCTTCAAGGATGTGATGCAGGTAGAACCTTTGGCATTCAAGGAGGCAGCGCCCTTTCCCTCCCTCTCTGAAGCCACCGGTAGGGGTGGAAAACAGAGATGGGAATGTGCTTTCTTACTTCTTTTCCTGCAAAGATCGGTCCTAGGATATGGCTCCTATTGGCCCAGCTACCACTTCTCGTGATTCACCCAGACACCAAGAAGGGCAGGGACACAGGCTTCCTTATCCTGATGGCCAGTCATTTTCCCTAAGATAGAACCAAGCATGGGCCAGCCAGCGTCGCCCTCTCTGGCCAGAGTAGCCTGGCATTTCAGAAATGTAAGATTGGACTAATTGGGAAATGGTAGAAAGGAAGTAAGGTGATTACTCTTACGTGTCAACCTGACTGGGCCACTGGATGTCAAGACATTTGGTCAAACATTAATCTGCATGTTTCTGTGAGGGTGTTTCTGGATAGGATTAACATCTGAATTGGTAGACTGAATAAAGCAGACCACCTTCCCTGGTGTGGGTGGGCCGCATCCAATCAGGTGAAGGCCTGGCTAGAACAAAAAGGCTGACCCCCCCCCCCCGCCCCGTGAGTAAGAAAGAGCTTCTCCTGATTGACTGCATTTGAAATGGAACATTGGCTTTTTCCTGCCTTTGGACTCAACCCAAAACATCAACATTTCTTGGGTCTTGAGCCTGCCAGCCTTCAGACTGGGACCACACTGTCAGCTTTCCGGCTTGCCCACTCACTCTGCAGGCCTTAGGATTTGTTAGCCTCCATAAGCACATGAGCCAATTCCTTTTAATAAAAATCTTTTTCCATATATATGTGAAAAAGTATATATATACACACACATATGGAAATATATAAATATACACATATAAATGGAAATACACACACACACACACACACACACACACACACACACACACACATCCTATTGGATCTTTTCCTCTGGAAAGCCCTAACAGGAAGGCTCCTCCTCATCCCACGGGATGGAGACAGTGCTCCCCTCCCCAGGAGGAATGAAAGCAGGACCCCAGCCGCTATCCACACATCCAGTAGGGAGATGAGTCATACACTTTCCAAAGACCCCTCTGTCTGTCGGAGTCCGATCTTCAGGCAGAGATGGGAGGGCAGCACGCAGGCATGCTTCTCCCAGACGTCGGCCAGGGTGGGTGCAAGCAGAAGGAAAGGAGCCACACGACATCTACCTCCCCCATAAGCTTTCACGCCCAACTGCCCCATCCACTTGGATCACGTGGTGAGTAAAGTGAGTTCTTCTGACTCCCAACTCTGTGCTCTCCCAAGGCTGACAAGTCGTGATGCTGAGCGGTGTGTGGAGGCATGAGGTGGAAGGTGGACAACCAGCCCTGTGGCGAGCTGGGGGGGAGGGCATCAGGTACAGGGGTCCAGATGTGAGTTTGTGGTCGGCTGCAGGGAATGGAGAGGAGTCCCAACACCCTGACCCCATGCCCAGCTCCGTAACTCAGAAGCGCAGTGTGGTTCGAGGGCCTCCTGATGATAGCAAAGACCTGCCTTCTCTATTCCAGGAGGAAATTATGGGAGAATGATAAAGATAGAAGGGCTACTTAATCTGGAAAAGAAAATTCTGATCTTTGTGTACTTTAAATAAAGATTTAAAAGAAAACAGCATTTCTCTCGCTTGAAGTATTTTCGGAATAATCCTATTATGAGGAAAAAGTGTGGTTAAAAGGCTTTCTCCATGGCTGTGACAGCAAGGTTGGAATGAGGGGGTATCTGACTAATTCCTACTCTCTCTCTTCTCCTCTTTCCTACTTCTCAGACTCTCCCCACACACCCCATTCCCCAATCCTCTTCAGAGGTGCCCCCCTGCCCCCACACTCTCTGGCTGACTCTGCCTGGATGTCTCCAAGGACACCTGAATGCTGGGGTTCCTTTCTCCTGGAACAGAGACGAGTCAGCAGGGGTGGCAGTGGCCCCAGTGGACGAGCTGATGACATGGAAAATGGCAGCTATGAGCAGGGCAGGCAACTCCTGAGGTGGCACTGCTGAGCAGAGCCTGGGGTGCCCTGGGTGTCCCGCCTCAGTTAAGGGAGCTGAGGGGGACACTATTCCCACCCCTTGCTCTCAGAAAACCCAGCAGACTGTGCCAGGGAAAGGAAACCACCCAGATCCCAAGGTGGCCAAGGGAGCTGGGTCGGGCCTCAGTCTTAGGGGTTGACCTGCGTCCCCAGACCTCAGGGTGGGATCTCATTTGGCTCTAAGGTCTTTACAGAGATAATCAAGTGAGAGCATTAGGGTAAATCCTAGCCCAACAACCTGTTGCTACTGAATGAATTGTGTCCCCTTCCCCCAAATGTATATGTTTATGCTTCAACCCTGAATGTGACTGTATTTGGAGATAAGGCCTATGAGATGATTAAGGCTAAATGGGTCATGAGGGTGGGGCCCTAACTTGATGAGGCTGGTATCCTTTTATGGAAAGGAAGAGACAACAGAGCGTTCCCCTCTGCCACATGAGGACACAACGAGAAGGACACCATCTGCAAGCAAGCAAGAGAGTTCTCACCAGAAACTGAACCCTGCTGGACCTTCATCTTGAACTTTCTAGCCTCCAGATGACTGAGAAAATTTTCTGTTGGTTTCTGTTGCTCAGAGCGGTTTCTGTTGTTTAAAGCACATCGTCTGTAGTATTTTGTTATGGCAGCCAGAGCTGACAAATACAACTAGCATCCTTACAAAAAGGAGAAATTGGGACACAGAGACACACACAGAGGGGAGACAATGTGAAGAAGGAGAGGCAGAGGACAGCCATCTGCAAGCCAGGGGGAGAGGCCCGAACAGATCCTGCCCTCCCAGCCCTCAGAGAGAACCAACCCTGCCAACACCTTGACTTTGGACTTCCAGCCTCCAGAAGTGCAGGACAATACCTTTCTGCTGTTTGCAGCCCCCCATCTGCAGTACATTGTCACAGAGGCCCCAGCAGACTGGAAAGCCACAGGTCTGGGGCAGGTAGGGTCAGGTCTGCCCTCTGTGCGGCCCTCTGCTCTGAAACCTTCACCAAGTCTGGAGGGGGAATCAGTTCTCAGACCCTAGGATTCAGGGCCCTTTGAGTTTCAATTTCCCATCTCATTTAGGGTGGATTCCACATGACCCTATTTTGCTTTGCAAGAAGAAATCATTTTTAATCAGGCCATAGTGAGTCTCTGAGAGAAATCCACGGAGACAGAGCAGATCTGGTGCCAGGAGAAGGCTACTTGCCAAAGCCCAGTGCCCTGCTTTAATTCTGTGGCTTGCGCGGGAGGGCATCTCAGCCCCACCGAAGGGTAGGAATAAGACAGGGCTACTTATCGGCAGAAGCAGATGCCCTTCCAGAGGCCTGGCTGGTGCCCTCCTCTAGCTGGGGCCTCCCCCAGCACAATATTAAGCTGGATTGGAAGGAACTGGAGGCAAAGGCAGGCAGAGGCAAAAGGAAGGGGGTAGACTTCAGAGAGGAAAGGTGGTGGCCTGGTCCCAACCGACAAGTTGTCCTGTCCCCCTTCATCAGCTGCTCCCCCAGCACGTGGGGGAGTCCCTGCCACATGGTTTCAAAGACAGATGAGAAACAGGGCACAGAGGCATACAGGCAGGAAGGAATCTGGTGGGCATCCAGAGAAGGTTGGCATGAGAACAAGGGACAGAGACAAGAGTCACACACACACACACACACACACACACACACACACAAATCTGCCTCCAAAGGCTACCGAGACGCTTCAGAAAGCACGTCAGCCCAGTCTTCTCCAGACTGCACCACCAGCACCTTTGGGATTTTCCAAGCGCAAGAAATTAGCGACAATGTGGCAGTCTGTAGCCCCAGCCATCTGCCCCTGCCCGCCGAAACACTCCTCCAACAGCCCTGATTGGGGTCTGTGTGAGAGCCAGAGAGGAGCCTGTTCCTCAGGGTGCAGAGGGGAAGGAAGGAGCGACCACTTATATGGACTTCCAGGTCAGAGAATGGACTCCCTAAGCCATCGCGTTGCTTTGGGGATCCTGGCAGACAGACAAACCTGCAGATCAGATGTCAGGGCAGCTTAACAAACAAATTCAAACCAAAAGAGAACCGCCTTGAAAACAGTTGCTTTCCCCCACAACAGCTCCTCTTTGAATTTTCAAAGCCGAATCCAGACGATAGACCGACATCTCCGCCAGCCGTGGCAGCAGCCTGCGTTCTCGAGAATAAGCATGTCAAGTCCAGTTCCAGTAAGTGCACAGAAGAATTTTAGGCTGAGGACAGTATTTTCAAGTCCCTGTAGAAGGCAGATGAACTTGGGAGCAGACAGGCCTGGTGTGCCTCCCAGCTCAACCTCGTACTAGCTGGGATGCGTGGACTTAGTTCCATGATTCTCCGCGCTTGCCTTCTTTTTTAAAACCCTCATGGGTTTGGTGAATGGATTAAATGAGATGATATCACTGAAGAGTCAGGCACATAGTAAATGCTAATAAACATTCTCCCCATTACCGGCTCCCCCTGCTTCCTATGTAATAACATCGACGTCCTAGACGAGACTCAGGCGGAAAGGGCTCTGTCTGAAAATCTCCAGTGATGGAGGACTCACCACAAAGCAAAGAGCGCCAGTCCATCTGAACAGCCCACACGGTCAGAATGTTATTTTGCTCACCGCACGGTAAATCAAAATCAGCCTGTCTGTAATGCCTCGTTGGTCCTTATTCTGCCCCGCACCCCATCACAAGTAAGACACACGAAGAGAAGGAATATGTTCTCCTTCATCTTCAATAACAGTTCCTGTCATCATCTGGGCCTTATCCATTCATCCGTCACTTCCTCTAGTTACTCACTCCCTCACCCAGTTAGCGTTCGACTAGACAGCATCCCCAAGGCACTTCGGGAGAACACAAAACCGCAGTCAACACTTCGCCCCGAACCATGAGTTCCTAGCTAGCGAACGTCTCAGAGAAGCTTTGTATTTTTTTTTTCTGCCAGAGGAAGTGTGAAAGGAAGGAAAGAAGAAACCGGTTTTGGAAGTGCCTCGGATGGAAGGCCTTCCTTGAGACCTGCAGAGAATCTGAAGGTTATGGCGGAGGAAGCACGGTGATCCTAATTCCTAGCTCCCAGTAGGGCCTAAATCCCTTGTACATGGCAGGAAACTGCTCTTTACTTTGAGATGAGCCAGCTCAGTCTTATTTGCAAAGCTGTCCCCAAAGCCTCCATAGGAAGTATAATATCACCATAAAGAATCATTACATTCTCGTGTGACTACTTCTCTCTCTTTAAAGAAATAGTCTGAGTTTGCCGCGCGTGCCTCCTCCTCCCTCCCCCTCCTCTACCTGATATTACTTTGGCTCCTGATAATTACATTAGGTATAGAAAGCGACTTTATGGTGCTAATAATTATACATGCTTACAAAACAGATGGGTCTGGGGATCTGGAGGGGGAGCGTTTATGGACTTGGAAATGAGACATTTTGTTGTAGGAAATGGATAGTTATTTCCAGGTTTTATTGCTGTGTTTCATAGGACTCTTCTTAAATCTTTGTGGCTAATACTTTGCCTGCACTGACTTCCATGCCTTTTGTAAGATTTGGCTCACCGAAGTTCTGGGTGTGCTGGAAAAATGGTACTGCCTACCGAGAACAGAAGGGGACCCAGACACAGGAAGCAACCAGCTGACGCACTGGGGGAAGGAAGAGAACTAACCTGGGCAATAAAAACCCCATCAAGCATCCAAGTCAGAAGGAACCTTAGAAATCGTCTGGTCACACATTTCTCAACGTGTGCTCCCCGACCAGCTGTATTAGCCTGGTCTGGAACCAATCAGAAAATCTCAGGCCCTACAAGAAACGCTAGCAGTGGCCCCCAAGAATCTGCTTTTCATTTCAGGTGATTCTGATGGTTGATAGAGTTTAAGAAACACAGATCTGGTTAAATCTTTTCATATTAAATATGAGTCAACGAAGGCCCAAAGGGCCTAAGCGATTCGCCCCAAGTCACCCCACCAGTTAATAGACAGTTGGGTCAAGAACTTCCAATCTAGTCCAGTAGATCTCTCCCTAAAACACCATCTGGCCCGCGAAGACACAGGCACGTGATCCAGCTGACTTGCTTCTCTAAGTTTGGTGTGAGAAAAATCACATGGGCTCTTGTTAAAATAGGAATTTGGATTCAGTAGTTCTGCGGTGCTGCCCAGGAGTCTGTATGTCCAACAAGACCCCAGGCGAGGGGATGAGGCTGGCCCAGGGCTTAGAGCCGCAAGATGCTGGCACACACTGGTTGTGGGACTTTGGCCAATCACTTTCCCACTTCCCCTTTTCCTTTGTCTGTCAGGGGCGGCAGAGAGGGGGCTAGAGTCCTTGGTGTCTCTTTGTGAGCTGAGTTCATGAGGACTTTACACGCCACTTCTCCCCCCCTCATTCTCTTCGGAGCTTTGGTCAGTGGGCCACAGGCCCACCAGTCCTTTGCTGTCTCTGACCTGTTGGCTTCTTATCCCTCCAGCCTGTCTCACTTTCTTGTGGAGAGCTGGTCCTCTCCCATTTTCTCCAAAATTCTACATGATCCACAGATAATGGGATCCAGGAAAAATGAAATATATCCGCCTTTCTTTCAAAAGATTCTTGCTGGGTAAGATCCTAGAACCCATCTTTGGTCTTTCTCATTCCTATTTCTTCTCATTCATTGGTAATGAGTTCCTTATGAAGTCTGACCTAAATCCCTCTGGCTGCCATGAAAGACATTTATTCACTCAACAAGCACTTTTTGAGTGCTTCTGAAGTACAACCACCAGGACAGACTTTAGATAAATGGGATTCATCTGTTCCCTATCTTCTTCACCCCCCACCCCCATCGTCTGTGGCTTAAAGGGAGCCAGGGCTAAAGCTAAAATTCACACAAGGACCACTTGCTGGACATACTTATGGCATTATTTCTAATTTCATTTGGCTTACCTCTTCCCCTGTCCAATCCAGTGGACGTGCCTCATCCTCGTAATTGGGAACACCCCATCTCCAGCCCCCAAACACACCCATTCTTCTGCTGCCAGCAGCTTTGGCGCTGCCTCTTTCAGATCCTGTCCCCTTTGGAATCCCGTTCCTTCCCCACTGGGTCCCTCTCAGAGACAAACATTGATAATGAATAAATCTCTTTCAGAGAAGGGAGTGGGCTGGCGTGTCCATGGGGAAGGCCCCGCAGACACAGGCAGGATGGATGGCTGGTGGGAGCTGTGCTGTCGGCTCTAATTAACGTATTGTTCTCTGGGCTCCAGCAGGATTATGGATGAGCTCCACAGAGCGGCCCACTTAACCTGAGCATCCTGGTTCCAATCCATTACTTTCTCCACTGGCTTCAGCCTACAATTTGGCCTGGCGTGGAGGGGCTGAGTGTGGGCAAAGAGCCAAGAGAGCTCCATTTGAAGAGCTCCCCAAATGCACCTGCCTCGCTTACTTCCACCTGACAGGTTAGCCTGTCGGAGGCCTGGGTTTCTACCCCCACCCCCCAGTGGGCAGAGAATACCCAGCTCAAAGTGCCACAAGTCTCTGCTTCGAGGTCTCACCCATACAGCCTTACAGATAAACCCAGTGAGGTTATGAGCCCTCTAAGACGTGGGAGCTGCCTCGCGCTCCCCCACTGGCAGAAAACAGTCAAACAGAAGTTAATGATGGCTCCTAAGCCAAGTCTTTCATTTGCATATCACTGAAAGTCTTGGCTATCTTGTGATGATTTTCTCAGGCATAAACTATTGTCTGAGGGCTGTTATATCCAAAGGTACGAATTGGACAAGACTTAGCTCTCACCCTGATGAGGCTCACAAGCTGGGGAAAAAGATAAGAAACATTCTCAGAAGACCATGGCACCAAAGGTACCTGGGAGGGAAACACTGCATGAGGGTACACACGCAATGATGTAAGGGCGGAGACTATCTGGGTGATCAGGAGAGGTATCTTAGAAGTGGCGACAGGTAGGCTAGTGATGAGGGCGCCCCGGCAGTGGGATGTCAGAGGGAGCAGAAAGGAAGTATGGCAAGAGTATTCAATGTATTTAGGGGAGTCAAGGAGGATCCGTCCAGATGGGTAACCCAGGGCAGAGTATAAAGAAATGTGAGGGGCTAGTTAAGGAGACGGCTGTCATGAATGTCGTTGCACAGAAGAAAGACACGATGAAATGCGCGCGTGGTTAAGAAGGTTCCTTTCTGGGATGTGCAGGAAAGGCTTAAAGACAAACAATGAGGCCTTGGTGAAACCAGCTAGGAGGCTATGCAACCTGAGAGAGTATGGAACGAGGGTGGTATCTACAGTCTCCAGTTTGCAGGAGGAGAGGGTGTGGTGCTGAACCCCAGAGACTTCAAGTGTGATGCCCAAAGTTGCACGGCTAACTATGGCTGAGTTCCCGCATGAATATCTCTCGACTCCTAACCCAGGATGCTTCACTCAAGATCCTGTAGCTGGAACTCGATTCCCAGCCCTGCTAATATCTCCAGGCACACAGTTACCAAATAAACTAAGCTACAATGGCCTACACCCTCATATTTCTCCGGATGCTTCCCAGAGCAGCAGGCAGCAAGAACTCTGCCCACTCCATTTCCATCCTACTTAAGCTTCATCAGGGAAGTCTGCCCTGCAGGATTAAGAAGGCCGACTCTCCCACCTACTCAGCCTCCAATCCCAGGTCCAGGGGGAGCCACAGCGGCATGTGAGAAAGATGGAAGACCGAAGCCAGAAAGGCTTAGACTCACATTCTCAGTTTCTCACAGCCTCAGAGAAGCTACTTAATCTCACTGAGCTGCACTGTCGTCCGAAGGTAAGGTTATACTCTTATAACTTATACGGTGGTGGTGAGAGTAAATGTGATGTGTGCATAATAGGACTTCCAGACCTAGAAAAAGACCAGGAACACTGCCCTGTTGGAAAAGCTTAATACTTCAAAGTAAAGTGTTGGAAGGGAAAAACGCAGTACTTACTGGGATCAGAACCTAGGTCCAAGGACGGATTTCACTGTTATCGGCTGTGTGAGTCAGGGCATGGTGGAGACAGGCAGGGCTCATCCACATTCTCCTTTTCTTCCTGGACCCACAGCTGCACTACACTCCCTAGCTTCCCTGCCATAGATGGAGCCGGGTGACTATGTTCTTGCCCATGGGATGTGAGCAAAGGTGATACTGCCACTTCCGGGCCTGGCCCCAACAAAGCATTACGCATAAACACTTATTTGCTTTCCCTATCCACCTGCCAAATCAAGATACTCCAAGTATCTGAAGAATAACAGAGCCACAAGAAGGAGCCTGCATCCCATCAAGCCGAGCATGCTTGCCAATTCTCATTGAAAAGGGGCCTGTTTGAGAAACTTCTATGGAGCTAAACCACTGAGATTTCGGAGCTGTTTGTTATGGCAATTAGTCCACCTGGCAAGTTGCTCACCTTTCCTGAGTCCCAGATTCCTCACCTCTAAGACAGGCCCACCAATACCTGTGCCAGTTATAGGACATGGTGATTGGGATGACAGAAATGACATAATGAAGGACAGGGCACTTAAGCAAAAAGCCAAGGATTCACTCATGTCAATCATTCCTCCTGTGGGCACACAGCAGCACCCCCCTCACATCGTGTCATGTCCTGAGCCCCTCACATGGCTCGTCTTGTGTTTCAGCCACTGGCTGAGTGAGGACAAGAGTACATCAGGGGATAGGCATCAGAATTACCTATCATGAGAGACTGTGAACTATGAGAAACAAACTGAGGGCTACAGAGGGGAGGGGGGTGGGGGAATGGGATAGGCCGGTGATGGGTAGTAAGGAGGGCACGTATTGCATGGTGCACTGGGTGTCATACACAACTAATGAATCATCGAGCCTTACATCGAAAACCGGGGATGTACTGTATGGTGACTAACATAATATAACAAAAAATCATTATAAAAAAAAAAAAAAAGAATTACCTATCTCTACACTAGACCTCTTAGTGTCTTCCAGAGAAAAGCTTGTTACCTTACCGACAACCCCATGCCCTCATTTCCCCACCCCAAACACCAGGGATCTCTGCTCGTGGACCAAGGGCAGGTGTCTGACTAGTCATCCTGAAGCCATTCCCTCTCTGGTCTGGGGTAAGCCAGGCACCCTTCACTCATTTTTGTAACGAAGAGGCCACAGGCACTTTTCCCCCACGTTTGATGTTTCGTTGCAAAAGTCAACGGGGACACAGGTCATTAAGTGCCGCCACCTCCTTATGGCCGGAAGTACAAGTTTAGAGTAGACACGTCTGACTGGAAAAGGCACCCGTGCAGCTCTCAGATGGAACCACGCAGAAGGCAGTACGGTATACCTGTGTGCGTGTGCGTGTGTGTATCCGTGCGGACGGGTTTGGGCTACGTGTGCACCTACGGGGCGCATCTGTGTGTTTGCCTCAGGGCTGTGTGCGCACCTGTATGGACGGGTCTGAGGCGCTCATGCATGCGAGTCTGTGTGAGGTCCGTGTGTGCGTGTCCGTGAGCGTGCGTGTCCGGGGATGGGAGGAGGCCGAAGAGGGCAGGCAAAGGGGCCATTGCCAAGTCAGTCCTTCCAGCCTCACTTCCAGTGGAGAACCAACTGGAACTACAGGGAATGTCATTATTGTTGGGAATTCTGGGTCTCGCCTTCTTTAACCTTTTCCATAGACTTTTAGAACGGAAACTTTTATCCCTCCATACTCTTGAGGAAGGCGGAATCCTCTTATGATTCACCTGCTCTCTCGTGCACTCGCCAAATATCGTCCTGTCCTCCTGCACCAGGACCCTGAGCCCCGGGCCCCATCCACACTTCCCTTTCCAGCCCTGCTTCAAGGAACAGTGTGCAAGAGAAGTCTCTCTGGAACAAAGGCCAGGAGGCCAGGTTGGTGTATGACAGGGAGAGAAGCTGCAGCCCCTTCTGGGCAGGGAAGAGGACAGAGCTAGGAGTGACAAGGCCCCAAATTTGGTGGGGGAGGTGAAGGGGGGGCTCACAATCCTCAGCCCCGCAGGGAGCCAGGGAGAAGCACTGTGGCAGGGCAGGGTTGCTGGGTTGAGGACAAGCCCCTGACACGAGGGGTTTGCACAGGCGCACAAAGGAAAGAAAATCAGAGGAGATGAAACCATACAAATTTCGGGTAATAGAAAGAGAGGAAAGAGATGTGCGCGTGGCCTGGGTCTCGGCTCAGAAAGGTCGATTCCAAGAAGACGCTGCTCAACTTTATATTACTTTTCAGAAAGCCAGTGAGCTGAAAAATAACTCTCACCTTTTTTTTTATATTATTATTCGTTTCTTCTTCACATTGTTTTGTGCATCTCGGTTGTTCATTTCTCCCCGGCCTGATTTCATTTGGAGATTTGGCCTGGAGCCTGGAGGGGAAGACAGTCCTTCTTTTCAGAATGCATTTATTTCAAAACCCTCAGCAGTCACCCCCTTGCTTCTGCCCTCTCTCATCTTGGGGGGCCGGCCGAGGAGGGGGTGGGGGCAGACCCTCTCTCTAGCTCACGGAAGCCTGTGTGTTGTTCGTGGATGGATGGTGCGTGGCACACGTGTGTGGGTTTGGGTGGGTGACAGTGTTCATGAAAGGATATGCATGTGAGTCTGCATGCATGTGGGAATGCACACACGTGGGCTTATGAGTGGCTGAGGGGTACACAAGTGCGCACTTGGGGGGCCATGCGTGGGGTGTATGCGTGTGAGTGCAGGCATGGGCCCAGAACCCCCCTCCAGGTGGGAGGGACCTGTGAAGCTGGGTTTTTCCGTTCCCTGGAGTCTACAGTGGCAGTGGCTGGCTCCTTCACCTTTCACCAAGCTCGGTGAGCCACAGATGTTGTTTGAACCAGGGAAAATGTCAGCCCCCAGGAGGAGCCCAGCTTTAACGCAGAGCGAGCCCCTAGGAAACGTGCAGTGTATTCTAGGTATTGTGCTTCGGATCCATTTGCATGTGCTCTTTCCAGTGACTAAGGACTGGTGGTGGGTGGGTGTGAAGGAAGGGGGGATTCTCCTCAGTGCCCATTGCCCCTCCCAGCTCCCTGGCCTCCTGGGGAGGCTGGTACCAGAGGAAGTGAATGAGGAGCAAGAACAAGCACCCTCCTCCACCCCCAACTTCTCCCCAACTCCCAAGGCGACCTAGAGTTGCCTCCTGACCCGGAGAGCTGTCGATCAGGTTTCGGGTGGGAGGCCACATAGCCAATGCAGGGGTTTTCCAGGGTTCATTATGCCCCTGGCAGGCACAGCTAAACACAGCCTCTCGGATTCAAGACCGCATGCTCTATGGGGCGAGTGGCAGAGCATCGAGCTTTGCTGGAGGCAGAAAACTGGAAGATGCCAGTGTTCTTCCCTCCTTCACTGTCAGCCTCACAGGTAGGGACTCTGATGGCCCCCTCCCTATGGGGGCCCAGTGGGCGGTGCAGAAGACAGAGCACCCCCAGGGCCCACAGCCCCTCCTGGGCCCTGGTTCATTAAGACCACCCCCACTCTTTCTCTATTTAGGCAAATTTTGAAACTTTGGCTCAGAGAAGCTAAGTTACCTATCTGGAGGCACACAGTCGATAAGCAAAAGAGCTGAGTTCTTTCTCACAGGCCCCTGACATGCAAGGCTCACTCCTGGGCCAGGCAAATTTCCACGGGGAGACAGATCCCAGAGAGAGTGACAGGAAGAAATACTTTCAGCTTGGGTTCTACCAGGTCACAAACAGATCCGGGCCCTGCCCCAGGGATGTCCAGTGCCTGGCAAAATGAGACCTTCAGTGGGACTGCAAGGTCACTGGTATGTAGGCCATGGGCGGGCCCCCGAAGCTGCCCACCATTTCACTGCTGGCTTAGCGCCATCAGTCTTCATCCACTCAGATCTATGGGAGGCAGCAGGGTGGAGAGAGATTCTTCGTGACCGTGTTCAAGTCACTTTAGATTCTCAGCACCTGCAAAATGACGATGCAGGCGGATGCCTAACTCCAGGGCTGGTGCAAAGTTTGAACATGCTGATAGGTGTGGAAGTACCTTACCTGTTGCCTGGCACGTGGCCATACTCAGACTGGGTCCATTTCCCTTCTGCTTCGATGGGCCGGGGGAGCTTGAAAGCTCCCCCAAGTGCCCATGGGTGAGCTCAGCTTAAGGTCACCTCTCTGCTCAGCCCCTGTCAACCCTGCCCTCCTCCACCACTTCTATGGGGCGGGGGGGGGGGGGGGAGTTGGGGCGTGGCAGCCATGAGGTGGCCTCATTCCAGGTGGTCCCCTGATCTAAGGTGGGTCCCTGCCCCCCCCCCCCCCCCCCCCGCCGTGATGATTCTGTTGAGTTACATACAGAGCAAGATAACTTCTGTTCTCCCTTTCCACTTTGTTCAGGACCAGAAGCAACTGACTGGCTACGGCAGAGAGGCTCTGGTTTGCTGGAGAGAAGGTCTGAGAGAGAGGACAGCCTGTAGGCACCCCGCCTTTTCCATAGCACCCTAGACCTCCGACTCAGGGAACGCGAGTCTTCCCTTTGGCAGAAATCCCCAACATTTATGGATAATAATAACTGACATTTTTAAGCCCTTTGCAGTTGAAAAGCATCTTCGCGGCAAAGCGTGATGATAAGGAGCGTGGGCCTGGGCAGCAAAGAGCCGAGGCCGCACGGCTAGGTTCTGTGTGAGTCGGTGTGCCGATACCAACCACGGGGTGGGGGAGGGGGTGTTCAATGAGAACAGATGAGTTCATGTGACCCAGGAGCTAATTAGCCTAAAATAAACATACTAGCCCTACCTCCGTGACCTTGTGCAAATTGCTTAAACCCTCTGTGTCTCAGTTTCCTTATTTGCAAAATGAGGCTGATAACAGTATCCACCTCACAGGGTTAAATGAGTATTAACTGAGGATTAATGGAGGATTAAGTGAGTTAATATTAGTCACATACTTAGGATAGTACCTGCTGCACGATGAGTGCTCTGTAGAACAGAATTATAATCCTTACTAGGATTATTGTGCCATCACAACTATCTTTTGAGGTAAGAATATTGTTAACCCATTTCATAGATAAGGAAACTGAGGTTGGAGGGGCTAAGTAACTGGCCCGAGACTTGAACTCTAGACCTTCTGATGCCAGGTGAGGTTTCCTTGCACTCCTCTGACACCAGCAGCTTTGGCTGCTTTTTCTCCATGGGGAGACTGTGGGCGGGGGAAGGACTCTGGCCTCCCTTGGTGTCCCTCCCAGCCCAGTTTAAGACAGCCTTTCCCTCCTGCCTTCCCACAGAGCAGTGTCAGTTGGCTCATGCTTTCTCCCCAAACAAGCAAGCAGCCTCAGAAGAAAAGGGCCATCAGGCTCCAACCCTTGGGTTTTCCAGAAATTCTGGTATCAGTGATCCTCCTCTGATTTCAGTCCTTCGGTCATTCTGTGGCTGTGGAGTCACAGGTGTTACTGGGGTTATGTGTGTGTAGGGGCAGGGCACATGGACAAGTGGGGGTCTCTCTTCCCAAACCCCGTCCAGCACCCAGCTGCAGCTGGGACTGCAGTGAGGGTCTCGGTGACAGGGTGCCTTCCCAAACCGCGTGCACACACACACACATGTGCGCGTGCACACAGCCCTACACAGAGGAAATGATCAAGTGCAAAGAATCCTCATGTGCTACTTTATATGGCAAATAATTGAGCCATACCCTTGTGGTCTCAGTGAGGAGTTTCATCCATATTCATGCCTGGCGTTTCCCGTGGAAACGAACACGCAGACATTCCAGCACAATGGTGGGAGCAAGAAATCTCAAACCCTAATTTAGTCCCCCCACTCCCCGGGCCCGGCTGGGTGCCGGGAGAGCGGATTTAGATAGTGTCTAAGCAGCCGGGGGCAGCCTGCTCTGCAATGGGGACCTGTCCTCCAGTCCCTGTCCCACTCTCCCTTTCTCTGGTTTCCATGCCTTCTTTCTTCCTCTCCTCTCCAGCTTCCTGGTCCTGGTCCCCTGCCCTCTTCCCTTCCCTCTCCTTCCTTAGGACCTCCCCTCCATCCCCACCTCCCACTGTTTGCTCCCCCACCCCCACCCCAGGGTCCCTGCCTTCCAGGCCTCCTGCCACCAGGGCCAAAGTTCCCTCCCCCATGTGTACAGTTTCACTTTCCTTGTCTAGTTATAATGGGGTGGCGGGTGCTGGGAAGCTGGTTTGGAGAGTGCGTGTCTGTGAATACCAAGCATGTTAATAGGTTAAAGTAAATCTAAAGTAACATTTGAAAGCAGAGAGATGAAAGCAGATCACAGGCCAAAGATCAAACAATCTAGAGCCACTTCTAAGCCTTTTACAGCTGGAGATTATTAGCATTTGAAAGTGAAGAGCATTACAGGGAGAGAGGGGAAAAAAGTTGGAAGGAATTTTTGTTGTGGAGATAAAAACTGAAATAAATGACAGTGGAAAGCAGAACTAGAAAGAGGCTGACTTATTTTAAAACCACATTAAGACAGTGGGGGGAGGGGGGATACCGATGGCTATATTTTTAGCTCATCACCCAGCATCTGGGCTCAGTGCTGAGGTCTGCAGCCCTCCCGGGCCTTCTAGGGGGAGGAGAGAGGTTTCCAGTCCAGGCTGACATTCCCTTCCCTCCAGCTGAAACAGAAAGCCCTGCTCTGGGAGGGGAGTGTGGGAAGGGGACAGTGGGATAGGCATGGGGCTGGAGCCAGGCCCTTCCTCCTCACTGCCAGGCACCTGGGGCATCGGCCCCTCACCCCTCTAGGGGGCATCCACCGGGCCTCTATAATGCTCCCGTGTTGGAGTCCAGAGATTGTCCACCTGCCATCTTTCTTCCACCATCACAGGTATGACCCTCCCCACCACATCTGATAATCTGATAACCCCAGTCAGACCCGAGCTCCTCATTTGCCAGAGGAGACTGAGGACCCCCTTCCCACCTCTGGTGCAGTAGACATTGCTAAAGAAGAGAACATTGAAAACCTCCCATCCTCCACACTTTTAATTTAGTCAGTATCTGTTTTCTAAGAACGTGGTATGAGTTAGGCACACTGCTAAGGGCAGGGGAAAGTGTTGAACAAAACAGGCAGAATCCCTAGCTATGGGGCTCCCACAGTCTTGTGTGAGGGGAAGATACTAAATAAAAGGCTTCAGGCTAAATATGGTGGGTTGATCATCATTTGTTTTTAAATCACGCTTCCCTCCTGAAATCACGCTAACATGAGATTCAAGTCACTGAAACCCACCAGGAAAAGGCAGGTGGGAAAGATGACAGCAGCACGGGACAAATGTCACCAAATTGGGGAAGAGAAAAAGCAAAAGGAAGAGTGACAATTGGTTTAAAAGAACGGAGGAAGCTTATATGGCCCTGCCTGCAGGGAGACATCCCTGGGGAAGGAGGTATAGCCTCTGGGACCCCCTCCCCAGCCCCAGCCCTGAGGGACCAGGGGCATTGGGCATGGCAGAAGGTTGGAAGGGGCTAAAACCGGGGCCCGGGTTAGACCTCCAGGGTCCCCTCCCTTGCCTCTGCAGTCAGGCAAGCCCCCTTCTTCCAAGCCAGGAGAGGGGCAAGCCATCCTCTGAAGAAATTGAACCAGAGAGCATTGGGCTCAGGGACGCCATCTGCATTAACAGATGAGAGTGAAGTGCTGATAGCACTGGGCATAAAACAGGAAGTTTAGGATCCAGCAAGTGCACTACTGGGTATTTACCCCCAAAGATACAGATGTAGTGAAAAGAAGGGCCACATGCACCCCAATGTTCAAGCAGCAATGTCCACAATAGCCAAACTGTGGAAGGAGCCAAGATGCCCTTCAACAGACGAATGGATAAAGAAGATGTGGTCCCTATATACAATGGAATATTACTCAGCCATCAGAAAGGATGATTACCCACCATTTGCATCAACGTGGATGGAACTGGAGGAGATTATGCGAAGTGAAATAAGTCAAGCAGAGAAAGCCAATTATCATATGGTTTCACTTATTTGTGGAACATAAGGAATAGCAGGGAGGACATCAGGAGAAGGAAGGAGGAAATGAAGGGGGGAAATCAGAGGGGGAGACAGACCATGAGAGACTGCAGACTCTGGGAAACAAACTGAGGGCTTCAGAGGCGAGAGGGGTGGGGGATTGGGATAGGCCAGTGATGGGTAGTAAGGAGGGCACGTATTGCATGGAGCACTGGGTATTATACGCAAACAATGAATCATGGAACACTACATCAAAAACTAATGATATACTATATGGTGACTAACATAACATCATCATCATCATAATAAAAAACATCTAACAATATCTTACACTAAAAAGAACTCATTATTTGTAAAAGCCATAAAAAAAATGAACAAAAACTTCTGAATGAAAAAAAAAAACCAGGAAGTTTAGGTTAAATTCTGCATCCTGAACAGCAAGATCCTCACCCTCCTTCCCCAACTGAGCTTTTGTAATGACAACAGGCAGGATCTCCCCGAACTCCCATCCCTCACCCCCCACCCCAGAGCAGAGGCAGGAGAATTCTCTTGAAAAAACCAAATGGACCAAGGGGATAAAGTGTCCTCCAAAGACAAAGCCAGCTCCCCATCCATTCCCTCTATGGAGAAGCCCACCAGCAAATGGGACCCAGCTGTGCCCATAGGGCTGCCACTCAGGTTTCTCTAATGAGCCACAATCTTCAATATGGACAACTAAGGATCACCAGACATTCTACGAAAGCCTCCACCATTAAGACCAGACAAGTAAATAGGAAGAAAAAAAAAAAGGAACTCAGAAGAAACAGAGACAAGGTCAGGAATAGAAGAAAACTTCAAAAATATATATTATCAATATTCTCAGAGAGATAAAAACAGACCTTTCACCTGAAATAAGAGCAGGAGAAAGACAGATGATAGACAGATGATAGATAGATAGATAGATAGATAGATAGATAGATAGATAATTGATAGATATATAGATAGATGATAGATAGATAGATAGATAGATGATAGATAATAGATAGAAGCATATATAGATCCCATATATAAAACCAAAGCACAGGGAAGAGCTCTTGGCTATTAAAAATGATAGCAAAAATTCAGAATTCAATAAGAGGTCTGAAAGATAAAATAGAGGACATTTCCCCAAGAGTGGCACAGAAAGAAAGAGAATAAGAGAAAGACAGATAATGGGAGAGAAAATGAGAACACTAAGGATCAGTTCAGAAGGTCCCACATTTGACCACTGAAAATTCTAGAAAGGTTTAGAGAAAATGGAGGGGATAATTATCAAAGAAATAATAGAAGAAAATTTCCCCGGACTGAGAGATGTTGGTTTCCAGGCTGAAGGGTCATTAAAGGGCCAAGGCATATATGATCGTGACGTTTTAGACACCAGAGATGAGAGGCTCCTAAAAGCTTTGAGAAAGGGAGCAGCAGGGGAGCCGCCCTCAAGAGATTGGAGGGCAGTCTCCCTGGGAAAAAAACATAAAAGTAAGTTATAGATTATTTGATACACTTGCTCATGTGACAAATAATAGCAATAGAGGCTTCCCAGTTCTGTTGATTCATAAAGAAAAAATTATGAGAAGGGTATAGAAAAGCAAGCAAGCCAAAAATGAGGAAAAGCATAAAGTTGAACAAGAAAGGAAACATAATCAGTGTTGAGTATAATACTGTCTCAGGAGTGAAGAGTTTTGACTTACTCTTGTGTAGGAAGAGTATTGATTTAATTTTTTAAAGTGTGATATAAGTATATTATGGGAACTGAAAGTTATGAGCTAGGACTCGTACCATAATAAGAAGTCAGTAGACAAGGTCAAAAATTGTTCTGTCAAAAAGCAGAGCCAAAAAAACACAACAGCAGCACCTGCCTTGTGTGGGTACCGTCAGTACTTAGCAGGAAGGCGCGCAAGGAAACTCCCCAGGGGGAGGGTAAAGTTCTGCTTCTCGGTGGAGGTTTGGTTACATACTCCTGTGCCCAGGTCCGACTCATGGATTGGTACACTTAAGATGTGCACATTTCATCACATATGCAATTTATTTCAAAAGGAGGGGGAAAAAAGAACCACCAGCAAATACCAAATTCTGATGAGATGCTAGGTGAAGCATTTAGGGATGCAGAGTACTCCCACCTGCACCTCCCTCAAAATGCACCAGAAGGTAAGATGGGATGACGGGTGGATAGAAGGATGGAAAATTAAGAAGTTATGTGACAGAATAAATATAACACCATGTTAATTGTAGAGTATAGTGTGTTGTTTGGGTGAAGGGCTCCGAACACGAGGAGAAACAGCCAAGAGTCGAACGTGGTTATCTCTGCAGGGTGGAAGAGATGTGCTCAGGGCCTGCTGCCTGCCATGAAACATCTCTTGGCATTATTTGATTTTTAAATTCTGCGTATGTATTCCCTTGATTGGAAAAAAAAAAACTAGTTTAAAAAGGAAAAGAGGGACATATTTATTGATAAGTATTTTAAAACATGAAAAGTACTTATCAGGGGCGCCTGGGTGGCACAGCGGTTAAGCGCCTGCCTTCGGCTCAGGGTGTGATCCCGGCGTTACGGGATCGAGCCCCACATCAGGCTCTTCAGCTATGAGCCTGCTTCTTCCTCTCCCGCTCCCCCTGCTTGTGTTCCCTCTCTCGCTGGCTGTCTCTATCTCTGTCGAATAAATAAATAAAATCTTTAAAAAAAAAAAAAAAAAGAAAAGTACTTATCAAAAAAAGTGTACAATTTCATAATTTGTGAAAGACAAGAGCAAGATGCCAGGGCAGAGGGAAGTGGGTGCTCCTCAAGGCTGTGAGCTGGAGAAGGCCTGTCTGAGCCCCGGAAGGCGGGGTTTCAGGCAAAGGGAAGACTATCACAAAGGTCCAAGAAGGCCAGAGGTCCTTGGTCTAAGGGAGAAGGAGGAAGAGGAGGGAAGGAGGAGAAGGAAGCGGGGAGGAGGAGTATGGGCCGCCTCCATGTTTTCAGGCTCTAGGTACAAAGCCCCAGGTGACCAGCAGGACGCAAAGCAGAAGAGGACTCATAAGCTCTTTGCTTAACTGTAATTGCTGCCTTTTTTGTCTTCCAACAGTTTTGCTCTGTTTTTATAATGTGGGTGCTATGGAATCTCAGGGAAGGTTTTCAGGCCCCAGTGAGGAAGGTTGGGGAGGGGGCAATAAGACCCTGGCCCTGGCACTTGGGGGCGAGGGCTCCCAGGGAAAGGTCACTCCATCTGGCCCCAGCCTCCCACCTGCAGCACCCCGGCCTTGGGGCCTCCTTCTGTGTTTAACTTCGGAGGTCCTGCAGGGTGTTGTTCAGCAGGGCAAAAGCCGCTTCACACGTCTCCCATGCTGCAGAGGCACAGAATCCAGGGAAGTGTGTGCCTTTGCTCTTCAACGAGACCCACGTCCTCAGCCCCAGAAGCACTTCTCAGGCTCCCTTTGTCAGCCTGGATAGGAAGAAGCTGGGGGTGGACACAGGGCATTCTAGTGAGAGGGAGAGGAATTTAAAAAGCAAAGTGTGGGGAACTTGGGAGAAACTAGGCTGCTCACTGTGTGAGAGCAGAATCCTCCCCCCAGGAAAGTGGAGGGACTGGGGAATTGGGGGTCGTCCTAGGAACAAGGAAACGCTGGGGACAGAGGCAGGGAGGCTGCCCGCCCCCTGGGAAAGGCGTCTGGGTGGACGGCTGGGGTGTGGGAAGAGCCTCAGCAGGAGCCCAGAGAGCAGGAGACGCCCAGAGTCCGGCATCCCAGCGTGAGAGACAGCCATGCACCTCTGGCTGGCAGGTGCCCGGCCCCGGTGACAGTGAGTGGCACCGAGCAGGGACGCCCAGGACTCTGGCACAGAGCCGGCAGCTGCCACTGTTGAGGTTTTTATGCTAATGCCACTTGTCAAGCCGTCAGCGCTCAGGGCAGCCGGACTTGACAGGGAAGCAGCTGGGTCCCCAGGGTTTTGCTTCCCCTGAGCCTCGCCCAGGTCCTCAGAGATGCCCCGCGAGGAGAACTGCAGGGGGAGGAGGGGTGCTCGGAGAGGGCTGGGCCCAGCAGAGGGCAGAGGGGCCGTGGGGCCTCCCCATGCCTCATAAGGGAAAACCCCACCCTCCCCTAAAGCCCAGCCACTCTCAAGTGGGAGCCCAACAGCCAGACTGGAGGGCACCACTGGGTTTCCCAGTGGGAAGGGAGCAGAGGATTCATTCCATGTCAGTTACTCAGCCGCAAGGACCCTGCCTGCAGGAATCTGACAGGAGGCAACAAGTTGTAGAGGGAAGAGCACAG
Organism: Ursus arctos; assembly: GCF_023065955.2. Lineage (NCBI taxonomy): Eukaryota > Metazoa > Chordata > Mammalia > Carnivora > Ursidae > Ursus > Ursus arctos. Next base: position 12,130,673 of record NW_026622897.1, read on the forward strand.
GGCACAGGGGATGAAGACCCGGGTCCCAGGCTGCTTCTGTCACTCAGTGTGTGACTTTGGCTGAGTAGCGGCACCTCCGCGGACCCCAGCTTCCTCCCCTGGAAAGTGACGGTGATGGTGGTGGTTCAGATGCACTCGTGTATTTAGCACATACGCGCTGAATACTTCCCACGTGCCAGACACCATACTTAACGAGATAAAGGTCAATAAATACAGTCTCTGACTTCAGACGGACTGCTGTTCGGTAGGGAGGATGGGACATTCCTCACACCTCATTGCCCAGGACTTGGGTGCAAGATACGCGGGGGATCCCGGGTTAAGGCATACCTCACACGGTGTGAGGCAGACATGGAAACTGTGATCTCCACCCCAGGCCACAGCAGGGGCCTAACCTGGGCCGGAGAGCTGCGAGATTCTTGGAAATTACTTTCAAAGCCGTGTGGAAGGCAGGATCTGTGGGGAAATCTGCTTTCTGCCTTTTTTGGTGAGAGGTTGGGAGCATAGGTGGCATAAATAAGTACTGAACTTGGGGGTCTGGAGACCCATTTCTAGTTTCCAGGAGCTGTGTGACCATGGGCAAGGACTCTCCCTGTCTCTGAGTTTCTGCATTTCCCTTAGTAAAACTCGACCCATCCATCCTGAGAATTCATTGCTTCTCAATGCAGAGCACGCTTGCTGAGCCTTTCCAGGAAGTAGTCCTACGCACGAGGCTGCCTGGCTCCTCAGGGTGGAGCCAGCCAGTGTGTCACAGCAGGTGGAACCCCCCAAAATGCCTGATGGGTGCGAATGTGTGCTTACTCATCGCCCCCGGCCACCTACCAGCATTCCCCAAGACATGAGGGGAAGTTTCCTGTAATTGGTTTACGGACAGTTCTCCCAGCATTGTGTCTGGCCATAAAATATACTCACTTACTAGTCTCCAAGGAACTGCCAGGCCTTCCAGCTGTAAGTCCGAGCCCCCAGCCCCTCCTGCCTGGCCTGACACCTTGTTTGGTGAATCTGATTTGATTTTGATCTTAAATCTGCTCTAAAGGCCTCTGAGCAGTAGCCACAGGAAGGGTGGGAGTTGGGGAGAGGAGGAGGATTGCTGAGAATTATGACCCAGGCCCATTAGGAAGCGATGACCGCTCTGTACAGTCCCTTCTAAATCACGCCTGAGAAGAATGTCTCTGACTCCTGAGCAGGCTTCATGAGCTGGCCGGCAGAGACACCGGCTGGGAGGGTGGGAGTACGGGACTCTGTCAGCCTGACCTACATGTCCTCTCTGCTCCAGGCCCCGGGCGTCCCTCCTGGGCCTTCCCATGGCTGCTGTGTTCTGGACACTCTCTTTCTCAGTCTGTCCAATGATTCGTTCCTCCTTTTGCAGGATTCCAAGAAGTTGGTGCCCAAAACGTAGTGTGCTGTGGCGGGTGGGAACTTCATGGTGACAGGGGTACAAAGTACAGGGATGACAGTCCTTCCGTGTGAGGGGAAGAGCCACTTGAAGGCTCCTGTGACCTCACCTCTTTTCCTCTGAGGAAGGGGCCATGGAGAAAGATGGGAAGTAGAGTCCCTTGCCCAGTGGACTGGGCCATACCAGCTGCTTGAGGGGGCGGTGGACCTCAGTCATGTCTGTTTGCAGAGAGTACAACATTCTGACTCCAGAAACTCCCTCAGGCTTTGTAACTCTGCCGTAACGTCTCTCACCACAATCTCTCCCCCGCTCCTCTCTGTGAGCATTTGGGTCCAAAAAAGATAGTGCAGTGGCTGAGGGGCTGAGCTCTGAAGTCAGACTGTCTAGATTTGACTCTAGATTCCACCACTTAATGTGTGACCGTGGACCATTACCTAGCCTCTCTGTGCCTCAGTTTCCTCAACTATAAAGTACAGGATAATGAGAGTGCACACACCTCAGGATGGATCAATGTGAGAATTATCCATATACAGCTCTCAGAGAAGACCCCAGCACATGTTAGCTGCTACTCCTTTTGTTAGTATTCGCTGGGGTGGGTAGCTGGGGATGGGGGGCTCGGGAAGGGCACCGAGCGTTCACTTTCCACTATACCACGTCTTCCCTATGTCTCCAAGGCCTAGGATGAATGAATGAATGAATGAATGAGTGAGTAGCACTGAGCATGGGAGTATGGGGGATGCAAAGACCCCATGTGCTTACCTTTTAGTTGGGCAGCCAGGAGAGCCGTCACAGGGAGAATGTTCCATGGGCCAGTCCGGCAGCAGGAACTCACCGGAGGACGCAGAAGGCCACCAGCACCTGGAGTTCTGGGAGGAAAAGACCAGCTGTCTGAGGTTAGGGAGAAACCAGATAGCCCCAAACATCCCTGCCTTTTAGGGAGCGCTTACAGGACTGAGGCTCCAAGGGATGCGAGGCAAGGGAGTGTAGGGCCATGATTCACTGGATTTACCCTCAATTAACTCTCCCAAGCTTGGATGCATGGTTAAGACTTCCTAGGTGTCTTTGGTCCCAGAGTATTAACCAAAGGATCTTTTAGTGTTCGTGGCTGGGGGTTTGAAAAAGTCATAAAGCCATGATTTTTTTTTTTCTTAGAGCCAGAGGGGCTTTAGGAATGAGCATTACTACCAGTGATTTTATAGAGGGGAAGCTAAAGGTCAGAGAGTCGAAATGGCTTTCCTAAGTCTGCTGAACTTCTCTCCCAAATGTACCCCTTTATTTTTTGTCATTGAATCCCCATCCTCACCACTGGCAGAGAGGACCGGAAATCACTTTTCCAGTTTTAGAGAACTGAAAGTAAGAGCTGAGACCCAGAGTGGTGAAGGGGCTTATCCAAAGCCCCTGCAGGTCAGCAACAGAACCGGCCGAACCAGGGCTTCTGATCCCAGTCCAGGCCTCTTCCCCAAAGGTTAGCTGCTCGCCTCCCTGCCCACTCCAATGGCCTGCTGCCCAGAACACCCAGATCCCATGCAGCTGGAGCCTCCTGGAGCTGGGCGCGGCAGCGGCAGAGCTGCTCCTGCTCGGGGTGGAGGGGAGTGGTCCCCGACCACGGAGCACCTGGCGGGGAAGCTGGCTTTCCCAACCACCCTTTGTCAGCTGCTCCTCTAAGCAGAACACACCACACGCAGCCTAAGAAGGAGCCTTGAGTGCCAGGGAGGCTCCAAGTCGGTATCAAGAGGATTTTCATAAACACAACTGTCTGTGTCTGGGCAGCCATGTGGAAAGTTGCAATATAACCCACTGATGTCATGTGGCAGGGGAAACAAGATTTCCAGAGGCAGCCGTGCTGCTCTTTCCAACCTCCACGTGGAGCAGAATCCCAGACAGGGTTTTGAAAGAAAGGGAAGGGGAAAAAAAACCCTGCAACAAATTGCAAAACAAAACCCTGGTTCTGAGGTCTGTGAGGAAGGGCGGCAGGGAAGAGGGTTGGGGAGGGTCTGGAATCAGGGGGAAACATGCCGGGCTGCGGGGTCACCCTGCAGGCTCCGTTCTGTGTGAAGGCACGGGCAGGCTCCCAAAGGCGCTGGCGTGCCCTGACCTCCCCCTGCCGCCCCTCATCTCAGATCCCTGGACCCCAGAATCACCTGTTTCTCTCCCCTCTGGTGGACTACACCGAGCCTCCACCAGACCTTCGCTCTGCTGATCTTTAAAATCTCCAGGTTTCAGACCCCCGGTAACCCATTCCACCACCAGTTCCTGGATCATGTCTAAAGTCTAACTCACACTCGGGCTGCGGCGGTTTCAACACGGTCCCGGTCCCACAATGGGGCAGGGCCCGCAGAAGAGGGGAGCGGTGGGGGGATAGGGTGTCCTTCCTTCTCTGTTGGTGTGTCACAGAACGTAGTTACCTCACTTCAGCGGCCGGCACACCCTGGCCAGATCGGTTCACCCGTCTGTCCTGGGCTGCTCTTATTTCCACCGTGGGGTGCAGGAAGGATATGGTATTTAGGGTTCCTTTTAGTTCAAAAAGCCTATCATTTTATGACTATTTACACATAAGGAGTAGCAGAGTAGTGCAGATTACATAAAGGATATTTTGTGGTTTTATGAATACTTCTGGGGATCTTCTTCAAATTATAAAGTAATCGTTCTAATGGCAGAAAACTTGAAAACCGAGACTAAGCATTAAACAAACAAACAAACACCTCAAATACAGCCCAGGTATAATTTCTATTAACTTTTGGAGTGTGTTTTTTTAGCCTTTAGGGTTTGCATATCCATATATTTTTTAAGTAAAAAAATTATACTATAACAAGGTTCTACAGTCCGTACTTTAATCACTTCAGATACACTGTAAATGTTTTTCCTTGTATGGATATTCCTCTGCAACCTGGCATTTTCTTGAAATTTATTCTTTTTTCTCATGATTTTTAATATTCAGGAAAATTGCAAATGAGGAAACACAAATGGCCAGCAAACCTATGAAAAATACTTTGCCTCGAGAATAATCAAAGGAAAGCAATGCGATATTATTTTCACCTATCAGATTAGCATAGATTTTATTTTTTTAAAGCTGACACAATGTAGTTCATTATCTGGATGAAGAAATGGACAATCTTTTACATGGCTGGAAGGCCAGGAATCTATCTATCTGCAAGAGTTTTTTCCACTGAGATATGAAATGTATACGATTGTTCACTTACTAGTTCTATTTCTTGAACTGACCCTGTGAGAGTAACCACCTAGGCATGAAGAGACAGAAGTATGAAGATGTTTGCTGAAGCATTGTTTAGAATAGCAAAATTTTCCTGACGACCTAAGTATCTTCCAATAGGGGAACGCTTGGGACGCCTGGGTGGCTCAGTCAGTTAAGCGTCTGCCTTCGGCTTAGGTCATGATCCCAGGGTCCTGGGATCGAGTCCCTGCTCAGCGGGGAGCCTGCTTCTCCCTCTGTCTGCCGCTCCCCATGCTTGCGCTCTCTCTCTCTGGCAAATAAATAAATAAAATCTTAAATAAAAAAAAAAAATAGAGGCATGCCTAAGATGAGCGTGAGACCTACAAAATGGGAAAATAGCATGCAATCATTAAAAATGATAATGTAGCTCTATATGTATAGACCAGGAAAGATGTCCTGGATATTTTGTGGAGTGAAAAAAATCAGATAACAGAAGAGCATGTGAAGCCTGAGCCCATTTGTGTAAATTTATATGTACAAGTATGTATGTGTGTCTTAGATCACGAGATGCCCAAAGCACTATTGGCTTCAGGTAGCAGGGGCTTAAAGGTGGCAGTCTGGTCTGGGAGTGGGGCAGGGAGAGGATTGAGGACTCACTTTGAAACTGCATTTGCCAACCAGCCATCAAGTTTTCATGTGTGTGTTTTTTTCTTAGAACGTACGTTCATTTGGGATTGCAGAGAGGGACGGTGATGGAGATTAGGAACACCTCCATCTGCTAACAGGTGTTGACCAAAATATTAGCAGCGATTATCTTTGGGAGGTGGGTTCAGTGTGTTTTAATTTCTTCTTTGATTTCTTCCTTGAATTTTTAGTATTACTTAAATATTTTACAAAAAGCATTTTGTAATATTTGCTGTTAGGGAAGACTCACAAGTGTTATTTTCTTTCTTTCCTTTATAATATCCTGAGAGCCTGTATTTCTGTGTCCTACTTGTCAACGTCTGCAAACTTAACCCCTCTCACCTTGCTCTTGCCCTTCCTCTGAGAACCCCAGTCGCCTCCTGCCGGGTTTGGGGCATCACAGTAGGTGCAAGTCCGTGGGTGGGCTCCACGCTCGCAGTCTACCTGCATGGGACTCCTGGACTCTGCCTCTCCCCCTCCACCTGCAGAAGGATGGTGTTCACGCGCTTCTGTCCGGGCTGAGCAGGGTGTTGCAAATGTTGATCTCTGCCCCTGGCCTTCCTCGGCCATCCTTTTCTTAGACTTGTCTCTCAGGCTCTGATTCGAACACAGGACCCTCACCAGATGTGGAAATCCCCTCCACTGCCTCTGCTCCTACCCTCAACTCTGTTTATCCTGATAAGACCCAACCTGGCATCTGACCTTGCTCTGTCTTTCACCTCTGCCTGGCAGCTTCAAGTCATCCCCTACCATGCTGAGTGTGATAGCACTCTATCCCACTTGATCCAACAGTTCAAACACCACCTACTGTGTGCTCCTTAGGTGTTCGAGCCCTGGGCTGGTTCTTGCGGACACAGAAACTGTGAGTATAGAGAAGGAAACTGAGGCATAGCTTCCCCAAGGGCACAGAGAATTGGGTGGTAAGCTGGCTCCAGAGGCACCCACAGTAAACACCATATGCTAGGGGAAAAAGGAGGCCACCTGCTGAGTGCCGTGGCAGACACTTTTAGAAAGCCTTCAGGAGTTCAGCAAAAGTGAGTCATGAATCCTTTTGGCTCTCAGACTCTTGACCCAGGCAGGTGACCAACTTCCTCTTTGCTGCTCACCTAACCAACCTTCTGCTTTTATCTCTGCCCCGGTGTGACACATTGTCTGTGACTTAGACTCAGCCTCCAGTCTGAGTGACTGACATCTGCTGGGCTGGCCTCCAGCCCCATGTCCACCTAGCTGGGTTGGCAGAACCAGATCGTGTCCCACATCATCTTGGACCCAACCTGCCAAGCACCCCAGAGCTCTCCCGCTTGGGTCTGGGCTCCTTCCCAATGTGCCATGAGCCCTCCCACGGGGGAAGGACTGAACATTGCTCCATCACCCTTTCACTTCCATAAGTAGGCCATGTTTTCTGCAATAAAGATGTTCCAGAAAAGCTTTGTCCAAACTAAATGCTTGTAAATTGAATCCCACTTAGAATATATTAGAATAATTAGCTAATGATACAACAGTATTAACTTGCATTGAGTGCTCACTACGCGCCGGGTACCTTGCTTGTAACATCCCTTTAATTCTTAGAACACATGTGTAAGATGGGCACCGTTTTCCTTGTCCTGATACAACCAATGAAGAAACCAAGCCCAGAGAAGTTAGCTGACTGGACCAATGGTCCCACAGCTGGTAGGTGGCGGAGCTGACTCCTGGCCCAGCACACAGTCCACACCATCACCTGCTGCATCGTGTCAAAGGAGCATACGGTGAATTCTCAGGCAGACAGTTTCTTAGGGAGATCTATGAGCCCTGCTGGGCAGTAACAGGTTCTCCCCAAAGTCCCCCAGAAGAGGGAGCTCTGGAGCTGCCCCACCTCCACCCCAGCATGCACTGGAGAGCGCGCGCGCTCACACACACACACACACACACACACACACACACACACACACGTGCGCCTTCCTGGTCCAGCCCATGACTGCCTCCTTTGACCAAGCAGCTGCCTGGGTACACAGGACTGAGCCACTAGGAGTCGGGGCAATCAAGAGCAAAAAAGCTGAAGAAAAGCAGCTAATACTCTATCTATGATATGCAGCTTTGGTTGTAATAAACACGGCAGCGGAATATTCCCGCAGGGACTTCCTAATGGAGGAGATGGATACACTCCAGAGCAACCCCAGGGGGTTTACACGCAGCTCTGACTAAACTCCCTATAAAATCAATCCCGCCTTTTCACCAGTTGTGACAGGGTGTTCTAATATTAATCTACTCTCCTTGTCAGTCAGCTCCCCCAACAAAGGCTTTAATGATCTTTAACCAGGCATAATAAACACGACACATTCAAGCACTGAATGCCCGCACCTTACAACGACAGTGAACTTGGAGGTTAAGGGAGACAAAGGGGACCCCCTCATCCCTGAGCCACCTCCTCTCTCCCTGCAGGCTGGGCGGTGGTGGAGGGCAGCCCCATGAGGAAAGGGGAGGTCAGCCAGCTCAGGCTGGTGGGGTGGGTACAGGGGCGCCGGCCCGGCGGCCCCTCTGTAAGCTGGCTGGGGTCTGGACACCCCCCCTGCATGCTGACTGTTCCAGGCAATATGCTTCCACAGCCCCGCTTACCCCTTCATCTGGGGGTGGCTCCCTTCTCTCTGGAGGAAAGGTGGGCATGGGTGGAGGGTCTCAGCAGCCAGGGGAAGGAAAGCAGAGACCTAGGTTTTGGCCTCTGTGATGGGCCCTCCCCAAACCCAGACTGTTCTCAAACGCTCCTGTTCTCCCACCTACCCTTCTCCTGTTCCCTCCTTCCCTGGACCCTTCTAGAGACTCCAGATAGGGGTGGGCCTGGGACCAGAAGACTGGCAGTGGGGGAAATGGACAGATAGGTGCTGGCAGGGGTGAGGAAATGTAGGGGTGGATGAGGACGGTCTATGCCACCGAAGCCTTAGTCCTACTTCTAATCCACCCCTGAGTCTTCAAGGCCGCGTGGTGTTTACTGGAGCCGAGCAGAGGCCCCACACAGGCTCTGGGGCAGCACTGAGGCCTCCTTTCTCATACCCGAGCCTGTTCAGGAAGCAGCAGGGTAAACTGCTGGGCAGCCTCAGCCTGAACCTCCCGGCAAACTCCCTCGGGCAACAGCGAGCCAGAGCCCAAAGTTTGGCCTCTGACTCCAGAAAACAACCCTAACTGGCCAGAAATGGTGAATGCAACCACCGGGGCTGTTCAGCCCACTGAGGGGCAGCTCAGCAGGGCCCAGCCCCTCTTCCCCTCTCCCCCCACCCAACCCCTTGGTGTCCAGCTTCCAAGAAACTCTGCGGGCCCCAGGAGCTGAGTAAAGCTTGGGGAGCAGAGGCGTGTCTTCACTGTTGCAACAGAATTTGGTTTCATGTTTTCATGTTACCGACACAACCAACACATGTTACCAACACCGTGGAAGGGGAGGCCACAACCTGCCTCCACCACTGCTAACATCTGAATGTACCGCGAATGCACCACCTTCCAACACTTCCCTCCTCAAAGGTGTTGAATTCCGCTTCGGTCTTGGACCTGTACCAGAGACCCGTAGGGTTATCTTGCTCACCCAGGACCCCCTGCGTGGGGGAGGGAGGCATCCGAGCGCATGATTTGTTGGGTGATCAGGGCACCTTCCTTAACTCCTGTGCCTCCACTTTCTCAATTATAAAAAGGAGACAGTAATAGTAGTGACCTCACAGGGTGGTGATAAGGGTGAAATGCTTTTATACAAAGCACTTAGACAAGTGCCTGGCGTGCGACGAACAGGAACTAAATGAGGCGGTAGTCTTGCTGACGCGTCTGTATTAGTACTGCTATTACTATTGTTATTACTGTCTTCCCCGTGCGGAAAGGGGAGTGGACAGGAGCAGCCCCCTGCCCCCAGCATCTTGGCTTCTGGGGGGCTGTCCAAGCCCCCAGCCGTGTAACAAGCGGGCAGGACAGCGCCCAGCAGGGAGGACAGAAAGCCAGACGTGGCACCCAGGGCCCTGTCTCTGCTGGGGTGAAAAAGGGAAGGCACACAGCTACCACACCTCATGTGAGATCTGGTGCCCGTGTAGCTCGACGCCGGGACCTATGGCAGGCCGCTGCTCCCTCTCTCCCTCGCCCCTGTGGGGGCCATTAATCCGACGCCACCCCTGTCCCCCCAGCCTCCAGGAGAGTGAGCCCCTCCCTCGCTCATCCTGGCTGGCTCACCAGGGGCCTATCTGCCTGCCCTCATAGAGCCCTTGACACTTTCTGACTGAGACCACCCCCCTACCAGAACATCCCTGGAAAGAACCCGGAGATCCTCTAATAGTCGTGACAGCTCTAACAGCTCAGATTTATTCAGCGCTTACTACGTGTCAAGCCCTTTGCTAAAAGCCTTCCATATATTATCTCATTTAAGCCTCACCACAAGACTATGAGGTAAGAACCATCGTCGTCTCCACTTTATGGATGAGGCCGTGGCTCCGAGAGATTGAGTCATCTCCTGCAGATTGATGACCTGCTCCATCTGTCAGCAGGGTGACTTGACGGCCTGTTGTTCTGGGGAGACATCACTACGGACCTGTTAGTTTTCTACAGCTATTCTTCTAAGAGGACGCCGGATGCCATTACTAACTTGAATGCTGATGAATCAAGTGTTTGTTTTGATCGTGTAAGCTGGGTGTATCTCTTCTTTGTGACATGAAAACAAAAGGCAAGTGAGTCGGAGAAACTGAGACCCAGAAAGGGTTAAATCTTTTTCCATGGCCACACAGCTAGAAAGCTATGGAGCTTGAAGCAGGGTCCAAGACCCCCCAGTCTTGAGTTCTTTCTAGCATATCGTGCTCATCACCTGTGTCCTTCCAGAGGGCCCTCGGCCGAGACCAGAGACCACGTCCCACATCTCTGGGACGCCCTGCGAGGCACCCAGAGCAGCCCGGCATGCTCAGGTGGTGCTTACTCAATCCCTGACACCAAGCTGATGTTCACTTTGTGCAAGTGAGTTAGCAACACACTGAAATGTGGTTCCAACCTTAGCTGGTACCCGGCTGTGGCTCATTCATTCACGAACGGAAACGAGTTTACGCAGAGGCTGCTTCCATCACTGGCCCGAGCCCAGCCTCGCGCCCTAGTTCTCCGGCAGCCACTCACAGCCCCCCCGGGCCCGTTCTCTCCCTACCTGCTCCCCAAGTCCACTGCTCTTCACCCCTCTTTCCGTCCCTCTCCTTCCCCTAAGAACACAACACAGCCCCACCCCAAGATAGAAGTTAGAAGAATCCGAGAGAGGCAGAGCTGATTGGAGTGTGTGCAATGCTGATGCCTGGTTTCCTTGAGATCCTGCCTAATTTCTCTCTTTCTTGAGTTGGGGGCTTCCTTCCTGCTGCCCGCAGTGGCTGTCCCTGGGCCCCCCAGACTGGAGGCAGGCAGTTCGGGCCAGCCTCTTCCAGCAGTGGCCAGTCTGGGTGGTGGTACCTGCGCATCTTTTATGGAGTTAGCCAAGTAATGGGTGTGTAAAATACACACCACCTGTCAGCCCGTGGGGGGCTGCCAGGGCCACACTACTCTCCTGCCTTGGGCTCAACTAAATTGCCCGTCAGCTCGCTCCCTTCCTCCCTCTGCCTCTCCTGTTGTTTTTTGGTTTTGGTTTTGTTTTTTTGTCGAAGTCTCTCTCTCTCTCCCCAACGTGCACCTGCTCCCCACTCCCCACATCTCCCCAAACAGCTAAAGGGTCCCTGGGAACATTATTATTTATTTATTTTTAATCATTTTCCTGGGCAGCCAGTTCCTGAGAAGACTGAGCCTTGAAGGCTCAGCTGCCTCTGCCGAGTGAATGTTCTGTCATCTGTCCCTTCCCGGGATGCTCAGGTTCAAGGACAGTGGCGGCCCAGAGAGAGCTTCAGTCCAATGAAGGAAGAGGCATATGGCTTAGAGCACTTGGCAGATGCCCGACACCAATGTCAGCTGTACGCACAAGCTGAACTCCCCACCAGGGCAGGCACACTGCCAGCACCACCCGGGGCCGGCGGCAACCATGCACACCTCCACCTACCTGCACCTCCGAAACCCCCCGCCGGCACGCACGCACTCAGCCGTCCCCTTCTGCATGTCTAGACCCCACCATACAAACATTCTCAAAACATCCACATTCCACATGGGTACTCCTGAGGATTTACACTTGGAAGAGGGCATGCGTGCCCTGCAAGGTACCCCTCTGGCTGTATCTCCCCGAGGTGCGTTCGCCAGCTGCACACACTCCTCATACACACATACTCTCAGTGGCACAGGTCTTCATGCACACTCCCCAAGCCAGCACACCCCTAACTGTCCATGTGTATGTTCACTCCCTGCGGACACCACATCATCCATGCATATCCCCATGTAGATGCACCGTTAGTACTGCTGTCAATCACAATCCTACAGGTACCCTCACAAGTGTCTATTTCTGCGTGCACGCCCCCCAGCCATTTACAGGCACGCCCAAGACTGAGCCCTGCTAGCACGCTCCTAATGTGCACGCACCTCTAACAGGGCACGTCTGCGTGCACACAGCCCAGAATCACCCAGCCTCTGCAACTGCATCTGCACACACACCCACCGCAGGCAGGCCGTGTCTGCACGTGCACGTACTATATACACACTTCCCGGGTAGTCCCAAATCTCCAGAGCTGTTGCACACTCCTACAAACCAACACTCCCAGCAGCCAATCTGCAAGTCAGCCTCTCATGTTTCAGATATGTTCGTAAACACCTCGTGTACACACACAACCTTGACCCCATTCTGCATGCTCATACCCCATGCATATAAGCCCTCAACCCCATTTGTACGTATATTCCATGTAAACACCCCACAATATTTTACCATCTGTATGTTCACATCATATGCCCCCATAGAAGGCCCTAATTCTGCCCATTCTCATACTCTGACATCTTCCCGTCTGCACGCATATCTCAAATGCACACCCCCGAATGCCAGATTCTATGTGTGTATGCAAAGGCATCCATGTACAACTCCCTCTAATACCCCGTGGCTGTATCAAACGCCCACCATCAGTTCAACGCAGTTAAGACTCAACTAAACTCTTGGGCCCAGAGTACTCTGTGTTAAGTGCTGGCAATATGGAGATGAAAAAGAACAGGGCCTTACCCTCAAGGAGCTCTCTGTCTGGGAAGAGAAATGGACAAGAAAGCAGACAGTTACAACGAAGAGTGGTGAGTTCAGTCAGAGAAGTACGTGCACACACATGCACACACCCTCAGCAGCTCCCGGTTTACAGCAACAAATGGGCACATTCACACACATCCCTACCGTGCCCATTCCCCACCATTTTAACCATGATCAGTCACTTCAATTAGGCATAGGGGCTTAAAAAGCCCCCCACTGGGTTCCCCCTCATGCTAAAGCTGCTGGTAGGGCAAGAATGTTCTCCCATGAGCACTGTCACTGCTTGGACTGGATCTCCTCTCTTGGTCTGCTCGTGGAGTACCTAGTCCAGCAGTGACGGAGTCTTGGGTGCAGGAAGAGTCTCTCCAACAATGGCCCAACTTCATTCGCAGCCTGACCTCAGACAAGCGCCAGGCCTTGCAGTTACCCTCTCCATTCTTTGCCTTCTACAGAAACTGTTGTTGCCATGACAAGCCCAAGAGATCTTTCCTGCTCACTCTTCCTTGCTTGGGTCGTTGGCTCTAGCAGCTCTCTGATAGGCTTATTTTTATTTTTCTTTCGAACATTTATTATCTCATTTATTTTTTTTCATTTTATAATGAATTTTGGTTTTTTCCATTTTTTAAAATTTAAATTCAATGAATTAACATAAAATGTATTATTGGTTTCAAAGGTAGAGGTCGGTGATTCATCAGTCTTATATAATGCCCAGTGCTCATTATATCACATGCCCCCCTTAATGTTCATCACCCAGTTACCCCATCCCCCCATCTCCCTCCCCTCCAGCAACCCTCAATTTGTTTCCTATGGTTAAGAGTCTCTTATGGTTTGTCTCCGCCTCTGATTTCATCTTGTTTTATTTTTTCGTCTCTTTCCCTATGATCCTCTGTTTTGTTTCTTAAGTTCCACATATGAGTGAGATCATATGATAATTGTCTTTCTCTGAGTTATTTTGCTTAGCATAATACCTTCTAGTTCCATTCACGTTGTTGCAAATGGCAAGATTTCATTTTTTGATGGCTGAGTAGTATATTCCATTGAATATATATACACCACATCTCCTTTATCCATTCCTCTGTCTATGGACATCTGGGCTTTTTCCATAATTAGGCTATTGCAGACATTGCTGCTATACACTTTGGGGTGCAGGTGCCCATTCGGATCACTAAATTTGTATCTTTAAGGTAAATACCCAGTAGTGTAATTGCTGGGTCATACGGTAGCTCTATTTTCAACTTTTTGAAGAATCTCCATACTGTTTTCCAGAGCGGCTGTACCAGCTTGCATTCCTTTCTCCACATCCTTGCCAACATCTGTCATTTCCTGACTTGTTAACTTTAGCCATTCTAACTGGTGTGAGGTGTTATCTCATTGCAGTTTTGATTTGTATTTCCCTGATGCCAAGTGATGTGGAGCATTTTTTTCATGTGTCTGTTGGCCATTGGGATGTCTTCTTTGGAGAAATGTCTGTTCATGTCTTCTGCCCATTTCTTGATTAGATTATTTGTTCTTTGGGTGTTGAGTTTGAGAAGTTCTTTATAGATCTTGGATACTAGCCGTTTATCTGATAAGTCATTTGCAAATATCTTCTCCCATTCTGTTGGTTGTCTTTTGGTTTTGGCAACTGTTTCTTTTGCTGTGCAAAAACTTTTTATCTTGATGAAGTCCCAATAGTTCATTTTTGCCTTTGTTTCCCTTACCTTTGGAGATGTCTCTAGCAAGAAGTTGCTGTGGCTGAGGTCGTAGAGGTTGCTGCCTATGTTTTCCTCTAGGATTTTGAGAGATTCCTGTCTCATATTTAGGTCTTTCATTCATTTTGAGTCTATTTTTGTGTATGGTGTAAGAAAATAGTCCAGTTTCGTTTTTCTGCATGTGGCTATCCAATTTTCCCAACATCATTTGCTGAAGAGACTGTCTTTTTTCCATTGGATATTCTTTCCTGCTTTGTTGAAGATTAGTTGACCATAGAGTAGAGGGTCCATTTCTGGGTTCTCTCTTTTCCATTGATCTATGTGTCTGTTTTCGTGCCAGTACCATACTGTCTTGGTGATTATAGCTTTGTAACAGAGCTTGAAGTCCGGCATCGTGATGCCGCCAGCTTTGGTTTTCTTTCTTGACATTCCTTTGGCTATTCGGGGTCTTTTCTTGTTCCATACAAATTTTAGGATTATTTTTAAAAGCTAATCCACTTCCATTCTGAATTCCTAGAATTTTAGTGTCTAGAGCAGAGGTCAAGCAATTATGCCTCACAGGCCAAATTCAGCCCATCAGCTGTTGAAACATAGTTACACCCATGTGTTTAAATATTGTCTATAGCTGCTGTGGGGCAGTAATGACAGAGTTCAGTAGTTTAAACTGAAACTATGGCTAGTAATACCTTAAATATTTACTATCTGGACCTTTACAGAAGAAGTTTGCCAACCTGGCATCAAGCATGGAGGTGGTAGTCCTAGTCTGGTCTTCTCTGGTTAAAACAACACAATACATATTAAGAGGTAAACAGAGAAACGGCAGAATGCAGAGGGAGAAGACAAGGCAAGGCAAGGGATCCAAACCACTTCTTTAATTCATCCACAGATACCGACTGAGTGCCTCCCATCCACCGACACTCTGCTGGGCACCGGGTTGCAGCAGTGACTAGAACATAGCTCCTGTCCTCCTGAACCAAACAAGCCTAATGGAGGACATTAAACCACAGCTTACGCAAGGACTTCATAGTAAGCACTGTGATAAATTCTGAGCAGAGGAAAAAATGGGGAGTGTTGAAGCTGGGAAGACAAACTTAGAAGTACTTTGACAGGTGAACTCAAATATGTGAGGGAATGACATGGCAGAAGGATTTCACGAGCTCTCTGGGCATCCCAGCATGGGACCTGGGACCGGGACAGCACCGGAAACATAGGACAACGCTGTCTCAGTGATTTGAGAAGCTTTAGCCCTCAGCACTGCCCTACCATGGGCTCTGCACCACAGAAGCTTGTGTACTCCGTGATCAATGAAGGAGCGTCATTTTGAGGATGAACAGAGGGGGCTGACGCCTGGGGCTGGCCTACATGACTTCTGAGCCCAAGTGGAAGGCTCACCAAACCTTCTCAAGAGGACACATCGAGCTAAGCCTTGCCAACATTCCCTTCCCCTTCCCAGCATCCTCTGCTCCCCTGTGGCAGACATAAGGGAGGACGACCTCTCCCGACCTGGCCCTTCGGGGGTCATGAACAGCTCCTGTCACAGGGAGCTGTGAGGTTGTCCACCACTCCTCTGGTCGTTACAGGTACTTAAACCCATTGAAAATGACTTTCCATACCAACTGGCTTCTTGGAAGACCCTCAACCTCCTCCTCCCTTCTCACTCGAGACACAACCTTCTTCCACTTGCTCTCTCCTCTCAAGCTCCAAACTTTTTCATCTCTCCTTTGAGTCTTCCGGCCCCTCTCCTCTCCAGCCCCTCAGGTGGCATCCAAGGGGCCATGCCTGATTCTCTCATGCAGAAGATTCAAAGGAGAATGTCAAAGTTCAGCCTCACCCGTAATCCAGGATTCTTGGTGCCTGCTCCTTGCTCATCCCACCCCACCAGGGGCTTACCTCCCATCCCTGGACATCAAAGACACCAATAAGAGCAAGACAGATGAGAAGCTGGCATCAAGAAAGAAGGCAGGATCGGGCGAAAGAGAAGAAGCAAGCAAAATGCAAGATAAAATAAAAGGGCAAATGGGGAGAGCCTAGGAAGTCTGGTTTTAAGTGGTCTGATAATTAAATGAAAAGTGTTTGATGGGGAAGCCCACCTTTCAAAATCCCCACCGTTGGTGAATATATGAAAACCCGAATAGCAAATATTTACTTGGAATTAACACAGAACAGATCCCATCAAGCAACCTTGGGGCTGTTTTTGGAGTCTTACCTTAATTTCTTGTGTGGCAGTGGGGCCCAGGCGGGCACTAGACCTGGCATAACATGCTAAACAAATCTAATGGTGTGCTTTATTTCCCCCCTCAGCAGAACTCTTAATTATGTATCTTGCAAATGTACAGAGAAAATGGATTAGCCAGAGCAGCTGTTTGCTGCTGGAGCGGTACCCTCCCCAGAAGCCCTTGCAGAGACACCGTGAGGTGGCCCCATGGGCTGGGCCTGGGAGCTGGCAGGAGCCTGAGAAGAGCACAGGTGAGAGGGTGTTGCAGGACCTGAATCTTCAGCCACAAGATGACTGTTTCTTGGTACCCCGATGGGCCAAGTGGGACACAGATTAAGGGTTGAGTGGTAGTGGGGGCCAGGCCAGTCCTGTGGCTGTATGGGCTGAGGCAGGTTCTTTGAAAGGCTTCACTGCTAAGGCCATCTTTTCCAGTCCACCCACCCAGAGCCATGCCCGAAACTCTCGCTTGTGCTAAATGCCAGATATGTCCTCTCGTAGGATGACTCACTACTGCCCCCTTGGAAATTATAGGGACCCATGTGTCAGTTCAGCTGTCACTTAGCAGAGTCTGTGAGAGGACCTAGTAGGGGACATACTAGGACCTCTTCAATGAGGATGGAGAAGTCAGAAAGTTAAGAGCTTGAAGCTTTAACTGGGGAAGGCAGACCAATAGAGACCAATAGAAAGTGCTAGGTATAAGGGCAGAAGCTCACTTTGAAGAGAAACATCCTACAGACGGACAGACTCCTGACATGACAAGAACCGGACATTGGTCAGTGACAGAAGTATCGCTGGGACACTTGTCCCCTGAACTCAGGTCAGAGATGCTGGTGTGCCTGTGTGTGCACAGGAGCACATATGGGAGGAGGACTCTGTCTAAGACACAAAGGTCCTTGTCTGTGATGCCTTTGGTACTGCCATCCTGGTGGGAGAACATCAAGTAGGCTGACTGCTGTGGGGTTCCATACCCAGGACCTGGGTTTGAGTTCCATCCTCCCACTCACTAGCAACTCTTACCAACTTTCTGGGCCTAGTTTCTCCAACTAGTTTAGCCTGTAAAAAACTGGCCTTGAACTTATCAATAATAGTATTTGAATCTGAATGTGTTAAGGGACCATTTTACTTACAAAGGAGCTCTACTATGGTCCTAGAAGGGGTATTCACTGAAGTTGGTAAAACTGCTTTATGAGCTGGAAAGGGCAGTAATAATAGTAATAATGTTTACTGAGCACTTACTATGTGCCAAGCACTCGTCTACATGTTTTATGTGCTTTATCTTACTCAGTTCTCATGATAATCCTACATGCAAGTCCTATTTATAGCCCAATTAATTGGGTAAGGACATTAAGGCACAAAGAGATTACATCCACTCCCAAGGATGTACCCTGCACCACTAACAAGTAGGTGGAGTCAGGCTTCAAACCCTGGTATTTTATTTTTTTTAAGATTTATTTGTTTATTTGAGAGAGAGAGAGAGAGAGGCAGTGTATGCGAGTGGGGGGACGGGCAGAGGGAGAGAATCTTCAAGCAGACTCCTCATTGAGCACAGAGCCTCACACAGGGCTCGATCCCATGACCCATGAGATCATGACCTGAGAGGAAACCAAGAATTGGACACTTAACCAATGGAGATATCCGGTGCCCCAAAACCCTGGCATATTAATCCCATCTGCTATACACCTGTTATCAGTTATTGTGTGATATAAGACCATTCCCCAGAATTGCCTGGGCTTAGCACAGGGCAAGAGGAAGGAGTTCCATGCATTGCCCAGCAGCATAGACACTGAAGGCGAAGGCAAACCTTTGGGCTCCAGTCATGTAAGCAGCAGGTTAAGGGCAACTGCTACATTTAAAAGTCAGAATAGGCTACAGCATAGGGCCAGGGCAGCAGTGCGGCCTGGGGAGGAGGGAGAGAGGTACTATGGCAAGGACCCTGAAGCTCTGAAAGCAAGCCACTGCTACTCCACGTGCTCCCCAGATGGCCTGACGCAGTGTTTCCCCAACATCGATTCTACGCCATTCAGTGAGACCATCTTTATGGAGCACCTAGCGTGCGCCAGGCATGGGGGACAAGATGATCAAAAAGCACTGGCCTTGTCCTTGTGTAGCTTGTAGTCTGCCAAAGGAGGCTGATATTACACACGTACTTGCAAGCACGATGAGTTCAGAGGAGGAAAAGGCTCGGGTGTGTATTAGTTAGGGTAGTGTCAACTCCTAAAATGAATAGACTCCAGAATGGTTTGAGCTTCACTTGTTCACCCATGTAGCAGGACAAAACCAGTGCCCCAGGTTCGTGGAAGAGGCTCTCCTCTTCACTTCTCTCAGAGACAGAGCAGTGCTGCTGTCTTCAACACGCATGTCCAAGGCTTCCCTGGGGCTCACGATCACCATCAGTCAAAGGGAAAAGAGAGAGGAGTGTGTGGGAAGTTTTTGCGGGCCAGGCTTGGGAGTAGCACAGATCACTTCTACTCACATGCTAATGACTGGACCTCTGTACAGGCCACACCAAACTCCAAGGGAAGAGCAGAGTGCCCAGGGGCTGTAGATTTGATAAGGAGCTAGCAGACTGTCACAGTGGGCAAGCGAGGCTCTTTGCCCACCATGTTCTCTCTCTTTGGAATGCCTCACCTGGCCCAACTTCCCCTCTTTCTATGCAGCAAACTCTGTGACTTCATCAACAATGGCATATAACAACTGTATTGTTCTTTTTCTCTTCTTGTACACATAACCCCTTCCATTCTCAAAAGCCGTGTAAACATCATTGTCACCAATAACATGACTCACACTAGCAGTGCGCTGGGAAGGAAGGAGGCCTTTGATCACACGTGGGCATAGCTGAGCAGACAAGAAATAATAGTGGAAAGCCAGACATCATGACGGGACTCCAGATTTGAGTGGGGACAGGAATTCAGGACCATGAGTGACCAGCAGAACATAAGCCACCCAGAGGATCCTCAAAACGACTGGGAAGAGGTGTGTGAGATATTGACTCTGATTATTTTATTTAGAAATTAAGAAAAAGGTGAGGTCTATGAATACAATCTGGAAGAAACCTGGAGAAAGTAATGGAGAACATAAGACAAAGTGCTTCCCAAATGCTCATTAGATCAAAGACTAACAGATGTGATTTATCACTACGTACCAGGTCCCTGCTTCACAACCACCCCATTACACAGAAATTGTTATGCCCAATTGACAGACAAGAAAATCACTTCAAAGAAAGCCTCACAGCCCATGAACAGGGGAGCTGGATTCAAACTCAGGCATGGGCTTCACCACCACACTCCACTGCCTGAGAAAGAAGGAGTAGAAGAGCAAGAGGACAGAATTTCCTAGGAGTTTGGGATGGAGGTGGGCAGGCGGGAGCTGCAATTGTGAAGAGGGAGCAAAGCTGCTAAGGGCTGGACTTTCTAGAGACAGAGCAGCAGGCCAAGGAGGGCAAGTGGGACCCCGGGTCCCTGACGGACGGGGGCTGGTGATCCTAGCTTGCCAGCCTCCCCAAAGGGAAAGGGAAGAAGCCCGCTCACCCAGACGGTGGTTGCTCCTCTCTGCTGGGGCAGAAGGAAGGGAGCTCTTGGCAACGCTTGACTTGCTAAGCCTCAGGGGAGGAAAACCAGGGAGTTGGTGAGAGCAGCTCCCTAAGGTGCCTCGGGCGTGACGCAGCGCTTTCCAGCAGGGAGCGAAATCGGGAGGAAGGGAAGGAAGACCAGATGGAGTTAGTGTTCCAGCAAGTGCATGTGGTTTTAGAAATGAAGGAGAATGTGGATTGAAGCCAAATCTAGTTCTCAGGGTTCCACAAACCTGCAGCCCCTGGGGAATCATTCAGACATAGGATGTCGGGGGCTGGGAGGCATCTCAGAGATCATCCTGCCTGGCTGCTTGCTCTACAACGGCGGTGGGGGATGCTGCGGGGTGCTCAGAACGGAGAGACTAGGTGAGCAGAAGGGCTGAGGCCATATCCCAGACTGCCCCCCCCATCACTCCATCGTCACTGAGACCGAGAAGTCATGTAGGCAGAAAGCGGAGGGAGGGCCACCTTCTCACCCCTCCCTCTGCACCAGCTCTGTGGAGCACCACTCACGAGAAGGTGCTAAAGCCCTGGGGCTGCTGAGGTGCTGGTGTTTTGTGCAAAGGTCTCTTTGGGCTGCCCCGGCACACTCCCTCCAGACAGTCCCTAAGTCCGGGGCCTCTGGGAAGAGAGACTCTCCAGAGTCGTGTGGACCTTGGCAAGACACTTTGCCTCTCTGACTCAATTTCTTCACCAGTGAAAGGATGCTGTAGGACAAGAAAATCTTTAAATTCCTGTGCTTTTCCAGCTGAGGCTTTAGGCCATCTGCCAATCCTTCTCACTGTGCCCTCAAGGGCTACAATGTCAGTATAAAGGCTGAGGTTGGGAGAAGTCAACGGAGATTGTCACGGGGGATAAGCAGACCCTCTCCTGATGTTGGTGTTAGGGTTGGGGGTCAGGGGGAGGGGGGCAGGGCAACCAAGGCCCACAAATCATGGCTTTAAATACTTAAGAGGTAAAATTAATGTAACAAGCTAATAAAATATGCTTACCCTCCTAGCTTGACAAATATACCTTCATGATGACAAAATAAAAAAAATCTAAAACTGTGGATTTCTTTTAATGTGACTGAAAGTTGGCAACTCTTAAAGAGAGATGAATTTAATTATTATTGCACATGTTTGGGTGCTGACAGTGTTTGGATGAATAATAAAACAAAGATAAAATAATTCAAAAACTATTGTGTATTTACTCCAAAATTATTTTTCTTGCCTTTATTTAAAGAGTCCCTAATTATGTTGTCATAATCGAGACATTTACATAATTTGTGTTCTGTTGAGATTAATGCCAACTTAGACATCTCGAGTCACTGTAGTTGGATAGTTTTTTTTTTGTTAATTTCAATTTGAAGAAACTTCTCTGCGGAGGCAGGATAAATTAGAAATGACAATAAAATTCTTAAAGCCCCACATCTATGTATTCAGAAATAAGCATCGGATTTTACTTATTTCCAAACATTATAATGTGGTCCCATGTGATAAATTATCACTGCAGAAAATAATGTAAGATAGTTGATTTCCATCCTGTTTCTCACAGTATACGGTCATGTAGAGATTCCGCACGACGCTTTATGCACGTTACATCTAGACTCACATATATACAAATTTAAGTGAAACAGGAGTTGTTTAATATTGCAAAGTGTTTGACTTTTTACATGCAACTATTGCAAATAGCACTCTAATTAATGAATACCCCCATGAATCTGAATTTGAACACAAAGGAAACAAGAAAATGGATGCTCAGCACTGTGGACACTTCATTATGAAAGAATCTATTGCACCGCGCTAGCTGAGAAGAAGGATTTGACAAGTTAATTAATTGGTCTTATATCTCAGCATTTCCACTGCTTACATCCCAGTTTCCCTACCACACACCCCAAAGCACTGTCTCCCTGATGTGGGCAAGAGCACAATCCACCACCTTCGTGGTAACCTAACTCTGCCACCTTTTGTTTCAAGAACAGAGGGCAAGAGACATGGACAAGCATCCCTCTGGGGACAAGCATCTCCCAAGAGTGGATGTTTAGGGTTAGAGTTCCCCCCAAACCAACACTGAGCACTGGAACTCGCTAACAGAGGCACCCATGTGTTCTTTAATACACGCATTAGCGTGGAGGGCGTACAGGGTAGGTGAGACTTTCTAGTACAGGGGAAGGTCTCCCTGGATCTGGATCCTCTGGTGCTGAGGACAGGGAGGAGGGTTAGGAATGATGGCCGGCGGAATTGTGCAGAACTGGCTGCCTAACCCTGTGGGGTAGGCCTTGGTCTCTAATGCATCAGCATGGCTCCATTCCCTGCTGGTGGCTTTGCCCATGTGCCGGTACACATGGTGGTCTTAGATTAGTGTTGGGTTCACCTGTTCCCCCGGTGACTCATGATCCAAGGGGATCACGTCAGGAAGGACAACCATGGCTGTCTTAGGCCCCTGCCAGTGGCCGACCCATGGGGAGGGCCATCTCTTCCTGTAGTGGACACAAGCCTGTGGCAACTGCCCCTCCTCCAGACACCTTGCCCTTCCACATCCATGAGGTCTTCTGGGTTTTCTTTGGTACTCTCTGCGAACTGGGGAGACTCAGGATGGAGAGGAGACCCCTTCCCCTGCACTATTTCCCTCCCAGACTCACAACACTGTAGTTCCTTCTGGCCGTGGCCCAAGCCACTCTGAGCTTCAATCACTGTGCTCCTCACTCCCCAGGCCCCGGCTTCCACATCAGAAATCTCCAGAAAACAAGCAAGCAGAGGACACAAGTCAAATCTCTTCAAGAACCCATCGCTGTCCCCACCTCTACTCAAAGCACTGGAGTGTCCTCTTTGTCCTGGGAGTGAGGGATCGTCTCTCCTCCTACAGACACTCCCACCTCCTTGACGAATTCCCTCAGAGCCCCTCTCACCCGGCTTTGGGGAGGGCGAGAGAATTCTAAATAGTCTCCACAAAATCAGTGGCTGGCCCCTCTCTCTTCTTCCATAGCCTGGCACACTGGACTCTAGGATGTGTGTGGAGGGGGTGACAGGGCTTGATCTACCTCTTCCCAAGCCCCAGTTGTTGGGGCCTCTCTTTAGGATGTGGTTCTCTTAGCATTTCTTTGTACCCAGCTGCTGATCTCATTGCCAGTCCAACTTCCTAACACGCCTGGCCAGGGGAAGATCTTGAGGGTCGGTTAGGTCTCAGCCCTCCGTGGGGTCTGCCCTAGTCTCCCAGACTGCCAGCCTCTCCTCTGGACTCCCACAGTGGTTTGGATTAATTTGGGCCTTCTGGTGGTGTCCTTAGCTGTTTGCAACTGTCTTCTCTGGCATGACCGTGAGGACCTAACGGAAAAAGAGTGGGCTCAGGCATCTCTATACCCACAGGACCTACCCCTGGGTCTGGCACCTCACAGACACATGCTGCAGGCGTGTTGAAGGACAGAATAAAATGGATGAACTTAATTAAGAAATAACGAATGAGTCAGTTACTGAGTAAAGGAAGGAAGTAATCAGTGAGTGAATGACCAAAGGAAGGAGTCAATTATCCCAGGCCTCTCCTAGGCCCCTTCCTGTTTGCCAGCCTCCCTCCCAGGGAGCTCCCAGGAAGCCCATCTGCAGCCGGCCCTCCACTCATCAGATTGCAGGAGAGCCGGCTGCCCAGCCCACAGTAATGGAACTGTTAGCTCAGGAGGCAACAGCCTCACCGTGTAAAATCGCCATCTATTCTAGTCAAATTAACTAGGTAATACTCTGCATTAGTGTAAAATTCTCCATCAAACCATGAAGACTGGCACTTAAAACATTCAAGGCCTGAGCAGGGGAGGAGAGGGCAGAGGAAGCAAGAACCAACGCTTTTTCCCGGCAAGTAAGGTTTGAAAGGCCTCCCAGCCTCTCCAAGCGGGGAGGAGTCCCACCCTGGATTGTTGGAAGCCCGTGCCTGATGCCGTTGGCTGAGCCTCCTCTCCCAGGGCTACCGAGTTCCTCCTCTGCTCTTTCTTCTTGGGGTCACTGCCCCTGTACCAGGCCGTTGCTCTGCGGGCTCAGTGGGATGATGCTGAGGCTGCCGGGGGAAGAACAAGATGGAATGTCCCCAGCACAAACACGCCATGTCAGTTAATGGCGCCCCCTGCTCTGCAAGGAAACCACCCTGAACCACTCAGTAGAGCATGCTTCATTCTTAGAACCCAAAAGGTTCTAAGACCTAACCCTACACTCCCAGAGGTGCCTAGGGAGCCCCCTAGTGGCCCCATGATTAAATAGAACAGTGCCCACTCCTGAGGCTGGATACTAAGGAGAGCATCTTTAACATTGAGTAGACACCTTCCATAGCCAGGTACTAGGCATCGGAGGAGAAGGCTTTTGGGGGGATCACAGACTTAGATTTGAGGTAGCCTGTGAGCCTAGGAGATGGGGCTAGGCTTCCTTTACCTTCTGGCATCCTCAATTAGCACCCCGCTGGTGCTTGGCAAATGCTACAACAGATACTTGCATTTGGGAATAAAAAGTGAACTCACAGAGCCAGTGATATAAGGCACCTATACATACACCCATCAAACTGGCAGCCACTCATCCCAACCCCTCAGGGCTTGGTCCTGGAGCCCCCCGCAGGAGGGGGAGAAAAAGAGGCAGCTTCCCAGGGGACTGTTCCAGGCTGAGGTAGCATACTGGCTGCCATGCCCTGGGGAACCAGCTCCCTGCATAAATGCACAGATAGACAGATAGATCTTATTAAGCATACAACATTCAGGGGCCTCATTTGGAAAAGACATTGATTCTAAACGGCTGTTTGCCATTGACGAGCCACAGCGCCAAGGCAGACAGCTCTGGGTTATCCAGCGTGCAACCCCCCCACGCTTCCATCCCCTGCATAGGTACTCACAATGCACCCCAGAGCCCCTCTGCTCTAGCCCCGTGCCTGAGCCGATACTGCATTCCTGGCCACGGACTCGCTTGGCAGAGACCAGATGCCAACACATCCCTCCCTTGTCCCCTGGGGACCTCAGGCCCAGCTGTAGCAGCCAGGCAGCCTTGGGACCTTGCAGTCCCCACCAGCCCCCACCCCCAGAGCCCATCAGCACAACTCCCCATCTCTCTGTCCCCTCTCCCACCCCATCCTCCCTTCTTACTGCTTATGCCTGTGTAGGCAGGAGGCAAAGCAATGAGAATACATTAACATTTCCTTAATTCTATCTGCGCCTCCAAAACTCTGAGTCACAACTGGGTGGGTTTTCGTGCCTGGTGAACTGTCAGCCTCATTCAGAAATGCCATTTTCTACTTTGTTCATGGATCAGCAAGAGGACAAGGGGTGGGGCCCATGGGGTGAGGGGCGGCACACCCAACAGGTACTGATCCTTGCTCAACAATGATGAGATCATGGCCCGGGTAATTCCAAAGAGAAGCCATACAGGAATCTACTAAGAACCTTAAGAGCAGTACCTTGCATTTGTATAGCAATTTTCACATTTTACAAATTGCATTTGCCTACCTTAGTTTGTCATTTGTATACCCATTCCACATACGTGGAAACTGAGGCACAATGATTTGAAACGCTTGGCCTGGATATCACACAGCTAGTAATGATAGAGTCAAGATAATAACCTTACCTTCTTTTTTTTTTAATGTTTTTTTATTATATTATGTTAGTCACCATACAGTACATCCCTGGTTTCTGATGTAAGGCTCGATGCCTTACCTTCTGACCCTGCGTCTGTGCTGTACCACCTGGCCTCGCAGGTGCTGGGGAAACTGCAGCAAAGTCACCTGTCCCCCAGGGTTGGAGAATTAAGGTTTGTCTGACCCCGTAGCAGCGGTCCTGTGCGGAAGATCCAACACATACCTTATCGGCCAGAGGTGTTTTGAAAGAAGTCTGGATGTCTTAGGCACAATGCACATTCTCCAGTTGTCCCCATCACCATACCCCCTACCGTGTTACACTGACCCCCTTACACATGCTCCTTCCCTGCCTGACTCTAGAGTTTGCCCCCTGCACGAGGTTTCTGCCACCTAAGGACAGTTCTGCATTTATATGGGAGGGCGGGCATCTATGAAGTGTGATCTCTAGGATGTTAGCCTACACTCTGTGCTCAGAAATGGCTCGTCATGGGGCGCCTGGGTGGCACAGAGGTTAAGCGTCTGCCTTCGGCTCAGGGCGTGATCCCGGCGTTATGGGATCGAGCCCCACATCAGGCTCCTCCGCTGGGAGCCTGCTTCTTCCTCTCCCACTCCCCCTGCTTGTGTTCCCTCTCTAGCTGGCTGTCTCTATCCTGTCGAATAAATAAATAAAATCTTAAAAAAAAAAAAAAAGAAATGGCTCGTCATTAACACATATTAAAGTCTATGTCCCATGCATTCTGTTGGGCACTGGGTGGATCGGAAGATGAGTAAGTGTGGCCCTTTCTCTCTGGCAATATAGTCAGTCGCAGAAAACAGATGCAGTAATCCTCTCATAAGTCAGTGATGTGAGCGCAAAGATGCTGAGGAAACATGGCAGCCTGGGGCAGTGGGTGAGGATGAAGGCGTGGGTGCGGATGCTGAAGGGTAGGTGGGGGACACAAACAAAAGGACTTTCCCGACTGGCTCAGGACCCTGCTCCAGCCACTCAGCCACGCCCCCCTGGTGATGCCTGGCCTTCTGATGTCAAGACAGGGCCTCGCCTTGCCAGCTCAAGCACTTGACCACAGTGGCTGTGCTCATTTGAGTATCTGTCCTCTCTGGCTTAGCATCAGGGAAACTCAGAGGGAAGCTACCAGATTCTGCCCTGAGTCAGTCCTGCTTGAACACAAGGAATGCTGGGACTTTGGTACCAAGGGCTGGTGAGAAAGGAGGAAGAGCCTCAGCCTAGTGTGGCTGGGATAATGGAAACTCAGGGGGTCCGTGGGGTTCTCAGAAATCCAAGAGAACAGGGAAAGCACACACCTATCTTGAGCCTGTGTTGATATCCAATGGCCCCAGCCCAGTCGGTGGACTTTCCTATAACGGGGCTATTTCTGGAGAAGCATGTCTCCGTTTCAGAAGTAATGCATTCTAAATAATAAAAAAAATTAAACTTTGCAAATAAATTGCTTGATTAAATCAGAGGGAATTCAAATGTGCCCACAGAATAATATTCATTTATTCATTGGCCATTCATTCATTTCACAAACACTAAGCCCTGATTATAGAAGCTAAGCACTGTGCCTCTCATTCTTACTTATTGCACTACTAACTGTAAAGGAAAGATAGTGACCACCCCAGGTATTGTGCATAACTTGGGCAGGCCACAGAAGTGTCCCGTATGTGCCTGGCATTTATACATATGATGGCGAAACATGGTTGAGAAACTTAGTTCTAAAGGCTGGCTGGGCCCTTCCTTCCCCAGCTCACATTGCCCCATGGCCGTGGGCCGGCAGCCTCCAGGCTGGGTGCCCCACCTTGATGAGGTTCGAGGTCCAGAACCTACTATATAACTGATGTCCACAGACTCATGGTTATTCAAAGCATGCGCCCTCCACTGACCTGGGGGTTCATAACTTTGTCTTCAAAACCCTCACATGCACACACACCACCTCATCACATCACATCACATTCCAGAGCCCCAGTGCTGTTGCCTGCTCCTGTTCTTTGTCCCAAGGTAGACAACGTTCTCCTTCCCACTTAACACCCATCACATCCTCTTCTCATCTAGAGAGCAGCCAATGAACTAAATCCCCCTGGTACACTGGTGCCCATCACGGCCCAGGGGGCCCCTAACTGGAGCCCTTTCTGGCGAAATGCCAAGCTGTGCGAGGTGATATCTGAGTGCTTTGTAAAGCTGGAAGGAAATTTAGGGCTCCTCTGGGTTTACAGATTTAGGAGGCTGGAAGCTCAGACATGAAGAGGAATTTTCCCAAGGACACACAACTGGTTAATGATTGTATCAGTTATCACTTCTGAACAACCACCCCAAAACTCAGTGCCTAAAAGCAATAACCATTTATTTAGCTCACAGCTCTTCAGACTGGAAATTTAGGCCAGCTCAGCTGGTATGCCTCCTGCAATGGGGGACCTCTCGCAGGTTAGCTAGACAGCCCTGCTCCTGGGGACTGACTGTCAACTGGGCAATGGAGACACCTGGACCACGTGTCTCTCCCCATCTCGTCCAGCTGGCTGGTCCGGGCGGCAGCAACGTTCCCAGACAGTGAACAGAGGCAGGCGAGCCTTTTGAGGACTAGGCTTGGAACCAGCACGTCAACACTTCTGCTGCGTTGCCTAAGCCAGTCACAGGACAGCCCAGATTCAAGGAGGATGGAGACAGACTCCACACCTTCATGAGAAGAGCTGCAGTGTCACATGGCAAAGGATGGGAGCACAGAGAGGAATGAAGCACTGCGGCCCCTCTTTGCCACCTTCGGCCAGGACCGGAATCCAAGTCTCCTGACCCTGTACTGAAGGTACAGCACCCCGTTCTGATTCAATCTGCCCAAATCTCACCCACTGTCCACTCTAGTCTCCTCTTCTACAATTCAGAAAAACCTGTGCTAGAAAAGAAAACAGCATAGGACAGTGGGTCAAGTGCTTCTATATCCTTGGTGTAGAGTCAGAAGAGTGAGTAGGAGCGTGGCTTCCTTGTAACTATACCAGCATCCCCCGCAGCACAGCCCTCACCTCTGACTCCCACCCTCTCCAGGGCAGAGGCCAGAATTCCTCTCCCTGTTCCTTCAGCAAAACCTCAGATTCCAGATCTCACTCTTTTTTTTTTTTTTTTTTTTTTTTGCAACTATCCGACATTACTGTACGCTCCCTCCTGCTCCACAGTCCTGGAAGGGGGGATGGCAGCCAGTTTTCCGACATTGAACAAGCTAGCCCCTGGAGTCACTTTTGAAACACCACCAATGTGTTATGCCAACTTCTTTTCTGGGGGAGAACAAAAGCTATTTTTCTCTCTTTTCTTCCCCTGATGGAGAGAACCAAGACCCCTTTCTGCATTCAACTTTCTCTTCTCTGGCATAAAAAAAAAAAAAAAAAATTTAAAAACAAATCTGTCAAAATTCCCACCCTGCCTTCCGAGTTACATTTTTTAATTCAGTTGGCTCCATGCGGGGGAGTCTTCTATTAATAGGTATACCAGGAGGCTTAGCAACTCAGGCAGAAGAGCACCTACAAGAAGGCTGCAGAGGGCTGCCGCCGGAACAGTGAGCAGGAATCAAACCGGGCTTAATTAGGAAAACATGACTTCCCTATTAACGTCCCCGTCCGTGTGATGCTGCCGCTAGAAAAAAAAATGCCAAGAAGCTTATTTGTTTTGCAATTACGGATGAAATAAAAAATTACTTGGTCTAATTGGACCTCTTTTACTAAAAGAAGCGTGTAAAATAACCCCAGTTTCATTAGCAACTCAAAATGCATGGCTCCGTGTGCTACATATGTTTAAGTGAAATGTGGAGGGTCAATTTGCTATGTAAATTTCCACAAATTTGGCTAAACTAAAACGATTAACCTAATGTGTATGCAAATTAACTTAATTGATAACGACTTTTCTCCAGGAACTTTAAAAGGGGGGGAAATAGATTCCAATTCTAACAATCCTCCAAAGTGTTCTGTCACCCAATAACGAAATGATATCTTGACAAATTAAAGAGAATATAATGAAATCAGATTAATTAATGCCAAGACCAATTAGCACATGCAAAGAAACAAATCTCACTAAAAGACAAATCCAGCAATGATTTGAATGAGATTTTTGAAAGCTTTCCCTATTTGTCAATTTGTGTGTGTGTGTGTGTGTGTGTGTGTGTGTGTGTTTAATTCCATCTTTGAAATGTTCCCTTTTGTTTAGGATAAAGAATGTAAGAACTGGAAGGGGGGGACCACCCAGTCTGAAACCTCTATTTTAACTGGTTAAGAAACTGAGCCTCAAAGAGGTGAATTTATTTGTGCGAGGTGGCCCAGACATACTAACCCTAGAACCTCTGTCTTTCTTTTACATCACCCCATCTGCCAGCAACACCCTCTGACGTAGGAAAGCATTCCATTGTCCCTGCGTGGGAGGGCCCTGCTCTGCAGAAAAGCACCCACACTCTCTTTCTTCCCAGAAGACTGTTGGTTTCCCAGCTTGGAGGCAGGGAGAACATTCTAGAAGTTCAGCTCTGGGACTACCTGATTCTATAGTCTATATTGGAATATTTACCATATCAGAATGCATTCACACATTAGAATACACCTATATATTTAAGAATTGAGAGGATTTTCATCTTGAGTCTCTTTTCCTTTACTCAGGCCACCTTTTTCACACCAAAAGCAATCATCAAAACAAGCTACAGAGGCTAACCCCAGGCCACAATGGGCTCACCTTGAACCCCTATACAGTTAATAGTGAATTGTCCAGGCTGATCATTTGGCCATGAAAGTTTCAGTCCATCTATCTCCTTCCCCACTCCCCTCAGCTAAGGACTTGAACTAAAAGGCAGAACTCTGGGTTAGGTTTTTATTTTTATGTATTTTTTTCTTGATATTCCAGATGTTTGTTGCTGAAAGAACGAAGTCTGAATTGCTTCCACTGGGATCCTCAGACAAAGGCAGAGTGGAAGGAACGGTAGCTCTGGATGGAGTGGGGGCATCAGGGAGCAGTCGAACCCTATCAAGCAGCCAGAGGCAGCGGACACAGCACAAACGGAGCCCACTGGGCTCATTCCGTGGACTCCCGCCTGGGGCAGCCTCCTTTGGTTAGCTCCCAGCCTCTGGGCTCAGCTCTTGCCTGGACTTAGGCAGGGCTATCCCCTGGCAAGCTGGAAGAATAAAAGCAGGAGAACAGACACAGGCTGGGAACTCAGCAGACCCATCACCTGGTGCCTGACGTTGGCCAAGACATTTCCCCTCTCTATCAATTTCCTCCACCGTAAAACAAGAAAATAGGGATGGACCTAATAATCTCTTCTGGCTCTGACTCTAAGTCTCAGCTTTCTGGGCACAGTCTTAGGCTCAAGAAGCACCAACCACATGGGCTTGTTGAGAGGATTCATGGGTATATACACGTAAAGTGTTTAGAACAGTGCCTGGCCTATAGTAAGAGATCAATAAATATTATTGATAATATTTATCAATTTGAATATTTAAATATTTAAATAACACAATAATATTATAATATAATATAATAATATTTAAATATTCTTTTTATCCTGCCAAGTGGTCCCCCACCCCTGTGTGAACACTCTGGTGCTATGGATTGCTAAAACAGTTTAACAACTAGATGG
Organism: Ursus arctos; assembly: GCF_023065955.2. Lineage (NCBI taxonomy): Eukaryota > Metazoa > Chordata > Mammalia > Carnivora > Ursidae > Ursus > Ursus arctos. Next base: position 12,161,681 of record NW_026622897.1, read on the forward strand.
GGGCAGGGTAGGGCAGGGCTCTGCTTTGTAGGGCTTGCCAGTTACCTAGGTCTAAGTAATCTCACGAGGACAGACGTCAAGCTGTCATATGATCTAAAACAGCTCACAAAATTCCCGAAAATTGAGCAATTAGCTTTTGCAAGCCAGTAGGGGAGAGTTCCAGAGAAATGCAAAGCCACCCATTCTCAAGTACCTGACTGTGGCCCATCTTGCACTTGTACTGGACATTAATTAAATGAAATGTGCCTGCAGCTACCCTCTCACGCAGCGCTCTTTGTGGCCACCACACATCCGCTCCCTGTCTACCCACTCCCACCTCCTCCCCTCAACCCTCCTAGCAGAGCAGTCTGTGTGTACTTTGGAAACATAAACTCACATTATCATTAATCTAAGCCAAGCATCATTGAGAAAGTAAATCTGCTGAAAAGAAACATTTATTCATTTTTAAATTTTGATGATGTATATATTAATCACTGTTGGGGATTATTCACTCCATGTACTCTTGGGTGAGCCTGTCACCTTGTCCTCTGCCATTGCCCCCCAGCCGTAATTCTGATGACCGCAGCCTATCTTGTTGGGATTGTTTCACCCAGATCCTGAACTTTCCTCTTGCTCCTAGGAAGTTGGTTATTTACCGACTGAAAATGGAGAATTAAAAGAAGAAAACTAAAACACCTTTCCCAGCGGGGGCCATAAAGGCTCATGAAGTCATAAAGACAATTACTGGCAGGCCTATATGGAGTACCCTCTGTGAGTCATCTGTCTTCTGCTGGCAATAAAGGCACATAGCAAATTAACCATGAGGGAGGCCCGCTCACTTACCCTGTAATTAGACGGAGCTCCAAGATGCTTCCTGTCAAACTTCATGTGGGAGGATCCATTCTGGCTCCAGGCGGCCCTGCCTCCCAGCCCGTCCAGCCTCAGACGCCTCCTCTGGCCACTGCGCACAGGCCCTGGGCCGGGAGCTGGGAGGCAGGGCCAAGGCCATGGCCCCCCATCAGAAGTGCCTCCCCTCAAAGCCCTTACAGTTCTATCATGTAAAGATTCAGAAGTGGTCCTGAGCTTTTCAAACCAGCAGAGATGCCTGTCTTTCCCACCTCATCCTTCACCACTTGCTGTCATGAGCTCTACGTTCTAGCCACATTCAAGAGGCTCTTTCTCAAGTTCATGGTCCACTTTCTGGCCTCTATACCTTCACAAGTGCTGTTCACTCTACCTGGAATGTGCCTATCCCCCCGAGGTCTTGGCTTGCAGAGACATAGTGCAAACAACAAGCTCCGTGAAGCCTTCCCTGACGAGTCTCGAGGCAAGTTAACTAGCTCTCCTCTCCCCGGCCCCCTTTGTTACTCTGTAGTTATCGCATCAATTATAGATACTTATCTTGAAATCTTTTTTCTCTCCCCAGATTGTGACTTTGAAACAAAGCAAAGGCTGACTAATGTCTTGGAAGCCCATTTGTCATCCCACCCCAATCCTAGCTTCTAGAACCATGGACTTACCTAAGTAAGTGCTCAACAAATGTTAGTTGAAAGAATAAAGTACAAAAAAACCAAAAAATTGTATAAGCAGAGGGTGTGGTATATTTAGAAGAAGGGGTAAGAGCTGGATGTAGCTCCCCAGCCAAGTCTAGATCACGGAGAGGACAGAGAGGATCTCAGGCCTGGCCCTCGCATCCGACGGAGGCAGTCCCCATCTCTCTACTCTCTTGCTTCTGCGGTTCTTTCTCCTCACTTGGGACTCTGCTTTTTGCAATCAACACCTCCGTTCTGACTTTATATGTAGAAGAGGGAAATACAAAGGGGTCAGGGAGAGTCTCTGTATCTTAGGATAACCATCTAAGACACTCAGCTCCCAAGCGCAGAGCCAGGCACGCAAATTAGCACTGGCCCACAGGCCCTACACTGAAAAGAGGTCTGCTGGAAGCAAGATCAATTGCTGGTTAAAAATAAAAGATAAGGTGGTGCTGATGCTGTGTTTTCCTGGGCTCAGTGCATAGATAGCTGGAGTCTTCTTCCCCAGGACACTGGTGAGCAAGCAAAGGGCAAGGAATCATGGGAAAGATGAGAGAATTTGCTGGCCACTGGTTGGAGTCTGAACTTGTGCACTGTTCGGGGCAGACACAAGGGACAGAAGAGCTGCATGCGGTGCCAGATGCCCAGACGAGCCATTTCGCTGCGGCGGGTACTTGCCCTTCGGAAAGTGGTGTGAGCAGAGCTTGCCCCAGGCTTCCTGGAGGGCCAGTAAACCAGGGAAAGGTCTTTCAGTCACACCACAAATACTGATTTATTGAGTGCCTACCATGTGCCAGGCACTGCTCCTGATGCTAGAGATACTATAGTAAACAGAATAGTCCCAGCTCTCATGTTGCTTCTACACGGGAAGTGGGAAGGGGAAGGCAAGTACACAAGTTATTAATGACAGTTGCATATAATTTGTCACAAGAGCGTACAATGGCATCTTACCCCAACCTGAGAGGTCAGGGAGGGCTACCCTGTGAAGGTAACATTTACACTGAGACCAATAGGGTAAGTGTCAGTTACCCTGGTCAGAACAGAAAGAATGTTTCAGGGAGAGAGAGCTGCCAATGCAAAAGGCTCCAAGACAGCGAGGAGCCGCAGAAGGAACCAACATGGCTACAAGGTGGGCAGAAGGGGAGGCTGGTAGTTGCTGAAAACTGGTTGTTATCAGATCCCTTGTATACCAGGCTGCGGATGTGAACTCCAAAGGGGACGAGTCGGGGTTGAAGTCCCAGCCCCTCTCCACTCGCCAAGCCTTGCATCCTGGCACAGGGCGACACCCCCTATGAGATGGCATCTTTTCTACAGCCTGACAGTCATCATCTGCCGGCCAAGCCCATGGAAATGCACGTGAGAGACAGCACTGTTTCAAATTCACACGGAGGGTCCTCTTGGCAACTCTGAGGCCCTTTCAGGGCTAGACTTCACTAAGTCCTTGAAAGAAGTGGGCCATCGTATTACGGGGGGGGGGGGGGGGGGTCAGTGTTGAGGACATGGACCCAGAGCCAGAACAGCCTTCCATATCTTTAGTTTTCTATCCAGACCACCAAGCAGTGTCACCTCTGATGGTCTCCTTACCCCTCCTGAGCTGGGTGAAGGGAGGGAGCCCACGGAGGCCTCCTGACCCAAGCGGGACTGAGCAGGACTGGCCATGGTTGCCCCTAGTAGGGCTGCCCTGAACAGAGAGCCTCTGTGGGTCCGGCCTTGCTGGTTCTCCTCTCCACACTGTCGTTTCTTTTAGAGGATGCCCAGGGAGACAGAGCCCCCAGGGAGGAGGTATTGTTTGCACAAAGTGTCTGCCTTTGCCTGAGGCCAGCAGCTCAGCTGGACTCAGACCTCAGCTGGCCGGTGGCAGGAGTCCCGGCGCTGGGACCTACAAGAGTGCTCTGTCAGAGTCCATCCATCAGGGCGTCCTAGTGGGCACCGCAGGCACAGTGGCCCAGGGCTCTGCCTCCAGCCCCAGTGCCTAGGGAAGAAAAGGGGCTTCTCTCTTCCCCTGTTCTGTGGTCCTGCAGCGGCCACAACCCAGCACCAGCCTCCGCCAGCATCCATATTGCAGCCCTAGCAACACATTCCCAGGCTCAGACTTCTGACCCCATGTTGGCAGGCTAAGCATGTCAAAACCATCCTCCAGATTTGGTTGCTGGCACCACAATCATGTTATATAATTTCCTTCTATAGCCTCTCACGGTGGGCCCTGTATCCAGGCATAAAAGCTAGGGATGTCTCCATGAGCAAACAGGCACAGCCTTGCTCCGGTAGCCTTGTTTAAAAACGATGTGGCATTTGTCAACTAGGCAGCGTGTGAAGCCTCAGCTTCCTCATCTGTCAGAAAGGGGCAGAGAGGTAGTAACCTTATTGCAAGGGCTTGTGGGGAGGAATGAAGGAGACAAGCATGGAAACACTACAGTCCCTGGTGCAAAGTTAATCCTCCATGTTAACTATTATTACTAGCTACTATTTCTTGGGCATCCCTGGTGCACCAGGCACCACGCTAGAGGACTTACAAACATGCCATGCATCCCCCACCAGGACTGCACGAGGTGTGTGGTAGTAAACCGTGTCCCACAGGTGGGACGGGAGTAGGTTCTAAGCCTAGATCTGTGCGGCTCCAAGCCACTGCACAGTACTGCCCAGAAGGTCGGGGACCCCAGAGGCCACATCTGCTTTCTGGGCAGCGTTTCTTTCACTCAAGTTCCTTGGAGGAGAGAGCCCTCAGGACCGGGAAAGAGAGACCCATGAACCTCCCCATCAGTATCTAGAGCAAGAGCTATTGCTTTGAAACATTTTGTGTCGACGTGGGGTGCTCAACATGTCTACACCTAAACAACAGGAGCAGCGAGGGGATGTCTGAAGGGAAAGGAGACTGAGATTCAAGGTCAGAAGTCTTGGCCCACCACCTATTACCCATGTGACCTTGAACAACATACAAAACGTCTCTGATACTCACTTCCCCATCTATAAAATGGGTTAATAACTTCCTTTGCAGAGATGTTCTGAGGATGAGATTAGATACTGTCTGTGAAAGTGAGCTCTCTCCACCATAATGTTATAAAGAATTACAAGAAATTGTCATCGAGGGGCACTTACGTAGAAGGAGTAAATTGTAAGAGCGCACAGTTTTAATTTGACACGTGAGTACTGAGTGCATGCTATATCGAAGGCACATATTCAAACTCAAAGATGAGACCAGGAGAAGGGATGCAGTGTCTCATAGGGTGCTGTGGTGCTCACAGACCAGGTTCAAGGTAGAGGCAGAATCTCCTGGGGAGACATGTGCACTGAGCTTTCCAGAAGAGGATGAGAAGGATGCTGGTCAGAGAGGGTGCTCCAGGAGGGCACAAACTGATCAAAGGCTCAGGCAGGCAGCACCCAGGGGGCTGGACCGCAGGGTACACACATGAGGGCACAGGGGAGAGGCAATGAAGTTGGCACCATTATTATCCCCATTGGACAGATGGAGACACTGAGGCACAGGGTGGTTACAGAAATCACATGGCAAGTAAGTGGGGTTGCAGTCAGCCAGGGGTCCGGCTCCAGAATCCAAGCTCTTAACTATATGGCCCAATCTCAAACTGTGGCTATAGGAAGAGAATGAACAAGGGGGAGCCACAGAGGTTCTGGATGAGAACAAGATGGGAAGACAGAAGAGGGGGAAGTGTGTGGGGGGGGTGAGGAGTTGGGAAACTCAGTGAGAGGGCCCACTGATAAGAACCAGTAATCAGAAGTCCAGCTGAATGTGTCTGAGGCCTTTTCTAGCCTGCATGTTAGAGTCCCCTCCCAGGGCACCCGGGCAGCGTACCAGGCTTTGTGGGCTCCAGGCCAGCAGGAGCAGCTTGGGCAGGGCTCACGCGGGCAGATGATGTCATTACTTCAATGGCCTCATTAGCATCCCAGGCCCTGGATGCCACAAAGCTCCTGGTAGGTTCTCTGGACCCCAGGTCACAAGGTTGGGAATCCAGATGCTCTCCTCACTCTTGGCGCCTTCAGACAGTAGCCCTCACAGAATTCCTGGCCTGTGTTTGCTGTGCAGGTTGAAACAGGTGTAGCCCTGTGGCATCTCTGTGCACCTTACTCAGGGTGAGCCAGCCGGATTCCTGCCCCCACAAGGATGCAGCAACCTAGCCTTCTTGTTTACTGGTGGCGGGGGACAGGGGTGCCCAGAATGAGGGGCAGAATGGGAAGAATTTAGGCTTTGAAGGCAGACCAACAAAAATTTGATTCCTGGCTGTGACACTCACCAGCTGGGCAGCCTGGAGAAAATTCCTTAATCCCTACAGGCCTCAGGTTCCTAGTCTGTAAAATGGGGGCAAATAATACCTACCACACAGAATAGAGAACTGCAAGGGTCCAAACAGGGCTGATAAATGCCTATCCCAAAGGGCCTTCTGTAAATGCCAGGCCTCCTTCCTAACCGCTCTTGCAGACCAGCGTTTAATAATCCCACTTAGTGGCATTTACTCTTTGCCCAAAGCATCAGCCTGGATAAAAACAGGTAGCCCCAAGCCTTGCCCCCAAAGGCACAGACAAATGGAAAGGCCCCTTAGCTACCTCATAAGAGAACTCCATCCAGCTCCCAGAGCAGCCCTTTGATGTGGAAACAACCCAGGCCTGAAGCCTCATTGCTTATGAAGAAGGCGCTGAAAGATTTATAGAGGAGATCTGTGTGGGACATAGCCAGAGGAAGGCAAGCTGGAGAGTAAGAAAGGGCACATGCCCGGGGACAGAACATCTTAGAGAGGTGATTACATGCCCACCCATGTTAACTGAGACAAGGGCAGAGCCTCTATGCACACAGAAACTGCTGCTTTGAACACCCCAGTAAGGAAGGAAGCCAACTTGTGTTGGGCGCCTATGCGTGCAAGCCCCCTTGCATACGTTGGCCCACTTGACCATCACAGGGATTCCCTGTCGGTGAGGACATTGGGGCCAGAGGGTTGAGTAACATGCCTGATGCCACACAGCATCACAGACTTCACAAAGAAGGTGCCATTCAACCTTGGCCTGGCAAGATGGCTGTGGTTTCTACCAACAGCATGCTGGCCTGGGAGGCCTTGAGAACAGGGCCAACCCATGGGCAGAGGGCATACTATGAGCAAGTTCAGGGAGGGTAAAAAGAAATCAGGTGTCACTCAGGATGGGGGCTTGCCAGGAGCATGAGTCTAGCGGGGAACCTACAGCACCAGATGCTCTCGGGGTCTTAGAAACTTGCTCAAGGTCACACAGCTAATGAGCGCTGGAGAGGAAAGTCAAGTCCATCTCATTCAACTTTTTTACTAAACCAAGATGGGACCCCTACACTGCATGAAGAAACAAGACATCGGTCAGGTGGTAAAGGCAGAAAAGAGCTAGGAATTCCAAGTTCAGAGAAGAGATTGAGGTATGAATGATCAGAATTGCTACCAAACCTGGCGACCAAAGTCTCCGGGTCTTCTTCCCCAGAGGACGGGAGGAGGGACCACGGGCCTGACTCCCTCTCGCCACCAACCACATCAGGCCCTGAGCTCACAGCCGACCTCCTCTGTTTCCTACAGTGCCCTCGCTCCTCGCAGGGTCTGGAGTGTCCCCAAATCTCCAAGCCCCTTCCTCCAGCCACTCTCCTTCACAGGCTAACCCCTTCCTTCTCTTCATCTTTCTTCATTTACAAAAGGCAGCAAATACCAACGGCATCACGAGATTGTCTCAGAAGTCAGGAAGACGATTCACTCTCAGAGTCCACAGATACTCTGTGTGGATTGAGCCCTGCTGCGCGCCAGGCCCAGGGCTAAGCGTGGGGGAGCCTGCAGGCAGCTGCCCCGAGCCCCTGCCTTCAGGGAGCAGGTGGTCCAGGGGAGAAGAGAGCCAGAAACAGTGCACCTGAGCACGCTGACACTCCCCCAGCAGCAGGGGATCAGGAAGGGTGTCCCGCAGAATGTGCCAGCAGAGCGGAGCCTCGAAGGGCCAGCGGGAGCTGGCACAGGGCAGGAGTGTCCAAGCAGAAGGAGCAGCACCTGCAAAGGCTCGCAGGAAGGAAGAGCACAACATTTGGAGCAACTGTCTGTGGCTCAGTGTGGTTCAGTGTGGATGAAGTACAGAGTCACGGGGGCAGGGGGGCAGGGGTGGCCAGAAATGAGGCCAAAGGGCTCCATCTGAAAGGCGTGAAGGCAGAGGTCCTTCACCTTTTCATGTGCATGGACCCCCGGGCAGTCTGGTGAAGCCTTTGGACCTCTTCCCAGAATAAAGTCTTTAAATGCATAAAATAAAATACATAGGATTACATGGGAAATAAATTATATTGAAGTGCAGTTATAAAAATATTTTTTAAAAACTAATTTGCGATATGGTAATATATAAGCTTTTTATTAATGCAGTAAATAATAAGTTCTAGTGGCGGGTCTAATTACATGATTTTGAAGTAGTGCCGGGTGAAAACAATATTTCAAGATTAAGTGTAATAACTGTAATATGATGTAAAAATATCTGTGATTTCCATGGATGACAAAGTCACAGGTACTGCCAAAATTACCATGGAGTCTATGCTATGGATGGGGCCTACATTTGTAATCAAAAGAAATGCTAAACTCCAGTTAGAAGTTAGTAAAATTGAAGACATTTCTCCCCTCATCTGTGCTCACGATCCTCTGCTGGAAAGACCTGTTAAGGAACGTTTCCTTGATTCTCAGCTCTTGAAAAGTCCTGCCCATGACCACAGCCCCCTCCTGGTCTTCCACTTGCCTGCTGGATCCTTTTCAGCCACCACATCAGCCTTTTTGCCACTCCCAGAACATGCCAAGCAGGCAGCTGCCTCAGGGCCTTTGCCCATCCTTGTCCCCCTGCTTGAATTGCTGTTCCTAGAACTATATACGTGGCTCCCACCCTCCCTTCTTTTAGGACCTTATTCAAATGTCACTTTATCAGAGAGGCCTTCCCTGGCCACCCCAGGAAAAGAGCAACAGCCTCTTTCCCTCAGTATTCACACCCCCAGCTCAATCACACCTCTACTGTCTGACATCCACACACCTTTGTTTCTTGTGTTCCATAATAGCACAGACTTTGTTCTGTTCACTGCCATCTCCTCAGCACTTGGAGCAGTTCACACGAGGAGACTGTGAGTCGCCACCCACTTCTACTTGTCCAAATCCCTCAAGACCTATACAAGACCCAGCAGCCCCATGAAGCCCTCACTGCCCCCTTCTCTGGATACTGGTGCTCAGGGAGACAGGTTATTGAGGATGGACAGCATGCTTTGCCTTTCTGCATCTCCTCACTGTGCCTGGGTGGGGAGCAGGCATTCGTTAAGTCAGGGGATCAAATTCTCACATCCCAGCAGGCCCAGGTGCCTATGGGAATGAACGCAGCTGTCTGGGTGACAGCGCAGAGTTCCATCTATAGCTGGCCAGACGGTGGCCCCCAAAACATGTGTCCACGCATAATCCCCAGAACCTCGGGATGTGCCCTTATTTGGAAAAGAGGGTCTTTGCAAAGTAAAGTTGAGGATCCCGAGATAGAGATCATCCTCGGTGATCAGTGTGGGCCCTAAACGCCATCACAAGGGTCCTTACCAGAACGAGGCAAAGGGAGGTGACACAGACCCACAGGGAACAGGAGACGTGACGAGAAGACAAAAGTAGATTGAGGTGATGTGGCTGTCAGCCCGGAATGACAGGGCAGCGACCAGGAGCTAGAAGAGGCAAGGAACAGAGGCTCTCCTTGAACCCCGGAGGAAGCATGGCCATTCTGCACTGTGGACCCCTGGCCTCCAAAACCGCGACGGACGAGATGTCTGATGTGTTAGGCCACGCAGTTTGTGGTACCTTGTTACAGTGGCCACAGGAGAGCAACGCACTATCTCCAGGGCTGCCAGAGGGAGACACAGACCTAAATCTAGATCTTTCCTTCTCTTCTTTTTTTTTTTTTTTTCCAAAAGAAACTAAAAACTCAACCTTTTATGTGAAATCTCCTAATTTCTAAGCATGGCTGCGTTCTTCATTGCAAGCATGGAAGCCAGCTCTGGCCAACGTGTGCAGACAATAAGACGTCATTAGAAGCGGCTTGATGAGCTCACAGAAACGAGGAGAAGCTAAGAAACGAAAGCTGGAAAATAGGCAGGAACCAAGGGAGACAGAGCCTGCCATCTCCCGACCACAGGGATGTTTGCTTAGGACACTGATGCCGCTGGCCACCGGTGGCCACCTCACCAGCTGCCACTGGACCCCAACACGGAGGTCGCATGGAAAGCATGTGTCACACAGAAGCTTGGGGCGAGTGGGGCAGTCAGTAGGGGGGGGCCGCCCTCTTCACCAGCACAAGGAGCACATCGAAGGGTGCTCTGAAACAAATGTTTGAATGCTGGGCATTCCCCATGGGAGCAGAGGCTCCCAGCTCTGTTGTTTGGGACCCACAGCGAGAGGTGCATGTTAGATCCCAGACCAGCGTAGAAACACAGCACAAACTCAAAACAGTACTCACCTGACCATGTGCTATGCATGCCAACAGTTCCCTCTCTTCTCCTCTTATTTCTTCTCGTGTCTACTCTATCCCGTTCCATTCTATCTTATCCTGTCCTCCTCCCCCCTCCATTTTCATTCCTAGAGCAATGTTTATTTATGAAAGTATGAGAATATATCCCCCATGCATTGAAAGACTCAAAAAATATACCACTTAGGGACTTACTTAGAGATAGATTTTTCCCAAAATCAAAATGTAAGAATAGGCAACTTGGGATCCTTTCTAAACTGATTTTGAGGCCCGCGAAGGGGTCATAAATCACAGTTCTGAAAACACTGCATTGGAGCAATTGATTCTATTTTTAAAAAGAAGCAACCAACAGCATTTAGGACAAACAAAAACCATTTTTGAGCTAGTCCCTGGACCGCCCGTTTATGACCTCTTTGTTAAAATCTTGATGTATTGATCAATGGATTGATTAATTCTACTGTAGTAAGAGAGGATGTGGAAAGAGCCGCTTTGGCTTAGATTTTTCACGACAGCATTAACTCCATGCATCTAGTACAGGGCCTGGCACACAGTCAGTGCATGATAACATCTAAGAGCTGCTGAAAACAGATGGCTTTCCTCAGTTGCCTTGTCCTGTTGCAAGTCCTACTAGATACTGGATGTGGCCCATGGACAGGGACCCACATCCGCAGGTGGTCAGGAGCCCGGATGCACTTCCAAGCCCCGTGCCTGCCTGCCTCTCCCTCCCAGGCTCCATTTATCACCATCCTCATAAACACCAGCCAGGGAATGCTTTGTTTTCCCATCAGCCAGCATCGCCTTCCCCACCCCCTCTCCTTCTCTCATCTCTCATTTGGCAGTGCTATTTGTTAAACTGCAAAAACACACGAAATCCAGCTCTATGGTTGGAGGGCGGGAGGAGAGCAAGGGAAGGGAAAGGGAGAGAGGAAAGAGATGCTTTTCAACTTTGCTCTAATGTCTTCGTTAATTGAACTCATCAGCTAAAATCATTTGTGGAAATTTTTAAGAGAGAGAGAGAGAGAGGGAGAGAGAGAGAGAGAAAAGGAACTGATCATATGCAAAGAGAAATAAGTCAGATGTGAAAATCCTTCAGACTGGGAGATTGCACTATTTATTCACCCAAGTGTCCTGCTGTGTCTCTGAAATGCGGTGATTTAATGAGGTGCTGCAAAGGTATTTGTTATTAAGAAATTCTGTCTCTGCTTATTCTCCTCTGTGTGATTAGGACGGAGCCTGGCGGAAGCTCCTAACCGGCATGCTATTAAAGATTTAGGAGGCTGTTGCTCTCCCCATTGCTCCCCTCTTACAAGTGCCTTTAGAAATGGTTCCAAAATTAAATATTGTACAAGCCGATCAGCCTTGTTTAACGCAGATGCTGAGTGAGATTTAAAAAGAAATTAGAAAAGCATTTGTGTTAACAGATGTTCTTCCTTTTCTCTCTTGGAGCCGAGATGATTCGGGCTGGGTCCCTCCCGAGCCACACAAGAGCCAAGAGGGATAAGCCCCAACCTGGCAGAGGGAGGGGGCCTAGCAGGCCTAGAGGGGACAACTGGGTCCTTGGTCCCTCTGCTAGCGAGGACCTGGGGGCCCTACCAGAAGGAGCAAAGCAAGCTGCCAGCCTGGCAGGCTTTTCCCCAAAGCTCCTGGATCCTGCCGGAGCCTTTCCCAAGGCAAGGGCTTTGGCAGGTGCTCGCTGCAAATCTGTAGCCATGCAAACACCATTACCTATAGCATCAGGGAAATCAGCAAAGGAGCCGAAATCTGTCCCCAGACTCATCCAGCCATTGACCCTGATGATAGACAAAATCCTCCCAAGGACTGTAATCCAGACCCTTCATCCAGGTAAAACGAGCTCTGATCTAGCCCCCCAATAAGTTAGACACCCTGCTTCCTTTCAGTTGTACCATTTCCTTCTTCACCCTCAGTGAGCACAGATGGACCTGTGTAAGTTCTGAATGATGTCTCAAATCTCTCTTGAATAGACTTTTTGCTCTGTGCTTCGTTAAAACAAATGGGGGCCACCCCTTGCATAAAGAAAACCATCCGAGTGTGTGGCCGGTCGAGGTTTCTCTGAGTACCTTGCCCCGCTCTGCGGACTGACCCCCACCACCTCCCTTGAGGCAGTACTAGGAAGAGGCAGATCTGAACTAGAATTGGGACCCCCAAAACTCCGTTAAGTGTCCCATCTGATAAGATTCAGATATTGAGAATCAGATTGTGATGCTCTCTGCAATTTAGCGTTATTTATTGTTGTTTTTGGCGAAACACAAGGCTCGGAGAGACAGCGACTTGATCACGATCCCACAGCACTTCAGGGACAGAATCAGGCAAGAACCCACAGCCCGGAGGCCCAGCGGAGTGTTTCTCCCCTCAGTGGGCCCGCGCACCATCTACAGACGTCCATGAAGCGCTGCTCTGCCGGGCTCTGTGCGACGCACTGAGGGGACGCGGGGAACAAGCCAGACCCTCGAGGAGGCCCCCATTTGTCAGAAGAAACAGACAGTGAACAAATTATTGCCGATACACTGACAAAAAGATTTCCAAGAAGGAGCATGGGGCTCGTGGGAGTGTATAAGAAGAGAAACAGGACAAGTCCGGACTCCACTGCCCTCAAGGGAAGACAAAGAACGAGCAAGGTGTTTTACCACAGCTCAGAAACCAACTGCAGACACAGCGGCTGCGGCTGTCCCTCTCACCCCGGGGCATCCTTTGCTCTGTTCAGCTAGCTCCGACGGAAGCAACCCTCCTCAGTCCCTCCTGCCCAGCCCTGCCCGTCACTTGTGGGGCACTGCCCTTGTCCCCGTCCCCACCTCCAAACACGGGTGGAGAGTAACGACCTCCACCCCCGCTATTACCCACAACCAGCCCTCGCTTCTCGGAAGCCCCAGCCCTGCATGCCCATCTCAGAAGCAAGAAGAAAGACAAGCTAAAAGGAGAACCAGGCAACTTCCTAATTAACACTCTTGGAAACAGCCGGACCTTCCCCCTGCACACATATGAAGAGAGTCGCCCACAGCCACAAAGACACTTTTTCTCATGGCTTGCTGTGTAAAGCCTTCGTGGAGGACTAGCAACTGGCCGAGGGAGGGGCCGGGCTAGGAGGGGGAGGGGGGCGAAACACAGTGCATGATAAGGAGCCGTGGGCCAGGCTTGGGAAAGCTCCCCACTGCTCTGGATCTCTGTCTCCTCATCTGCCAAGCAAGGAGTGAGTTCAGTACAACCCGGCACCTGCTGGCTCACTTCTCCTGCCTGGTCTCCTCCTTTTGGAGGTTCCTGTGGAGTTCAGCTGATGATGCCCTATACCTCCTCCTGCCACCTTCTCTAAAAGGCCCCCTTGTACATCAGCCTCACCAAGAGACCTTCAAATAGACAGGTTCCTGAGTGCCCCTCCTAGAGCCTTTGACTCAACTGGTCTTGGTAAGACCAAGCTGTGCGTGGGTGGGTCCCTTTCAGGCATTTTAATGGCCAAACAGGACCAAGAATAGTACCCAACAAGTTCATGGGACTAGAACTACCCCCTGGAAGCAGAGGAGACCCTTCTGGGCCACTCTCTTTGGATCCTACTATGGAGCCCTCCACATTCCAGCAATAGTGCTCAGGGCAGGGAGGTTATAGCTAGCATTGTGACTTTCAGGTTCTATCTGTGCCCCTCACCTGACCTAGGTCACCTCTTCCTCCAACCTCTCTCTTCTTCAAAGACCCCTGCCACCATCCACACCCCAAATCAGCCAGTCTTTGCATAACAATAAATACTTTACACATCCATGTGAGCCCCCAGTGCTCCTGTCCTACCTTCCAGCTAGCTGTGGACACATCCACTTCCCTCTCTAGACTCAACTTCATTAGGAGAAGAACTGTATCCTCTTTACACCAAGCCTCACATGGTGCTTCAAATATGAGAGGTTCCGAGTCCTTAGTTGGGGAAATTATAATCTCACCCACAAAATGACCAGAGAATAATATAAATTTTATGTATTGCAGAGAGATGACAGGTACAGGCAAAAAAAAAAAAAAAAAAAAAAGCCTTAGCTTAGGAGTCAGAAGGGTGGGATCCTAGTCCCACCTCTGTAAAGTCTGGGCAAACCTATGACACTTCTGGGCCTCGGGCTTTTTGTCTCTATAAAAACAGGTGGCTGGACTCGCCCATCTTGAGGCTGTTTCACATTCCGTGTCTCTCACTCGGAGCCCCTAACTGCCGCTAGGCATTCAAAGAAGCAGCCTTGGCTCCTTGTTACTGGAAGAATCAGCACACGAGCAAAACCGGTGTTTCACGCTTTTTCAGCCTGAGACATGGAACCGTACCAGGACGCATGGGGTTGGAGGCTCCCCTCCCCTTCTAGAAAGATGCACACGCACACTGACACACTCATAGCCAGCACATCTTCCTTTGTCAACCTCAGCCTCTACCCTCATGTTTTACAAAATCCAGAAAGGCACCAAAGCTACACCAAAGTTGTCTTTGGCGACGAGCACCAACAAACTATGCTAGGCGGCATTATATTAAAAAGTCCCACGATGCAAACTGTTGCAGAGCTAAAGGGTGATGCCTTTATCTGAAAGAGAAACGAAAAACAAACAAGCAAACTTGTTTTCCTGCCAGTCCAGATCTACTGGTTCAGCTTCCCTCTCAGCTGGGATTCCTGCAGCTACAGACTGGGCGATGGCGTTGGCAGACAGTTTAGAGAAGAAGCCGTACTGAAGGTGCTACTTGCTTCTGAGGAGCTGCTCCCTCCTGTTCTCTTAAGAATAGAACCCAAGTTCTGACTTTTAACTAGGCAGCCAGCTAACAGAGGACATTTTCCAGCCTCCCATTTCACTAGCATGGCCATACACTAAATTCTGGCCAGTGAAACAGAAGTGTTGTATGAAACAGCCAGAAAATCTTCTAACAGGGAAGGGCCTCCTCCTTCCAGCCTCTGGATGTGATGGCTGGAGCTCCAGGAGCCATCTAGGACCATGAGGTGACCTTGGAAAGGAAGCCACACATGGCAAAGTGGCAAGATAGAGAGTCTTGCTCCCTAATACTATGGAGCCATACCTTCTTCTGATGTCTTTTACATCTGATTTGCTTGTTTCTGATTTATTTTACTTCAGGGAGTGAGGTCATTATTTTAGGGTATCTATTACTCACAACCAAACCTAGTCCTAATTGATACTGCAGATGAAGTCGACAGAACACTGGATGGGAGTAAAGGTACGGGTTCTTGGGGCGCCTGGGTGGCACAGCGGTTAAGCGTCTGCCTTCGGCTCAGGGCGTGATCCCGGCGTTACGGGATCGAGCCCCACATCAGGCTCTTCCGCTATGAGCCTGCTTCTTCCTCTCTCACTCCCCCTGCTTGTGTTCCCTCTCTCGCTGGTTGTCTCTATCTCTGTCAAATAAATAAATAAAATCTTAAAAAAAAAAAAAAAAGGTACGGGTTCTTATCCTTGGCCTTCCATTAGAGTGGGCTATGGCCTTGGGTCAGTCCCTAAGTCTGGGCCTAAGCTTCATGAGCTATAAAATGGGTGCAGAAGGGAAAGGGAATAAGTCACATAGTCTCAAAAGCCCATTCAGTTTCCTACAACTCAAAATCACAAAGAGATATCACCTCCCACCTGTCAGAATGGTTAAAATCAACAACACAAGAAACAACAGGTGTCGGTGAGGATGTGGAGAGAAAGGGGAACCCTCGTGCAGTTGGTGGGAATGCAAACTGGTGCAGCCACTCTGGAACACAGTATAGAGGTTCCTCAAAAAGTTAAAAATAGAACTACCCTACCACCCAGCAATGGCACTACTGGGTGTTGACCCCAAAGGATACAAAAATACTAATTCAATGGGATACATGAGCTGGGGCTCATGTTTATATATAATACTGTTTATAGCAGTTTATATACAATACTGTTTATGGCAGTATTATCTACAGTAGCCAAATTATGGGAACAGCCCAAATGTCCATTGATTGATGAATGAAGAAAATGAATAAAGGAAATAAAGAAAATGAATGAAAAAAGAATAAAGAAAATGAAATATACACACACACGCACACACACACACAATGGAATGTTACTCAGCTGTAAGAAGAACGGAATATTGCCATTTACAATGACATGGATGGAGCTAGAAAGTATTATGCTAAGCGAAATAAGTCAGTAAAAGACAAATACCATATGATTTCATTCATATATGGAATTTAAGAAATAAAACAAATGAGCAAAGGGAAAGAGAGAGAGAGAGGCAAACCAAGAAACAGACTCTTAACTCTAGAGAACAAATGTATGGTCACAGGGGGGCGGGGGGAGGGATAGGGGATGGGGTGAAGGACTTGTGATGAGCACCAGGTCTTGTATGTAAGTGCTGAATCACTAAATTGTACACCCAAAATTAATATTATATTGTATGTTAACTAACTGGAATTTAAATAAAAACTTTTAAAAAAAAGTTCCACTCCATTTCCAAACCAGACACTTCTGTTACGATTTCAAGATGGCCCTGTGACTTAGGATTGACCAGTTAGAGAACCCAGCAGAGTCCCCAGTTACCAGAGAGGGCGTCTTTAATTGGCAGGGGTGTCGTGAATACCAAAGTGTCACTGAGACACTCAAGAAACCCAAGACCACAGACTTTGAAATCCAACTTCAAATCCCAGTGCCATGATTTACAGCTCTGTGACCTTGGACAAGTCACCTATTGTCATCCTTCAATTGGGACACACAATATAATACATTTCAGGGACATGAGATGGATTTATGGAGGTGTGAATATCAAGCTCCCCAAAGGTACCAAAGTGACACAGAAAATCTACGTGGATTGTGCCAAAGCAAACTGGACGCCTGGAGAAAAGCCCTGGGTAAATGCCCTCTGTCTTCATGGTTGCCCTGATGGGAGCCCGATCCCTGCGGCGTCCACACTAAGCCGTGTGAACCGGGGAAGGCAGTCCTGGTTCCATCTCTCTCCATCATGGAGAAGTGGGAGAACCAGCAGGAGAGAAGGGGTACAACTGCGGAGGGGATTTGGGTTTGTGAGCGTTTCAGCAAGAAGATGAGTATCTTTACTGGCTCTGGACAGTCTGCCCATCAGCCACGAAATTACCGGTTTCTCTCTCCTCCCAGAAGGGCCTCCTCAGCTGCACACAAAAGCTGCTGAAGGAACTTGGGGGCCCAGAGAATAAAAGCCCCTCTCTGCCGAACGTGAGCTGCTTTGCAGCGCATGGCTTGGGCACCATTTCCCAACCCTGCAGCCGCACAAAAGCGTTTCTGTCTCTACCTGTGAGTTTAATGATTTCTATTTCCTACACCTTGCATTCATAATGCATCCTCCCAACATGGGCTTGGGCTGGGCGCTGGCCTCAGACCTTCAGGCCCGTCAGGTGCCCTCTCTGGGGCCCTGGGCTGGAAAACCATTTATTAGACGATTTAGCACCGTCTGAGGACGCAGCAACAGAAGGCGGGCCACCTGACCTCCTTGAAAGGTGCCTCTTGTTCTCACCTTGCCCTTCGCGACCCTTTACCTCATTTCATTAATTTATTTATTCCACACAGCACCTATTAATGGTACACATTGTCTTGGGCACTCTAAAACCTGGTTTCCTATCGCCAGCAGCACAGCGCTGAGTGGCTGATATATACAGAGAGAGAAGGAGAACGGGATTCAGTGTGAGAAGTGCACTTGACCATGACTCTGTGAGGGCCAGCACCATATCCATTTAGGGGCACTCTTGATATCTTTAGCACTTCACGATATCTGCACATAATAAGTGCTCAATTATATTTGATGAATATTGAGTGAAAATAAATGGATATCAAGACCTGTAAGTATAATGAAAAGAGATTTTGTTTGTTAGGTTTTATTTTGTTTGGCGTGGGGGGGAAGGAGGGGAGTAGGGGGATGGAGGCCCATGTCATAAGAGATCTAGAAGTCAAGGGAGTCATGTGGCAGGTGCTGGAGGAGCCCAGAAGTGTGAGTGCACAGAAAAAGTCCAGGATGAAAGAAGAAACCAGGAAAAGCGCCCTTGCAGAGGCATGAGAGTCTGGGGGCTCTGGGACCACGGGAGCATGGGACCGGGGCAGGCAGGTAAGCCCGGTGACCCAAGGCCTCGCTCGCGGGCCAGGCCAGGACTGAGAATGATATCAGACAAACTTAAGCTTGGGTCGCGGCTCCACTGCTTACCATCTGTGTGAACTTGGTCAAGACATCGCACCTTGCTGAGCCTCAGTTTCCTGTTCTGTAAAATGCAATCACTAGAAGCACTCGCCTTGCAGCATCAGTGGGAAGATACCAAGGGGCAGTGATGCGCAGAGGACACAAAGAGCCGATTCGTTAGGTCTTGGGTGGAAGCCGCATCTGCTGCTCCTGGGGATCCTGGCTCTGATTCACGTGGCTCTGAGACTGGGCAGGGAACAGGGCCTCTCACTGACTCCCATGCCCCTCTCCTCGCAGGCTTTAGCAAACTCCAGCAAGATCTGCCACACCCCTGACCCCTGCAGGAAGAGCTGATCCAGCCAAGTGAGAGGTGCCAAGCACCAAGGGCTGTGAGCAAACCATGTGTAGGCTGACACCAGTCAGAGGAAAGTTAGAGGAGGGGATCCCGGAATGGCTGAAGGGACGGAGTATAGCCCAGACACCTTCCTCAGCAGGTAGTACCTGCGTCCTCTCTCACACCCAGATTCCTTCCTTCAGACCGCGACGAGAGAGACGGCCCTCCTTCCTCTGTCCTTCCACCAGCCACATTAGAGACGGCTTTCTCTCTGATTCCAATGGGCACTTCTTACCCTTCTTTGCACCTTCCCCCCCGCCCAGCATACATATCCCAGTGCTAAGTACAGTGTGTAATTTGAAGGGGTACATCTAGAAAGGACCCTTATTTTACAGAGAAGAAAACTGGGGCCCAGAAAGGTCATGAGACCTGCCCAAGTCACACACTGAGTCAGCGGGACCTCAGTATACACATGCTGGTTGATTATTTCTGCCTGTATATGTTGGGAAGCTTCTGGCTGCAAGTAATAGAATGTCCAACCGAAAAGAGCTTAAATTGTAAGAATATTTAGTATCTGATATAACAAGAAACCCTGTTAATTCAGTTGATCAACATTAAGAACCAGTTCTTTCCCTCCCTCTGCTCTGCCATGCTCAGCCTGTTAGCAATTGTGCTTTGGCCTGTATCCTCCTGGTCATAAAGTGGCTGCAGGAGCTCCCAGCATCATATACTCACACAGTAATACCTCTCAAAAAAACAGAAAGTCCTCCTTTTGTGTTCATTTTAGGGTGAGAAATCCAAGAATCCCTGCAGGCTCTATTGTGTCTCACTGTTAGAACTGCAAGAAGAATAGATGGAGTGTGATTGGTTGCCTTGCTGCCTACATGATTCCCCCTCAGGACACTGGGAGAAGCCAGCTTTCCCTGAGGTGTGTAGGTGCAAGAGATATAGACAAAGTAAAGGTTCTGCCAGCAAAGAAGAAGGTGGGGACTGACTGAGATGCAGGTGACCAATAGCTGCACACGCTGCCTAGGTGTGAGGCTGAGCCTCGGCTTCCCAGGTACAAGGAAGAAACAGCCTTCGCCGGGATGCAAGGCTCTGCCAGCCTCTCTTACAGAGCATTCTCTGCTTTGTTTCTCTCTACCAAGAGCCCAGGCACAAAGCTAAAATCCAGGATTGAGTCCTTACTAGCCTCTTCTCACTGAACTAGCAGTGTATCATGGGGGCCTCAATTCACTCAGCCACTTGAGAGCAGGAGCTGTTGCCTCTTCAGCTCTGCACCCCACAACTCAGCATCACGCTCCAATACGTAGTAGATGCTCCAAGAAGAATGTTGCTGAGAAATGAATAAAATCAGTAATTGTAGGATAATTATCCCTATTTTACAGGGCTATCCTTGAAGTCTAGTGTAATACATGGGAAAGAAAAGCATGTTGTTAGAAGTGCAAGGAGGTGTTCATGTTTGCATTATTCCCCTCTCTTCTCTTTCCTCTCCACCTGAAAATATCTGACTCCATATACAAAGTTGCCCCCAGGAAAGCCAGGGGGTGAGTGGAGAAGAGAGCGTCTGGGAGCAAGTAGTAGGTCAAGGTCTGTAATATTCACCTCAGGCCGCCGTAACAAAATACCGCAGCCTGGGTGGCTTAAGAAATAGAAATTTGTTTTCTTACCATTCTGGAGGCTGGAAGTCCAAGATCAAGAGGTCATCAGGGTTGGTTTCTGGGAGGAGCTCTCTTCCTGGCTTGCGGATGGCTGCCTTCTCTCTGTGTCCTCATACAGCTTTTCTCTGCATACACTTGGAGACAGAGAGATCTCTCGTCTCTCTTCCCCTTCTTATAAGGACATCAGCCTTACTGGATTAGGGCTCCACCCTTATGCTGTCATTTAACACTAATTAATTCCCTAAATGTCCTATCTCCAAATACAGTCACACTGGGGGTTAGGACTTCAACATACAAATTTGGGGAAAGGAGATACAATTCAGTCCATAAGGTCTGGGGAAGGTTCTGGAATTTATCTTCTGGTTTGAGGATCTGCCCTCTACGACCTGTACTACACCAGAATTTCAGAAGTGGCAATGGTGTCTATCCCAGGCACATTCTCAGGTCTTTATCAACTGACCCTGCCACTATGTTTTTTAAAGATTTTATTTATTTATTTATTTATTTATTTACTTACTTACTTACTTACTACTTATCTGGGGGGGGGGCGGGCAGAGGGAGAGGGCACAGCAGACTCCCTGCTAAGCAGGGAGCCTGATGCAGGGCTCGATCCCAGGACCCTGGGATCATGATCTGAGCTGAAGGCAGATGTCCAACCGACTGAGCCACCCTGGCACCCCTGACCCTGCCACTACTGGTACTGCTCTGGCCTCACCCATCCCTAGTTCTATGTATGAGCATTTGTAACTGGCCTTTTCTCAGTCCCAGCTGCATGCACAAAGATCTAGTGACCCATCCAGGTTCCAATTCCTGGTTTGCTAACCTTGGCCTCCTGCCAGAAGCTAAAGGACCTGCCCACTCCTTTGATTTTGGCAACATTCATCAGGATCAATTAGACTGTGTTGCAATTACCATGAATTCCAAAATCTCAGTCACTTAAAACAAGCAATTTATTTCTCACTCATCTCCATACCCAGTGCTGTTGGGCCTGGGGCTCTGCTCCACACCGTCATTCAGGGACCCATGCTGCTGTAGGTTCCACCAGATTGTGACATCACCATCTCAGGATTTTCTAAAGAGAGAGAGAGAAACATGGAGAAAAATGCATGCCAACTCTTAAATATTCACACGTCACTTCTGGCTACACTCCATTATCCAGAACTAGCCCCACAATACTGATTAATTCTTCCATGTGAATAAGAAAGGGAAGAGATTTGAAAATATTGGTGAGCACTAGTAATGTCTATCAAATTCATACCTTCAGGTAAGTGACACTCCTAATAACCATAACACCTCCCCCTGCAGCCCGGGAGCCTCCACATGCCCTTCTCCTTCCCCTCTAGGGAATGGAATACATACTTGCACTTTCTCAATGTACCCACCCAAGGACAGGCAAAGAGCCAACTGTTACTTCTGAACTAATAACTTCACCATTTTTCTACTATGGTTCCCAGCAATGCAAAGGGGTGACTTTCCAACCCTTGTCTGCCCAGAAACTGAAAGCACCTTGGCCCGCCCACACAGATAGCTGTTCCACCGTCTCTAACAGCAAGGTGTCCAGGACCAACATCATCGCCAGCCTGCCACTGCCCCCACTCCCCATAATGGCCTAAGCTGGAGAGTGCTTATATCCACCCAGTGTTCCCCCTCCTTCCAAAGCCCCAGTCCCACGCAGAGATAAATAATTCAAGCCAAGACGCGCTGCCATGCTGCTGCCATGCTGGGGATTTAGTGCATACATCGCTCATGCTCCTCTTGCCGCCACAAGAAAAATTACAAATTGATCCATAGGACCTGACTCTCTGCCCATACTTCTCCTGGGCCGCTGCTGCTTCTCTCTGTAAGTAATGGCTGAGCTGGTGACAGCAGGATTTAGGTTGGGGGGTGGGGGTGGTAAGCTGAGAGTATAAGAAGAGTGGACTGTGGGAGGAGGAGGGGCTGCAGAGCTGGGCCTTGACCATGACACAGAAGGGTGAGCCTCTCAGCCAAGAGTCCCCATGGAGAAATAAGGCAGGTGCCCTGCGGCTCAGGGGGCAGTCTTTGTCTTCTGTCTCCTTTAGAGTAAGAACCAAAAATACTAATAGGAGCCATCAGTTCTTGAGCCTTTATTATATGCTAAGAACTATTCTAAGTGCCTTATATGCAACAATTCACTTGAATTAATTAGAATTGGGCTCAGCCTGGAGTGACAGTTAACCCAAAATAAAAGTGCTTTAAGTAAGACAGATGTTTATTTCTGCATCCAAGTTCAACATTGAGGGCTACTATGCACATCACAGTGTTCAGAACCCAGGCTCCTTCTATCTTGTTGCTCTGCCTGCATGGCCTCCTCTTTCAAAGTGACTTTATGTTCCAAGGTGACTACTGTTCCAGCTCCAGTCACTCTGCCTGAATTCTTGCCAGCAGGAAGGAAGCAGGAAGCAGGAGGAAGATGAGAACTTGATTCCTCCCTTAAGGGCACTTCCTAGAAGCTGCAGGAACTTGCGTTCCATTGGCCTGACCTTAGTCATGCGAGTACACACAATGGAGCCTGGGAAATGTAGTCCTGATTCCAGGCAGCCACAGGCTCAGCTGACACTGGGGAGTTTTATTGCTGTAGAAGGAGAGAAAAATGGCTGAGGGACCACCAGCAGTACCAGTCACCTGCTTCATTTGGCCACCTTGTGAGCTAGTACTGTGACTAAATAAATGCCCTTTACAGATGAGGGATCTGGCAGGCAAAATGCTTGCATGAAATTCCCCAATCCAAAACATTCTTATCTTTCAAGTTCCTTATTAAACATTAATGACATCCGGCCTTGTATTCATATGAAGTGTTTATCTCGCAGGCTACACAAGAGGCTATGAGCTCCTGGAAGGCAGTGCTATACGTTTAAGCCATCTCTCACTCCCTGGTGCCCAATACCATGCCTGGTATAAAGGGGACATTCAGCAAATAAACATTTATCATATTAGATAAAATCCAATCCTTTCCTTTGCTCTGTCATCCTCGCCCTCATTATCAAAAACCTATTAATTGCCTGATACACCCACTTAGCACTCTTCACTCAAGATAAACAGATATGGCATCCACTGTCCAGGAATTTATAGTCTAAATTTGGGGATTTAACATGCAAAGATAACATCTGCCTCTTTCCTCAAGCTGTTACCTGGAGAAGAGAAAACCTGCTCTCCTGTTGGAGGGGCTCTCTGTGGGCTTTCTACCCGGGAGGCTAGAAACTCCTGCCTCCCCAGGGGAAGGGACGTAGGGCTGCACCCAAGAATATAAAACTGCTGCTCAGCACCCTGTGCGGCCTCATCACCCCCACGAGCTGACGAGGCTGAGCAGTTCAAGCAGAGTTCAGCTCAAGTGACTTCCTCATCACCCCGCTCTTAGCCCATCCTCTGCGGCATTTGCAATTTCTCTGCTCCGGGGGTCAAGTCTCCAGTGTGCCCTCCCTGAGTAATTGTGAAATTATTATGGTTGGTGATTTTAATTTAAATTGGATGGAGAAATGTCATACTGCGGTCGACTCATTTGCTATGGATTTTCACTTAACCAAATTGATTAGTCAACCAACTAGACTTAACTTGAGAGTTGTAATCATTCATTATTAGATCTCATTTTTCCCAACGCGCCCAGATGATGTCAAGAAATTAAAACTGCAGCAAAAACTTCAGCAATGTCTTTTCATCAAGGCATGGGGTCTGCCTGAAAGGCCCCAGAGACGGAACAGGCTGCGGATTTCTGGGGGGAGCCACCAGGACCAAGTTCCTTGGTGCTGCCCTAGAAGAATGGGCAAAAGAAAAGAGGCGGGAGTTTCTGGGGGAGAAATCAGGCCACTGTAAGCCAGGCTTTCCCACCCCCCATCCCACACACCAAACCTCTGCTCATCCTTCAAAAGCCATCTCAAATGCTACTTCTCTGAAGCAGTCCATGACTTTCCATCTTTTCCACTCCCGTAGTATATCCCTATGGTAGGAATTAGTACGTTTTCATGCAATTACTATTTAAAGATCTTTTCTAAGCTAAATTCCTTTTCTAAACTAAAGTTCTTTAAGGTCAAGGTCAGGTTTTATTCAGGGATGTATCCTAACACGCCTATTATTGTCTTAGCACACAGTGGGCACTTGGTAAATGTTTCTCTATGGACTGAACAAATGAAAAATGGTCTAAAGATAATAATGTGGTTAAGCCCTGGGATGGGTCCTATGGGCAAAGCAAAGTTCACCACTATGGATTCTTGCAACTTCCCCAAAGTGAGAGAGGTCGTTTGGCCTCTGCAGATATGAATCAAACCCAGACTTTAGAGCGGACGTTACGCTGAGCATGACTCGCCTATATCATCTTATTGCCAGTAAAGTTAATGTGATCGTTAATTGCTTCGCTAACACTAATGGATATATCCAGAAAAAAGTGACTGTCGCTCTGCTTCTGGACAGACCAACCCTGCAACAACACTTAGAAGGACAATGCCAAATGCAATCTGGAAAAAGAGGTCCCCTATGGTCAGGGCTGCCTTATGGGTATGCAACCTGTATAGTCACTCCAAAGGATCCCAATGTCATCTTGAAATTTCTAATAATTTTCAAACACAGGGCCCTGCATTTTCATTTTGCACTTGGGGGCTCACACAAATTATGTAGCTCGTCCTTCAGGAGAGACCTGCAACCATGCCATATTAGAAACAACTGAAGAACCTAGGGTGTTTTGCCTGGAGAAAGGAAGCCTCAGTGGGGACATTGTAACTATCCTTAAATGTCTAAAGACATCCACGTGGGATGCCTAGGTGCTACCCCAGAGGACACAACTAGAGTCACCAGGTTGAGGCTCATTTAGGTTTGCTGTTGGTGTTTGGCAGGCTAGGGGCAAGGGGAACTTGGCATTGACTGGAACTATTTGAAAAAGACACATGGGAGATGATGTGCAGTCCATGGTCAGAGACATTTAAAGAAATACTGTATCTGGCTAAGAATATTGCAGAGGCAGAGGATAAAGCGTCAGATGGGGGCTGTAATGAAGGATTCATAAAATCCCTTCCAGTGCTTTGATCCTATGCTTTCCAGGCTAGGCAATCCCCTTTCCAAAGCAGAGTAGAGACAACTGAAGAGAGTGAAGAGGAGTAGAAGAAAATGAAGGGGGAAAGAATCTACTGTCTGGGGTAAGTAGATGCGGACCTATGAACCTTGATTTATAACAACTGCAGCCAGAGGTGAAAAGAGATGGCTTCACAACTGACCATCCCTCTAAGGTCTTTCTTAGCAGTCCTCCCTTCCGTCACCCTTGGAGAAGGTTTGGCTCCCACAGGCAGTGTTACCTGGAAAACTGGTCAGCACTTTCTAGCCCAAACACCACCCCAGATGGATTTAATCGACCACCCAGCGTGTATTCGGGAGGGTTGAGGAGGAACCAGGAATGGCTAAAGAGGAGTTAAGTCCATGATCAACCCTTAAATTTGTCCCAAGTGGCTCTGATCCAGAAAGATCCAGGGAGTCTCAGCACATGAAAAATAAGTTCCGGGCCAATTGCTTCCTTCCTGGCTCCTGGAATCATTTTTCTAGGCCTGCTGTCTGCACACCCCATGGGAGCTATTCATTAATGAGGGTGAGAAATGCCTGAATTACACCTCTGGTTCATGTCCAGCTCATTCAGAAGGTAAGGAAGTGGGATAACTCACTCCTGCATCATTTTGGTGACAATCATCCACTCATTTCCCATCTCCACACAGAGAGGCCACTGACCACGAGACAAAACTACACACGCACCCTCATCTCTGCATCCCACCCCGGACCCTCAGGCTCCTCCTCTTCCTTACTATTTTCCTCATCAATGGAAGTTCTGTTTCCCCTCCACTCAGCTCCTACCTGGGCACCTGTCTCAGTCTGGTTAGGAGAGCAACAACATTGGACCATGCGCTGTTCCTCTGCCTGGAGAGGAGCAGCCTCCTGCTAACAGGCTCTGCAGGGGACTGGCAGTGCACGGCGTCCCTCCTCCTTTCCCCACCCCACCCACCCGCCACCACCTCCAACTTCAGATGGGCTCTGAAAACTGCCACCGCTTTGGGGAGAGCAGAAGGCAGGAAGGAAGGGGTGCTAACATCTCCAAAAAAGCTTTTAACAGAGACCATCATTTCCCTCCAAGAATCAATGCATTTTAATTCATACGAAGATATTTGTCTGCTGCTCCGTTCCTTCGAGGCGTAGAGACACGTTTAACAAAACAAGTCAGCCTCGCGTAGAGACAAACGCGCCAGCTTCTCCCTGAAATTACTGGAAGTTCATTTTCAAAAGCCGTCCTGTTTTCTGGGAATCAATGCATATCAACTAAAATCAATAGTTTCTCCGTGTGGATGGGCTGAGACACCAAACTGATGTAGCGTTCCAGTGCATTTGTATCCAAATCTAGACGTTCTCAACAAGTCAATGAATTTAAGCGCCTGCCAGTGTCTTTTCACTTAAAACTAATCTGTTTGCTGATCGGACTGCACATATCCAGAGTGCGTAGTAATATACTCTGTGTGTTTACCAGATCCAATGTACATTAACTCAAATAAAAATATTTCCACTTAACTTAAAATTGAGTTTGTCCCAACTTCAGCAATGCTCATGGGAATTAACTCTAGCCAATCAGCCTACCAGCCCAGCTCTCTGAGAGAAAAGGTCCCACCTCCTCCATCTGGCCCCAAGGGTGTGGTCTCCCTGGGGCTGATCAATGGGTTCTGGAACAAAGTGCTTCTGGCTTCTGCGGACAATAAACTCCAAGATTAGACACAACACTGAGGGATTTGTTTGGTCCAGCCCTCTTCCTCCAAACCTAAGCCATTCTACAGAAGGGGGCTCCCTCTTCAGTTCCTAGAATCACCCAGAAATCTTTCTGCGGTCACTCGCTCCTGAATGGCAAAATGTTCAGCCAAAGACTGTTCCCTAATGAGCCACTTACAGAACACCTACTATATTCAAGGCTCCATGGAGATTCAAAGCAGTAAAAAACAGAGCCTGCATTCTAGGAGCAAATGGTCTAGTGGTGGAGGGGCCCTAATCTGTGTTCAGATGGTCAGTCAGCAAATGTACCTTGAGCACCTCCCTGTCCAGACTCTGTGCTGAGCACAGGGAGACAGTGACAGACATATCACACTAATAAGCCCATAGCCTGCAATTCCCCCAAAAGAAACATCAAGTACATCAGTACAACAAATCAGTCATTAATTATACGCATGTGCAAAGGACTACAAGGGGGAAATCCAGGGTGCTGGGGGAGCAAACAGCAGCATTGAAACGAGTGGTGGAGAGGGAGGCAGCGGGCAGGGGCTGTCCCTGCTGCTCACCAGACCCTGTATCAGCACTTTTACCTTGACCTAAGTAAAATTATTGTATAATAATTTATTTTTTAAACTTTATTTATTTGAGAGAGCATGAGCACGGGGAGGAGCAAAGGGGGAGGGACAAGGAGACACCCCACTGAGCCCAGAGCCCAACTGGGGCTCGATCCTACAACCCTGAGACCAGGACCTGAGCCGAAATCAAGTTGGATGCTTAACCAATTGAGCCACCCAGGCACCCCTACAATCATGCTATCCCTACCAGTTTGCAGGGAATTGCTGGGATTACCACTTTGCAGGTAGAGAAACTGAGGTTCACAGGTTGCTTGCCAGTTCTGTGAGATGACTAAGTGACACTCATCCTATGAGAGCAAATTAGCACCTGGTGGAGCTATGAGTCAGGAATAACAGACACCGGGTCCATGCCTTCCCCACTGTACCAGCTGCCCCTCACACGCAAGCCAATTAGTAACACAAGCCATTATGTGTTCCCAAGAGAAAACCAGACCCAGAGAGGCAGTGGGTGTCTGGATTTAGAAGAGGGGGATAGCCCCAAGGGCTCAGGTCTTAATCAAAGAAAGCTTCTCAGAGAAGGTGGCTCTGGAACAAAGTCAGAGAGATACTAAGGGAGGGCAAGGTCCCCGACAAGAGGCACGGCTGGAACAGAGGCACAGAAGCAGAAGTAAATGCTCTTTTAGTAGGCAGTGAAGACACCAGGCCAGGCTCAAGTAGCAGCTCTCTGTAGAGGACCCACAGGAGACAAACCTGGACAGGGAGCATGAGACGAGGTTCTAGAAGAGCACGAATGTCACACACTGTGGGTGTGTTCTTAGACTGGATCCTGTGCTCCCTGTGCTCAGGTTCCAAGCTGGGGCTGGCCTTGAAGAAGCAGAGCACCCAGGCCAATCCAGCCCAGTTCTCCCTTGATCCCATGGGCCCCTCTTCCCTGCCTATCCCTGATGCTGGCAGCTTGGGGATGCTGCTGAGAGAGGCTGCTCCCCAGCTCTGAGAAGCTTCAAGGCATCACCATGGAGACGCTCCAGGCCGCCAGCCACACAAAAGGAGCTGTGAGTTCCCTTGCTCACCTGGGACTCCAAGCTAACGAGGAGGTGGCAAAAGTGTTTCATTTTCTCTCTTCTTCTTGTTCTCTCTCAAACAGAAGAGGCAATTTACACAGACAAACAAACCCCACCCTTCACTGGAAGGAAGCTGCTGGGCCTGCCCTTCCATGGATGGATGGCCTCCTCCTAAGAGAAGAAGGGAGAAGTCTGGGTCCGGAGATCCACAACAGGATGTCCATCCCTACAGGGATGGAGGGACTGACGGGAAACCTAGGATGGCTCACCTTCTCACACCCAAATAGAGAGGCAAGTTCAGAGCCATGTATGAATGTAAGTTGATACTTTGGGCTCACTCACTTTGGAGCTCTGAAATGCAAACAACCTGTATAATTGTCTCCAAAATCTGAATCCTTTATAATGGGGTAAATAATGCAAACTGGGTCCACCGGAGGCTTTCAACGGCCTCCCCATTCAACAGATGCATCCTGGATTAAGCTTCCTGATGCAGCTAGTCCCCCACTTTAGCAGCCCGGGGAATCCTGACTGGGTATGAAAGGACAGGATGTACTCTGAATGGTGGAGAGGGAAACAGGAGAGAGGGGATGGGGATGCCAGGATACCCTGAAACAGACAGGGCTGGCGGCAGGATGTGGAAAGGAAGACAGTTGCTTCTGAGTAGGGAAGGGAAGAGAATGGGAGTGTCTCCAGCCAGCAAGCAATCTTCACACATGCATTGTCGTTCTCTTCTGCAAAGGAGTGAGAAGAGGGGAGGGGGAGAGATGGCACCAAGAGGGAGCAGGCGGGAGAGGTGAGAACTCCAGCATCTTCAGACCTGCCCACACTGCTGGCTTCTCTGCTGTGTGCAATACCTCATCTCACAGCCATTAGCCTACAGGAAGGATGGAAGCTGGACACCCCGAAGGGTGAGAAAATGAAGAGAGGGGCTGCACACAGATGTACGTGCGCTTGAACATCTTGGGAGAGACAGGGCCCAGCCTCGGGCTGTCCAATCCCCAAATGGCCAGAATTCTTGGAGCAGCAAATGGACCAGCACTGCTGTCACTCCAAAAGCCCCAGGAACACCCAGTGGGCAAAGTCTCCCTGTCCAATCTGAACTCTTTCCTCTTTCTCTGCCTTCTCCTGGAGCAAAAACGGACCCAACTTCCCTTCCAGTCTTGTCCAGCACCTCCTAGCTGCTGAGCAAAGAACAGTAAACCAGCAGGCTAGGGGAGGGGAGCACTTGCTCCTACAAGTGTGGGTCAGATCCTGACCGCTCTCTACTCAAAACTTGCAATGGCTCCCATCTCACTCATGAAAAAACCCAAAGCACTACAGGATCTGCAAACACACCCCTCCAACCCATTCCCCTTCTGAAATCCTTTGGACATTGCCTCTTACTTGCTCTGATCTAGCTGCAGCAACTCCTTTTTACTCCTCAAACACATAAGTGCCCTTGGGCCTCAGGGCCTTTGCACCTGCTATTTCCTCTGGGCAGAACACTTTCCTCAAATGTCTTCAGACCTCACTCCCCTGGGCCAGCATTTCAACATTATGTTCTCAGTGAGCTTTCTTGGTTACCTGCCCTAAAACTGCAGCCAGTCCAACACTCCCTGCCTCTCTTTCCTGCTTTACTTTGTCTTAGCTTTTATGACCACCTCTACTTACTCATTCACACGGTGTACTGTCTGTGTCCCTCCCTGGAGTGCACATTCCATGAAGGCTGGGGGGTCGTCTGTTTTGTTCTCAGCACCTAGAAGCATCCTCTTGGCAGATGGTAGGTCCTAGGTAACTGCACGCTGAATGACAGAAACATCCCTAGGCCTGAGGTACCTATAGCAATGCCCCCTCTAAGTATCTCTGAAGACAACACCCCTCCTAGAAAATTACTTCTCCTTTGGATCCAGACTGAGACTGACAGGAGAGAGGTGACAGGGATAGCAGAGTGGGGCTGCTCTCCTGTCAGATCCAGAGAAGACAGAATATAGGTTCAGGAAGATGCTTCTTGGGTGGAAATCCCACTGAACTCCCGATGGCACCATCACCACATGCAAGGAGCAAATTCACCTTGCTCACTAGTCTTTTATCTTGCACATATGTGCATGCACGCACGTGCGCGTGCACACACACACACACACCCTGCTGTTTCCTTTCAGAGTCATTGAGGTTTGAGGAAAAGAACCCCAGTGTCGGCGCACATGGGTTCCAGCCCCCGAGCCATCAGTCCCTGCAATTTTCAGGGCCAGCAGGCATCTCACTCAGCTCTGGAAGCCTGGCTTTCTTCCCTGGGAAATGTGGCCAAAAGTGCCTCCTCGTCCCACCTGCTCCTCAAGAGGGGTGAGACTCTCAAGGGGTCCTGGGTGTGGCCACCTTTGTAAGCATCATCCTGCTGAAAATCATCCTTAATGCCTCCGCAACTCTTGCTGATTTCTACCTACCATGGGTGAGGGTGGGACTGGGGGACTGGAAAAGCAACAGCGAATGGGAGAGAAATAGCCCCCAAGATAGCAGGCCATCAGGCAAAGCACCACACCAGTCCAGCTGAATTGATTTCCCACTGGAGCAAAAACCTTTTGCAAGTCTGGATTAATAACGAGCGCCACAAACTCCTGCCAATGGCCCCCAGACCTGGGTGCAATCCCAGTCCAGCCACGCCTCGCCTGAGCTGGTGGGACCAAGGACAAGGGCACATATTTTTCTGGCAGATGGGCCAGGAGCCCGCGATGTTGTATGGATGGCCAGGGCGTGGGAGGCCCTGGACCGAGGCAGGCTGGCTGCAGCGGGCACTCTCGGCCCAGCTGGGCCAGCCGGGCATTATTTATAATTGAGCTGATCGTGTGCAGCGCTGGCTGTCGCTGTCGGTTAGAGCCATTTGATGTCGTTGAGCCTTTTGGAAAAAGGAGCAGGGTGGGAGGGAAGAGGCAAAGGCAGGAGAAACAAAAGGAGTTTCGTAGCAGGACTTCAAAAAAGCCAAGTGTTTGAAAAGATCTTTGCTAAGGTTCTGACCTACTTTGCATGCGGATAAGCCATCTCTTTCACTTTAAAAGAAAAAATCCCGCACAAAGTGGCCACGGCTCTATTCAGGAGAACAGGGGCCGCACTGCAGAAAGGGGCTTTAGTGCTGTAATCAGAGACCATTTAGGAGCCATGATTTGGGTAATTATATAAGATTTCAGCCTCTCTTCTTCCAGGGCCATGCAGAGCGCCGGATGATGGGCTGCCAAAGTAAGAAAGCCAAGGCTGAAAGAGGGGGTGCCTGGCAAGCAGAGCGGCAGGGGGCAAACCTCTGCACCCCAGAACAGCTGGTCACACCCTTGGCACTGACACCACCTACCTGTGTAACCTTGGCCTTGTGACCTAAACTCTCAGAGGCCTGCCGTTCTTTCTCACATTTCCACCTCAGATGATGAATCAGGTCATGGCCACCAGTGAACCCTCCTCGTCCAGTGGCCAGCACACAGTAGGTGCTCCGTCATGGTGACTCTCTCCTCCCTGTCTTCTAGAATGAATCTGGAGGTGTCCTCCCATCCTGCTCACAGATTCCTTGAATTGATCAATGCCAACTGGGGTCTCTAGCACCCAGTGATGAGAACAGAAGCAGAATCGGGGCTTACCAAGGAAGGGGCAGACTCAGCAGCTGGAGATGTTCAGCTCAAAGAAGGCCCAGGCAGGCCGAAATCAGAGCAAGGGGGAGTCATGAAGGAGTAGGACAGGAGGCACAAGGATACATGAGTGGAGGAACAAGGCACCTTCTGCAGAAAGCAGACGGCAATGGTGGCAGTGCTCCCTCACCCCACTACCCGGCCCGCGGCTTCATACCCCCACTGCTCTAAAGAGTACAACACTCTGAGCTTGGTGCCCAATAGACAGAAGAAGAAAGTATAATATGGGGAACATTCTAGGACAGTTACAATGTTCAAGTGAAATGAGATGAGCTGGGAGAGAGGTTAGAAAAGATTTAAGAAGGAAAACCTGCAAAGTTAAGTGTTTATTGTCATGAAAATAATGAATGGTATTAATAATTTTCCTTATCATAACAATCCTATGAGGTTGGCAGTATTAGGAAATATTACTATTCCCAGTTTATAGATGTGACAATGGAAGTTTAGACAGAAACTCTAAAACTGTTCAAAATCGCACAGCTTGTCTGTGAGGTCTGCGTCTGAATCAAGAGTCTGGGTTCTTATTTCCTTTCTATTGCCCCCAAAGGCTTTGTATATATTCAATAAATATGCAATGAGCACCCACTGTGGATGCCAGGCTCTGTTCCAGGCACTGGAGGTACAGCCATAAGCACAAACAAGTCTCCGCCCTCAAGGTCCCTACACGGGTCAGCCCTGTGGGGCTGGTCAACACCACAACCCTCCCCCTTCCCCAGCATGGCACGGGACTACTACTTCAGGGATGCACTCAGGGGACGCAAATAAACCCTTTTAATCTCCGTCAAATTCAAGCATCTAAGGGTAGGTCAATCTCTTGAAAATCTAATCATTTTATAAATTCCAAACAAAGACAAAGCTAATTGTGGATTATCCTTTGGCTTTGAGTTGCCTTCCAAATGCAGTTACCCAAAGCTCCTCCAGCAAAGCAGCTCCTTTTGGCTCTACAGGCCTTGCTTAGTAGGGCTTTGAAGATTTGAGTGCCCGCTGTCACCTCCAGGTCCCTTGACTGCTCTGGTGGTAGCGATGAGCTCCCTTTGCCTCTCTCCCGGTTGCTTTTCACCTACGGACGGGTCATCTAACCCAGGGGCAGAACAGAAGGGCCAGGGCTCAGCCAATTTCTACCCCTCCTAATTCAGGCAGGACTGAACCCCCAGACGAAACCCAACAGCTAAGCTCAAGGCAAACACACCAGTATCTCACAAGCTAAGAAATGCACCTGCTTTTTGATCCAGAGTTTCATTCAAATGATTACATTGCAAAACCCTACTTCTTCTGCAAGAAGTCAAATGCACGAGGATGTTCAATTCAGCATTGTTTATAATAATACAAAAAATGGAATCTCATAAATATCCATGCATGAGGGAGTCCTGAAATCACCCATGGTACATGTTCTGGGATACTGCAGGTTCATGAAAAAGAGTGAAGTGGAGAAACTGGCACTACCATGGAAGATCTCCAAGACACATTCAGTAAAAAAGCAAGCCACAAAATAACACACTTGGTATATTTAAAAAACAAAACACAAATCTGTGTGTGTGTTGGGGGATGTACAATTTCAAATAAAATAACATACGTGAAAGATTAGCACAGTGTCTGGCATACAGTAAGCCCTAGATGCATGCAGTTGGGGGCAGAAGCAGGAGCTACACCGGGTGCCCGCAGTGGTTACCTCTGGGGGCAGGAGTACGATGGGGGAGGTTCTGCAGGTAAGCATCCGCAATTTACTAGGGCTATTATTCGAATGTTAGGCATGCATCGTTTCTGCAGCTTTTGAAACATAAAAGCTGGGGCGAAGACATAGAGCTTCATTTTCCCAAACACTCTCAGAGAAGGAGCTTTCCTTGATCCTCTGT
This sequence comes from Ursus arctos, assembly GCF_023065955.2. Classification (NCBI taxonomy): domain Eukaryota; kingdom Metazoa; phylum Chordata; class Mammalia; order Carnivora; family Ursidae; genus Ursus; species Ursus arctos. The sequence goes on from NW_026622897.1 coordinate 12,195,643, forward strand.
CCTTTGGTCTTTGAAAATTCCTTCCAGTATGCTCTCTGAGTACCTCCTATACAGCTCCAGCCCATGGCTTGACTTCTATCCTCCTCTGCTAAGGCAATGAGAATGCCTAACCAGACTGGCTCACCAAGGGGCCAGGTGGTCAGAGTGTGCTGCTCTCCACCCACCTCGGACCTCCCGTGACCACCTGCATCAGTTTGGTTCAGGGGCCGTGGGTTTTGTCTCCGTCCTTGCCCTTCCTTTCGACTCTGGCTCTCCATTTCTTCCTGACATATCCACCCTCACTCATAAACACAGCTGTCTGCAGAGGAAAGGATGCAGAGCTTTTTGACCCCTGTCCTCTTGACCTAAGTGATCACTCCACCCGCAGATAGTGGAGAGGGTTCTGACACAGGGGATTAGCTGGCTTTAGAATCCTAGACTACTAGACGTTTTCTGATCCTCCTATTTCACATGTGAGGGATGTGGGATCCAGACAGGTCAAGTGCCTTGTCCAAAATCACACAGCAAGGCGGAACTAGGATTTGCCCTCTACAGGACCCAGGCACTGGATGGTGAGCTCACCTGTCTCAGGCTGAGCCCAGCCCAGGCTCCTCTCTCCTGGCAGAGACGGGGCAGGGTCGGGGTGATGATGTTTCCGTGCCAGTGGAATCAGAGCATGGAGGGATTTCAAGGGAGAGGCAAGTCTACACTCTTCTCTCCCCTCACAGGCAGCACCAGAGATGTGGGAAGGATTTTCAGCCAGAAGACTGTAAGCGCCTCCCAGCGCTCTGTGATGAATCTCAGCCCTCCAGGCAGAGCCTGCCCAGACAACGCCAGCGTGCGGGCACCAGGAGCAGGAGGAGACGCCACGCCCCTGCCCCACACGCTGGTCCTTCCTGCAGCCTCTGCTTCATTGGTTCCTACCTACATTAACCTGATCTCACACTCTGAGACCCGATGGACCGAGAAAGCACTGGCCTGGGAGTCCCGAGGCGCGGTTCCAGCCTCAGGTCTGAACCCACGGCAGGGAAGCCTTGGGCTGGTCTCCCGCATAATCTGGGCAGCGTGGCCCCATCCATGAAGCGAGGCGGTTGGACCCGAGCCTCCGGAAGGCGCTCCGGCTCGGCCACGCCACGCTCAGCCGCTTAGGGAGAAGGACGTAGCAGGAGTGAAAAATGTAGACGTCGGGAAGAGTTGGCGTGAGTAACAGTCATAATGGAACATTCCCTAAACACGGGGTGAGTCTGGGAACCTGGCTCAGGGCTTCACACATATTCTTGCTTTTGATCCTCATAACAAATTTTGGCTGTAATTATCTTCATTTCATAAATGACACAACTGAGGCTCAGAGAAATTAAGTAATTGTCCAAAGTCAAACGGCTCATCATCAGTGAGGTCGGAACCGTCCAGCTTCTCTCCCTCACCTTCTCCCCCCACACACTACACACACACTCACACTCTGACACACATGCACACACAACCCACGTACACATGTGTGCACACTTACTCTTACACACTCCATTACACGCGTGTGCAGTCTCGTGCACATTTACATACACGCACCTACATACACATACACTCTTATATTCACACATATACACACATGCACACATTTACACACTCCCTCACACACATGTACACTCACACACTCACGTGTGTACACACATACACACAAATATACACATTTACACACACACTTGCATGCTTTACTTACATACCCACATACACATTCATATGTGCAGTCTTCCATATACATACACACTTACATACACTCACACATTCACATATGCACTCACACACACACATGCTCACACACAGATACACTCACACCCACATACACACAAATACACTGTCACACACACACCCTCCCACAGCCACACATTCACATGTGGACTCTGACACACACATACACTCACACATTCACAGATGCACTCACACACACACACACACACACACACACACTCCCACACCACATATTCCGCCTGGAGCTGGGATGCTCCGGGTGGCGGCTGTAGCCACACCATGGGGCCCATCTCACACAGTCAGCGCCCCTCTCCCTCCTCTGATAGGAGCACAGCCTGAACTTTCAGACACCTTCTCAATGTCAAAAATTCTTGTCAGACCACAAGTCCCACTTCTTGCTCCAGAGAAAATGGCCCCATGCCTTGTCTTCTCACGTGTTCCCTTTCTCTTTTTTTATCCCCATTCTACCTGCTCATCCCCTTGAGGTCCCTGCCTACTACTCATCCCCAGACTGGAAGCCTCAGTCCTGGGGACTCCACCCTGTCCAGAAGGCTGCCTACACTGGGGATGTTAAATCCTTTTCAGCTGCATTTTCTCCACTCCGGGCTCTGGGCTTCTTGGAGAGCTGATGTGTGCAGCCTCCCTTTTGCTGTGGACATGCCACCCCCTCTCTCTGCATCTCCTCAAATCCGGCCCCACATCAGGCTCCATGTGGCTACACCAGCCACTGCGTGAGACCACAGCAGGAAAGCAGAGGAGAGCATCCCATTCAGTGCCAGGGCAGGAGGCTTACCCGTCCACAGGGCGGCCAGGAGAGGGCCCAGCGGGCGACGACCACACTCAGCCAGGAAAAGGGCAGGCTGGCCCCGGGGCCCAGGAGAAAGGGGCAGCGAGTGGCCAGGGAACACCAGGGAGAAGGGGGATTTGAAGGAAAAAGCCACTGGACTCCAAGATTGATTATAACCTGGAAAACCAGAAGAGGGAGCCATCGAAGATGACACCAAGGCTTAGGGGAAACCTAAGGTGGTGGGAAAGGTGTGGTGACCCTCCCAGAAATAAGGCTGTTGGGAGAAAGGTCTGGGGTGGGGGCAGGCAGGAGAGGGTGGAAAATCTTGTTTCAAACACTGGTTCTGAAAGAGCACAGGGATTTTCACGTGGAGATGCCTGTTAGGTGGTCAGGAAAATGGGGCCAGAGCAGCAGGGAAAAGGCAAGGTGGGGGATATGAAAGACCGTATTGTGCACTGAACTTGGAGCTGCAGGAGGTGGGGTCAAAATCTGCTCCTCCTCCACCCCCATTGTATCTACCCCACCGGAGCCTGAGTCCGCACACCTCAGCCGAAATCCGTCCAATGAAGCAAGTGATGTCACCCTGAAAGTGACCCGAGGGCGGTCAGGGTGTGAGGTGGGCCCCGAGGACAGCCACCCTGGGGCGCTCAACTGTGTGGGTGCTGCAGGGAACGAGGGAACGGGGAAGGGAAGGGACCATGGGTAAAAAGTGAGGCAATGCTCAGTGACCTTTGAGAGAGCGATCGCAGGGGGACCATGACAGCACCTCACCTGCAGAGGACCAGAGGAGAATGAATGGGAGCGCCAATATTGGGTTTAGGGGAGAGAGACAGAGGGAGGTGGGTCGTCAGATGCTAGCTAGGAAAGGTCATTAGGTCATCATTGGTCCTTTGTTCCAGTGGTTTCCTGGATGCCATTCGTGCACTGGCTGGGCAGGGGGACCAAGGGATGAATCCAGGCCCACCCCAGGGGAGAGGAGCAGCGGGGGACTCCCTATAGGACAGCACTATGAGGCCAGTGCTGACCAAGGCAGGAAATGCTCTTGAGGCAGGGGATGTGGGCACTTCTGGGGAGATGAGACAGGGGCCTTGGGAGGTCAGGGGTCAGTCACAGTGAGGCCTGGAGACCTTAGATCCCCAGGACACAGCAGCCTCTCCCTGCCAGAATCCAGCCCTTCTTCCCCCTTCATCCAAACTCCCAGCCAACATATACAGAATACAGCTCGCTCAGACCTCAGGCTTTCTAGAACCCAGGTGGGGGGAGAGAGTGGCCAACACTCTATGTCTTCTCTCTCCTCCTCCTTGGCAGTTTCTCCCGGCTCCATGAATGCTATTGTTGTGATGACCCCCTCCAACACGCACATACACACGCACGCACGCACACGCACACACACCTGCACAAACACACAGTCACACAGCAGAACCATTTCTGCCTTCTGCCAAGGTCACACGGCAAGTCACTCTCTGAGTCAGTGAGGAACCCCTGAAAGTCCTTTGAGCAAATATTCCCAGATGGGTGGGGACGAAGGGAGCAGCCCTTAGGAAAGGCCTTTGCTTGGACCCCCCGGAGCCTCCATCTACTCTCCGAAAGGCACCTTCCCTTCCCCTGCCTTTCCCAAAATCAGTCCCGACATCTCCTTAAATCGAAGTCAGCCACAATGAAAGGGTGGTGCGGAATTTTGTTTACCAATCCTGGCATCTAATTAAAATTAGCTGATGGTTCTTCTAGTCGGTTTTTTGTTCTGACTATTTTTAAGCCAGAGCTGCTAGATCAGTGCAGCCACTAGTAAGCTGTCAAATCAAATTTTCAAAAGCAAATTGCTTTTATAATTAATTTAATTATTATTACGGCTCCCAGTTTTGTGTTGCCTTAATGAACACAATCAGGTTTCACCCTCTGCTTCCCCTCCCCACACACCGAGCACCCCCTCGCTTCCCGGGACTCACCTCCCACCTCTCCCATCCAAGTTGGGCGAAGGGAAAGGAAAAGAAGAAAAGCAGACACGTCCCCGGTCCCCCCTCCCCAATCCCCCCAATGGCCACCTCCTCACTCACGCCCTCACCCTCAGAGTGAGTAATTAAAGTTCTGCTCCCTGTTATGGAATAAATGGTACATGTTTTAATTACCCCTGAGCCTAACCAGGCATCCTCACACCCCCGCCCAAGTCTGTGAATCCATGTGGGGTGGGGGGAGGGGCAGTGGAGAGAGTGCACTTCTCCAATGGTGACAGCAGTCTGTCACCCGGGGTCTGGAATTCACTGGGGAACTGTCAGTTACTAAGGAAACTAGGAGGGAGAGAGGAAGAGAGAGAGGCGGCTAGATCCAATTTTGGGTGACAAGTGTGAGGCATAAAGACTTTGGCCCCCTTGGTGCATCTAGCCTAACTGGAGGGTCTCTAGGGGTTGGGCAGGGGGCATGGCATGGGAGAGGCCTTACCTGGAGACCACACCCTTCTCGGGAACCCAGTGCAGGTCAAGGGGCTGGAGAAATGGAAGGAGGAACAGCCAGTGGCCAGGACGGTGACCAGAAACGTGTGTGCCTGCTAGTCCCCGTGTGTGTGCACACATGGGCACACCCATATGCGCACGCTCACACACACACACACACATATGTTTTTATCCTTTTTGATATTTTGGGTGTCTTCTCTTTTTTTCCTTCTGTTTTCCTCCTTCCTTGGTTCGCAATGTATCTCATTTCCATCTTTCTCCTTTTTTTTTTTTTTTTGGTTCTATTATGTCCCTTCTTCCTTTCTCTTTCTATCTCTCTCTGCCCTCCTCCTCCTCTGCTTCTCCTTCCTCCTGTCTTTCCCTGCAACCCCCCAGTATCTTTTCTCTGTTGGTCATAGTCCACCTGCCTCCCAGCTTCCTGTCTCTGCGTCTGTTTTCCTCCCCCTGGTCTCTTGCAGGCTCTGGCTCAGACTCATCCCTGTGAACTGTAAGCGTGAGAGAGCCAGGGACCCCTGTGCCCCACCACAACTGACTCCCTGTCCGGGCCCAGTTGACCCCTCCCGTCCCAAGGAGACATGATGTCCATAGAGGAAGGGTCCAGGGGAGCGCTGACATGGAGCACCAGATGTGATGCTAGCAGGACAGTGGGGGACAGAGGTCATGGCAGGTACAATCCCGTTGTTTCTGAAACAGGAGCAGAGACCGGGATTGCGGGGTAAGGGTTGGAGGCAGGGCCAGGAACCAGCCCAAGGAAGAGGGAGGGAAGGTGAAGGAGACAGGAGAGAAAGGGCCAGAGTTTATTTCTGGGCCTTGTGACCTGAATGGCAGCAAGAGACGCCACTGAAAGAAGGGCGTGAGTCAGCAGCTGGGTGGGGCTGGGGCCTGGCTGGCGGAGGCACACAGCAACGTGGATGCCACTCAGGAGTCCCAGGAGGACGCCCAGCCCAGGAAAGAACCTGTCCTGCCTGCCACAAAGCAGTGCAGGTGAAGCTGGGCCCTCCCACTCCTTCCCTGAACCTGGAGGCCCCCCATCTCCCCGGTAAGCCTAGACCCGCATCCCTTTCTCTGCAGCCAGGACCACCTCTCCCTTTTGTCCCTCACTCTCATCATCTCCTCTTGGTGCTTTCTAGGCCAAGGCTTGAATCTTTTCATCTTCCCTCCTGGTGGAAAGAGGGCCTGGGTCCAGCCCAGTGTGCTAGAGGGCCAGGGGTCTGGGTCAGGCTGGTCAGAGGGGTGGCAGAGGTGGAGGACCACTCAGGCCGCCCTGTCCAGAGCAGGGATAGTCTAAGTAGAGGGATGGGGAGTTACCCTTCTCTCCAGAACCAGGGTCTTTGGAATGCCTCTGAAGATACCGGGTCCATTTCTGTCCACCCCACCCACCCATCCCCCCTTACATGTACACAATCTAAAAGGAGGCAACTCAGCCCTCCCGACTCCAGGGGGCGCTCTCTGGTCAGATACCTGACATCAGCCTGGAGGCTCTTTCAAGGAGACCAAGGTGCCCTTGGAGCCAGGCTCTCAGGGGGAGCCCAGTGCCAAGTTGAGAGGCCTCAGCCCTGCTTCTGAAGCTGCCCACGCTGGCCTCAACACCCCCCCCCCCCCCCGGCCGCGGGCTGATTTGGCATCCTCTGACACCTCCAGCCATTGCCAGGCAAATGCTCGGGCCAAGACATCTGTGTAGAGCAAGCCTGCCACCTGGTGGTGAGGCCTCCCAACTACAGGTCAGGGCCCTTGAGGGGTTCTGGTCCACTTTGGACCCCCCTCCCGCCCCCCCGCTAGTGCCCACTGGCCCCCCAGCGCCAACCGCTGAAGCTTGCGCTGCTCCCTTCTGGAAGAGTTCGCAGGAGCAGAAAAGCAGAAGGCAGGGGTGAGGTTGGGTTCGAGGGCTGAGGCAGGGGCCCAGGGACATAGCCTGGGCAGAGGGGCTTGTGAGAGAAGGTAGCTCAGGCTTCTAGGCCAGCAACCACATCTCTTCCCGGCCTGCAGTGCAGAAGCAGCACCGGGCAGCAGGAAGGCCGCAAGCCTGGACCCCACGCCGGGCTCCGCCACCAGCCACCCCTCAGACAGACAGTGGTTCTTTCCACAGACCAGAAGCTCTTGCTGCAGGAGCGGGGACGGGACGACGGACCCGGCTGTATGCAGCCGCTGCTCTCGGGAGCTCACTAGCTAGAGCCCAGACAGCTGTGGGTGCTGGGGTCCTGGGGGTCAGCTGGTGCAACCAGGGCTGCATGGGGAGCTCCACAGGCCCTTCCTCCACACGAAAAGGTTCATACTAAAAATTACAAAATATATTTATACTGCAGATTAAGGCATTTTCTCCAACCGCAAAGTTCATTGTTTTTCTTCTCACTTTAAAAGAAATTAAAACTTTTCTCGTGTGCCTAATAGTTAAGCCAGCTGAATCCAACCTCCTCCCGTGGGAGATAAGAGGCTGAAGTCCAGAAGAGGCAAGGGCCTGCCCAACGTCACCCAGGGGCCAGGCTGGGGCCATAAGCAGGTCATCTGGCCCCCAGATGAAGGCTCTTTCCATTTCTCACTTAACCTTTCTCAGGAGAGAAGAATGGCTGCTGGCACAGGCCAACCAAGGGCCCCTCGGCCCAGCCCCGTAAGGCCCTTGCCTGGCCCACCACCTGGCAGCCCTGGCCAGGCTCGGCTGCACTCAGCCCCTTCCTCCCAGGCAGCAGCCCTCCCTCCCCCAGTACTGGCCCTGCAGCCAAGTCGCCACCACCACCATAGCTCTTTGGCCTGCTGTCTTATTAATTCCTAATTTCCAATTTGCAAGAAGAGAGAGCCTTAAACCTCCATCTCACCAGCCCGGCAATCACACAGATGATCCAAGTATCTCTGGACAGCCTTTAATTTATTTCCCAGCGCACGCGGGCACCGCTGAGAGACTTGATGGCACCGGCTTAAACATAATAAATTACTCAAGTGCCAGAGATTAGTTAATAAAGCTCCAGGCTCCCTCCCAGCCCCTGCTGACTTGGTCGGCGACACCAAAGATTCCTTTGAAGATGCCCAGTGTGGGGGAGGGGGGGCTCAGTGGTGAAGGTCCCCAGGTCTGAGCCATCTGTTTAGCCCTCCTCCGGGCCTGTGACGCCAGGCATGAGTTGTGATCTGGGTGGAGAGGCGACGCCCCAGAGAACTCCAGGGTGGACTTGGGCATTTTCGGCCCCAAGTCTCAGCATATCAGTGGGAGTCATGATCCAGTGGCGGCAAGTCAGACTCTTGCTTGGGCCCGGCCCAGAAGACCAGGGCTCGGAGGCATGACAAGAATGAAGGAAGAGGCCAGTGAGCTTTGGAGTCAGGCGAAGGGGATGGGGTTGCTTTTCTTGGAGACACAAAGGGTCAGGGATAGTCTTTAAGCATCTGAAGGCCCATCCCTGCCTCTCACTCCAGTCACCTGCCAGGTGTGTCCCCTTCACTGGGTCTCACACCCATTTGATATGCCACCTTCTCACCCCCAAAACCTTATCCACTCAGGGGCCTTCCAGCAGCCCTGCCTGGCCCACACACGCCCAGCCCACCCCCGCCTCCCTCAGACGATCTTTATGAAACCTGGCTGTAACCAAACCACTCCTCTGATCCCCAATCTGTGATGCTCTCCCATCGCCTGCCTGATGAAGTATGGCTTTATAACCTGGGATTCGTTGTCTTCCTCTAGTGGTGATGAATCTGGAGAGCTGGGGGACAGACTGGAAAGATGCTGAAGAGAGAGGGTGCAGCTCACCTTCTGTGGAGCCTCAAAACAGGAGCTTGTCCTCTGCTCGGCTGGCTCAGCAAAACACTACAAGAGACAAAGACATGGACCAGGAAAACTAAGAAGTGGGTTCCCGCCCATGATCCTGGGGAAAGGGCCTGGGGTGTGGGGGCGGGGGGGGGGGGGGTAGAAGAAGTGCCAAGCCTTGGCCAGAACCCTGTGCTATCCTGGGGCCTCCATCCTCCTTAAGATAGTCTCCCCAGTTGGCCTCAGCTCAAAAACCCCAAACCTAATGATCTTAAGAAAGATAAACCAAGTAACCTCATTCTCTTCATTGCTCCTTTGTCACACCTGATACCAAAGCCAGAGCTCCTGGCTCCCACACCCCAGCCACTCCAAGCCCCCATGTGGGTCCCCGTTAATCCCAGGTCAGACCCGTGAGCAGGAGGCTGGACTTCTTACCCGGCCCTGGTGGTACTGAAGTGCTCTGGAGGCTGCAGAAACTGCCATCCAGTCACCTTTGTTCCCAGGCATCGGTATTACTCATTGCATCTGCAGTAAAAACCTCTTCAGTATCTCTAATTCTTTCCTTCCATGATGCTCAAAATACTGCCTACGCATGCTCTTGTTTATGCAGAGAGGGCCTCCCTTCACACAATAGATGGCGGCTGAATATGGTATAAATTGAATTACATTATAAACGCACTAGGGGAATCCTAACATGAATCCTTTTGTAAAGTGAATAATCATCCCCTAATTTATCATTAGTGTAAACCCAGGTGTTCATATAACAAATTTGTGTGATGTGAGCAAAACCTGTGCGTGCGCGCGCACACACACACACACACACACACACACACACATACTCCAGGAGAGTGGAAGCCGCGATGCCCGGTATAGTACCAGGCACAGAAACTTTCTGATAGTGATACTGGTGAACTGAAGCACCAAAAGTTATATAAGAGGATACTGTTTCCACTTAAAGAAAAGAGAAACCGAGGCCCAGAGAGGAGCGATGGTTTTGTTGCTGTCACCCATCTCCACAGAGAAGGGCATTTCCAGGTCTTTATAAGAACCTCAGGGTCACAAGGAGGAAATGGGGGGAGGGGAGGGCTGATTGGCTGGGGAACAGGGGTCGATCTTGGGGAGCACGGGGTTTCACATCTGTTCCTACAGGCTACAGGCTCGGGGCAGGGCGGGAGTATGTCATGTGACAAGGAAGTAGGTCGGATGCGAGGATTTCAAGCCCATGTGAAATTCTGCCTGGGGTGAGGTCTCAAGATGAAGGCTCCCCTGAGCCCTGACAACACGGTCCTGGGGGCACAGCCTCTTCTGACTTCCCTCTCAATGCCTTCCTTACACAGGCCTGGGCGCCATACTCTGCCTGCTTCTAGCAGAGGCTGAGAGCGGCCCCTCTGTGGACATGTCTCCAGGGGCCTCACCCCAGGCATCGCAGTTTGGGCAGGTCCAAAACCCACAGTCTGAAGTACTTTCTTTAGGATGTCGTGTTATCTAACCCCATTCCTCTGGGTCCTGAAAAAGCCCTCAGCTCCCCCCCCACGCTGGGCCCTTTTAATCTCCCCACCCCGAAGACCCGGAGTGTATGCCCAGCGACTGCTGGCTTCTCTGTGATTGTAGTAGTAACAGTACTAGACGTAGCAGCTCTCTCAGGAAGTTGTGAAAATCATACAAGAGGCCGCAGAATCCCCGACTTGGCTATGACAGTACCATGCACCGGCCACCGCTTGTGGCGGGCAGCCTCGTTACTTCCAGCAGTCAATGAGACACACAAACTAGAGTGGACTCCAAGTCTTCCCTTTTAAAATGTCCTTTGCACTCCAGTGTCCTTTCCTGGGTAAGTTGGTGAGTTAGTGCCACAGGCGTCATTCACTACTGACAGCCAGTCTCCTCGATACAGGTAATGTGTGTAAACTTAAAAGCCATCTATCTCAGAAAGAGAAGGTAAAGAATTGTGGAAACACTATATACAAACCATCCTTGCACACTAAAATGTGAGTTTGCATGCTCGATATAAGTTATTGCCACTATGATTATTATGGAGACAAGGAGGAAAGGCCTTTACTTTCAGTCTGGACCTTGGATAAAGTGAAAGACAAAGAGCTCTCCCCGTCCCCTGCCCCCTGCCCAGACCACTCCCATCCACATCTGACTCTGATAATCCCTACGTTGGTCCTGCAGACTCCAGTGGCAGATGATATAGTTCCCCTAGTGACTGACCACTAGTTTATGTGTAGGCCAGATGTTGGCTGAGGACTACCCACTCCCCAAATATAGGTAAACTTAACCACAATTGCCAATCCTCAGCCTGTGGGAATCCAGAGCCGCCTCTAATTTCCAGGAGTTCCCCACAGCTACTTAATTCCTAGTCCCCAGTGTCTTTCCTCCTCCCAAGGGCTACCTCCATTCTGCTCTGCACCACCCAGGGCAGAGCTTAGGGCCTCTGTGGAAGGTCCATAAAACCCCATATGCACCAAGCATTTCCCAAGTTTAGAAACGCTCCTGAGATCACTGGCATCCTGGAGAGGGGCCGTGGCAGACAGGAGCCTTCCCGGATCCTGCTGGTTCTCTCCCCCCCTCTACTTCTTTGTCCTCCTGAGAAACCAGCTCATTCTTCTCCTTGGGCTGCACAGAACTGCTTCTCCTACACCCACGTACCTTAGACTCTCAGCTTCCCTCCTTCCAAAAACTAAACTAACTGAAATCAACTAACTAAAATAAAATTCCCTGAGTGACACAGCTCTGAAAGAGTTACCAACGCTACCTAATTATAAGCAGAGGGAGGTCAGAGACTGGGTTTTGAGACCCACTCTAACTAGCCCAGAGCTCAGTTTAATAAATACCATCACTACAGTCAATTCTCATGATTCACAATAGTTGTGTTCTGGAAAGTCACTTCGAACACTGAATTAGCGATGGCCAAACCTTTGTCCCCAGGGGAATACAGGGTTAGGTTTGTGAGCCCCTGGTCACACAACATTTTCATCAACTGCCCAGTATATAACCTTGTTTTATGTGAGTTTCTGTTTAAAGACAACTTATTTAATACATATTCCTGATTCATTAACATCGAATTCACGGCCAATGGCACCATAACTCTTGCTGGAACAAAGCTTATGTAACACATGTATTTTCTCCATAAGGCACATCACGGCCTCCTTGCTTAGGAACAGTAGACAGCAAAGCAGCACAATGCTCGGGGCCATCTGAAACAGCAAAATCACCAACAAAAAGCACAAAAAAATGCAGAAAAAAAGATGGCACTACATAGGCCACAGAAAGGACACTTGTTTACGGCATGAGAGCTGAAACAAGAAGGAAGGGTGTCAGCTGGCAATGTGCACACCAAGCACCTCCGATTTTTCACGACTCGGCACGTGTCTGGGTGTAACCATGAAAGCACTATGAGTATCAACTCAGGGGCCACCAATTGTAGCAAGCAGGCCACTTTACGAATATGGCATCCACAAAGAACAAGGACTGACGGAAGACGCACCTTATGGAGTATTACTTAGCAATAAAAAGGAACCGCCTGCACGCAGATACACATGACCTGGCTGATTCTCACAGGTGTTGTGCTGAGCCGAAGGCGTCTCAAAAGGTGGCACATTTATATGACATTCTTGAAAGGACAAAACTACAGCGATGGAGAACAGCTGGATGGACGCCAGGGGACAGAGGTGGGGGAAAGTGTGGCTCTGTTAAATACCATAAAAACCAGCAATCAGAGAGGCAATGCCTGCTGGCTCCAAACTGGACTGCCTTGTTCCATGGAATAGGGCTTCACAGGAAGGTGACGGTGGCCACTTGAGGCCTTTCTGATGTCCTAATGGCCTTGTCAAAAGGAAAAAAGCCACCACCTGTGTGCTTGGGTTATGGTCTCACGCCCCCCACCCCATGCCAGTGGCTCCAACAGCCTGCTAGTCATCAAAAGAGGGGAGCCAGCACAGTCCAGAGGCTTCTCAGCCACTTTCCATTCCCTGGCTCCTCTGTGAGAGGACCCCACTCCTACAGGGTCCCCAGGGCATTGGTTTTATATCCACACACAGAGATTCCCCCTCAGAAGTTAGTGTTGCCCCTAGCAACCAGCTCTCTCTCCAAACTGCTTTGAATACCGACTGCCTGAGGAAGACTGCTCTTCAGAACTGATTCTAAAAGATCTCCTATCACTATGTGAACAAAACATTTTTAAACAGAAAATTTAACAAGGTTTTAAAACAAAGAGTCAAACTATTTTCATCATATTCCGACTTTGTGTTTGCCGAGTGGCTTGAGGGGGACTCTCTGTTCTTTCCAAAGGAAGAAAGAGTAAAGGACGGTGGTAGATCATGAAATGTGACCTGTTCTGAGACACCTTTGAGAGGTAAAGCAGAGATCATGGGAAACCGCTGTACCATCCCCTAGTTGGGATTTGGCTCATAGTAGGTGCTTAATAAGTGCCAGGAGAAATCAGGGCAAATCCCCAATATAAAAGAGTTGCACATTACAATTATTAACACACACACACACACACACACACACACACACACACACACACACAGTTTATTGAACATTGCCTATATGGCAAGCTACTGGTACCCAGCAAAGAGCCTGCCACATAGATGGTGTTCAAAAATGAATTAGATATGGCCCATACCTTCTGGGGGATCCATCTGGTGGAGAGAAAGATATGAATAAATAATTGTACTATCAGGCAGAGACACTGATGCTAGAATAAAGTATAAGAAGCATGCTATGGGGAAATGGATGGGGGGGTGCATTAATCGAGGTTCTGTGGTTGCAAGTGACAGAATCCCAAATCAAATGAACAGAAACAGAACAGTCAATGCATTGGTTCACATAATTTGGAAGGACCTGAGTGTATCAGAGACTCGGATGGATGTTGATATAGGAAATTCTTCTCTTCTGCAATCCTTTGTCCTTCTCTGCCTTCAGGAAAGAGGTCTGAAGTCTGGAAATGAATCTGGCTGGAATCCCAGCTCTGCTATTTACTAGTCTGAGCTTTTCAGAGCTTCAGCTTCCTCATTTGTAAAATGGGAATGACAATACCTACCTCACAGATGGTAGTGAGGGTTACAGGGGCTCATTTATAACTGTAATTTTTGTTCGATGAATCCTGTACCCCCTCTCCAGCTAAAGAATCTCTTCTAATCCTCAAGCACCCACCCATCCACACATGCACCCATCCATCCTTGCTTGCACCCATCCACGCATGCACCCATCCATCCACACATGCACCCGTCCATCCACACATGCACCCGTCCATCCATGCATGCACCCATCCATCCACGCATGCACCCACCCACACATGCATGCACCCATCCACATATGCACTCATCCACGCATGCACCCATCCATCCATGCATGCACCCACCCACACATGCACCCATCCACGCATGCACCCATCCACGCATGCACCCATCCATCCACGCATGCACCCACCCACACATGCACCCATCCATCCACACATGCACCCATCCATCCATGCATGCACCCATCCACACATGCACCCATCCATCCATGCATGCACCCATCCATCCACGCACCCATCCACGCATGCAACCATCCATACATCCACACAATATGTATTTAGCACCTGCTCTATTCCAGACAATATGAAATCCATTGAGAATATTAATAAGATAGGCTCCCCTACCCCCCAATTACTTACAGGTAAATGATAGTGATAAGACAAACAGGAAACGTGAAATGTGAGGAAATTCATAGGAGAAGTACAAATAATTTCTTAAATTTGTATAGTGCTTTTTATTTTTAAAGAAGACTTTTATATCCAGTAGCCCCACTAAAGTCTCATAACAAACTCATGAGATGCATTATCAGTCTGTCTTACTAATGAGGAAACTGAGGCAAGTTATCAATAGCATAGCTAAAATGCTCACAGCTAGTGGGAAGTAGGAACAAGTCCTACTTTCTGTAATGTCACAGTCGTGTGGAACATAAAAATTTTACTGGGAGGAGGAAAAAATGATTTGTTTTGACATTATTTTGAAATATAGTGGCCAATAAAGAAGCTATAACCAGCTGTAAACAAAACATCAGACCACTGAAGAAAAGCAAGAGGGATCCAAATGGTACAAAGTACTGCAAGCATGAACGTGGGTAAAAGAGTTGGTGTATGAGCACAAGCAGTTTGCCATCTGCGTAGAAATGTCTAGATTAAAGCAGGAGTAGTTGAATCATACTAAAGTGCTCGCATTTTTCTTTTCAATCTTGATAGGAATTCTGCAGTTTTTCACATTACCATAGAACACTTAGATCTCTGACACAGTACACAGTCTATACTCTGAATCTTGTGTCTATTGCATTTCTCACATTTATATATTGTCTTTCTTTGGGACATTAAGATGGTCTTTAGCTTCCACCCTCTCAATCCCCATACTACTTTCATTTAAGGCAAATACAGTAAGTGACAACCACCAGGCAGGAAACCTGGCAGTCGACCTCAGATCTTGAGATGTCATTTCTGGTGCCTTGTCAAGCACATGAGGCTGCTCTCTGTACCAAGTGCCAGAGGCAAGAAAGGACTCTTGAGGTCCCTTGTGCTCGATCGGGGTCTGACCTGCCTAAAGGAATTTCCCATCATGACCTGAACCTTCTCCTCTTTTTTCCCTCTCTCCAACCAGGGTCAAACTAACCTATCGTGGGAGTATATTTCTCCAGGTCCCTTAATTCAGAGGAGTGAGGCGGGTGAGTACCTCCCTACTGTGTCAGGTCAGCAAGAGAGAGGTTCGGATTGCGGGGACCATCAGGCCTCCCAAGAGGCTGCTTAGTCCACCTGTGGGCAGAGTGATCTCTACCAGCTGTGCCAGGGAACATGATGCCACCCTGGCTTTTCCAAAATCAAAACACCTTCTGCCACAGGGTGAAGCTGCCGGTACCTGGACAAAGCATTGGGCTTGTAGTATTGGAATAGGACCACACTTCATAGCCCATTACCTGGTTTGAGTCCCAGTCTGCCACTTCCTCGATGTATGATCTAGGCAAGTCCCTTAACTTTCCTGGACCTCAGTTTTCTCATCCACAAAACAGGGGTGATGATGGTGGTGGTGACAATGTCTGTACTACAGGATTGTTGTAAGGCACAAATGAGTTCATCTATGCAGATGTGTCAATGTACGTCAATTGTATGTGTAAGTAAATGCCTGCTCTTATTAACTTTGTTATTATTGCTGACAAGTGAAGGTTGGGGAGGAGGGTATTACTATCCCCAGAGATCCCACTGGGAACTTTCAAAATTTCCTTGGGATAGACATAGCCAAAAAGCTTTATGCAAAGTAAAATCAGAAAAGATCCCACAACCAGGGACAGCAGAAAATTTTGGTCTTTGAGCTTGCTTTTTTTTTTTTTAATCCCAGAAAAACTGTAAAATAGTTGTAGAAGGAAGAGTAGATAAAATGGAGGAATAAATGGGGCATTTTCCCAGCTGGGCAGGAGGATGCTGATTGAGTACAATCAATGCCACCAGCCCGCTAACGAGACCCAATCAGGCGGGGCGATTAGAGATATTCTTCAGGGAAAGAAGCCTGACAGCTGCAGGAAAGTTTCTGCTTTTCTAGAAAAGAGAGAGCGGGAGAGACAGGCAGAGTGGTATGGCAGAAGGGAGAAGGAGGGGTGGGGGGAGAGGGAACCAACAAAGCAATAGCACCCACCCAGCCCTTCCTTGAAGAAGTCAAAGAAGAGCCAAGGATTCAAACGAGAGAGAGAGGAGGGTAAGGGCTCTGGAGAGAACCTGCTGCTGCATCCATTTCCTTAAACATTGACTTTCATAATCATCCCACTAACTTCCCCCTCCTTCTGGAGTCAGGCGTCATAGACTCCACTACAGCGTACCCTGAGATAGGCGTGGCTTGAGCCCCTAATGAGGATTACACCATCTGCCAAGCCTGGTGGAGGTTACAAAGCTCCCTTGGGTACAAAATCTCATTTTGGCCCCACAGAAACCTCTGAGGCAGGTATTTTTCCTATCTTGCCCATCTGAAGGGTGATTTTAGTACAGATTATGTCAATACATATTTATTGAGCACCTACTATGCATATAGCATTGGTGCTCAAATTAAACAGTGCCTACTTGCAGGAAGTTTATAGTCTCGTAAGAGAGACACATATCACTTCAGTATTGTCTAGTAGCTATTCGTTTCAGTTGAATGGCAACTAATAGGTAAAGAATGATTTATTCGGTTAAAAATCATTGTTTTGAAAATATCAAAATAATTGATTCAGGCAAGAATCGTCAATAGATGCTAAAATTATGGAGTGAAAATTTGGTGAGGACTAGGATATTTACGATCTCAAAATATCTCCCCCTGGATTACTTATTAATTACAAAGAGGGAAATGATAAACCTACAGCAGAGAAGCTTGGAAGGCAACACTTAACAAAGTGATCGCAGTAAACAAGACCAAGAGTGGGACAAAATGATACTGTGTGCCTCCCGATCTGATGTACTGAAAAGGATGCAAAGTAATTTATGGTGTATTCCTGCCAAAAATGTTTAATCTGAAATTAACCATGAAGAAACCATCACACAAATCCAAACTGAGGGATATTCTACATAACAACTGGCCCGCACTCTTCAAAACTGTCAAGGTCATGAAAGATAAAGAAAGGCAGAAGAATCATTCCAGATTAAAGAGACAAAAGCGATCTCACAACTGAATGCAATATGTGATTCTGGATTGAGTCTTATATCAGAAAAAGAATTGTTCTAAAGGACATTCTAGGGATAATTTGGTGAAATCTGACTATGGACTGTATAAGAACAGAAGCCTATTTGGAGTGAGCTGATGAGTGAGGGGCAGAATTCAACTGCCTACTTGACATCCACACATTGATGTCTACAAGATTTCTCACCATTAATTACTGATTAGTTATTATTAATTATTGAGCCTCCCACCCCAAATCTGTAACTATCGTATTTCCCATGTGGGTTAATGTCACCACCCAGTTGCTCAAGCCAAACACCTAGATGACATCTTTGTTTCTTTCTGTTACCCCCACTGCCTATCTATCAGCAATTCCTGTTGACTTTACCTTCAAAGTATATTCCACGTTGACCCACTGATTGTTATCTCTACTGCTACAGCTCTGGTACAAGCCACTGTCATCTTATGGGAATACTACAATAATCTTTTCATTTCCCCCTGCAAGTCCTCTTTAACACAGGCGCTAAAGAAATTTTCTTTACTTATCAATCAATACATGTCACTACCCTGCCTAAACCTCTCCAAAGTTCCCATTGAGCTTAGAATAAAATCCTGAAATCTCTCTTCCCTGAAAGAAATCCTTATCTCCTAGCCTCAGTGCTGAGATTTCTGAAAATCAAACCCAGAGTGGTGTCCTGTGAGATACCTGAACTACTGAATTACTACAAAAATTGTATTCCCAACCTTGCAGGGTGTCTTCTGGTGAAGTTAGGACATAGACTGAGAAGAAACAGGACCCTGAAAACCAGAATGAGGACATACAAGAAGATCCTGATGAAGTTGAGAATCCCTAAATTCTGCTAAGTCTTCTTTGCAGAAGTAGCAATTCTGTTCCTGCCTAAGAAGGTTTGTCCATTTTTGCCTGATGCCTTGGTAATACGGTTGAGTAAGGTATTCAAAGACTTAGGGAGATTGGAATATTAAAGTGAATTTGTCATGTAAGACATATTCACTTACCCCAGGAGGGTCTAGAGGACATATGTTTTCCCGCACTACGAAAAATATGTTTATGGGTGTTGCAGGAGATTGTCAAGGAGAAATGAACATTGGCTGACCCATGAGTTGGACTCAGTCAATGAGAGGCTCCACACCCCTCCTCTATCCATGGAATGTGGGTTCCACTTGCCATTCCTGCTCCTAGAGGCTGCTCCAAGGACATAGCCTTGAGATACTGATGTGACGTTGAGACCATATAGATGGTATACATGAATGAACCCTTAGTTAAGGCCTCTATATAAACTTTTAAGATGTGGGGGATAGGTGTGGAGATCTATTCATCTTGTGGCCACCCAAGACAAGCTTCATATGAAAATTCCCTTGTTTTTTAAACCAGCCACGTACCAATCTGGAGTGGCCTGCCTCTTCCTTCAGTTTCCCCCTGCTCTCTATATATGGGAGCCAGTTTCAGATTATGCCTGGGAAGCTCCCAAGGAGGTTGCAAACCAACAATGAGAGAAGTGCCAGCATCATTAAAGAGTTCACTAGTCACTCTTCTCTGTAGGTAGGAAATTACAGTGAGAAACTTCTACCATTGAACTGAGATCTATAAATGCAATGGGTATAGTAGAATACTGGGTAGCAGGGCCCAAATGGTGGCACTTAATTGCCAAAGATGAGGGGGGCATGGTTACTATAATGGACAGCACACTGACAAAGCAGTAATCAGAAGAGTCTGACTCTCAGAGACTCATGACATTGGCTAGTTGATCGTGGTGTCCCTAGAAAAGAAACACATGTTCAGTCTACTAAATTCTTACTATACAAGCAGAAGAGTTCTAGGTCTCATGAACAGAAGTATAATATAAAAGACAATATAAAAACAAGATCATGGTCCTGCAGTCAACTCCCAGACCTGAACCAGTTTACAGACTCGGAACCCTATGAATGAAAGGGAGCCTGGATGCCCTTGAGGAAGGACTCTGCTACATTGTCAAAAATCCTATACTGTTAATCTTATCCTGCCCTTCACCAAAGGTATCTACAGCGATTTACCAGGGTAACTGTGCTTGGGTGGAGAAGAGAAATAATCGCATCTTTCAAGGATTTCTAGACATTGGCTCTGAGTTGATGGTATTTCCTAGAGACCCAAAATATCTCTGTGGTCTTCCAGTCAGAGTAGGAGCTTATGGAGGTCAGATAATCAATGGAGTTTTAGTCCAGGTGCCTCTCACAGTGGGACCAACGGACCCTTAATCACCCATCCTGCGATTATTTCCCCATCTCTGGAATACAAACTCAGCAATTAGCAGAAGCCCACACTGGCTCCCTGTCTTGTATAGAGAGGGCTATTATGGCAGGAAAGGTTAAATAGAAGCCACTAGTACTGCCTCTATCTGTAGAAATAGTAAACCAAAAGTAATACAGGATTCCTGGAGGAAATGCAGAGATTAATACTACCACTAAAAGCTTGTAAATGTAGATATGGTGATTCCTGCCACACATCCCCACTTAACTTACCTATGCAGAAAACAGATGGATTTCTGAGAATGACTGTGGATTATCATAAGCTTAGTCAGGTGGTGGCTCCAATTGCAACCACTGTTTCACATGCAGTTTTGTTGCTCGGGCAGATTAATATATCCCCTGGTACCTGGTAAGCAGCTACTGAGCTGCCAATAGCTTTTTTCTGTATACCTATTAGTAAGACCCACCAGAAGCAGTTTCCTTCAGCTGGCAAGGCCAGCAATACACTTTCACTGTCTTACCTCAGGGGTATAGCAACTGTACAGGTAGATATCATAATTTAGTCCATAGGGAATCTGATCACCTTTCCCTTCCACGGGACATTACATGGGTCAATTATATTGATGATATTATGCTGACTGGACCTGGTGAGCAGGAAGTAGCAGCTACTCTAGACATATTGTTAAGACACTTACATGTCAGAAGGTGGAAAATAAATCACATAAAAAGTCAGAGGCTTTCACTTCAGTAAAATGTCTAGAGCTCCAGTGCTGTGGGGCATGTCTATATATCTTTTCTAAAGTGAACAAGAAGTTGTTGCATCTGACCCCTCCTACCATTAAAAAAATGGCACAACACCAAGGAGGTCTCTTTGGATTTTGGAGGCAATGTATTCCTCCTTTGAGTGTGCTACTCCAGTCCATCCACAAAGTGACCCCAAAGTCTGCTAGTTTTTAGCAGGACCCAGAACAAGAGAAGGCTCTGCAACCCGTCCAGGCTGTCATCCAAGCTGTTGGGCCAGTTGGGCCATAAGATCCAGTAGGTCCAATGGTGCCTAAAGTGTCAATAGAAAACAGACATGTGTTTGAAAACTTTCGTGAGCCCCTATAGGGAACTTAGGGTTATGGAACAAAGCCCTGCCATCTCCTGGGAATAACCACTGTCCTTTCAAGAAACCGTGCCTGGCTTGCTACTGTGCACCTAACCATGGCCCACTAGGTTACCATGTATGCAACCTGAGCTGGCCATCATGAACTGGGTGTTGTCTGATTCACCAAGCCATAAAGTTGGGCATGCAAACCAGCATCCTATTATCAAATAGAAATGGTATATATGAAATAAGGCTCAAGCAGGTCCTAAAGGCACAAGTAAGTTTCACAAGGAAGCAGCTCAAGTGCCATGGTCCCTACTTCTTCTACATTACTTTCTTTCTGTAGATCTGTACCTATGGCCTCATGGGGAGTCTCATATGGACAGCTAACTGAGGAAGAGAAGCTCAACCTAGTTTATAAATGGTTTTGCCTGGTATACAGGCACCAACTGAAAATGAACAGGTGCAGTGCTTATAGCTCCTTTCTGGAACATTCCAGAAGGACAGTGGTAAGAAATCCTCTCAGTGGGCAAAACTCTGAGCTATGTACCTGATTATTCATATTGCCTAGAAGTAGAAATGGTCAGACATATAAGTCTATACCAATTCATAGTCTATGGCCAATGGTTTGGCTGTGTGGTCAGGGACCTGGAAGGAACACATTGGCAAACTGATAACAAAGAGATCTGGGAAAGATGTGTGTGAATAGAGCTCTCTGGGAAAAAATATGAAGAAAATGTGAGTGTGGCTGCTCACCATAAGGTGACCTCAGCAGAGGATGATTTTAATAATCTATTAGATAGGATGACCACTCTGCAGATACAAATTGGCTCCTTTCTCTGTCATTGTTGAATGGGCTTATGAACAAAGAGGTCACTGTACAAAGGCAGAGGTTATATAGGGGCTTAGCAACAAGGACTCCCACTCACTAAGGCTAACCCAACTATAGTCACTGCTGAATGCCTAATCTGCCAACAACAGAGACCAACACTCAGTCCTTGATATGGCACCCATTCACCAAAATAATCAGCTACCTACCTGGTGGCAGATTGGTTACACTGGCCCACTTTCATCGTGGAAGGGACATGCTTTGTTCTTATCAGAACAGACCCTCAGGCAGATCAAGATTTAACTTCCCTGCCCTCCATGCTTCTGACAAAACTATCATTCATGGATTTATAAAATGCTTTATCTACCATCATGGTATTCTACACAGCATTGCTTCTTATCAAGGAATTCACGTCACAGAATATTAAGTGCTGTAAGGGACCCATGCTCATGGAATTCACTGGCATTACAAGGTTCTCCATCACCCTGAAGCATCTGACTTGATAAAACAGTGGAACACTCCTTTGAAGACTCAGTTAAGGTGCCCACTAGATGGCTTGCACGGCTGAAGCAAGGTTCTCCAGAAGGCTCTGTATGCTCTAAGTCAGCATCCAATATACGGTGCTGTTTCTCCCATTGGCAGGATTCATGGATCTAGGGGTCGACAACTGGAAATGGGAGGGGCTCCATTAACTATTATTCCTAGTGATCTACCAGATGTTCAGTGTATCTGCTAGATCCACCAAATGTTTGCTTCCTCTCCCTGCGACTTTAGGCTTGTCTTATCCAGAGATCTTAATTCCAAAGAGAAGAATGTTTCCACCAAGAAACACAATGGTAATTCTGCTGAACTGGACGGCTGCTACCCAGGCACTACTAAGGGAAATCTGGGCTGCCACTACACAACAGAGATGACAAAAAGTATGTATGGAATGCAAGAGATCTCTTGGGGCCTCTCTTAGTATGACCATGTGCTGTGATTGAAGTCAATGGCAAACTACAACAACTTCATTCAGGCAGGACTGCTAATGGCCCACACCCTTCAGGAAAGAAGTTTTGGGTCTCTTTATCAGGCAAAGAACTAAGACCAGCTAAGGTGCTTGTTGAGGACAAAAGGAATGGTGAATGTGTACACGGAGGTGGCTATACATGTCAGCTCTATGACCATGTCACCACTTTTAGGAACAAGAATTGTAATAGTTACGAGCTTTTCTTCCTTATTTCGTTAAGAAAAAATATGTATTCATTTATGTATATCATGTTTAATGTAAATATATAAATATAAATATATTGTGTGTTTATATTTATAATAAACATATTTATAATTTATAATTATGGCTTCTAATATAGATGTGAATATTTATACTTATTACATAGATATAATATTTTCCTTCTCTTTGTCTATTATCTCACATCAGATATATTAATAGCTAACTTTATATCTCAGTATTTAAGTTACAAGACAAAGAAGAGTGACCACTATCCAAGGATCTGCAATCTTTTCTGGTCAAAGTGTTGGTGTTCTTTTGGCTGTTCTCAGGATAGCTGTATCATGTTAAACAGAAGTATGATTTTGTTATTGTCTTTATTTGGATATTATGTATGTTTTAAGGAGATGTGTATGGGCGTCAAGTTGGCAAGGGGTTGTCTGTGATGGTTTTTTTTACATGTCAACTTGGCTAGGCTACAGTCCCCAGTTATTCAATAGAACACTAATCTAGATGGTGGTATAAAGATACTTTGTGGATATGATTAAAGTCCATAATCGGTTGACTTTAAGTAAGAAAGATTATCCTAGATAATCTGAGCAGGCCTGATGTAATCAGTTGAAAGGCCTTAAAAGCAGGGCTGAGGATTCCCTAAGCAAAGAAGAAATTCTGCCTGTAAACAAAAGCCTCAGACTATGCCTCTGAGTTCCAGTCTGCCCCCTGTGATGCCTCCTCTATGGATTCCAGACTTGCCTAGCCAGCCCCCACTTTCATCTATGCCAATTCTTTATAACAAATCTATCAATATATATCTCCTACCTGTTCAACTTCTCTGATTGAACTTTGACTGACAGAATTGGAGGTCATGGGATTTTAAATGACATAGGACAGTAGCAGCACTTAACCAGCAGCTGCATGATGGATGTAATTACCAAAATAGTTTGTAAGGCCTGAGCAATCAGAGGGGCTTGAAGTGCAGGGATCTGCAGTATTGGCTAATTGATTATGGAGAAACAGAAAGCTACCTGTGGTATCATGCTGCTTGTATAATTAAAAAAAAAAAATAAAATAAAATAAAGAGCTGGCAAGCAGAAAGCTGCCATTAGCTGCCACAATGAAAATGTGTAGGCCTTCACCCAGCTTTCAGACTGGGCAGACCCAGAGCTTATAGATGAAGTGGTGTCTGTCATGCTGGGGAAAGATTCTACAATGTCACTACAAGTTTACATAGCATGTACTATACCAATCCTTCCCCAAAGTGGCATAAGGACATTTGTCAGAATGATTGTGTCCTAGAGAAAAGGAACTACCTTGACTGTTCAAGGACCATTAAATACAGGATTTGAGCTGACTCTGATATCAAGGAACACAAAATGGCATCATGAGCCTCTGATGAGAATAGAGTTTTATGAAGGACAAATAAATTGAGTTTGGGCCCAAGCCCATCTACAGTGAGTCTAAGGAGCTATCAAGCCATTCTGTGGTTATTTTTTGGCACCTGGCAGAACGCTTATATTGATTCCTTAGCCTTTGGAGTAAAGGTTATGAAGGTAGGCAAAAAGGGTCAAGTGGAAGCCCCTGAAACGCCCCACTCTCACCTCTGGCCAAGACAGTATATCAGAAACAATGCCACAATGGAGGTATTGCAGAAGTTACTATGACCACCAGAGAATTACATGTGGGAGTGAGAGTCTGTATCACATCCCTTTCCAATTACCTACCTTAGCCCTGTGTAGACCTGGTTGATTATAACAGATGATGGTATAGGGCTGTCAACTTTAACCAGGTGGTAGCCCCACTTGCAGCTGATATGGCAGGTGTCATATCTTTACAAGATTAGATCAACCCAGTTTGGAATATAGCTACTCATCTGGCAGAAGTCTTCTTTCCCATTAGTAGGAAAGATTTAAAAATAGCTTGCATTTACATGGTGAGGGCATCAGTACACAGGCACTAAACTTCCCAAGCGCTGTGTTAAGTCTGCCGTAGTGTAGTACGCAAGGACCTTGTTCATTTTGACACTCTGCAGACCTTCGCAGTGGTCCGCAGTATATTGATGATTATACTCTATGAGTTCAAGTACCAAGTATACTAGATGAGTACTTTTCAAACAATCTGTGAAGGGCCAGTTTTTTTTTCAATTCATCACGGACTAACCATTTTATAAATTTCAATAAAAATTAATTACTAGAAAAATGAAATAAAAAACAAACATACAAAAGAATTTTTAAATTATTAGATTCAATAGATATAAAATTATATTTTGATTAATATAATCAGAAAAAATATGTAACATAGGGAAAAGGATAACAAAAACTAAACACATGTTCATTGAAAGTGTACATTAGATTATTAGTATAAAATCACTATCACACTCAAAATGTTTTATCATTTTTCATTTATAACTAAACAGAGGTTATAATGATATATTGATTCCTCTACATTAAATACCTTTAAGCATACTTGCTTCTTGCTTATAAAATTACATTAATTGGATTAGATTTATGATAACACTGCTTGCAAGAAATGAGTATATCTAAACCATTTCTATGATTTATTTAATTATATAATGCACAGTAGAGATATCAGCTATATAGTGGGATGTGGCCAGGAATGCAAGAAGAGATTTTAAAATCATTTTGAGCAAGCTCAGGGTACTTAATTTTTCTCAAAATGAAGCAAGTGATGCTGTATTTTCAAAATCATTCTTCAGCTCTTCATTTATCCTGTAAAATTATACTTAAATTTGGATTACCTTTTAATAAAAGAAATCTATCCATGGTTTTACACTCAGGGACTACACCTGACAAACTAGCCTTTAACTATCATATAACATATAAATGGCTTGTGTGAGTTCAATAATACCCATACTCACTAGCCTGGTTGAGTAAGACGAATCCATGAATCATGAACATAGACGTCATAGCAATGTCAAATTACTACACAATTTTCTAAAGGCTTATCTCTCAATCTCGGCATTTATGTAACTGTAGAACAATAACAGACAGCTCACCAACCACACTATAGGTGGCCTAGTAAGAACAATGAGTGCAACAAATAAGAAACTCCATGAAGACTCAGGATCCTGCCATTTAATGGAGTTTGGAGGATTCTGGTGGTCTGGGGCAGATTGAGACATTTTCTCTAAACTGAGTTCTTGTATCTCATACCTCCTACCACTAAGAGAGAGACACGTATTTGGTACATAAGCTACACTTGAGAATACTGTTTGGATCCATTATCAGGTGACTGCAAAGGCTTCCAACAAGAACATCGTCGGTAGCCTATCCAGGCTGCAGGTACAAGTTGTCAGGCCAATCAGACCATATGGACCAGAGGCAGAGAGAGGTATCCATAGTAGATAAAGGGTGTTTTGTGGAATCTTTTGCAAGCACCGACTGGAGAGACAACTGACATACTAGTAGGCCCTCACAGAGACTGAACCATGTAAAATCAAGGAACTATGTAAGCAGAGCTGTCCATAATAGTGTGGGCATTATTAGATTCCCCATCCTCAAGTTATAACGTGGAGTGGCCATAACAGTACTCCATCATACAATGCAAGTGACGCATTCTAGATTGAGGCAGAGCAGGTTCAGAGGATACAAGTAAATTACACTAATGGATGAGCCAGACCCCCATGTCTCCTACATCTATTCCCTGATGTCTCTACTCACACTTATTACCTCACAGAGTAGAGGAGTTCCTATGACCAACCAAGAAAAAAAAAAAGAAAAGAAAAGAAAAAAAAGACCTCAGGTTGGTTTGTAAAAAGTGCAATATGCGAGTACTATCCAAAAACTGCAGTTGCATTAAAACCCTACTCAAGAGCGACTAAAGGAAATTTTCTCACTGGTAAATATTCCCAGTGGGCAGATAAGGAATATTATACTTCATCATTTACTATAGGTGGAAGAAAAGAAACGTGAGTTGTATATACATACAGAATACCTGGGTAGCAGACAGCTTGGCTGGAAGAAGCCTAGAAGAAATGCAGTTGGAAGATCAGGGACAAGGAGGTTGGTGAAGAGATACATCAACAGACCTACAGGAGTGGGCACAAAGCACCTGGATCTTTGTATCTCCTCATGCTCAGCAGAGGTCACCCACTATAGAAGTAACCCTCAACAATCTGGTAGGCTTGTCTTGTGAAACCAGCTAACCCATCTCTTCAGCCAGCCAGTGCTAATGCAATGATCTCCTGAACAGAGTGACACAGTGACAAGGATGCAAACTACACATGGATCCCAAAGCATAGGCCCCCTCCCATCATGACTGATTTAGCTATTTCCACTGATACCTGCCTGACAAGCCAGCAGCAGAAACCTACCCTGAACCCCGGATAGGACAGTTTCTCAAGGGGACCCTCTATTGCATCAGACCCCTCGCACCTTTAGGGAGCCATCAATTTGTCCTTATGAGAATTGATACTCTTGATATGAATTTGCTTTCCCTGCCTACCCCCAATAGCACCACCATTCAAGGGCTTACAGGATCCTAACCTATCAACATGGTCTCCCATCCAACACTGTTTTGGATAAAAACTCCTATTTTATGTAAAAGGAGGTATACCAATAGGCACATGACTGTGATTATGGGATACACTGGTCTAACCAGGTACCGCATCACCCCAAATCAACCAGTCTAATCAAGTTGTGGACTGGTCTTTAATACTCTAGCTAAAGTGCCAGCTAAGGGTCAGTACCCTGTGAATTGAGATACTGTCCTCCAACACACATTTTATGTTTTGAAATAATGACCTACATATGGTGTTATAGCCCAACAGCTAAAATTTATGGAAATGGGAATCAAGGGGTAGAAGCAGGATTGGATACTCTCAGCATCATTTCCAGTGACTCACATAGAGAATTTGTCCTTCCTAACTCCACAGTGTTATACTCAGTCAAGTCAGAGGTGCTGGTTCCCAAAGACTATTTTCAGGGGTCACAGTAAGCATTCCACTGAAAGCTGTGAATATCATCTGGCTATTTGGGTTCCTTATGTCAACTAATAGGCAAAGAAAAGTGTTAGTTTCATGGCAGGGAAATCTACCCTAATCATCAGGAGGAGTTCGAGTTGCTGCTACACCCTAAGGGCAGGGAGGGGTACGTCTGGTCCCCAGGGCGTTTAGAGGTATGTCACTTGGTGCTTTCATCTACAGAGATAATATTTAATATGCGATTCTAGAAACCACAGCCCAGCAAGGACTACTAAGGACTTAGATGTCTCATGAATAAAAGGCTGGGTATCCCTGCCAAGACCACTCAGAATGCTAGGAAAATCTAGAATGGTTGGCAAGAGATAAAGATGATGAATATCAATTACAACATTGGGACCAACTAGGACACTTGCTGGCCTTACTAACCACTTGCCTTGAGTCTTTTCAAGATTGTGCCCAGCCTCAACTTTGAAAGGAACTCTAATTTATTGGATTTGTATCTCCCCTCAGGTAAGAAAGAAGGCACCTTCTTTCATTAAGATGGGGTTCCACATAAGCAAAGCATGGAAGCAATAAACATCAAGCAGTAACATGTTATTTGGACAGAATATATGATGAGGGTCATAGGGAGTGTGCTAAGACTTGTCTAGGGTGACACAGAGCAGAAGAGGAGGCTTCACACCTAGGGCTTCTTTTCTTAAAAAGCAAACTTCCCCCTACATCTTGCTATTTAGTGAGTAGGAGCCTCAGAATGAGCCTCTGGTGATACAAAGATGTATACACTATGGTTGCTACCCTCAAGGACTAATTTAAATTTGGCTTTAAGCATATATTCTCAAGTAAAGAATAACACAAGGCAGCCAGAGCTAAGTGCCAAAGACAAAGTCAGACAGTGCTACAAAAAGGCTCCTGAGGGAAAAATACTTCCCCAAGGAGGACCAGGTGGACAAACCCCACCTGTTGAGCTTGAACCTGGCTTTACCAATACTCACTGTCTTAGAAGGAGAAGTTGGGAGAGGACTTTCCTCGTCAATGCAGTGACCTTTAATTTGGGGTGATCCTTGTGCCAGCTATGAAGCTACTGAAGCTAGGAGGATAATTGTGTCCCATATAAATGCTCACCCTCTTTGGACATCAGACTCTTCCCCAGCCCCACTAGTGCTTGCTCAGTGGACCTAGGTATGAAGTGGCCATGGTGGCATGGATAGAGCCTACTCATGGTATTGACAACATGCATATCCTCTCATGAAAGCTGACTTGTTTATCACTCTCACTGCCTAAAATGCCAAAAGCAGAGACCAACACTGAACCTTCTATATGGCACCATTTCCCAGGGAAACCAGTGGCAGTTGGATTCCATTGGACCCCTCCCAACACAAAAGGGACAGAGAGTTGTCCTTCACTGAGACAGACACATATTCTCAGTTTGGATCTGCTATCCTTTCTTGTAACGCTTCTACTAGCACCACCATCCGTGGGCTTATAAAATGCCTTATTCTCCATCATGGTGTTGCTCACAGCATTGCTTCTAATCAAGGAATTCATTTCTCAGCAAAATAAGTGTGGCAACGGCCTCAGGCCTGTGGAATTCCTCATTATATACCTCATCACCCAGAAACAACTGGCCCAAAAGAACAGTGGAACGAGCCACTGGAGTCCCAGCTGTGGTTCCAGCTGGGAGACGGCCCTCTGAAATAACAGGGACTGTCCTACAAAATGCAATATATTCTTTGATGTGGTGATCAATATATGGTGCTATTTCTTCCTTAACTGGGGTGTAGAGATCTCAGAATCCAGGGCTAGAAGTCGGAGTGGTACTTCTCACTAGGATACCTAACACCTCACGGAATGTTTGTTTCCTGCCATTGCAACTTTGAGCTCTGCTGATCTAGAGGTCTTGGTTTCCAAGGGAGAAAATCTTCCACCAGGATAAACACCAATGGTTCCGATGACTTACAAGTTGAGACTTGCCCTGGCTTTCCAGGGTCCGTGTACCACTGAAGCAGCAGGCAAAAAAGGGGGAATGACTCTACTAGCTGGGGCGATTAATACCAAGAGGAAATTTAATTGCAGAGAAGACAATGTTTGGAGCCTAGGGGATTCTCAGGGACATGCCTTACTGTTTTTGTGTCCAATCGTAAATATTAATGGAAAATCACAGCAATCAAAAAATACACAGAATCTCTAAGGATTCAGACTCTTCAGGAACGAAGATTTGGGTCATTCTACCACTCCACCAGGTAAAAACACCAACCCAAGGTATCCTGGATGAGGATAATGAAAACTCAAAAATGTGGAACAGACAGTATACAAAGGAAGATTTTATATATATAAAATATATATATAACTATATATATAATTATATATATAATTTTATACATACATATATATGTATTTTATGACCACCTATACAAACAATGACTGCAGTAGTTATGCTTTTTTTCTTCTTTTTGTGTATGTGTGTATATTATTTCCTTTTCTGTCTTCTTTCCTCTATTATATTACACAAATTATGGGGAGATTAACTTGGCAATTTACTCTCTAAGGAAGAAAATACTCAGATAATGAAACTCTCTGAGGAGAGTATCCCACATGACCTGGTGATGGGAAGTATGACTACCTCCCAGAGATGGATACAATGACTGTAGAAACTTTGCTTCTCTTCATCTTGAGGAGAGGACAAGAATGTCTCCCTTTGTGCAAAAGATGTTTGCATCTTGGTAGATGAAAGGATAATTTTTTTTATGGTTCTAGGAAGTTCTCATCTGTGTAGAAAGGAGTGTATGGATGCGGACTACTCAACTGAGTAACCTGGAACAGGTTAGGCCAGCCTTTGTGAGTGAACCACAGCGACTGTCTTTCCAATTTGATCTCTTCCTTCTAGACTCTGCTTTGTGATACCAGGGTTTCTGCTGTGCCACTGGCTCCCTGTCCCATTCAGTCAATTGAAGCTACTGGAGGAATACTACTGGGCTGGAAGAGGAATAAAAAAAGGTGTCCTATTTGCTTCCTATTTCTGTCAGACTCATTGACCTAGCTGTGGCAATTTGTTTCAAGGCTGCAGTTGAATATGGTTTGAAGTCTTTCCAATACAGCCTCACTGTGCCCCCTCAAAGACACAGATTCCAGCCAGCTGGACCCCCCTCCTTAGAAGGATTAAGTCCCAACCTCACAAGGCCCCTCCTCCAAACTCAGTGACACCAGTCCCAGCCAAACAGCTT
This sequence comes from Ursus arctos, assembly GCF_023065955.2. Taxonomy (NCBI): domain Eukaryota; kingdom Metazoa; phylum Chordata; class Mammalia; order Carnivora; family Ursidae; genus Ursus; species Ursus arctos. Next base: position 12,226,510 of record NW_026622897.1, read on the forward strand.
TCTTTCTCAGAAAGGATGTTTGCCTCTTTCAAGATTCTAGCTTTTAATAATTCTAACCTCTTTCCCTTGTTCCCCCAGTTCCAGGGGTGGTAGCTGCCTCCTGCAAAAGCTACTTCCATGATACTCTCCTGTTCCCTTTTGCATTCTCAGATCTCTACAATAAGGTGACCAAGTAGAAGCCCCATCTTTGAATCTGGCCTCCACTACATGCTGTGCTCCAGCAACATCACAACTGCCTGGAGCTCCCCATTTATAATGTGGTTTCCACTTCTGTGTTATCTACCTGGTCTCAGAATCATGACAAGACCATCTCTTTGGACCAAAGGTGAGTAATGTGAGATGGAGCTAGAGGCATGGGTTAAGCCAGGCTTTGTGAATGAACCACAAAGAGCTCTACTTATGCGTTGAGAGGATAGATTTGGAAAAATTTTAGGGTTAGGAGTTCTATGGCAACAGCTATTCCAGAGCACATCTGGAAGCCATATTGGAATGTTCTTCCAGCCCCAAATTTCCTCTCCCCATCTTAACATTCTTGCTGAGGAAAGGGTATCCCCAGATCCTTAGAAGTTCTTCTTTCTTCTGCCTGCCCTCCCAGCTCTCCTCTGAGGGCAACAGTTGCATCTTTTGGCCACCCAGACAAGGCATCCTCCACCCTCATTATCACTACCACTACTACCACCATTATATTTTGTAGGTTAACAGAGGGTAGTGGAAGGTTGACCAAGGAGGTGGAAGTTTGAAAAAAGGGAAGGTAGAGGCTGATGGGAAAGGAGGTTGGATGAGAGAAACTGGTAGAAAAAAGAGACTTTCATAGAAGGAGAAGTGAAAGATGAGCCTTAATGAGCATACGGTATTGTCATCAATAAGTAAACATAATGAGTCCATTCAATAACTACAGAGCTAAAGAAAGAGAGCAAAGACTACTCAAGACCTCATTTCAGCAGAAAGCTACACTCCATCTCAGAATAACTTGCCTGGGGGCGCCTGGGTAGCGCAGTCGTTAAGGCGTCTGCCTTCGGCTCAGGGCGTGATCCCGGCGTACCGGGATCGAGTCCCGCATCGGGCTCCTCCGCTGGGAGCCTGCTTCTTCCTCTCTCACTTGCATGCTGTGTTCCCTCTCTCGCTGGCTGTCTCTCTGTCATATAAATAAATAAAATCTTTAAAAAAAAAAAAAAGAATAACTTGCCTGGCAACTTGGTGCTGAAAATGTAATTGGAATGAGAAGTCTCACAGGACAACTTCTATGGACTGAATGTTTGTGTCCCCCACCAAATTCATATGTTGATACCCTATCCCTCAAGGTGATGGTATTAGGAGATAGGTGGGGTCCACGTGAGGTGATTAGGTCAGGAAGGTGGAGCCCTCAGGAATGGGATTAGTGCCCTTAGGAAAGAGGCTAGTGGGAAGCTGGCAGTGAGCCACCCAGAAGCAGTTCCTCACCAGAACCCAACCATGACAGCACCCTGATCTTGGACTGCCAGCCTGCAGAAGTAAATTTCTGTTGTTTATATACCACCCTGTCTATGGTCTATATAACAGTCCAAATGGACTAAGGAAACCACCTTATCCTTAATCTATTCCATTTTATTACAAAATAGTGAATGGTGCAATGGGACTAAAGAAAAGCTAGTTATGGTGAAAATGTAGGTAGAGCTTAGGGCTCCCTTATATAAGGACTATCAAGAACAGAAGGAAGAGCTTTTAAATAAGCCTCCTACCTGACCTCTGTGGTCCCAAACTTTTCATCCATTCAACAAGTATTTAAATGAGTCGACACTGTGCTAGATTCTGGGCTCATGGTAATAAACAAGACTGGGTTTTGTTGGTGTGCCAACTTTCATGGGGTTTACAGTCCAGAAACTAAGAGGTATACATAACACAAAGTGTTAGGTGCCCTAAGAGATAAAGCAGTGTGGAAACATAAAAGACAGAAATTCCAATTAGCAGTAGGTGGGGAGAGATCCAGGAAAAGCTTCATGAAAAATATGGCATTAGATCTGGGTTTGAAAATGTAGGTAGGGGGTACCTGGCTGGCTCAGTCAGAGAAGCATGTGACTCTTGATCTTGGGGTCATGAGTTTGAGCTCCACATTGGGTGTAGAGATTACTTAAATAAAAATAAAACAAAAAAAAAAAAGGAAGGAAGGAAGGGAGGGAGGGAGGAAGGGAGGAAGGAAAAATGTAGGTAGAATTTGAGCAGGTAGGGCAGAAAGAAGGAAGGCGTTATAGGCAAGAAGTATGGCCTAAGCAAAGGCCCAGAAATGGGAAACCATGGGGTGTGGCTGGAGGAGAGTAAGTAGGATTATGTAAATAGAACACAAAGTGATCCACAGGGTCTTCACCCCTCCACCTCTGCCCCCCACAATCATTTCTTACTCTTCTGGAACTAACTTACCCCTCTAGCTTTTCCATCTTTTGCTACTTCTACCTCCCCGTTTCTGCCCCCAGGGAGCCCCCAATCAGAATGGACAGATTTATAACCAGTAACGCTCCCTCCTCAGATAAATGGCCAAAGATCAATAGCTATAATGCAGAAAATTAATCCATATTCATTAGAATTGAATTGAGCAAATGATATTATTAAAATTCCCTTGGAAATCTATAGAAGGGAATTAAAGAGAAAGTTGTTCTAATGTCACTACTCTCTGCCAGGCTACAGGTTTAAGAAATCAGGCAAGGGGAGCTCCTGTTAATTTCTAAAGGAAACTTAGAAGGTCATTGGGGCATAACTTTGGTGACCACACAGATGCAAAGGGCATGGCGATGGGAGAGATGTTATCTTCAACAGGAATTTGGAGGTCTGGGAGGCAGAGCCTGATAAATGAACTCATGAGTCACCTCAGGTCCTAGAATCCTGCACCTCCTGGGCTCGTCCCTGGTGTCATGAGGAGTCACAAGCATGCTTTAAGGATGTCAGGTGCAATCTTTAACTGAGAAAATAGTCTTGGCTCCTGAAGACCAGTGTCCCTCCTGGTCTCCTCTCCTATCCCAGGGAGTTTATGGCCATCCTCAGAGCCAGACCCCCAAGTCTCTACCCATCATACCTCTCATAAAACAAGAACACACACAAGATTCACAAGAGAGCCTTAGGCTAATACAGCTGTGAAAAGTGGAGAAGGCTCAAAGGAAGGTGCAAGCATGGCCTGGTGAACGTTTGTAGGAGCACAGGACGGAGGACTTACTCCAGTTTTGACTTCACCTTCTACCAGCTATGGGAAAGTGACATAATCCCTTTGAAGTTCAGTTTCTTTATCTGTAGAGTAAGGACAATATAATAATTCCTACCTCAATGGGGTTACTATGAAGATTAATTAATACAATACATTGTGAAAGTGCTTTGTAAACTGCAAGATGCTATTCAAAAACATTATTATACTGTCCTAAAAGCTCAGAGGTGTTTTTCTGAGGCAGGTATCTTATTGATGGGATCTGTTGACGGGTTCTATGAAGTCCATAAATGCTCTGAAAATATAATACCAAATTGTCTGCGTATGTCTGTGCATTTTGAGGGGGAAGAAGACCCATAGCTTTTAACAGATTCTCCAAGATGTCTGTGACCTATAGATATTAAGAATTGCGTACCCCTGATACATCGATACTGAGTCATAGCTCCTCATCTCTGTGCAGATGGGACCAGCATCTTTTATATATCACAATGAGAGAGATCTTCCTAAAGCAGGAGACCCTGGAAGAGGAAACATCAATGCCATTGAGGAACATTGTAATTGGTGGTCAGCCACACAAGGTGCCTCGGTGTTGACTTGCCCTGAAGGAGATGGGATGGTATGAATGGCTTCTTGACAGTTTTTCCAGTCCTCCATGTTGCCCAACACCAGCGAGCTCTGTTCAGCTCCGTGTGAGTGAAACCCTCTGGAGCACAAGGGTAGGGCTTGCTCTTCCCATATCCTCTATGGTGCTCCGTGGAGTTAGGTAAAAAGGAGGCCTTGCTTCCGTCTTGCCACTTCCTCCTACCCTCCTTCTAATCTCAATATTCACAGCTAGAGGATCCAAGATCCTGTGGTAGCCTCTTGCTCTCCTATGCCATTTCCGAAACTCCAGCTCCTTCCTTCTCCTCTGGGCATGCTGGGAGATAGATGACCTGCAGGGTGGCGGCTCTACCTTCAGAAGCTGGCTTACTGGAGGAGCTCACCCAGACAGAGCCCATCTTTGTGTACATCGCATAGTTTCCAGAACGTAATAGATGCCAGGAGGAGGGAGGGGAGCATCTAAATTGCATTTACTTTACATTATCTCATGTTTGGAACGCAGACTCAGGCACAAGGTAGTACCTCGTTCTAACTTCTTCTAACCCAGGCCTGTCTGACATCTCCCTGGGGTCTCTGGAATCCTCCAGGGGGAAAAAAAAATCTAATAAGGGCCCCAGCTCAATGAAGGTATGGTAAGACAGTGAGTGGGTTTTTCTGTTTCTACTGTTCATGTCATTTTGTTCCCCACTGATACCACAAGAAAATCCTGGAGGGCCCTGACCAATGTCTTTTCCAGTGTCCTTCCAAGATGGGAATATTAGAAGATGACTCCACAATGGGAGGAAATAAAGATGTCACCTTGACCTTGCCCTTGCCTCTGAGAATCTCACAGCTCTCCTTTCCTGAAAGGATCCTGGGGTGGACCCCTCACCAACTGCCCTCACTGGGAGACCAGGAGATTATCCTAGCGTCTTATCCAAGTGCCACCAACAGTGCTCTAAAGTAGGGCGAATGACTGTACTTCTAGACTCAGTCCCTCCCACTCCAACTTTCTGCAATTCCCAGGGCCCCATTAACTACTTTTGGTCTCTTTTCTTCCTCTAAGTTGTATTTATCTTTTTCTTGCAAACTGCCAAGCATTTGGGGGAGGCAGTGTGGGCAGAAATGACCACAGAGCTAGAGGGAATGTTTAAGGAATCCAACAACCATTCAACGCAGATTTATTGAGCATCTGTCATGTTCTGAGAGCTACGCAAGGCACACAAAGATGGGCTCTGGCTGGGTGAGCCCCTCCAGTAAGCCAGCTTCTGAGGACAGAGCAGCCACCCTGCAGGTTGGTTCCAATGATCGCCTATCTTCGGGCAATTTATTCCAGTCTGTCTAATGGGTAGCATGGAGATTTGGGTAAAGGACCTACCCTCTTACTAAACAGCAAATGCTTTAAAGGCGAAAAGGGTCCAGACAAGTGTTCTGCATTTGCTTGTTGAATTAAATTGAACTAAAACAGAATTCATGTCCGGTTCTTTATTATTTCTTGGATGGTGGAGAGCAAAGGTAAAATGGAATAGAATAGTGAACATGCACAATGCTACTGGAGAATCCTCTATTAAATGCAATCACACACACACACACACACTCATATACACACATGCACATATGTACATATGCATGCTTGCGCGCACGTGCACACACGCACACACACACACACACACACACACACACACACACAGAGGAGACTCTTGGCTCCCTGCCGCTTGCTTGAAAACCCAGGCTTCAAGAGACAATTAAATATTGATATCTTTACATCTCAGTATTTTCTTTTCAAATCCAAACAGCCCCGACAGGAGCCATCACGGGCACTTACTTAACTCCTTAAAAACATCCATGAGGGGTTTTACTTAAAAATGAAGTTGTTAAGAGCAGAGATAATGCAACAGGCTGTGGGGCGAGAATGGGCTAACTCCCCCGAAACAATTCTGTGGGAAGCCCCAGTACACTCTATTTGACTCAACCTGGGATCCAGCTCTCCTGGAGCTGGGACCCAGCATCCCAGACTGCACCTGCCTCATGGTCTGAAAAGGACAAAAGGATATTCTCTTGCCAGCTCTCCCCAATAGGCCCTCAAATGCCCTGCAATCAGAGGCTTGGCAGAGTTATGCAAATTGCCTTTGCATAATGATGTCCTCGCTGAATAGATTAACCCAGCAGGGGTACCGGACAGGACCAAGCAGGTGCTGGCTGCCAGGCCCTTAGCTCTCTGTCCCAGCACCAAGCGGTGACATTGCTTCTAGACCAAGCTGCTAATGGCCTTCTCACTGTACCACCTTCCCCACCTGCCACCAGGTCTCTATCATATGCACACTCCTGCCTCTTCTCCAGCAATCTGTCTCCAGCAGACTAACTTGTAGGATCTCCAAGGTCAGGGTTGAGAGGGAAAAGAACAAAGTCCTTCCCAGGAGTTGGTTGAAGCACATATATTGTCTGCCTGGGTAGGTGAGGGAGCTTTCAGATGGGCCGAATCATACTCCCTGGAGTCACTGACATATGTGTTCATGTCTAATTCCCCATCTGTGGGCAGGACTTACGTCCTTGTATTCTCCATAAAACCCAGTGTAGGGGGGCGCCTGGGTGGCACAGCGGTTAAGCGTCTGCCTTCGGCTCAGGGCGTGATCCCGGAGTTCTGGGATTGAGCCCCGTGTCAGGCTCTTCCTCTGTGAGCCTGCTTCTTCCTCTCCCACTCCCCCTGCTTGTGTTCCCTCTCTCACTGGCTGTCTCTCTCTGTCAAATAAATAAATAAAATCTTTAAAAAAAAAAAAAAAAACAGCGTAGGGCCTTCAACAGCGTGAGTGCTCACCAAATGAATATTTCTTGAAGAGACTGGAATTCCAGAATTGCATGCAGGGGTGGGAAAGCATCTCTGAAATGATTCAAGCAGTCAACTGCATATTCTGATTAGGATGCATGTGCCAGGCACCGTGTAAACACTGGCATAGGGATTCTAGCCTAGCTTCCAGGAGTTCCTAGAAATTATAGGCAAATTATATTCACATGATTTTCTATGGGGAGAGGGCCCATGGCTTCCACCAGCGTCTTCATGGGGTCATGAACCGTTTCTTAAAAAATTGTTAATGACTGCTAGTCCATGGGAAGGACATACACGAAAACTAACAATCATAGCAATGTGATAAGCGCTGGAACCAAGAAGAGCGCAAGATGGTCTGAGGACATAGAAGAGGGGCCAGTATGCAGAGGACAGAGTCCTGAAGTCAGGATCAATCCCTTCTAAGATAGATGTTATTAGTCCCATTTCTCTAATGAGGAGAAGGAGGCTCAGAGAGGTTAGGCTCCTTGACCAAGGTCACACATCAGTAGAGCTAAAACTGAAATCTAAGTGTCTCTGATCCCAAGCTCAACGCTTTCTTGAGCCCTCACCTCCCGGCAGCTGCCTTGGCATTTGAAACCCCAGCCTCCAGACGACTCATGTTCTCCCAGGCACTGGGGGACAGAGGAGTGGAACCCCTACAATGGCTGTCCAAATTCTAAACAAACATGGAGCAGGCTTGGTGGCTAGACCTCCAGGTCCCCCCCCCCTCCCGTGTGCACATCTTTGCATGCTTCAGCGGACTTTGTGGAGTCTATTTACCACATCTAAGACCAATTTCCTTCCCTTCAGTTGCTTTGAAGATAATTGAAGGTACTTGCATTGTCTGCCTGGGAATGTAAAAAGCTAGCTAATGCTGCAATCGATGCTTCCTGCTTAATGCTGCGCCTCCGCCCGCCTGCCCAGAGCAGCCGCTAACGCAGCCTTCAATGACGGTTTCTGCAGATCTTCCCGGCCGGCTACTTTGTTAATCAGAAAGGGGCTGGGGGCTGCGGGGGCCCTCAGGATAATGGCAGGCAGATTGAGTTGTTAAGCCTGAATGAAATATTTAGTAGCACCATTTGCAGGACTCGGCTGGTCGGAACAGTACTCTCAGCCCTATGTGGGGATGCGGGTGGAGGAGGGTGCCCAACTGGAGCTCCCCAAGCTAAGGGCACTGCCTAGCCTGTTCTAGCCTGCAGTGAAGGAGGGGCCACAGCCCCAGCTCAGGCTGAGAAAATGCCGCTGAGAGGAGGGAGGAGAAGCCCAGGCAGGACATGACCTCCTGGCTGGCACCATTCCCAGGGCAGACCGGGACTGCCTCAGGAGGGCAGGATGCCAAGCTCTTCAAAACCTGTGCCTGCAGCCCCTAGGAGTGCATGAGACAGGCACGCCCACCACCACAGAGAACGCTCCCTTTGTCTCCATCCATCCACACCTCTGCTAGGTCCTGATGCTGTACACTGGGGCTCGGCTTAGCATGGGAAATTTCACCAAAACTTACAGGTCTAGCTGAAGACGGAGGTTATGGGGGAGGGAAATAGAAATGATGGCATTCTCCCTGTTCTTCCTTCCTAAACTGCTCTGGGAACAACGTGTTTTAGTCCTACGTACTTCATATCACACCATCCCCATTTCCTCACTTCGGAAATCATGGGATCTCAGCATTAGCTGGGACTTTGTAGATCACGTGTTCATTCAACATTTATTGAGTTCCTCGCCTACTGTGATCAGGTATAACATAGAGTAGGTCATCTAGCCCACCCCACATCCCGTATTTTAATCCTTCTATAGCACCTCGTCCCAGATTGACCATTCATAGATGGGAAAAGGGTTAGTCCCTAGCAATCCTCATTCTAACCAATCTTTGTTAGAAATCACTCCTATTAATCAAGCCAAAATCTGTCTCTCTTCAGCTTCTAGTTGTACCCTTGGCCCTCGTTCCCCTGATCCACTCCCCATTCCTGCCCCCAGTCATTGCCAAGGCCACAGCAGAGTCCTTCAGATATCTGAAAACAGCCTCCAGGTTCCTCCCAACCCCGCAACATGACCAACATCTAATTACTACTCTGAGGAACAAGATGGACTGTGGCAATGCTAAGCCTGTCGGATGTCAAGTAACTTAATCCTTTTGTAACTTTTCTCCCTCACATTTATTTGATTCCTTTTCTACTTAATCTCCAGTCTAGCACAAAGTAGCGGTCACAAAAGTCCTTCATAAAAGCAGGTTACAAGATTTCTGTCCTTGTCTATGTCAGACTGGCTTGTATCAGACAAATTTCTCCTATTAAAAACTTTTAAAAACAAAAACAAAAAAATGACTCTTTAAAAATCATCACAGAGCTACCAAGGCAGCCAGGACTTATGTGCCAAAATCCCAAAAAGAAGGGAAATGAATTGAGAAGCACCCTACATTCATGATTGCTTTTCCCTTGAGGCATTCACTGATTCATATGCAGTAGCTCAGAGGCTGAGAAGACAAGCAGATACTAAGAAGACAAGCATAAAGTAGTAGCTAAGACACCGTGAAGCTAACAGAGCTTTTGACAGTCTCATGAGGCTGAAGAGACATAAACAGGAGTTCAGAGCCACCAAGGCATCCAGGATATAAAGGTTGAGATCCTAGAAAGAAGGGAAGATCAAAGAAGTGAGCCTAACATTTAGTGCCAATTTCCCACAAGGCATTTGTGATCTAGAAGCAACAGCCCAGGAGCTAAAAAGCTTAACCGAACGGTGGTTATGAGACTGGGAAATTAAAGAGCTTTGAGCTCTCAGGTCCTCACTTCCAAGATGCCAGAGGGGCACTGAGGCTGAGTGTGTCGCGCCCCCTTCCTAACAGCATCTTCATCCTGATGTGGACCAAGAAAAGAAGCAACAGTGGTGGTGCCAAAAAGCCACAGCCATATGCAGCCCATATGCTGCACTAACGGTACCTTATGTGTGCCCAAGGACAAGGCTATTACGAAGTTCATCACTCAAAACAGTGCAGCCCACAGCTGTCAGGGACATTTTCAAGCAATACTCTTTGACACCTACATGCTTCCCAAGCTGTACGTGAAACTGCATGACTGTGTGAAACTACATTACTATGTGCGAACTGTGCCATCCACAGCAAGGTAGTCAGGAATCATTCTCATGAAGCCTGGAAGACCTGAACACTCCCATCTGATTTAGACCTAAGGGCACTGTCCCATGGCCCCTGCCAAAGCCCACATAAGAACGTTGGGTCCTTAAGGACTGGAGAAAAGCTGTGCTCTTTGGAAAAAAAATAAATGGAAATTATACTTTTAAAAATAGGTTTTTTAGCACTGTAGTCTTACAGTGTTAAGGGGATAAAAATGAAAGATCACCAAAGAGGAGAAGCCCTGCTAAACATTTCAGGATTTCATCTGGGATCCATGAAGGGCTAAACCCGAAGAGTAAAAGTGAGTAGAGAACCAATCTTCACTGAGACTGGAACATAGCTTCAAATACAGATGATCTCTCCCTACTCTAATTGACTAAGAAAATCTTAATTGGAAGAAGATATCATCTAGAGACTACAATTTTCATAACAGTGTCCAGCATTCAATAAAAAAAATTAGTAGGCATTCTAGGACACAGAATGAAATGAATAAGAACCAAGAGATCAGATCATAAGGACAGATTCACATCTGAACCAAATATTGTTTTCAGACACAGACTTTAAAGTATCCATGATGAATATCTTCAAGGAAATAGATCAAAAGGAAAATGTTTCAGCAAAAAAAAAAAAAAAAAAAAGGAAAAAAAACCCTCTGAAATCTTTAAAAAGAACCAAAATAAAATTCAAGAACTGAAAATATATAATACCTAAAATCAATAATTTGGGGTTAACAGGAGATTAGGCATTGCTAAAAGGAAGAAAAGTTGGAATGACAGGTTAGAAGACAATAACCAGATTGATAACAAGAGAGAATATTTTTAAAAGCTGAAAATGTAGAAAAGAGTATGAGACATATGGGATATGGTGAAAAGATCTAACATATGTGAAACAGGAGTCCAAGAAAAAATGCAGCATTAACAATATTTGAAGAATAGTGGCTGTGAATTTTCTAAAACTGAAGAAAGACAGTAAGCCACAGATTTTCAGAGAACCTCAAGCAGGATAAATGCGTATCTAGGCGTATTATAGCAAAATTGTTGAAAACCCAAAACCAAGAAAAACATTTAAAGCAGCCAGAAAAAAAAAACAAAAAACAAAAAGCAACCAATATTGTTACTCAAATGAGTAACAATAAAAAATGGATAACTTCTAAATAGAAATGATAAAAGTAGTAAAAATAATGATTTTTCCATTTATTATAATAAATCAAAGATGCATGCTGAATATCAGCAGTGACCACTAAAAGAACAACAAGAGTACACAACAAACACAATAATAGAAATAATAAAACATACTTAATTCACTCAAAAGGAGAAAATAAAGGAGGACAAAAGGAGAATTACAAATAAGAAAAGATACAAATAGAAAACATTGTGTGTTTAAGCCTAAACATATCAAGAATTACATAAGGGTAAATATAATATATTCTTCTATTGAAAACAAAAATTGTCAGACAAGTTTTTAATTTGTCAGATAAGTCTTTAATAGCTATCATTTATTTATATTATTGTGAAAACAAATATAAGGTTTCTGGATTGGGGCAGACTATTATTACTTAAAGCAATAACTGCATTGGTTCCCCATGCCCAATTCTTCCCCTTAAGAGTGGTGTAATGACAGCCAGATGGTTAGGCCTGTACATGCTAAGAAGGTTCTGGCACAACAGGAGAGAAATCCCAAAATTATGAATCTGAGTGTTTATATAGGAACAGTCATACAGCTGCCTTCTTCCCCTCCTGAGAGAAGGAGAGGAACTTTATCCTTCTAATGCAAACAAATTTTCTCAGAGAGGAGAAATGACAAAGTCTACTCTAGAATGCAAGTATTTGACTCTGTGGTAAATAACTTTATTTACCCTTCGAATGGGAGCAGATGACTCCATTATAAAGGATAAAAGCAGTTCCAGGCTTATCACCCTTAGAATATGAAGAGCAAATGTGTCTGGAGAAAAGAGACATTTTCTATTATTATAGCATGTCAATTTTCTTTGTTTAGAAAGACTTAGAAAACTTTAACCACGCAGAAATACGAAAATATTTATATTGCTTTTTAACAACTCTGATAAAAGAAAATAACTGTATGTTGCTTATAAGTGATGCATCTTATATAAGACCAAAGAAAGAGTAAAAGAATAGACAAAGATATACTATGAAAACACTAACCAAAAGAAAGCTAGTACAGCTATACTTATATCAAATAAAGTAGACTTTAAGGCAAGAAGAATTACCAGAGATGAAGAAAGACATTTCCTAATGACAATAGAATCAATCTACCGGGAAGATATAAAAATTCTAAATTTGTATGCAGCCCATAACATGACCTCAAAATGTAAAAAGCAAAATTTGGAGCAAGGAGAAATAAAGAATTTCTTACATTTTTCTCAGTAACTGATAGAATGAGCACACAAAAATATATAAAAGATATAGAAGGTTTGAAATATGTATTTAATAAGCCTGCACTAATTAAAAATACATTAAACTAATTAAAAATACATAGAAACAATACACTCAGTATCTACTTGGGGTAACAGGTACCAAATATATCCTCCCACCATAAACAACCAAAAAATTGAGAACTCAATCAATTGGATATTTATATGGAAAATAAATGAAGTTTGATCCCTACCTCATGCCATATACAAAAGTCAGTTCTAGATGTATTGTAAACAAAAAAAGTGAAAGATAAAACAATAAAGCTTCTAGAACATAAAAGAATATATCAATGACTTTGAAGTAGGCAAATATTTCTGAAATAAGGCACAAAATGTACTAATCATAAAGGAAAATATTGATAATGAGACTACATTAAAATATAGAACTTCTGGGGCACCTGGGTGGCTCAGTAGGTTAAGCATCTGCCTTCATCTCAAGTCATTATCTCAGGGTCCTGGGATCAGATCAAGCCCCAAGTCAGGCTCCCCATTCAGTGAGGAGTCTCCCTGCGCTCTGCCCCCTGTTCGTGCGTGCTCTCTCTCTCGAGAAAGCAAATCATATCTTTTTTTAAAAACTTTAAAACTTCTATTTATCAGACAATACCTTAAAAGAGTGAAAAGGCAACTCACATGGTTTAAGATGTTAGCAATATATGTTTGACCAAAAAAATTTGTCTAAAATATATAAAAGACTCCTATAATCAATAAGAAAAAACACAGAAAATCAAACAGAAAAAAGGGGAAAAGATGAACAGGTATTTCACAAAAGAAGATATCTATGTGTCCAATGAACAGATGAAAAGGCCCTCCATTTCGTTAGTCATTAGGGAAACATAAATTAAAGCCACAATAAGTTACTATTAAATTGATAATAACCAAGTGTTAGGAAGGATGTGGAGCAAATGGAACACTCACAGACTGACAGTACAAGTATAAATTGGTACAACCACAAGTCTATTCCTAAGTATATACCTAAGAGAAGTACATACATATGTATACCAGAAGATATTCTTAATAGCAATACACTGGGATTGGGGAAGGAGTAAAATGTATAAACAAATTGTGATATATTCCTGCAGTAGAATACTACACAGCAAAGAAAATATACAAACTATTGCTATATACAACAGCATGAATGTATCCTGAAAATATAATGTGAAACAAAAGAAGTCACACACAAAAACTCATATGCCCTATGATTCTATTTGTGGAAAACTCAAAAGCAGGCAACATTCCTCTATAGTAATGGAAGTCAGAATGGTGATTATGTTTGGTAGGGTCGGTGACAAAGAGAGCTATGAGAGAGGTGTTGGGATGCAGGTTTCTTGATCTGGAAGGTAGTTGATTATATGACAGTGAAAATTCATTGAGCTATATACTTATAATTTGTCCATTTCTCTGTATGCATTTTTGGCTTTGATTTTTTTTAAATGCTTACCAAACAAAAAATGAAATAAAACAAGACTGCAAACATCATTTGTAGCATGATTTTATATATATAAACCTATATAAAAAATATGCACTAAACATGTATAATTCTATATGCCAAAAAAACTGCCAGTAATTATGTCTGGGTATTGGCTTATAAGTAATTTTCATTTTCTCCTTTATACCTTTTTGTATTGTCTGAATATTTTCAGTGAGAATGTATTACTTTCATAAAAACTAAAAATAATAAAGCTTTAAATAAAGTTCTAATTTTCAGATGGTAAAATGGTATTGTGGTTATGTTTAAAGAAGAAAAGAGTCCTAATCTCCTACAAATACATAATTGAAGCATTTACATATGAAATAGTATGATGTCTAGCAGGGGGCAGGGAGAAGTGGAGAATATAGATTTTTTTTTAATGGCTATATGTTGGTAATTGTTGAAGCTGAATTACAGTTCACAGGGGTTCATTATACTCTTCCTTCCACCTATGTTTGAATAATAAAAAGTTGAAAAACAAACAAACGTTATTTCATAAACATAGAACTTAACGCATGACAGATATTACCCACAGCAAAAGCTATGCATAATCTGTATACAGCCAGAGTGAGGGTTAATTATTAGAGAAGATTTTCTCAATACTTGGATGAAGGGCAGCTGGACTCCATAAAGAGTCTAGCATGGAGACTGCATTCGTTGCACATCAAAGGTCCACCAGGAATCACACCCTGATCAAGAGTCCTGTTCATAGAACCACTGCTCCAAAGGAAGGAGACCACTCATGGGACCCTGACCTCTCACCAGCCTAGACAGGATCCATGCCTGATGGTGCACATTGCGACTTAAAGATAGAGCACCAATACTGACGATTACTTTAGGGCTTCTCTAAAAAGAGACAGGGAGGCGACTTTTTTCATGGGGAATCAAGACCTACCTTAGCAGTTTCTTGTCCTTTCAGCCTAGAAGGAAGGTACTGCGGACAGGAGTTAGTGAGGAGGTGGGATAAAGGAAAGAGGAGTCCTAAATTGTGTTCAATGGAAAGGCAGCAGCTGCTGTGAGCTCTAGCCAGAGTTAGAGGCCCTTGGGTACTATCTACGGTGGTCCTCAGGTCCCACATTAGACATTGTCTGGTTGGCTCTTGTCCTGACTTTCATCTGCTCTTCACCTAAGCCTGATCAGCCTTGATGTGGACATGACTATGCTTTAATCTCTCTTCTTGACCAATCTGGCCTTGACACACTAGGATGCTACAGTCTTTCTTATAACTTCTTTTGGTTAATAGATAAAATTACCATCAGCTGAACTTTCAACAAATTTCAAGTACAGGTCAAAGAACTTATTTTCTTTTGGAGAGGGGTACTAGGCAGGAGGAGTCCGTAAAGCAGCTGAGAGACTTTCTAAATGTGGGAAAGACTGCCATGCTTCTTCATAAAAACCAGAAGAATTAGGCTCTTACCTAAAAATTTATGTTTCCCTTTTGATTTTAATCTGAGGGCAACCTAGAAGATTAAAGAAGGACTTGAAGATTGATCAAAGACAACAAACTAAGGCATTCTCTAGAACAATGCTGTCCGATAGAAATACAGTGCAAGCCACAAATGTGAACCTCATATATAGCTGAATTTTCTCATAACCAACTTTAAAAAAAAAAAAGGAAACATGTGAAATTAATAATGTTTTATTAAATCCAATGTTTCCAAAAAATCATTTTAACACATAACATAAAAATATCAGTAAGATATTTTTACATTTTTTTGTACTATATCTTTGAAATCCAGTGCATACTGGATTTATACTTAGGGCACATCCAATTCAGCCTAGCCATATTTCAAGAACTTAAAGGCCACATGTGGCTAGTGCCTCTACCATTGGATAAACACAGCTCTAGAAGCAAGCAAATAGTATCCCTTGTGACCACTAAAGACTATTACAGCTGAGGGGCTGGGCTCTCAGTCATAAGCTTCCCTTATGCCCCCAAAGCACCATCCACCCCCAAGCCCTGGAGAAACCACTGTTCCATTCAAGCTCTAGATAAGATTGGAGCTATGAGAAGCAATAACTTACAATAATTCTGGAATTGGTAAACATGTTATCAAACTCTTCCTAGTCTCTACTTATTCTTCTTGAATGATGATACTTGGCTATTCCAATGGTGTTAAATAATTTATATATTTAAAGTATAATTAAAGTGTAAAGGTATGCTAATATTTCTTAAAGGTAATTGAAAGCCTACTGATTCCAACCACACGACCCTCTGACAGTGGCTACCAAAGTACCTGAAAAAAATATCATCACATTCCTATATGCAGAACTTGCCCAGCTAAGCCTTCAAAATGAGAAGAGCTAAGTGAAAAACTAAAAAGATACATCTGGGAAAATATATGTATATAACCGGACGCAAATTAATTACAGCTTCAAAATAAGGAGGCAGGATGATGTGACGAAGAAGCATGGGCTTTGGAGCCACACCATTTGACCCTGAGGTCTCTAAAGGTTTGATTCCCTCATCTGTAGAATGGGATAATGATATCTGTTTCTCAGCTGTTGCTAGGATTAAATGAGGCAGAACATGGTGCCTAGCAAGGGCCTTACTGACAGCAGATGCAAAAAAATGCATTATCTCATTTTTGTAATCAATAAATATTTGTTAAACAGCCAGTTTGTAGCAGATGCTAAAAGATAAAGCATACAAAGGGTTTTAGTGAATGGAGGGCAGTGAAAACCACTCAGAGGGCTTGTCCTTTCTGAGAAAGGGCTCTACCCAGCTCTGCAGCTCCAGACTCTGCATTTGCTGCTTGTGTCCTGCTTACTTATGAAATCTCCAGAGCAACACGTTAGCCTCAGGAGTTTAGCCTTGTCCAAACTATTCACCGTTATTCTGTCTTTTGACACTGCACTCAAGGAAAGGATGGGAAAATTTCTTGAGGGCAAAGACAGCAGATGTGGGCATCACCTAAAGGTGATCACTCAAGAACGCTCAGCATTATAGGAGTGAAATAATGGCTCTAGAGACAGTTACCAAAAATCCTCTCTGTGACTTTCTGGGTCACCTCTACTTCCCTCATCTCCCCCTGCCATGTTTTCGGGCACCTGTCCACTTCCAAGTTGCCAATGCAGAGCAGAGGACATAGTGCCACGACGAGCCAGTTAATTTCTGGAGAGCTGCAGCTAAATAGCCTATCACCTGCACTATCAGCACAGTGAACGTCTACAGCAGCGGAACAAGTTGTCAGTCTACAGGTGTGTGCCCACAAGTGCCACGGGGACTTTGGCACTGCCTAGTAATGGTAGTTGCTGATGTGCACAGCCTTTGGGTTTTGTTCTTGTCCCAGCCCACTTGGCACCTCAGTGAGAGCTTCCATCTGCTCTCACTTCTTTCTCTCTCCCAGCATCTGGACTCCCCCTGCACTGATCACCATAGGGTGGTCTTTAGCAGCATATCTCGCAGAAGGCGGGCCATGACCTTGAGCTTCTCCAAGTCTGCTGCCCATCTCTGACAGGCCATAGCTGAGCAATAGCTCCCAGGGTTCTGCATCTCACACCAGGTGGGTACCTACTGATCAAACCATCTCCAAGGATTTAGCACATAGAACACGCCTCACTAGGCATCAGGGATAGCACTGTACATGAGACCTGGGAGGGGAGAGCCAAAGGGACTGATGAGAAAGCCCAGATCCTAGGGAAGGTACAACTACTATTTATTGAATCCTATCAGGTCTGAACACTGGGCCTTCCATGTATTACCTAATTTAGGCTCCAGCACAGTTCTGTGAGGGAGAAATTATTAGCCCCATTTGACAGATGAAAGCCACGCAGAGTATGAGTAATTTGTCCAAAGCCATCCTTCCAGGGTCTGGCAGAGTCCATATCAGAAATCGAGTCTCTCTGGCTTCGCTAGTTTTTCATTATAAATAGTCTCTAAACTTACATGAACATGTACTTGCTTCACAGACCCCAGCAGGTGAATGTGCCGGAGTAATTCGATAGAATGCGTGTCGAGGAGGCAGCTGTGGTGAAATTCTCCAATCCCTGTGGACCACTCCTCAGTTAACTCCCTCAACCATTATGATTCTACCCCCAGTGCCCTGTCTCACACACAAGAAACATTCATCCCCGAGACTCACCCTGCATCTATCCAGGAGCCTTCAGGAATCTGCTACCTCCCCCATACTAGGGAGCAGGGCCAGAGCAGGTGGGATGAGTCCCAGCCCAGCCTGGAAGCTAAACAATGTGTGACCTAAGTCTTCCTGCAACTGAGAAGCTTGGGATTGGAAGGAGCCTTTTAAAATCACCTTCCCAACTCTCCAATTCAACTTGGGGTGGTCTCCTCAGGAAATCCAAATGTAGCTCTCTCCTCCACCCATATTAAGACACTTTCCAGTCTCTGTTTGATGGCCTTCCTCCAATGACCGGGAACCTGCCACCTTCCTAAGGAGCCGACATCCCCCTTGGTCAGCTCCAGCTGGAGAAAACTCTTCCTTGCATTGGGCCCAAGGCCATCTTGCTGGGGCTTCTACACACATCCCACTTCTACTCTTAGGGATGTGGAGAACAAGTGTGTCCTCTTGTTCACAACAGCCTTTGGGAGATGGTTGTAATGCTCCTGTAAGTCTTTGGCTTATAGACCAGACATCTTCATTTCCCTCAACCATTCCTTATGAGACACAACTTTTACTTTCCACCCCATCTCGGCCACTCTCCACGGAATGTGCTCACTGAATGTGATGGTGTACTGTAAAGGGGGCTGGGCAATATTTGCTGCAATCCTCTCCTCTTTCTTCTGTCTCTATCTCTGTTTCTCTTCCTCCCAAGTTGATCACAGAGACAAAGATCAGATCTTGCAGCCTCACCCCATGCATTCCCATGTGCCCCTGGCAGCCAATTTATTAGCATCTCTATATGAGCACACCTGGGCGCTCTCCCTCCAAGCCTCCACCACTACCTCACAGAGGTAGTTTGCTACCAGTCGTTGCTAGAGAAGATGGACGCATGTACATGGAAACATTAATTTGCCAGGACTTGGCATGGGCTCAGAAAACCTTAGGCACTCCTTGGGTACCAGTTGTGGGACAACATCCCTCTTCAACTCTGCTGTATTACCTTTATCCAAATACAATGAGACAATCAAGGGCAAATAAAAAAATTCCTGGTCAACTGCCCCTGGAGCTGAAAAGGATTGGTATTTTCAAAGACATTCTTCTCCCTCCTGCTACAGGACTCCTGGACTCCTTCTCTTTCTCAAGGCAACACGATGGGCGGGGGGACCATGAGTGAAGTACAGGAGACTTGGGCTAGAGGATGAGAAAATGCCCTGCATTACCACCTGGGATGCTGAGGTTCATGACGAAGTCATGTGAGGACACCCAGGGAAGCTGTCCTTTGCTCAAAGTTGAGGGGGTAGCAGGACATTCCATCACCCAACCCATTTTGGGAAGTTCCCTCAGATACAGAGGGCACATGCATGTCTTGAAATCCAGCCTAAAGCTACACATACTCCTCACAATTACACAACTAGCCTACACAACTGCATGAGAGGCAGGAGAAGCATGAGAAAGAGCAGCAACTCTACTCCTCCCATAGCCTAGCTGTGACATCACCCCAGGTCTGGCAAACTCTGCAGAAAAAGCATGCAGGGGGCAGGGGTGTCCAGGGAGTCGATCACACAGTAAAAGCGGGAGGGAGTCTTATAGAGAAAGTGGTGTCTTCAGGGAGGACACACATGGGAAGTCTAATCAATCCCCGGAGCCCATGCATTTGCTCTAGTAATTCCAACTATGGTGGCTCGGATCGGGCTGTAAGGGGAAATGCTCCCCTGGACAATACCCTCAGTTCCATGCACCCAGCTCCCTCACACCTCCAGCCCCGCCAGCACACCCAGCTCTGGACCAGTGGCCTACAGAACATTGTAACGTGAGGACTCTCCCTTTTCACTTGCTGTCTCCCTTCCCCTAGCTTTCTGCTATTCCAGGTCTCCCTCTTACACCACTCTGTTCCAAGCGCTCTCTACTCATTTCCCAGCTAAAGGCACTCCAGAAAGGCTCTGATAAACTCACTCACACCTCTATGTTGCCTTGTAAAGAACAAACACATTAAATGAAAGGAGTAACATTCAAATGATGGAATCTGGGCTACCAGGACATGGGTAGGGAAATATTTCTGGTTCAGAAAGCAAGTGGGGATGTTTCCCAGATCCTCAGGTCCCATAGTAGGTGATGGCTTCCTCTGAGTCCCAGGAGGCTATACTGCCTCCTGGAGCCGGGAATCTCACCAAATGACAGCAAAAGGATGGCCATGTTCCCATTTTTCCCTACTTCCAAGGTGACTTGGGGGCAGTGCCCACACTCAAGCATAGATATCCCTGACATACCCCACTCCTGCAGAACCACAGGCTCACTGTGTGACCCTGGGAAGGCCTCTTCCCCTCCTTGGCTTTTTTTCTCATCCGTGAGACAAAGGGCTCCTGAGCCCACTCCTCACCGACACTCTGGTCATGTGGATCTCTGGGCCATAGTGGACACTTGCCTCTTGGTAGGAAAGGTTGTCTTCTTCTCCCATACCTTTCTCTCTAGTGACTTGCATTCTCACCCTCATTAGGAAAAGAGGATTCAGAAGATATGTGACTCTTTTCTTTGCAGGCACTCAGGAGATGCCTGGAGGGACAAGATCCTGGGTAGTAGGAAAAGAATCTTTCTAATTGGGTCAATTAGGCATTTTTCTCCTGGTCTAGGATGAAGAGAAGGAAGGACCAGAGGCTGAATCTGATACCCAAACCCAATCAGGTCCTAACCTGAATGAGCATCCAGTCCTGAGTCTACTCCAGGGCAAGAGACAAAGGCAAAGAGAGGCAAGGATCATGCTTTCCTTCCTCTCTAGACTGGGCTGCACCAAACCATTTCTGTTGAAAACTGGGGATGGGCTTACCAGAAGAGCTGGCAGCAAGATTCAAGCTTCAGACAAGGGCTAGACTTGCTAACCGCTGAAGCCCCTTCCGGTTCTGGCACTCTATGAGAAGCAGTGCCCAGACCGGGCCACCGGGGTCCCTGAAATAGCTGTGGTGCCCACCTTGCCTGGTGCTTGACAGAGCCCCTGCCAGCTGAGGGCCCAGTTTCCAAGGTTGGATGCCCATGTGGGTCACGGTCAGCCTCACTGCCACCCGCCACCACCCTCACCCCCTGTGCCTGCACTTACAGATCCCCCTTTACGGACGAGGGAGAGGCAAGCAGACTGGGGAAACAGCCATTTCTATGCTAACTGCCCACACGTGGCCCGAGGGTTGGAAAATGAAACTGCAAAACGGCTTAGAATCAGTGAAGCTGGAGTCCCTGAGCCCTGAAGGCTGAGAAGAGCCCCGGCCACCTGGGTCTGACCTGGATTGGAGCCCCGGCCCTGAACACGGAGGGCCCATTCGGCTGCGGGAAGGGCTGCTGGCCACGGAAACCAGCGACCAGCGTGACTCCACTTAAAACACGGCCATGCCCCAAAGCGGGGAAAGCACGTGCCCCCTCCACACATCCAGGACTGCACGTGGCCAGCTTGCTCTTGCCCCCTCCTTTTCAAAACCCACTCCGCAACAGGAGGCAGGGATGCCCCGTGGAAGAAGCACAACCAGGACTCGGGAGCTGGGTTCTGCCAGCTGCACAGATTCTCCCCACTCGGGGCCTCAGTTTCTCCATTTGGGGTTAGCCTATGTGAGCCCATGGGCTCTTCCCACACACGTGCCCCCCTCCCCCCGCGCGAGCAGGAGATTCATTCACAGTGAGGTGCATGCAAATTACAAGGCTGAAGCCTTTCCTTTCCTAACTTAGGACAAAAACCTCTATCACAAGGAACGAAGAGACAATGATAGAACTGCAGGTAAGAGAATACGCCGGTCCATTCCCCCTCTTGAAAGGGAGGAAATAGGTAAAAGATGTCCTCTGACAAGAATGAAAGGTGTGGGGGCACCTGGGTGGCTCAGTTGGTTAAGCCTCTACCTTCAACTCAGGTCATGATCCCAAGGTCCTGGGATCAAGCCTACATTGGGCTCCCTGCTCAGTGGGGAGTCTGCTTTTCCCTCTCCCTCTGCCCTTCCCCCTACTCATGCTCACTCTTGCTAGCGCTCTCTCTCTCTCTCAAATAAATAAATAAAATCTTAAAAAAAAAATGAATGGAAGGTAGGACCTAGCATAGAAACTTGAACCTCACTATTTGGCTGAGTCTCTCCCAAAAATAGGGAGGAGGAAGGAGATGGCCATTGGCCCAGGACTCAACCCTCTTGTGGACAACTCTAGAAATAGACAAAGCAAGTGCCCCCACATGCCTTCCTGCCCCTCCCCCACCATCAGTCTTGTCGTATGAGGGTCTAGTGGGGGCAAAGGGGCTGGCTGTTTCCTGCCAGTGCCGTGGCCTTTAGCAGCGGGTGGGCAGGGGGGTTCCTGCAAATCACGCTTTGTATGCAAGGGATACTAGATTAAATAAACACTAAGGACTGTCTTCCAGGTTGAATGTTTAAAAAACAGTACATGCAACCCAGGGGAGAGGAAGGGGCATAACCAGGTAGAAACACCGCCTACCCATTGCTTCAGTGGTAAAGGAGAAAGAAGTATAGGCTGATTCTATGTGGCATTACATGCCAGTGCCAGGGTTTTTTGATGCTTCTAGCCAAACCCCCTGGTGGCCCTGCCCAGCCACTCCAAGTGGTTCACAGAAGTTCCCCTCTCCATCTCCTTGTCTAGTACAACCCCTGGCCTTAATGAATGATTTCATTATACAATTATAGACCCCACATTTCATCCATACCCATTATCTCATTTAAATGTTATTGCATTTTCCTAACAAGAAAATTGAAGCTCCAAAAGGTTAAAAGAGTTAGCCAAGATCAGACATTCAATAATTGGACTTGAACCCAGATCTCTAGAGTCTACATCTGGAACTCCTTCCTCGGTGTCAGAGCCATCAGGCTGGGCTGGGCAGGGCAGAGTGAGGCGAGCTTGTGAGCAGGCTTCGTCAACTCCCACGTGGCAGGAGGGCAGCAGGGCCAGCACTGATGGAGGCCCAAGGGCCCTCTGCATGGCGGGAGAGTTTTCCTGCAAAATGGAGCAGGCCGCCAGTATGCTCATTACCCAACCTTATTCCATTTCATAATAAATGGAGCCCCTGGAGGGCCAGGCATGATGGGGTGGGGTGAGATGGGGAGTGAAGACTATTATGGGATTTTAACCTTCGTCTTCTCTTTCCGGGCCTCTGGAACAGCTGTTCGACAAAATGGATCTGTGCAGACAATCATTTTTGCTGCATTACTTAATATACAGTTGCTCTCGGCAAGAGATATAATTGACTTGCTTAACTAATCAATCTTTCTATAAGCATAGCTGCTTTTCCTCTCCCACTGGGGGAGGGAGGCAGGGGAAGGGGGAGGAAGAGAGAAATTGCAAGGAGCAACCTTTGGCATGAATTACAGAGCTCTACCACCCAGCTGAGGTTTTGAAGCCAGGGGGCAAAACTGCTGCAAAGCGTTCCCATCCAGTTTCCTTCCTGGCCCAGACATGGTTGGCGGTGGCCTGGAGTAATGATCGCCCCACATGAAATGGAGGCAACCGTGCCAAAACCAGTCAAAGGAGCGCTGGCCCAGGCCATTCAAAAATCGTCTTCGTTAGGGGAAGAAAGGGATAAAGAAAGGGGGGGTAATCAGAAGGGGGAATGAAGCATGAGAGACTACGGACTCTGAGAAACAAACTGAGGGCTTCAGAGGGGAGTGGGGTCGGGGAATGGGATAGACTGGTGATGGGTAGTAAGGAGGGCACGTATTGCATGGTGCACTGGGTGTTATACGCAACTAATGAATCATCGAACTTTACATCAGAAACCAGGCATGTACTCTATGGTGACTAATATAATATAATAAAAAATTTTTTTTAAATAATAAAATAAAATAAAAAATAAAAAGGCAAAAAATTAAACATAAAAAAAATTGTCTTCGTTGTTTCTGGAGTAACTTGCTGTATATTTAGAAATGAGAGTGTGTCTGAGGACCTGGGACTTCACAACACTCAAACCAAATCATGAAGCCGTGGATAAAATCTCAGTTGGGCTGAGCAGGAAAAAATCCAGCCTCCCACTGGCTCCCCTGCCCCCTGGGCCCAGCTCAGCTTCCCAGTCTCCCTTCTTCTGGGGTGGAGCAGTGTCGCCCAGCAAACTCCTCCAAAGTGCAGGCCTGGTCCTTACTGCCCTGTCTCCAACACACTCTGCGTCTGACTCACCCCTGGTCTCTGGTCCGAAGAGGAACAGTCAACCCTCCTTACTTGTTTCTCTTCCCTGAACTCAAATCTCCAGCCCTCTCCATACCTGCATACACACACTCCCCCAGCTACTGATGAATTTGGGACTATCATGCTAAATTTAGAGGAAACAGAGTCAGAGAAGGAGTCACAGAGTGGAGGGGTCAGTGAGTTACGATGATGATGGCACGGAAGCAGCCAGATGATGGAGTCAAAAACACCCCCTTGGGGCCCCCCCAACCCCTCCCAGCATGCCAACCCTGACATATCCATCTTTTCTTCTTCTTTTAAAGTTTTTCTTTATTTATTTGTCAGAGAGAGAGAGAGAGAGAAAGAGAGAGAGCGCGCACAAGCAGGGGGAGTAGCAGGAAGAGGGAGAAGTAGGCTCCCTGCTGAGCAAGGAGCCTGATGTGGGACTTGATCCTAGGACCCTGGGATCATAACCTGAGCCGAAGGCAGACACTTAATCAACTGAGCCACCCAGGCATCCCACGTCCATGTCTTCTTTAAGTCCTAACTCAAGTATCACCAAGCTCAGGGAGGTGGCCCTTGTCTGGCCTCTCACCCCCGTGCACCCAGACAGACTACCTACGTGTATCGTAGGTAGTCTGTCTGGGTGCCCATGTCCCCAGCTCCACAGGGGCTTTGTGAAAGCAGATTCTGACTTGAACATCTGCATTTTGTCAGTGCCTAGTACTTCGTCTGAAGCCTAGGAGGTATTCAACATAGGATTAGTACGGCATTACAGAATCAAATAGTACAGGGTCTCTCTTCCAAGATAATGGGTTCCTGAGCATGAGATCCCTCTCTAGAGAAGAGACCCAGACCCATCTTCTGTCTCATTCAACATTTTTATCAATGGCATAGGTGAAGTTTGAGAAAGGATGATTACCTAATTTGTATATGACAAAATGTGAAGAAATTTATAGTGTGGCAGACAGGGAATCTGACTATCTGAGTAGACTAGAACCCAAGCCAAAACCACACAGATGAAATCTAGGAGTGTTAAGTGTCAAGACCTGCATTTAGGTTTAAAGAATCAACTTGACAGGTATAAGATAAAGGAGCTCCTGGCTTGGCAGAGACCCACAAGAAAAAGATCCTGGGGTTTGAGCTGACCACAAGTTCAATATGGTGGTGCAGCTGCTAGGAAGAGAAAGAAATCATAAAGGTGCACAATCCGAAGGGAGTTTAAATCCCAGTTCTGCCATTTGCCTGACAGGTGACCCAAGGCAGGTTCCTTGACTTCTTTGCACCAGTCCCCTCATCTATAACAGATATGACAGTGCTTAGCTTGTGGGTTAGATGAGTTAACACGTGCAGAGATCTTCAAACAGAGAGAAGCTCAAGGTAAACTCTCAGTGAATGGTGGCTATGACTATGTTGTGAATCCATAAGACAGACCAGAAGGCTTATTTCAACAGCTCCAGCCCTTCTAACAACCAGAACCACTAGCTCACATGGGATGGGAGGCCTGTGTGATGGGACTGTCAATGGGGCAGGATACTGCGGATGGGACCTCTGTGCCAGATCAAAGGCTGCTCATGATTCCACGTGAGGTCCCCTCAACTCTAAGACCCTTGGAGACACCAGGAATCTCCCCTCTCTTACCCTTTTGGGGAACTGAGCAGGGTTTTTTTCCCTTTTATATAGTGAGGGCAAGAAATGGAGCATCAGCACAATTTCACATTCGGTGGAAAAGGGCTTCAAACACTCTTTGGCCCACTGCAGAACCTTATGGCCCACACCCCTCCCACTGGGACACACACACACGAGAGTCTAGAAGGCAGGCCCGGAGCTCTGGGCGTCCCCAGGGAGGGAGGAGGTGCTTTCCTGGTGAGCATCTGAACCCCACAGAGAAGGCTCAGGTCTTGCCCGCCCCCTCCCCAAGCCATGAGTGAACATCAGAAAAGGCCAGTTGCCCGGGTTAGGGGGGGCCAGGGGGGGGCTCTGTGGGGGAACAGAAATGAGATTTAATTACAGGAGCCACTGAGCTCCCCTGGGGAACAGAGACTTCACAGCCAGGTCCAAGGGTGACATTTCGGGAGGTCCAGGGAGAGGGCTTGCTTTCTCCTCGGGCCACTGCCTGGCAGACAGCAGACAGCATTATTTGAGCAGAAAGGCCTCCTCGGCCTGGCCTGGGCCCCAAGCGAAAGCACCAGTGGGAGGCGTGACGGAATTACAGACTCAGGACCCGGGGAGCAGGCGGCCACAGCACAGGTCCCATGGGAAATGCCTCCGATCTCACTCTGCTTTGGGCCTCGGCTTGGAATTCATTATAACGACCTGACCACTTTCTCCCAGGGTGACCTTGAGCCAAGTTGTTTCAACTCTTTGAGCCATCTATAAAATGAGGGTCTGTGCGGGTGGCCACAAAGGCCCCTTCCTATTCAAACTCAGTTTGCCAAGAAACTTCTGAGTCTTGGGCTGCTTACCTTCCCAGGAGCCCACTGAATTCAAGGCAGGCCAGATTCTACAGTCTACAGAACAGGAAACCTCAAGAGGGGTCCACAACTTAGCCAAAGTCACAGCCGGGAGGCGGAGGAAATGAGACCTCTGCCCAGGTCTGTGGCCCCCAGTTGTCCTCCTCATACCACAGCCAGCACCCCACCCCCATGTTCCTACCCCAAATCCTGCAGAGTCTCCTCTCTGATAAGGGAGTTGGTGGGGGGGGGGGTGTCACAGTGAGCTGGGTGTGGGGGGCAAGAACGGGGACGGAGACTGCTGAGGGTCGGGGCCAGCTACCCCCAGACAGAAGCTAGGAATTGATCCTCCCAAGGACAACAGCTTCCTGGCCGGCCGAGAAGATTGATCAGGGGTTCACGCTGGAAGCGCACATCATTGTTTTGGCACATTAGCGCTGAGCCTCCGTCTGCAAATGGATGTGATTTTTATGACATTGTTTATGGACCTGAATATTCAGATTGATTCTCTTTTCCCTTTCCCAGGGCTCTTCTGGGAAAGAACAGACAAACACCACCCCACCCCACACGCACCACGGTG
This sequence comes from Ursus arctos, assembly GCF_023065955.2. Lineage (NCBI taxonomy): Eukaryota > Metazoa > Chordata > Mammalia > Carnivora > Ursidae > Ursus > Ursus arctos. Next base: position 12,253,319 of record NW_026622897.1, read on the forward strand.
GGAAACTGCTCCCCTGTTCCCTCAGGCAGACTGCAGCCCAGCTCCCTGCCCCCTGCAGCCCCCCCTCCCCGCTCCTCGGGTCCCCAATAATGCCAGGGGCTGAGTCCCAGAGCCTCCGATGCCTCCCAATCCTCATCCACTTACTCCCCTGAAACCTAGAAGCCTGTGATTAGGAAAACAAGACAAAACAAATACAAAAAAACAAACATAAGAAAAGGCGGTCCCTGAGCCATTTCCGTTGACTGGGTCACCTGGGGCTTCTGCTTCTCCAATCCTCCACAGAGCGGCTTATCTCCTGGTAATCTCTGAGCAGGTGTCTTCCCATTAAACCAACAGGCCCAGCTCCCTTTCCTTTATTCACTAACAGAGGAGTGACAAGCTTCTCCCTTCCCTGGAGCTGCAAGCCCTCCTCCAGACCGTGTTTAGAAAGGGGTACCATTCACACTACTTGGAACCCGGCCCCCTGCTTTTCCTCAGTAGAAAACAGCATGTCACAACAGAACCCCATTCCCATCCCAAACCACTGACCTCCCTTCTGGGGCTCAGAGAGAGCCTGAGAGATCACCCAGGCCAACTGCTGCCACTAACTAGCTAGACTAGACTCATGCATCTTCTCCCAAACCTTGATCCACGCAGTGTTAATACCCACTTACACAAAAAAACGAAGGTTCTAGGGCCAAATATATTTTTCTCCTCTTACAGATTCCTGAATCTTGGTAACATCTGAAAGACATCCAAAGTCCTTCAGTGAAGTGGGATCTTTTACTGGGTTCAACTCAAGGTTCAAATTTTTTCAACTATGGATTTCTTTTTCCAGAGGATGATTATCGACATTTTGGAACTAGGATCCTATGGAACACAACTCTGGAAACGATGGACTAACTGACTTTCTGGGAGCCCTACAAGCCCTGACAATTTATGATGTACAATCTAAACCTCTACAGAGGGGGCGCCTGGGTGGCTCAGTTGGTCAAGCATCTGTCTTCGGCTCAGGTCATGATCCCAAGGTCCTGGGATCGAGTCCCACGTCAGGCTCCTTGCTCAGTGGGGAGCCTGCTTCTCCCTCTGCCTCCTGCTCCCCCTGGTTGTGCTTTCGCTCTCTCTCTGACAAATAAATACATAAAATCTTCAAATAAATAAACAAACAAACAAACCTCTACAGTAGTCATTTCATGTGGCTGAAGATGTGCACCACCTCTCTGGGTTTCTAGAATACACCTCCGTTGGTCTACTATGCCCTGTCCAGGGCAACTGAATGGTCCTTTGCAGTGACCGGCTGAAAGAGGAAAGGATTCAAGGTCTACACCCCTGAGTCTCAAACAGCTGCCATGGGCTTTTATGAGCAGGGTTCAGTTCTGGCTCTGCTGCCTATAGCTATGGGGCCTGAGACAAGTTCTGGAAGTTCTCTGAGCCTTGGTGTGGCAAACTGAATTCTAAAACAGCTCCCAAGGGTTCTATGCCTGACATACAGACCCTGTACAATCTACCCCCTGCATGTGTGGGACCTCACTCAACTGATTAGATTACTAATCATTTGACTCTGAATTAACCAAAAGGGAGTTTTTCTTGGGTGGACCAGACATGGGAGTGGCCTTCTAGAATAAGGAGGACAGAGCCTCACCTCTACTCTCTTGCTTATCTTTTCTCACTTCCTTTCAGGACTGTCTCTGGGCATACCTTGGGATTGAGGTGGGCTCAGTGGGATCACACTGGAACCCATCATGTGAAGGAAAGAAATCTCTCAAGAGTAGAATAATGGATTCGACCACCTGAAAGTCAAAAAGTCTTGCAAGCTTCCAACCTCCACCCACCAGGTCAATAGCCAGGTCCACTGAGTTGGCACAGATTCATGCAATAACAAGCACTTATTTTTTTAAAAAGGCATTTATTAGGGACGCCTGGGTGGCACAGCGGTTAGGCGTCTGCCTTCGGCTCAGGGCATGATCCCGGCGTTATGGGATCGAGCCCCACATCAGGCTCTTCTGCTATGAGCCTGCTTCTTCCTCTCCCACTCCCCCTGCTTGTGTTCCCTCTCTTGCTGGCTGTCTCTCTCTCTCTGTCGAATAAATAAATAAAATCTTTAAAAAAAAAAAAAGGCATTTATTATGTACCAACTGTATGTGGGCCTATGCTAGGTGCTGGGGATAAGGCAGCATCCGTGCCTATAAGGAATTCCCAGCATATTAGGGGTGCAAACAGGTGGTGTCGAGAAGATTCCCATCAGGGACCTAGCCTTGCATTGGAGTTCCACAGAACTATTCATCAGCTGTGAGCAAAGCAGAGACAGTGACTACTTCGTTTGGAAGGTCATCAGTTGCCTAGTTGTAAGATTTCCAGGCAGTGCAATGACCAAGGTTGCCCCCCTAATTTGGAGGAAGCGAACGCTCAGCTAAGGGAAGATCACATCCTGAATGGAGACAAAGGAGCTGAATCAGGTGTGTCTGCTGATCCACAGACAGGGACGGTCCATGGGAAGAAAAATACTGAGAGTAGCCCTATGTGTGACCACTCACTGTCTCCTATCACTCCTACTCCTGGCAAACAAATAAGCAAACAGATTAATTAATTTAAAAATAAGAAAAAGAACAAAAATAAAAAGGAAAGGCTTGTATAGAAGACTCAGAAAGTCATCCTGGCAAATTCATTCAACAAGTACAAAATGATTGCTATGTGCCTGGACACTGTTTAGATGCTGGGCACACCTCGGAGAACAGACAATGCTTCTCCTTCTATAGGGCTTTCAGCCCGGCAGAGAGCAGCAAACAATAAACAGCAGACAGGAGGGTTTTTGAGTAAATAAATCAATATGGTAGAATAAATCAATCCGGGGATTGCAGAGGCAGGGAGCTTTTACCATTTTAAATAAGTCATCCGCGTGCTCTCTTTGAAAGGGGAGATTTGAAAAAAAGACTTGAAGGAAATGAGGGAGGTGTGGCCCAGCAGATACCTGGAAAAGGAGTGTTTTAGACCAGGGAACAGGAAGAGGAAAGACCCCAGGGCAGGACTCGGAGCAGCAAAGAGGGCGGTATTGCTAGATCAGTCTGAGGTACAGTGAGAGTCATAGAATATAATAAGGTAAGGGGCCTGGGGTGGGGTTGGGGTAGGGACTTCTCAGCTTTAATTCTGGCAGAAATGGGGAGCCACTGCAAGGTTTTGAGCAAAGGAGTGCCATGATCTTTCTTAGCTTTGAAGAAGGATCATTCTGGTTTCTGTATGGGGAACAGAGGAAAGAGCAACATCAGGGAACCCAACGCTACTGGAGTGACTCATATGTGAAATGGAGAGGTCTCCAACCAGGATGGGAGCAGTGGTGAGGTGCAAAGTGGTCAAATCCCATATATTTTTATAAAGTAGAGCCCAAAGTGGATTATTTCCTGGAAGATGTGTTGTACTAAAGCACTTAGAATATTGGAGTTGTCATCAGCTAAAATAGAGAGGGACTGTAAATAAAGCAGACATGGGATAGGGAGAGGAATTCAGAAATTCTGTCTCGGGCTTGTTGAATCTGAGAAGTCCATCAGAATTCAAGCAAACATGGGAGAGATTTTGTACTTCAAAATAGGTCAGAGTAGGCTCATTGAGGCTATGAGTATATAGGTCTCAAGTTTAGAAGAGAGGTAAACATTGAAGTTTCAATATATAGCCAATATTTCAAGATCACTAAGGGAATAAGTATATTGAGAAAGGACCAAGGAGTGCTCCCTGGGCTCCCAGTAAGGCCAACATCGGGGGGACCTCGGAGAAGAGATGAGAAAGCGAAGGGGGAAGAAGGAATCCTCAGAGAGAAGGAAAATCCAAGACACTGTCATGTGTGGGAACTCAAGGGGGAGGGCACGACCACCTGAATCAAAGGGCTGCTGACAGGTCAGGCAAAATGCAGGCTGAACAGTGGCCACTGGACTTAGCAACAAGGAGGTCCTTGCTGGCCTTCATAAGAGCAGCTGCAGTGTGCTGGTGCCCTCCTGGGTGGGGCCAACTGTTCTGAGGGGCTTTGCTGCAGTAAGAGCGAAGATATGAACAATGATAGCTTGAAAGGCAGATGGGATCAAGAGAAGATTTTCTTCACACCAGAGAATAGCGTGTGAACGTGCCGATGGGAATGGTCCCACACAGAGATGAAAATTGGTGACGTGTAAGAGAGGTAAGACGTGCTGGAGGGGAGAGGGAAAGGGATTCTAGTACCATCCACGGTAGCACGTGGGAAGGGCCGAGGGGGCAGACGGTGGTGTGTGGGAAGTTGCAGCCCTAGAAGCATGTGGAAGAGCTCGTTACATAGCTTCTGTTTTCTCAATGAAGGAGGGAGCGGTCGTCAGCTGAGAGGGAGGATGGGGGAAGGGTCTCACAAGAAAACTTAGCGTACACCGTCCTCGTCATGTTATGGGGTTATGACCTTTAGTGGTTATTGAGCTTTTGCTTCACGCCACGTGCTAAGCTTCTGACACGTGTCGTCTTCACAACAAGCCCCCGAGGTTAGTTATCATGTACTCTGTGAAGACGGGAGATACGCGGCTCAACACGATTGAGCAAACTGCCGGACCCTCAGCCCGACTCACTACAAAGACTTTGCTCTTAACCCAAAGTGGGAGGGGAAGGCGTGAGCGGGGCTGGTCTGCAGAGGGGAGAAGGACACTTTCCCTACCTCCCAGCAGTGATGGGCCCAGAGGAGAGAGCTGGCCTCGCTGCCTCAAAGGCCCATGAATGAATGCACACATCAATGAGTTGCTCATATGTTCCCCACACCTGCCAGGCCACTTTTCTGGGCTCCAACTGTATTTTGCACATATATTTATTAAAGACAGTACTTTGCATAGTCTATTAGAACAATTATGAGGTACCTCACACTTCCCTCCATTATGTCAGCCAGATCTAGGACACATGGAAGCATTTCTATATTAGTTTCCTATTACTGCTGTGATAAATTACTATGAACCTCGTAGCCTGAAACAACATAGACTTATTATCTTACAGTTCTGGAGGTCAGAAGTCTGAAAGAAGTCTCGCTGGCTAAGACTGACATGTTGCTAGGGTCTAGGGAACAAGCAGTTTGAATCTTGCCTTTGCCAGCTATTAAAGGCTTCCTGCATTCCTTGGCTCAGGCCTCCTTCCTCCCGGCTGACAGCTCTCAATGCAGGCTGACTGCTTTCCACATGGCACCATGCAGACCTCCTCTTTTCCCTCCTTTCTCCACTTTTAAGGCCCCTGGGATTACACTGGGCCCATCTGGATAATGCAGCCTACTCCCCCATCTTAAGGTCAGCTGATTAATTCCCTATGCACTGGGGGCAGGGATTAGAACTTGGGTGGGGGTGGCGTGGCATTGTGTCCACTACAGTGGGTCTCAGTTTCTAGCGTAGTCTGAGCAAGCCACCTCTCTGGAACACTGGCCTATGGGTCCCTATGGTCTTCATTCATTCGTTCCCTCACTCGTGTATTCATTCAGGAATCGGGGCCTTAGGAACCAGCCCTGGTCTGGGAGTGGTTCTCCTGCCTCTCCTGCAACTTTAACTTTATTAGTGAATGTGTTCTGTGGCCCGGAAATCACGCAGAAGTCGGAAATGGAAAATGATTTGGCATCTAATCCAACACCAGTTGTGTGCTTTGGGAGGGTGTGGGGGGCTCAGGAGGGTGTGAGTGGGGGCAGAAGGCGGAGACATCCTCACCATTTCCCCAACATCTCTTGTCCACTCCTTCCTTCCTTGTCCAGCTCAGAATAGACAGAAGGGGTGAACCCTGCTGGGTGGTAAGGTTTCTCCTGACAAACTTGGTTAGCGGGGCATTCACATCATTCCAATTACTCCCGAAACACACCATTAAGCTTCCCAGTGAGGGTGGCTGAGGAAAAGGGCGAGGAGAAATTGAGGAAGGGCTGAGAAAGAGAAATTGTGGCGGGCCCGGCATTTGGCTCCTGCAGCCTCCCCTGCCATTTGCTTCTAACAAGGAGGCAGGGGAGGGAGCCAAGGGCAAGAGACAAAATAAACAGGTAGTGTCAGGTCCTGCCATTAGAAATGCAAAATTCATTAGAAAAACATTGATTGCAAAGAATTGATTTAGTAGTGATTTGATTGTCAGGCATACAGTACATCCAAGGAAAATTTTCATTATGATTCAGAATTCGTTAAAAAGAAGACAAGACAGGAAGGCGGGGGAGCAAGGACATGCGGCTGCAACTGCCCATTGTTGAGGACCCAAGCCTGGCCTGGGAGCTGCCCCCCAAGAGGACCATATCTATTGTGGCAACAAGGAGCTAGTGGTTTGCCTGTCACATCCTGGGACCTGCAGCCTGTGTACTCAGCAGAGGGGCATGACCCCATCTCGTGGCTTCCATGGAGTTTCCTGCTGCAGCCACCTCCCAGTTAAGGGAGACCACACTCCAGCCCAGGAACCCCTCTGCTGGCCGCCCCCCTTGCTCTCTTATCCTCCGCAGTGAGCTCACAGAGTTGACTCCGGGGCCTGATAAGAACTGACTCCGGGGCTGCAGGGTACCAAGGATGCCCAACCATACGTCGCCCTGGTCCAGCTTCCCACTCCGCGGAGAGCTTTGCTGTGTCTCCCTACCCTGGACCCTGCTCTCACCCAGGCCCTGCCTGTGGTTCTGAGGCTCCTCCCCTCTTCTGACTCCCCCTGTCGCCACCTTCTGGCTCCACTGCTCAGTCCCTGGAAAAGCCACATCCTTGCTATTCAGCGTCCCTGTATAATGCTTTTGGCTTCTGGTCTTGACTTCATCTTCCTCACCAACACAGATTCTCTGGGAAAACCTTGACTTCCCTCTGTCCTACCTTTCCAGGCCCTCATAGAAGCAGATAGCCTCAGCTGATTCTAAAGATGGCTTTTCATCCGCTAAACTCACTTGGACATTTTGTGTGTCCTTGATTGAGCTGGTTATTCTAGCGTCTCCACCTCCATGCCGGCAGGTCAGTCCTGCTATCTTCCGTGCCCACCCCGCCCCTCCCCTGTTCTTACCTGTTTGTCGCTGCTACTCTTTGCTCCCTCCTCTCTTTTACCAAACACCCACCACTAGCTTTACTCAGGCCAAGTGGCCAAGTATAGGATTTCCTCCATCACTCAGCTTGAACATCATCTTCCTTTATGAGGTTGCTTGACCTCCTACCCTAGAGTCTCCTCCGTGAAATGAGCATAATCATAGCAACGTGCCTACCTACCTCAGAGAAGCAAATATAACCATACACTGTGAAAGTGCTTTGCACACTGAAAGAGCTACTTATATGTAAATTATTTTATTTCTCCAATTCAGGGATTCACAATACAATTTGCATTTTGAAGTCAATCCTCCATGATTAGCATTAAATATTTACTAAATACTTTTGGCCAATGATTCTCAACCCTAGGTGACTAACAGTGGCTTCATCAGTCTGGGTTAAGACGCAAGCAACCTATTCTTGAAAGCACCCAGGTAATGAATGGAACTTTGCAGCCAGTTGAGAGCCAGTGATTTGTTCTTGACATTTTTACAGAGCCATCATCTCCCTATCCCCTGGCCCTGCCTCCCTCCTCCATCTACTTTCCTGCTTCCTCTCCCCATCCAAAGTGGGCCTATGGAAAGAGATTTGTAAAGGAGACAGAGAGTCCTCGCATGTGGGAGACAGACATAGGGGATGAAAATCGCCTCTCTGGAGTTTCACCTCCCAGGGGGTGCTCACAGTCACAGGGAAGCCCAGCCTCCCCCTGCTAAAAGAAACACAGCTGCGGTAAGATGCTAAACTACACCCCTGCTTCCTGTTTCCTCTTTTAGATGCCTCCCACACTCTCCAGAGCCCGGGCTCTGCCTCTTCCTGAAGTCCAAATCGGACTCCGGCGTTGACTTCACTCAGCATCCATGCCTCAGCCCTGACCTCTGCGAACAGGTGTCTTAACCTATTCCATCAAGTCTAAGACACCAATTCTAAGACGTGCCATTACATTATGTGCCACTAAGAAAGAAAAGCGAACTGCCAAATACACTAAGATATGCTGTCCATGGTGAGATCCACTCTGATTTCAGAGCTGCTAAAATGTGAACAAATGTAGAACTGATGAAATACAAGACTTCATCCACTGACTCCAGCTCTTGTCCCTCACCATGGACTTGATGTTCCTCACCTGCTTCTCTGGGGCCGCCTGACCTCAGGCCTCTGGTTGCATCTTATTCTGCAATTCCTGACTCTGCTCATAAAAGCAAGGGCATGTGCTGGTGCAGTCCTGCTCTCAATCCATCAGTCATCTCCCATGCTGAAGAGCTGGTCCACACAGAGCCACGGAACCTGAGGCAACAGGGGAGACCTTCACACAAGCCCCCACTGTAGCAGCCTTTGCCCTAGCATGGTGAGCAAATAGGCCTCACACCAGTGTGGCACGTGTGCTACGTGCCAAGCACGGAGCTACATGCTGGGGCACAAGGGTAACCAAAGACCTGCGCCCTGGCCTCAAGCATCTTATCTCAGTCTAGACAAGCTGCTAACTATAAAACTATTTTACAAAGCAGATGTGATCTAAGTGGGAGGGTGTTTCTAACTAAGTTGAAGGCTGGGTTGAAAGTCAGAGGAGGCTTCGTGGAGGAAGTGACAATGAGCCAGGTCTAAAAGAACGAAAAGGAAATTAATAAGTGAAGAATAGGGGAAAGGTATTCCAGATAGAGGGAAAAGTGAACAAAGAACCCAAGTATAAAAGCTCAAAGCATATTGAGGAGCTGCTGTGGTCCCAGGTGGGCCGTTGTGAGGGTAGGCGTGGGGATGGGGGAGCAGAGGCAGCAAGGAATAAAATGGAACCTGGTTGTGAAAATCCTAATTGGAAAGCTAAAGAGTTAAGCAATAGGGACTACTGACTATTGCCAGCTAAAGACTCAGCAACAGGGAATCACAGAAGGTGTCTGAGCATGCCTTCCGTGCATGCTTGCAGCACACTTGTTGGCTAAGGACTTCTGCTAAGTGATCAAAGCTCAGTGATCTTCTGACCCCTGGTCTTCTCCCACTACCGTGTTGTTTCATAGGCTCTGCCCCTGCCAATGCCTCTGGCAGGATTGAAATTCCAAGGATGGCATAGATGGCCAACTCAGAGGGCTTGGCTTGGAGGAAATTCTCAGAAGTGTTTATCGGGATCATAGTAACAAAATCTACTCCCTGCAGCTCATGGAACTGACAGAGAAAAATCTCACTGGGACCATTTGGGAAGAGGCAGGGGTCCTGGGCTGGGAGAGGGTTTGCAGAGAGAAAATCAACCATGAGCTCTTGGTCACCAAATGTCACATCGATCAGTCCTCTAAGGGGCAAAGGCATTGGCTTGAAGGGCTAAGGTGTGTGTGGAGAGCTGATTCTATCCATAATCTTAAATGACGATTCTTGGGCATCATGAGAAAAGCCAGTGATCCTTCTCAAGAGTGAAACTTGCTGAAAGGACAGCCAGAAGGTGCCGTAGTGAGTACAACCATTAATTTTATCATACACTGCAGGAACAGTCACCATGGTGACTCAGACTTTCCCCCCAGGATTGGGCTGCTCCAGGTGACCAAAGAAGGGACCCCAATCTCTGGTGTCCTGTGATTTAGAGACAAAGTCAGAGAGCTGGGATTTCAGAGTCTTTTCTTAAGGGTACTGGTAACTACTTCGCCACCATCAATGTGTGCTTACCCCATGCTCAATCTGGGCCCTCATTTCCAGCCAGCAAGTGGGGAAGACTAGGAGAATACATGCCTGGGAGGTTGTTATGAATAAGGTTTGGAACTGGCATCTATCCATCACTTCCACTCATACCACATGTTCAGAATTCAGTCACATGGCCCACGTACATATGATGGGAATGTGGTCCCTGTCTCCACAGGGACTAACCCATGAGAGCTCTACACTGTGGAAGGGAAACATGAATCCTTGGTGGGCCGCTAGCCATCCGCCCCCGGAAGCCTGATGTAAATAAGGGAAAGAGCACTGGACTGGAGTCCAACAGTAAATGTATAATCTAAAATAAATCCCTTTTCCTCCCTGGGCACCAGTATCTTCATCCCTAAGATGGGAGGCTTGGACTAGAATGCTGAAGTCGAGGCTGTCCTGTGGGAAAGGCTTAGTTACCTGAGCCCATGGAAAGTTCCACCCAGTGGGCCACCCTCCTGGGCGTGGAGTCACACTGCTTTGGGAAGATTGTACCAGGCCACGGTCTCACTCTCAGCCTGACATCACACAAAGGGGACCCCCGAGAGGCTGGAAATTGAACAGCCCCCACAGGAGAGGAAACATTAAAGCTTACATGATTTGAGCCTGCACGGGGGTCCAAGCAACATTTCCTTGAGTGGAAAGACACAGGCTGCCAGTCGAGTGACCGAGGAGACCGATGGCACCAGGAGCTGGGCTGCCCCCAGGGACCACGAGGATTGGGCAGAAGGGCTCATGCTGCCTGAATCACAAAGGGGAGCACACTGCCTGCAGGCGGGAAATGCCAGAACGACACAGGAACACACACATACAACCACAAACATGTACAGCATTTACACAGATGGACACCAAGGTCAGGTACAGACCAGAAATGCCCCAATAGGACGTGCACATAAATGGATACACACAGCTGGAACATACCTGCCCAGGGCAAACAAGAGTAGACTTTTACACACCTAGCTACCAGGAGTGGGTGTCCGCACTCAGGCACACACAGAGGTGCATCTGGATATTACACCAGAACCTGAGGGAGACACAAAATTAGGTACATGTAGGTGGGTACGGAAGCTCATCGACACACAGCATTCACACGCATACCCCACGGCTTCTCACAGATGGGACACGTAATGCCACCACCCATGGGTGACTAGCACCACGGGCATGTACACAGACACACAGAGTCCACACAGAGAAACATCTCACCATTAAGCTTCTAACCTCAGAGCCGCACACACACACACAGGAAGCTGGGAGTTTGTCTCAGACCCTGGTCAGGTGTGTTGACTCTGGGCAAGTCACTGCCTCTCTTCAGGCTTTAGAAACCTCATCAGTTAGACAGCGGGCGGGGGGCACACTGGGAGATCTCTAGATGCCAGTTCTAAATGGGCCTACAGACACTTATAATTACATCAGAAGGCACGGCCCCTGTCCATGGGGTGCCTCAGCCTACTGAGAAGTGGGCAAGCACAGCCCAGAGATGACGGGGAGGCCCAGAGAGCTCCCAGGTTGTGAGTCACTGGGAGGGCATCTATACAGAGAGTTAGGGTTTGAGGAGATGAAATTAAAAGGTGGCACCAGAGCTTCCTTTAGAGAAGACTTGGCTTCCTCCATTGACAACTCAGAGGTGAAGCCAACGGCATCCAGCCTTTCCAGGGCATGTGCTGGTGCAGCCTGCAGCGGGTGGGCTTTAAGGGGGACTCAGGAAGGACAGGGTGTGATGACAGGGTTTTCTCCCAGGACTTGGGACAACTGGGAACTGGCAAATCTTTCCAAAAGTCCTCTGGAAGGCTGAGAGCCAACACCAGGAGGCCCAGACCTGCAGTGAGCTGGAAGAAATGACCGTAGTGACAGGCTGGATGCCAGTCACTCTGCCAACACTCAGCCCACAGCAGCCCTCTGGCTTAAGGAACTCCATAAAGTGGCCTCCGAGCAGATCTGTGCACTCCATCTTCCACTGTCAAATGACTCACGTCTCCTTGCAGGACAACGCTGGCCAAAATCCAGGAGGTGCGTGCTACAAAGTATGGGCGCCTGCATCCACGTGTGCCCACACAGGAAGACCTGTGTGTGTGTGTGTGTGTGTGTGTGTACCCATGTGAGCGTGTGTGTTTGTGGGTCTCTGTGCACGTGCCCAATGCTGAAAACCTCACACGAGTAACTCTTCACAAGTATGTCCTTAGCCAGCTGAGCCCGCTTGTGTAATGCACCACTGAACACGTACATCACCTGTGTTTGTATGTTTTTACCCATTCACCCCACCCACCGGTACCCAGAGGGATCCATCCTAGAGGGAAAACCATTTCCTGTGTACCCACTCTGACTCATACACTGGGAAGTTCTGCCACCAGGAAATCGTGGGAAAACAATCTGTTCTCTTCTCGGCCTGCCTCCCTTCCCTGACCCATTGTTCTCCTTACTTAATTGGCAAGACAGGGAGGAGACTGGAGCGTGGAAGCTGCACGGCCTGGGTCGGCGTAGAACGCACACATCCATCCTCCTTGGAGCCTCTGCTTGGAAGGAAGCACACTGGCCTGCAGGTCTCTGGGCTCTCGGCTGGTGACTCGGTGGCCTCCAGGCAGGAGGGAAGGGGACGAAGCTGATGTGCGCCTCATATCTTCAAACCAACTCTGCTGGCAATAAAGCTAGTATTTCAACACATCTAATATGTTGCTGATTACACACACACACCAGTTTCAGAAATATGAAAATATGTGTCTTTAAAAAGGGATGAGATACAGGAAAATTTTGGTCACTATCTACCTTTTGTGTCTATTTTTTTCACTTGATTCAGAAACTGACGGGAAGAGGGGTGCAATTAATTATCACCCTCAAATCTCTAGACGTTTGCTCGTCTCTGCACACGTGGGTATCCATGTGCACACGACCATGACAGCTGGACTGGAGAGCCTGCCCATCTGGGGCTGCTGGTTGTGTCCACTGCTCACTGAGGACCTGCACTTACTCGTGTGAATCACCAAGCACATAACACCTGCATGTAGAGGTATTCTGAGGTGGGGGTGAGTGATTTCTGTGGGTGCCTGTATTTGTTGGAATCGTCCTGAAAGGACCACCAGCTATAAACCAGGACAGACATGAGGACGGCAGCCTGTCTTTCTCGTTTCTTCACTCTCCTTGCACTGGCTTCTCCCTCTCTAGGAGGAGGTCACCCAGAGGCACCCCCGCGCTCGCGGAGACAGGCCCCGCCTCGCCTGTCTGGGAACAACAGGCGCAAAGCAATCTAGCAATTAGTAATAATCGTGTCTCTCTGACAAGCCATTATTTCAGCAGGACAAAGAAGGAGCTCAGGGGGTTACAAGGGCCAGGAATAAGAAGGGTGGGGGAATTATTCCTTCACTTCTCTGGATCAGGCGGGAGTTCGGGACTCCTTAGAGGAGAGCAGGCTCCATGCTGTGAGAGCCCCCGGTCTCCTCCTCAACCCCCCACACCTACCTTCCATCCTCTGCTGTCCCCTTTCTCTCCCTAGCCCCTGGGAGCCAGGCAGGCCTCACTTCCAGCCTTGCAACTGGAATGGAACGGATCGGGCACAAAGGAACTCAGAGCAGCCCACGGCTCGGGGCAGGGGTGCAGCAACGGCTGACAGGAAAGACATGGATTTGCCAGTCCCCTGCCCTTGGACTCAGCAGGACACACGTTTTACAGAACTGAGCAGGTGTGGAGCTGCCTGAGAGAATGAGCTTCTGGAGGACATGCTCAGCATCCAGCTCAGTCCCGGGTCTCAACTGACGCTTCCTGAAGACAGAGGATTCCCAACCCCTCCAGGATTCATGGAGGCTGCTTGGGCACAAGGAATGTTGACAAGGGGACACAAAGGTCCAGAAGATAGGGTCCCTTCTCTGGAGAAGCCTAAAACAAACAGGAAGGGCAGGAAATCTCCACAAATGACTGTAATGCAGAGCACCATGGAAAAGCATCACAGAGAGAGAAGCCAACAAATACCATGGAAGATGAGAAACCATTCACCCAGGAAAATCGGGAAATGCTTCGGGGAGAGAGAAATGCAAGCTGAATCATTCAGAATGGAGAAATAAAGGAATCCAAAAGGAGAAGAGGGTTACAAAGGTGTTTGGGGTCCAGGACATTATGAAGATGAAGGAGGAGAAAAGAGAGGATAGATTTCAATGACATCAATAAAAATGTCCCTGTCCATTTCTAGCATCTTCTCCTTGGCCCAGACATAGCCACTCTGCTCATTACTGCCTGACCAAGCCCATGCCTCTTTACCTCTCCAGCCTCCAGTCTTCCTGGAATTGCTAAAACAAAGAGGTGATCCAATCTGCCCTCCACAACAGACAGCCATTATGATATGGAAGGAGACAAGTCTTTGGTCCTGGCCCAAATGTAGGGCAGGTTAAGAATAGATGAGAAGATAGTAAAAGGAAAGGAAAAAAATAATACTTTGCATCTGTATAATACAGCTTTCAAAGCACTGTTATACACATTATGTCATGTTGGCAAAAAAGGCAGCATCAACCGCACTGCAAAGATGACAACCAGACTCAGGTGAGGCGGGGGGAAGGTCAGCCGAGATTCCACAGCAGGCGCAGGCTCTATCTGCTGCCATGCCACGGTGCCTGGAAGGGCACGTGGGCACCCACTTTGAGCCCATTCGAGAGGAAGCAGGTGAATGCTCTGAGGATTTATTTCTCCATGGTATGTCTTTCTATCAGTTATCCAGAAAAATGGGAGGGGGCCAGATAACCAACAAAGCCCATGGCCAGACTTCTCTGTGAGCAAACCCTTCAGGAACTGCCAAGAATGTGGTCTTAGCACAGTGTCAAGCTGTATGCCCACCAAGGACACAGCAACCCCAAAGATGCTCCTCAGAAACTGCCAGATGATCCCAGGTGCCCTCAGAGCAAAGCTGGGCCTCCCATGGTCTGGCCCAACCCTATCTCCTATAACCCATGCCTGACCATGTCTTTTCTTCTGCAGCACCAGACTGCCTGCCATTCATCCACCAAATTCACCTTCACTCTCTGCCTCTGAACAGTGCACTTGGCCCAGCCCGCCAGGTGGCAGGGGGACTGGTGCTTGTCTCCCTCTCCCCGCAGTGGGCTAAGGAAACCACAGAGCAGCCCTCCTTTATTTCTGCATCTCCCCACTCCCTGACACACTCACATGTGTGCGTGCACACGCATGTGTGCGTGCACACACACACACACGGCACTCGGTTCATATTTATTGCATGTTATTTCATCAGAAGTTTACAGCGACTCTCATCAGTGCTGTTGCTGAGCCCTATCTAGTGGTCCAGGGGGAGAACCAGCTGCTGGGACGTTTTCCTGAGCTGGGCACAGACCCAGCTGTCTGGGAGCAGTGGAGCATGGATGGAGACGTGTGCCCAGGCCCGCTGGGCATGGAAAGTGGGGCAGGAATGACCCACCTGGGAAACCCCCATTAGCACCTCCTCTCTGAATCAGGCCTGCCCAAAGAAGGAAAGACCCGAAGGACCACTCAGATCCCCCAGAAATGTCAACACTCCCTGAAAGAGGTCTTGACTGGCCCAGAAATCTCCAGGCTGCCTGTACTTGTGATAAGCACAATAAATAAAACAATGAGACCCATTTGAAGGCACTTCTGAGGCAGCAGAGCTTTGAGAACTTGACTTTGATGAGTTTGAAAGGCAGAGGAAAGAAAGAATGAGCTTCCTCTTGGGCCCAGGTTTGTTTACCCTGCTTCTCAGAAGCTCAAGCCTACCAGCTTGAAGGTTTCAAATGCCCCTACATGTTTCTTCCAGGCTACTATAAGCCAGAAGGCACCTGTCTGCCCTGGGCCAAATCCCATGTCAACACAGTAAAGTCACAGCCACAATGGCTCCCTGGAGGGTCTCTGCTGTGACAGCGAATGGGAGAGGGGGAGAGTCCAGGCTTGAGTCCTCCCTTTTGGGGTACACAGAGAAGGTAGGAGAACTCCACACAAAGGGAGAATCACAACGTACAGGTGGCTGTGAGATGCAGCCACTGGACCCCCTCTGGGTATCCCCTCTGTGGGGGGGGGGCTAGGAACAGAGTCCTGGACCAGGGTTCTGGAGTCCAGGGCTTGGGCCCAAGTCTGGCCCTCAACTTGCCTGGTGCTAAGCTTCTTCCTAGCTAAGCTTCTTCTCTCTTATAGGGGAGAAAAATTTTTTTCTCTACCCTTCTAGGTTCTTTTGGCTGCTCTATTAATTAAATTGACATAAGACAGATTAACAGGAGAAAAACAAATTTAATTTCATACATACAGGAGCCTCACATAGACACGAGAGGTTCAAAGACAGTCAGGCAGTTGAGGCTTATATGCCATCCTGAGTGAAGGACAAGGAGGTAGGGGCTGGGCTTCAAGGAGGAGGAAGACAGTTCATAGGAAGACGGAAAGAGCAAATGTTTGGTAAACAAAAGCTCCTCAGTGGAGTAAAGACAATGGGGCAGGAGAGGACTTTGCACAAACAGACGTGCAGCACCCCAGCTCCCCACACCTGGCCCAGAGACGTTGTAGTTATCTTTGTTCACGGCTCTCTTCCTGCACCACGGCTTCCATCTAAACTCTTAGAGGCAGTTAAGGAGGAAGTAAAAAGCTCTTTCTGAGTCTTTTGTGCCTTGATTGTCTTAAGCTCAAAATAATCCACCTGCCAAAGTGGCACATTTTGGAGAGGCTAGTTCCAAACCACTTCACTCTCACTGAGTCTTATCCTCAAAAAAGTAATCTCTGAGGTGCCTCTGGACCCTGCCTTGATTGACCCCATCACTCTCTAAGCAGGTGGCTCTGCTCTGAGTTCCTTCCTGACCCCTGTTCTCTCCAGTCCACTCCAAGCCAAGGCCAGCTGGACCCCATTCTGCAGGGCCCTGCTTCCTTTCACCTGTCAGCACATCCCCACCCAAGACCACCCATCCAGCTAGAACCCTCACTGTGGTATCTGCGGCATTTCCCCCTCATTGTGGAAACTCAGAACTTGCTGCTTGGGGGCCACAGTCAATGTACCCGAACTTCAGGGCACCTGGGTGCCTCAGTCGGTTAAGTGTCCGACTCTTGATTTTGGCTCAGGTCATGATCTCAGGGTCGTGAGGTCAAGCCCCACCTTGGGCTCCATGCTCAGTGGGGCATCTGCTGGAGATTCTCTCCCTCCCTCTCCCTTTGTCCCTCCCCCCTTCTAAAATAAATAAGTCTTAAAAAAAAATAACAGAAACTAGTATTTCTTTAGTCCTTACTACATGTCAAGCACTTTACACACTCTCCTACTTGACAACAACCCCTTCTACAGATGAGAGAAAACTGGAGCTTAAGAAGATTACGTAATCTGCCCTCCTGTTGCCTTCACAAAGGGCCTTGGTACCTGCTTCATCCTCACAACAGGACTGCCAGGTAGGCAGCCAGACGTACCCATTTTAGCAAAAAGGAAATGGAGGATGAGACAGGTGAGTGACTTGCTAAGATCACAGCCAATAAGGAGTCTAGCTCCCCAGTTGCCCTGCCTTCTGATGCCTTCTCCCAACCCCTCCAGGCCCAGCAGCCTTCTGTCAAGCTGCCCTGAGGTCACACTCAAGCTGGAAAAAAACAGCAAGGGCTGGGGGAGGGAAGGGGTGGCCTGAACCATAGGTGAGCCACCTTATTAAGGCAGGGCACTGCTGCATCCCTTCCAGGGTGTCCAGATACTCTCCCTCCCCCACCTGCCGCCCACCACCTTTGCCACAGCAAGACAATCAGCCAATCCCACCTCCCCTCTGGGCCATTCCACACAGTGCGGCTAGACACTAATTGGCTCTGAGAAGTGATTACTTCAAAGAAGTTCCCTTCGGACCAAGATTTCTCAGAAAAAACAAACAGCAAGCACTCAGGCTCACCCCCCTGCCCGGAGAGTTGATATGCCCAGAGATGGATCTTCTGCCTGCCTCTAGGCAGTGCTGCTGAGATTGACCAGGGCCAAAAGAGCAACAGTCTCACCCTAGCCCATCCCCGGCTTCCTCCTCTCTCACCTTGGCCCCCTGCATCCAATTTCCTCTGCTCTGACCCCACCTGGAAGCAGAGGCATTTGCACTGAAAGGCACTGAGCAATATGAGGCCAACCCTCACATGTAAGTAGAGCCCTAGAGAGGACTGGTCCTCTTGAGACACAGCACAGCTAGTCTTAGCAGAGCTGGGCCCCTAGACTCAATGCGCGGCCCTGCGCCACCCGGGACTACACCCATTTCTGGAAGTAGGATGCCACTTGCCCAAGAATTCTGGTTCCCACATCCGGGGCATCATTCCTTCAGCACGTATTTGCCGAATACCTACTGCGTTCTTGGCCCTGGATGAGGCCAGGGTAAATGGGAGACTGCTCTGCCTCCCCACACTCCCAGCTGCACCAGAACTTCCAGCCTCCTTCCCCACCTGCCCTGCTTTCTAAAAACAAGAAGCCTCTGGGGTTGCCCTTCTGTAGTATTGAAATCAAATAAATGGTAGAGAGGAAATTCAAGGAGACTAGGAAGTTTAAGTCAGAGGTCAGTGATTGCCAGCATAGGCACCTGGCCCACAGTGAATTTTTACAACTTTGTGAAATAGTATCTGACAGTTAAAACTCAGATTTCTCATTAAGACTCAAATGGCCGGCTTTTCTTGATAAACTCAGGAGATCTAGTAACATGGGGCCCACATTCCTTCCCTTCATTCATTCTTCCTTCAGTGGTGGGGCTGGTCCCCCTTCCAAGTGCCAGGAACACCAAGGGGATCAGAGCAATCGAAGCCACGGCTCTTGAGAAGAACCTTGTCTTGTAGTGCTTGCTCTGGTTCTCTACAGTCTCCATCCTTCCCTAGACCACTTCTCCTGTATGATCTCTGCCTGGCCACCGAGCTGCGACCTCCCCCACTAGCCCTGCTGATCAGAAAGGGCAGAAAGCTGAAGCACGTGGGACACAGGCTAACCTCTCTCTAACCCGTGGCAGGTGCATGAATGGTTGTCAGAATGTTGGTACTTTGTCCTCTGTTAATTAAAAACAAGCACGGAAGTGAGGAGAGTTACTTGTGAGTAGAAATCTAGAAACGCTGAAGGAGGGGGGAGAAAAGCAAGCAAGGGCTCTGCTGGTGTTGCTTGGGGAATATTCAGAGGGGGGGGGGGGGGGGAGAGAGAGAGAGCACCGTGATGCTGCCACCCTGTGTGGGGTTGTGAGAGACAGACAGAGATGGAGAAGAGGGGGGTTTAAAGTTCTGCTGTATGTTAGGAATGAATGTCCCTTTGGCATTTTTCAAACAGCTTCATAAAAGATTAAAATTATTTTTCAATGCTTTCCAGATGTCCATCTTCTGCTTCTTTTGAATGTGACGCCAAGCGGTGGGTGTGGGGAGAGGTCAGTAAAGAGCTGAGATAGCGGGATGCAGGGCTGCACCATGCTTCCTGACAGGAGCATCTCTCCTGTGCCAGAAGTCAAGAAAGGCCCCCACGGAGAAATCCTCCAATCGAAGGCATGGATGAGTAGATGCCAGGCCAGCATAAGGAGAAGATGGTGAGAGAAGGAAAGGCAAGCAACACTCCAGGCAGTGGGAATAGCCCTGGGAAAGGCTTGGAGGGCAGACCCCAGGCTGTGGGTGCAGTTCTGAGTGACAGGACAGTCGCACCTTGTTGTAGGGATGTAAGGAGTGAGGAGGCTGAAGGGGTGGCCGGGATCCTGCCTGGCCTTCTGAGCTACATGGCAGCTCATGGACCACGGGCAGTGGGCAATCAGCTACTGAAGCTATAATCAGGACGGTCATGTGGTCATTTGGTGTTTTAACATATTTCTCAGGGGACTGAGCATCTGACTCCTGGTTTCAGTTCAGGCTGTGATCTCGGGGTCATGAAATGGAGCCCCGCATCAGGCTCCGCGCCCACTGGGAAGTCTGCTTGAGATTCTCTCTCCCTCTCCCTCTGCCTCTCCCCCTGCTTGTTCTCTCTCTCTTACTCTCTTTCAAATAAATAAATCTTTAAAAAAATAATAAAATATTTGTCTGTTCTGTGGGAAATGGGCTGGAGTGAGGCGAGGCAGAAGGTAGGCAGACTGGGAGGCTATGGGAAGATACCAGGCAAGAGACAGCTGTGGCTTGGGCTGCATTACTGGCAAGGGGAACAGGAAGTAGAGCTTGAGTCCAACGACAGGTAGGAGAGGGAGAACAGAGTGATCACCTAAATCAGTGCCATGTCCCCAGCACCTGGCATCCTTCCTGACATTCAGTACAAATGTAATGAACCAAAGACCAAGTAATCAAGCAAATATCGGTACATAAACCTTAGCTTGCTTAAACCTCATCCTTTCATTGCACAATGTTCAAAAACAGTGGCCACCAGTTTCTGGAGGCCTACTATGTGCCAGGCAATAGCGTTAGACACTTCATATGCATCATCTCTGCACTTTCTCTAAGCATCACAAAAGTCCTGCATTTAGGTGTTTTTATTTCCGTTTTGCAGGTCAGGAGACAATTAAGTAGCTTGCTCCCATTCGCCTGGGAAGTAGGAAACAGAGCTAAATTCCTACCCAGATATATTCTTTCTGCACCACACAGACTCTCAGAGTGACCCCCTTCTGTGTTGAGTTGCCCTAATGCTCATTTGCCCCCTTTCAGTCCCCCCAAATTTGTATAGTGGATAAAAACAAACAGCGACCAGCAAAGCAAAAGGTTGGAAAACATGAACCCAAAGTTCCTGAACCTTTCATTCTGATATTCCATTAGTCATCTTCATCATCCCCAACCAACACTTACGAGCACCAAAGGAGAAGTGGATATAGTCTCTGTCTTGGAGGAACTTGTGGTCCAGTGGGGAGTGCGAGTGATTGAAAAGTGCCCTAGGGTTTTGCAGGAATGCAAGCAGAGGCTCAGAGTGCTGCCCATGCTGGGCACATCTAGGGAGACCAGGATGGGGAGTCTCTGAGGGACAGCGGCAGACGAGAATAGAAAGGTGGATGGATGAGCCCCTGAATTAGGGCCATCATGGCAATGGGGTCCAAGAGAAGGGTACAAAAGTTAAAGATGTTTCAGTGACAGGCTAGACAGGATGGTGATCACTTGGTTGTGAGAATCAATGGGCCACTGCCCACCTGGAGGTACTGGAGAACCTGGGCATTTCAGCCAGAGCAGCTGCCCAGCGGACTTCCGCCCCCAGCCTCATTGCAATGTGGCTGCTGAGACATGTCCTTGTTCCCAGGGCCAGTGAATGCCTTAGGAGCAGGCCAGGGGGACGAAGAAGGGACTCAATCTCTGCCCCGGCTCCCTTGTCACACACATCGCTCCCGTTCCCTTTGCCGCTCTCCTTACCTGTCGTAATTCACAAATCTGATCAACTCGCTTGCCCTGAAACCAAATAACTCCGTCTTTGGCTAAATAGAGAAGAGGAGATTGAGGATTTGAAGAGACACTTATTTATCTCTTTACCAGACAGTCTAATGAATAATTTCATGTTTGCAAAAGCTCATTTTGAAATTTGAAGACAAGAGATATATTGCCAAGGCGGCTCTAATACGGCGACATTAATTTTGCACTGAAAGATTTACTCAAAAATTAGATTTTACAATTTTAATGCCTCCATTCTTTTCTTTAAATAAGCTGTGAAATGCAGTTAATTAGACTTAAACCCTGGAAGCTTAGACGTTTGAGCTTTGGTGTAAGCTACAAAAGAAAGCAAGCTTTTTCACTTGCAAATTAAATCTAAATTCATTACACGCCTAAACCTATACCACTTGCAGAAATCCTAGTGGGCTGAGGAAGGGTCTTCTTAAGGCTCCAGATGTCTCCCTACAGAATCCTGGCTGCAGAAAATGAAAGGAGAGACAGACGGGAGGTAGAAAAGACAGGGCATCTCACAAAGCTGTCTCGGGCAATGTTAGTGTATTCTTTGGAACATCAGCCTCGAGAATTGCTCCTTGGGGAAAAGAAGGTTCCATGCTCAAAAAAAATTAGGGAAATGCCACCTATCATGCTCCCTTCTTAGAAAGTCATAAGGTTCAAAGAAGTAAAACAAACAAACAAAAACTGTTTAACTTTGTGTCATCCAGAATTTTCCCAAACATATTTGACAGTGAAGCCATTTTTGTCAAAACACCTAATATTCAAGTCTATCCACTGCTGCATGGAACACGGTCTGCTCTGAGGACTGCTTTCTCCTCCTTAGACATGGCCTTGGAGACCCAGCCCAAACCTTCTGTTCTTTCCCACATTGATCCCTTCAGAGTGAGCCGGGAAACAATCACACACACAGCCAGCTAAGAAATACAACATTGAATTCACAACAGGCTGAGTTTGGGGCCCAAGGTAGATACAATACAAGTACTCAGCTAAGTGATCATGTCTGTTGGACACTGCTTAACACATTAGTCAGAGAAACAAACAATGGAAAGGCATCAGGAAGTGCAGGGAGTTTTTAGCCCAACCTCCCCCCTACTGGGAGGTCATTGAGCTCCTTCAAAACCTGGGCTGGGTTCATTCAATGCTTGAGCCCTTCTCAGGACAGGGGACTCAGCCTCTTCCCTGGAGTCTCCCTCTCGTCCCTGGACAGATCTGACTTCCTATGTGGATACAAGGCTGCCTCCCGGTAAGAACCCTCACTGGCCAACTTATCCAGGGCCCTGCCAGGTGGGCTCCAAATGAGCTGGACTAGAGGCTTTCCTCCCAGTAACCCCCAGGACTTCCCCATCCCTAACTTCCATTTCTGAATCAAAGAACCTCTTCCTAGCTACTAGCTCGTGCCTGATCCCAGGCCCACAAATTCCTCTTCCTTCTGGGGACCATTGAGAATCTCATGAATCATGGGTCTTCTTCCCAGAATCGTCCAGTATTGGAAGCTTCACCAATGCCTTGAAGCTGGTCCACCGGCCATATCTATGACTCCCCAGTAGAAGTATATGGGTCTGACTGCTGGGGCTGGCTAAGCCTAACCAGTACCGACAGATCATAGGGAGTTTTCCAAATGTCCACTTCCGTCTTGTGTTGCTTACTATTCAGGACAACACCCTTTCTGTTCACCGCTTACTGTTCTATTCAGGACAGAGCTCATCTTTGGAGAGTAACAATAAAAATGGAACAATCATAAATTTCCACCTTATTTTTGCAGTTTACAGAGTGGTGGCATCACTTTATTTAATTTGCCCTTCACCAGAGCCCAGGTGATAGGAGTTTTCTTTTGCTTTTACCGAAGGAAGTAATAAGCTCAGAAAGACTTGAGTGATATACCCAGCAACAGAGCCAAAAGAAAGGTGCCCTGAGTCCTGGGTCAGCATTCTTACCAAATATCATGTTGCCTCCAAATCATAAACCCTAAACCCCACATTTTCATATAGTAGTCACAGCCCTGGGCATCACAGAGGGGGGAGAAGAGGCTATTTATTCTTTGCAGAACAAGTGAAAAGACCAGCAGATTATTTTGTAAATGACAGGATTAAAAAGAATTTTTTGGATTTAAAAATGCCGGGTTCAATACTGTTACTGAGCTTAGAGCTATGAACTCTGAGCAAGAACCTTAACCCTGGGGATTGGCAGCAGAGCTGGGTCACACACTACGGGGAGGAGGGCCTGAGATGACCCACACAGAGCGCTCAGCACCTGGTACACACTCAGCAGGTGTTGGACTCCAGTGGAATGTGGGCCAAGAAAGCCAAATGAGTCTTGCTGGGAGAGGTAAGATTTCAACTGGGCTCAGGAAGCGGTGGTAGGTGTGGGGGTGTGGAAGACGGAACGAGGCCCATGGAAAGGTGTCCAGGCAGGGCACTGAGACATGCACTGCGGGGAGTGGAGGAGTTACACACAAGTTCCAGTCTGGAGCAGCAGATGCTGCGAGGCCAGGGGAAGGGGGGCAGATTGGGGCTTTGGAGCTTGGACTCCTCCCGGAGACCAGTGGGAATCACTGAAGGCTCTGGACTAGATAGATAAAGGTGACGGTTAGTCAGCTGACAAAGACCAGAAGCAGAGAGAGACCAAGGAGCAGATAAAGTGGTGGGTGGTGGCAGTGGCCTTGGTGACAGTGACGTAAATGAATCTCCTACATCTTGTGTGAGTCTGTCAAACTGCCCTACCTTGTTCCCGGTGTCCAGGCCCACCTCCCGTGTTCACCTGGAGTGCCCAGGGAGGGACTAGGCCTCCGGGCAGGGGCCCCTTCCAGAATTCCAATTCTAATCAGTTCTACTCTGAGTCTGGGACAGTCCTTAACTGGTGCCTTCCTGGGGACTGGACCCCTGTCCCTGGGATGCACTCGACCCTGCTATAACTAACTCATCATGTTGAAAACAGCGATACGACATTGACTTTCCTGTGACCTCAAATTCACTCACAGGTGTGTTCAGCCCATTGCCGACCACAGGCGAGCCACTGTGCTGAGTGCTGGGGGGTGCAGAAGCGGGTATGAGTTCATGGCCTTCAGGGAACTTGCAATCCAGGACAGCAGTTAAGCATTCTTACCATATGTAAGAAGGACAATGATAAAAGGTCAAGAATGAATCAAAGAGTTTTTTACAACAGTTTTGGCTAAACAGCTATGGCTGTTTCAAAAAAAAAAAAAAAAAAAAAAGACCTGCTAAGCCATCATAGGTCTCCACATATTTGACCAATATGGCCATTCCCATCAGAGCTCTCTGCCCCCCATCTGTGAAGGAACGGCTGCCATGGAAGTGGTCAGAGTCTTCTCCTGGCCTGTCTCGGTGCCTCCTGCTTCCATCTCTCTGCATGCTCCAGATTTCTGCTCTAGCTCTTCTTGACTGTGAGGTCCTGGCTGCCCCCCCACCTGGCCACTGAAGCACATCGCCCCCTCTTCGGTCTGCAAACACACCCACAGTGGGACTGGGGTGGGGAGAACCTTTCAAGGAAAACAAAAGAAAAATACCAAGGACTATAAAAAGAAACATGTTTGCAGAGTGCTTGTTTCTGATTACAAATTGAACAGTTAGCAAAATATTGACTTGGTGAGTACAGCCTGTGAGGTTCCTCCCAGGCCCCAGCCTCTTCTTGTCATTTCATCTTTTCTTGCCTGAATGGTTAAGAGATGTTCTGATTTCTCTCCAAGCAGGTTAGGACTGGCCCTGCCCCTGGGTCTTGTCTCTGAATTAGAGTCCCTCATGACCCTCCCACTGGGCCAGAGCTACTACTCTAACACCCTGGTTGTGTTCCACATGGCCCATTTTCATTGGGATGCTGCCTCTGCCCTGAACCAGCCGGGGTCTTCCTATACTGAGCCCGTAGACCTTCCCCGGCTCCCACTCAAGGCCCTCCTGTCTTAGCCTGAAATGGCCCTCTCACCCAGCCTCCCCCTTTGCTAATCAGCAAGTAGCACTTAAAACCCATTCTGTTCCCAAGAAAGCTCGGCTTTGGCCCCTTGTTCATCCACGTCTCCCACTCACTGGCCTCCAGGCAGCCTTCAGAATGGACACCATCTTGCCCAGCCACATCATGCTGTCACCTTCCATGGATCAGAAACAGACACCATGTCCTTTTTTGCCCGTAAGCCTCACCTCTCCTTTTGTGCTCATTCTCCAGTCTCCTCAGGTGGGCAGCCTTGAGCAACAAGTGGACAACTGCAACAACACGCTAGGTATGGTCCCTGCCTCAAGCCTTCTCCTGCCTAGTCTGTGTTCCAAGGTGCAGTTGGAAGAAGGGTTCTCTCCAGTGCACATCTGTGCCTCACCCCAGCCTCAGACTCACAGTGCCTCCCACTGTCCTCGCATAAGACCCACTTCCTTGGCACAGCTGACATTGCCCTGCATGATGCATTCATTACCTGCCTTCCCAGCCTCATCCCTGGCACCCAGCATTTTAGGTTGGAAATTACTACATGTGCCCTGCTCTTTGCCCACCCCTCTGCCCCCTGCCTAACCCAGCCCATACACCTGGAGAGCACCGACTCAACCTCCAACTCAAACACTACCTCTACCAGAGACCCTCCTTGACCTCCCTAGACGTCCAGAGGATCCGTCTCTGCAGATCCCATGGTGCTGTAGTTGGACCTGAATTACAAGATGATGCCATTTCTATAACTCTGTGTATGGCCTGTCTCCCCAAGACATAAATTATGGCCAAGAGCTCAGACTCCAAGTCTAACAGAGCAGAGATCAAATTTCAGCTCCATCATTTACTAGCTGAGGGGCCTAATGCAAGAACAGACCTGAGTCTCGGTTTCCTCTGGTGTAAAATGGGAGCCATGATAATGAGAACTGCCCTAGAAGGGTCACTGTGAGGAGCGAATGAGTCAAAGCTCTAAGTCACACTGCCTGGTATACAATAAGCAGCCACTCAGTGTGCATCCGGTCTATAGTATACTCTGAGACTCTAAGCGCTTACTACAGAGGAACAACACTATGTTGCTTTACTACAGAGGAACAACACTATGTTGCTTGTTCCGACCCACTTCACACCCTAACAACTGCCTGAAGGTGGTTATTTTTGTTCCTCCCATTTTGCAGATGAGGAAACAGAGGCAAAAAGGCCAATTCACTTGCCTAATCTACACAACCAGTCAGTGGCAGAATCAGACCCAGGAAGTCTGGCTCCAGAGCCTTCACCCCTAAAGACTACACCCCACTGGCCCCTAGATATTCACTAAACATTCATTAAAAAAAAAAAAATGAAGCACTCAATCTGTTCATCTTTCTATCCTTTATGTCTAGCATGGACCCAGCATGTCCTGAGTTACCGTAAATGGCTGGTGAATGATGAGGAGGAGAGCTGGCAAGGGCACGGAATATGGGCTCTCCCTGAGCTAGTTCTCCCCATCTCTCCACATGCCCAGAGGAGTCTCAGCACAGGAGCCCCAGTGGGAGGGGCTTGCTCTCCGCAATAAACAAGTACAGTAACTGGAGCAGACTTGCCCCTCACTGAGAAAGGAGGAAGGCCCCTCACGGGCTCAGGTAGTCACAGCCTCTGGTCTACCCAGTAAAACCCCCGACGCCGGCCGTTGTCCGCAGAGACAAGAGGGGAAAGAGTGAGCCCCAGACAGGGAGAGATAGACTCATTTGACTCATTAGCTGCATATTCAATTCTGACGTCTGAACCTGACGGAATCCGAGTAGGGCTGGAGTAATGAATTAATCCCAGGGAAGAAGACAGCTCTGCAGCTCCTCAGCTATTAGCAGCCCGCTGGGAAGGGGAGCCCTGCTGAGCCGACATGTGCCACAGAGTTTGCTCCCCACCACCTGGTGCCTGTTGGAACCTCCTGGGTCTGGCCCAGCCAACCTCAGAAAGACCAGCACATGATAGGTGTTCAATACAAGTTCACTGATTAAGGGACTGGCTGAAGAGTGCCATTCCCTCCAAGTTCACTGGGACCAGGACCAAGCATTCTACGATTTTGTGCCCCAGTTAGCAATCCCCGTATCTCCTAGGGGTCATCCCATCTAGCCCCTGCCTTTGGGCAGCCTATTTTCCTTTTGCAGAGTCACAGACCAGGGCATCTCCCATTGAAAATCACAAAAGAAAAGTGGTCATGAGTTTCTCTAGATTTATTTTCTTTCATTCATTCATTTATTCCTGATTCCCCTTTGCAGAGAGGCAACTGAAACACAAACCAGTAGCACGGTCCAGTGGACACCAAGTAGCTGGGCCTTCCCTGGACTTCAAAGATGGAGCATTACCATGCATGGCTTTACCAGGCACTGGGACTCAGATTAGAGCCAGGATTCAACATTCAACTTGATCCACTCAAAGCCTGGATGCAGAGCTGAGCTTCCTTCCCTCTCACCCTTCCTCCATCCCTCCCTTCTTCCCTCCCTTCATTCCTCCCTCCCTTCTTTCCAGTCTCTTATTCACACACACACCCTCCCCAAATCCACCACTCTCCCTTCCAGCCTCCCTGGCTTCCCACACTCTTACTGACGCCGCAGATCGAGGGGGTCACAGGATGGTACGGGCACAAATCTTCTTCAAAAGAGAAAGACAAAAGAGAGGAAGCGACAGACAGGAAGGGAGACATCCTTGCATCCCCCTGGCTCTCTTCTCCCAGCTGGGCTGTCTCTAACCCCAGGCCACAGAATTCATCGCTCACTCTGATTCAGTGGGACAGTTATTTTATATTATTAAAATAAGAGATTATCATCACCACCAATCTCCATCTTCTTTCCAATCTCATCTAAAAAGCAGGCATTGCCTCCTGCTCCCGGACCCCTAATTCTTTCTGCCTCGGCTGTTAAATCATTTAACCTGGCAAAGTGTCGGGATATGCATTTTACATGAGAGACACGAGGCAGGATAAATCTAGGCTGACTGCAGAGGCTGAAAAGAAATATCTGAGTTGCAGCCAAGGGTCAAAGGAGACTTGGATGGGGTGCAGAGCCAGGAGGGCGGGTCTCCTCCCTCTCCCTGCCTGCTTAGGGACAAGAGAGCCACAGCCTGATACCTTTGCAGAGAGGTGACTGAAACCCAAAACATATCAGTGACAGCGTCCAGGGGATGCCATGCAGCCAGGCCTTCCCTGGGCTGCTAAGACGGGGCATTACCGTGCATGGCCTTAGCAGGCACTGGGACACAGAGTAGACCCAGCCCTCAACAGAGCTCAGCAACACGGGAGCTGTCTCAGAATACCTGGGCTATAAGGAACCCCACACACAACAGCCTCGATTTATAGATGAGGAAACCAGAACCCAGAGGGGGTGGGGACTTAGTCAAGGCAAAAAATATTAGCAAAACCAGGACTTGCACAGGGTTTTGAGCTTAGTGATCCTGACGCCTGGTCTAGTGCCTGGTTCTGACCCTGGCCATTTCCATACACTTAACTCTTTGTGATACATAAATGGCAACTCTAGCGATTCAGGAGCTGGGTGAGAATACAGGGAAGGTTCATTTACTGATGAATTCATTTTAGCAATATATTAAGGGTCTGCCGTGTGGTAGCCCTGGACTGGGTGCAGGGGATGCAAATGGGGACCAGACACATCAGGGCCATCAAGGAGCCCCTGGTTAGATACCCCAACAGGGCTAAAAGCTCAAAAATGATGCCACGCCTATGCTCTTGGTTGACAGTATAATTTTCCATATGCTTTATCAATCAAAGGGAGATTTTTGCAAACCATTGTGTGAGGGTCCCATAAATGCTTCAGTGCCCCAGAGTTCAAGGTTGTTCATTTCTTGCTTGACCTAGAAAGAGGAAACAATGTTCCCCAGGTCACTTGGCATGTAGATAGCAGGCCCAGGGCTCAAACCCAGGAGTCCCATTTCAGCTATGATGTCAGACTACTAAAACAGGGTAGGCGAGCAGGGTTGCCAGGCCGGCTAGCAAAGAAAAATACACAAGGCCGGGTGAAATTTGAATTTCAGATAAACAATGGATAAAATAATGTTTTAATATAAGCGTGTCCCAAATATTGCACGAGACATAGACTGAGACCAAAAAAAAAAAAAAAAAAAAAAAGTCTTTGTCTGCAATTCAAATTCAACTGGGCATCCTGTATTTTACCTAGCAACCCTGTGGCAATGGGAGGGAGAAGCACTTGGAAACTGGATGCACAGTGAGTGATGCCTGGGCTCAGGAGCCAGAAGTTCCAGGAGCCCAGCAAGTGTCCCATCCATTCCCAGGGAGGCCGGGCCCTTCTTCTAGGGCAGCCTCTCCCAACCCCACAGCAGCTTGAATGGCCACTCGCAGCTGTGCTAACGAGAACACTCTTCCCCAAACAACAGATTAATTGATTTAAAACTTTTAATGCCAGATGCTTGGTGGAGGCATTTTAATAATCCTTGAGTTAGAATTAATCATGTCTCCTGATCTTTAAGGAGGGCAGTTATTAAATCCTGCAGAGGCAGGGGATGGGGATGAGGGGAAGCTGTTTTTCCTGGGTCCTTTCCCTGCTATGCTCTAATGATGAGCCTTGGGGCCCCCAGTGGGGTGCAGGTAGGAAGCAGAGGCAAGATGCGGTCTGGAACAGCCCGAGGGGCAGGCAGTTGGTTAGCTCAGCCCTGGTTTCTCACAGCCCAAGGCCAAGGTGGGGTGCAACCAGTGGTCCCCATACCAGACAGAACAGAGTTAACTACAGAACCAGACACATTTCTCAGCCCCAGGACACCCCTGGTGGTGAGGCACCTGCTGGTGAATTCCTCTCACTCACATCACCCCCCCCCCTTTCTACTTCCAAGGAGTATTAGAAGAATCTATTTCTTTGAATTTGGGGCCAAGGACAAGGAAAACATGTCTCCCCTAGTGAAGCCAGGGGCTCCCCCATCCCCCCCCCCCCCCCGCTGCACACTGTCTTTTCCTGCCTTGTCCGCCTCCTCCCAGCGTGCCCTCCCCAGCCCTTTCTCACTCTGCTTGGGGGCGCTTTGTCCTCTCCCTTCCTTGATCCAGAAGCCCCCAAATCCCTCCCCACGTGTCTCCAAACTTGCATCCTCCACCCTCTCTCTTACACATCCAGTCACCCGTTCTCTGCCCCAATTTCCTCTCAATCCTGCCTCCTACAAGTACAACATACCGAGCATGTCACCAACTCAAGTTCCAATTTTTACAACCTTCCTATTGTTGGAGATGTTTGTTATCCTTGGCTTACAGAGGGGCAAACTGAGGTTCAGTTATGTTCATGGCTTGTCCATAGCCACACAGCCGCATGGTGCCAGCCTTAGCTCCCTCTACTCAGAAGGCTTCCTGGTCCCACGTATGCTCTTGGTTTCAGAGTTCCTAAAGGAGTCATGATCAGAGAGAGCTGATTTTACATGAACGATACCAGGTGTCTGCCCTATTCAAAGCTCATAAAGGTCCGGGTCCATGTTATGTCCTCCTATGCAGGGCAGTATACCAGAGCACCTGGAAATATGGGTTAAGTGACAACAGAACGCTCATGGCTGGGGCGAACCCATCTGGGCACCTGAGCCTCCCACTAACAGAGCTGGGCAGTTCCACTTGTCCTGAGAGTCATCCTATTGAGGATGGCATCACTCCCACCTCGCCCCAGATACTCTCACATACCCCTCAGCACTGTCATGGAGACAGTAAGCTCTGAGCAGGTAGGGGCTTGCCACATAGAAAGTCCAGCCCAAAGCAACACAATCCCAGGTCGGCCTCAGGGATGCCACATTCTGCCCCTATTAATGCCGAACACCCTTGGGCTCCCCTGGTCCCCTGATGCCCCGCTGTCAAAGCTAAATCGATACTCCCTTTTTTCTCTGCAAGAACATCTCAGTAATCCTAATTGGTCACTATGGCAACCCCAGCTGCAGCTCCTCATGGCCTCAATGAAGAGACAGAAGGATGAGAGGGGGCGAGATGGAGGTTAAGCCTACTTATTGTATAATGCTCTGCCTTTGATATCACCTAGATCCACATGCTAAGTACCTGGAAAGAAACAAAATCCCGTGTAAATTAGAACGATACCATCCAATCCCCTGCTTATACCCTCACTAGTAGCAGCTGATAAGGCCATTGTCTGCAGCTACTGGGCCTGACCTCCTCTGCCTGGCAGCTGATGGGGTTTCAGTGGTGGGTCACGTTCATCAGGGAGGATGGGCTGGGGCCGTGAATCCCACAGGGCAAGATGGCGGTGCAAGGGCCACTCTCTGCAATACCTCCCACCCCACTCCAGCGAGGAGGAGGCCCAAGAGAAGAGGAGAAGCAGCAACACCACTGCACAGAGCCTTGCCATGTGCTCCCTTCCTCGGCAGAATCATGGGGCTTCTACTCTGTTTCCTTGGCAGATGGGTCACTCCCTACGTGGTCGGGGTACCCTCAAAGGCCCAATCCTGCAGTGAGCTCAGTAGTAAAGTCTCCCCATGTCTCTCTATCTTTCTCTCTCATGCACGCACACACACCCACATCCTGCCTGCAAATGGTGCTTGCCATCCAGCCACCCTCAGAAAAAGCCTCTATTCCTTTCATTCTTCAAGGCTTCCTACTCCTCTTCCCATCAGTGCTGCTGCCTGCATGGGCCGGGCCTTCACGTTGTGAACTCCATGATTCCTCTGACGCTACGTGGAGGTTGGCTCTGCAGCTGCTGCCCACATTCACCAATGGCCTCACGGTCTCCCAGCTCTGCCCCCTATGTTGTATTCTCGGAGCCAGACTTCTTTCCCATCCTAGGATAGATGGCTTCGGACTTTCTCTCCCAACACATTGCCCTGCCTATGCTCTACCTGCCCCACGTGAAACCTCCATCCTGTTTCCCACTTGCTACCACAGAGGACCCCTAGGTTCATATTCTACTGTGGCTCAGGCCAGAGTCTGATTAGTCCTTTTATAAAGAGCAGGATTCAGTACAGCCTCTTTTCTCATCCCTGCTGCCCCAAGTATATTTGAGCAGAGCTTTTGATCCTGCCCTGTGGCCCTAGGAGATCCCCTTCTGCTGAAAACCCCTCCACATTTCTCTATGGCCCATGTGGGTCCTCTCTCCTTGGGAAAAGGAGGGACCAGGGACACTGGATTTTTCTTAATATTAAGCAGCATATGACAAAGCCATGTCCATTTTGGCTCTTTTTGTCTGGCCCTTTCGTAACTTCTCCTCCTTCAGCACACCAGTGGTCAACCATTCATTTCTGACCTCCGGTCAACACCTAAGGCTTTCTCTGATCCCTGCCAGTTCGTTCTCCCCACCATCCGTCTCATAATGATGTAGGAGCACTTTACCACATAGCAGGCACTGTTAGGGATACAGAAAACCAGAGAAGTGTTCCCATTTTCTAATCCAAAAAGGATTAGCGAGCACACATCTGTCCTTGTCTAGTCTGTAGAAGATAAACCTTTCCTCCTGGTTGTGTCTGGGAACAGAGAGCCAGAATAGCTGTGGTATGGTGGGAGGAGATGCAACTTGGAATCGGACAGATTTTGTTATAGAACCTTGGACAAGTTACTCAACATCTCTGAGCTTCAGCCTCATGAAGATCATTATGCCTGGCTCGGAAGGTGACTGTGGGGGGTGAATGGGACCTAGGTTAGAAGAAGCCTTTGTAAACAATATAACGTGGTACAAATGTACGGAATGGTCATCACCATAGCAGTGATATGGGCCCTGAGTACTCCTGGCCATGGGTGGGTGATCTTCCCATTTCTCCCCTCATGGGACCTGTTCTGGGAGAGGAGGGGGCACAGGTGCCTATCAGACCATGACCCTATGCATTCTTGCCTTCTCCCCCATGGGGTCCAGAGTTGGTGACTGTAGCAGGAGAATTTAGACACGGAGACATCCCTGCCACTGCTTACCCATAGGGGATACCTCTTAAGGGACACCCCTGTAGCCCAAGATGTGATAATTGTCTTTTCACCTCTGAATCCCGATCCCACCTGCCTGGGAACATGTTCCCGTGTTCCCATTAGGTAATTTTTGATCAGGAATGTAGGTATAGGCACACTTCAGATACATCTTTGAGCCCCAACACCTCCTGCAACATAAATAAGGCAAGCATAGCATTCATCCTCATTACACCAAGGAGGAAACTGAGGCAAGAGAGGCAAAGTGACTTTTCCAAGGCCGTGGAGCTTGAGAGCTGCAGATCTGAGATTTCTAATCCCCAAACGCAAAAACGCGTGCTCTCTTCCTCTGTGTTGCAGCCGCCTGCCTCCTGAAAGCTGCTCCCTGTGGCCCACTCATCTGCTATTCTGGCAGGGTAAACACTCCAAGAAGGCCCTTTGCTCAGAGGGCATGTTAAGTGGAATATCAGGTCAGGGTTCATCTGCATTTTTGGCAACAGAGGGCTGCTGAGATAATAGGAGCCCCTTTGTGTTCCATGGAGCTGGGTGGGAGCAAGCGGATGTCTGAAGGAGATTACAAGCAGTTATGGATATTGCTTGTCATGCTACCATCAGCAGACGCCTTTTTCAATTGACTAGTTGCTTGTATTTCCAGAATAGGGAATGCCAGATGTATTTACTGCACTGAAAGAGAGCGCTGAAGGCCCTTGGAAAGGTACCCAGCTGTCGAGTAGCAGTGGAAGCCAGGGTAGGTTAACCCCTGGTGGCCTAGTAATCAAAATTCCTGGGGAGCCAAGGACAGACAGACAAGGCAGCTGGCATCGAACAAATGCATGGAGACTTGGAAGTGCTTTTTGAAAGTGCTTCTTTGGAATTCAAAATCCACTTTCCTGTGTAAACAATGCTATTAGAATGAACATTTACTAAGTCCTGCTATGTGCTAGATGGGATCGAGGTATTCTACCTGCAGTTTTTTTTCATTACATCGTCACCTCATTCTAATCTTACAAGGTAGGAGTGGTAGACACTGACTTGTTGTTCACCAGATCAGTAACCCCTTCCTCTGAGGCTCCCAGTTAGTCATTCCTTGGCTTTCTTTATATTAGCTACAGCCAGGGGACAGTGGAATGTAGGTGGATATCATGTTTACCACCTCCTAATCTGGCCCATAAAAATGCCTCCTGTACCATCCTCCGTGCTCTCTCTCCTCCTTCATCTGTCTGCCTGATACAGAGGATCCAGTAGAAGCCTCCCAGGCTCTAGGGAATTACATCCACTAAATGGAAGGATCCAGGGTCCCTAAATGACTGCATGCAGCCAAACCCCACTACTGACCTATGTTGAACTATGACATGAGTGAGAAATAAAACTTTATTGTGCTAGGCCACTGAGATTTGGTGACTTTTGTTTGTTTCTTTGAATCTTATCTACCCTAACTAATTCAGTAAGTGCCAGTACATAGCAACAGCCCTCACTTACAAAAGGGGAAAATGGAGGCTCAGAGAGATAGCATGACATGCCCAAGGTGACACAGCAAGAACACTGTGAAGCCAAGAGTCAAACTAAGGTATGTCAGACTCCAAAGCCAGTAATTTTCCAAGTTGCCTACCACAGTTCGTGACCAGGTTCCTAGACCAGCCACGAAAATCTATTTTACCAACAAAATAGCCAATGTATTTTCAACTACCATCAGCCATTGCCCATAGTAGTTTCTGTGGGACAACAATTAAGGTTCAACACCTGACTCTGAGAACATATCCCATCACCACCACATCATCTCCAAGATCTGGAACACATATTCAGGCCTGAGTAAAAGAGATGCTTCTCCATCAGTTGCTCCCCAAGAACTCTGAATCAAGATAAAAGAGCAGCTGTCCCCATGGGAATGGGAAGAGGGACCAACATTCAAACCTCCCCTGTGTATCCCATGTTGCCCTTGCTAGGTCAAATTGCTGGTAGGTTTGGAGTTTGCTTGTGACCTAGGACAAGCAGGTCATTTCCGGCTCTTAGTACATGCCTGTATTAATCCTAGCAGCATGGATTCTAGAACAATTTTTTCTAAGCCTGAAATCCAGCTGCATGGTCCAACCAGCTGAGGTACACTTATGGTGACAAGGGGAAGGAATATTTAAAATTTTAAGTGACCTGGAAACCCTGAGAACCCTGATTGCTGTAGACAGAAGAAAATTCATGCTTCTTTTCTGAATGGGCCTTAGCCAGAAGAAACAAATCAATTCTTCAGTATATCCTGAGTGTGTGATGTATGCCCACCAATGTGCCATCCATAGGAGGGAGGGAGGCAGAGGAGGCACCATGCCTGCCCTCCAAAGGATAATAAGCTGATCAGAGAGACCGAGGTGAAGCACAGGGGACAAAACCCTAGGAACTCTCCACTACCACAGCCAAGAAAAAATTCTCCACCAGTTAATGTTAATTTGCAGGTGTTCATTCATATGTGGAACTCTGACCTCACTTTCCCTTTCACCTCCTCTTCAAGCTCTCAAATAAATCCAGCTGCACATAATCAACAGTGTGGGACTTACTGAACATTTGGTAGGGAAGATGAAGATTTACTTCACACACCCCTTTGAAAATTCTTCCAACATTCCCTAGTTCCCTCTCTTTACCCCAACCTCTTCTCTTTCTTGTCCCCACTTGGGAACCCTTCTTTCTGACTACCCACATACTTTCTTGCTCCTTAATCCAATTTACCTTCCAACTCTCTCACTGCTGCTTTATTTCACAAAAGAATGTGACCCTTTCCCAGATCCTGTCATCAAACTTATATTTCAAGGTGTCCCCCTACCCACTCAACACAAACATACTATGAGGTCTTTAGCAAAAAAGTGTCCCCTGATTACTAGAACCCATTCTAGGAGGAGGGGTGGGTACGTTACAAATAACCCACTCAGAAACATTTCTGATATTCTGCTTGTGCAGTTTTATCCCACAGAATCTTACCCAGGGCTTTACCTGCCAGTAAGTCTGCTGTCCGTGGTGCTGACCTGGGAGGCTATACAGCTGGTCATCTTTTTCTGCTCACCATTCAGGCAGGGAATTGCATCACCTTGCTGTGTGCTCCAAACCTCACTCCCGTCACCTCTAAAATGGGGTTATTAACAGTAATTACCATATGCAAAGCATTTAGCATCAAACCTGGCACAAAGAGCTCAAGAAACGGTAATACGTATTATTATTATGCTATTATGCTACAGCCCCAGGAACTGTCCCACATCTCCTATTTATTCACTGCCACTTCCCAGACATATTCTTCCCTCTAAAATCCATAGCTAAATGGTATTTGCATAAATGGTGCTACTCTCATCTCTCTTCCAGCACTTTGCTTTAGACTGAATACAGGTTTTCAAGGGTTTTTTGTTTTAACAAAACAGGAGTTAACAAAACAACTAACTGGTTTCACTGGTTGAAATATGAGTGGAGTTAACTCAAGAATTTTTCAGCTCTGGTTTAGTTCCTTCATTGATTCATCTCTTGGATCCTCATTGAGGAATAAGACTCACAATGTTTTGTTGTTTTTTTTTTTTTTTTTTTTTGGTTTTTGAAAGTGTGTTCCCAAGATTCTCTGTGCTTCTCTCTCTCATAGTACATCTCATGCTCTACTGAAACTGTCTCTTTATAAAGACTGTATCATACACCTTCGTGTCCTCAACAACTTGCAGAATGCCAGGCACATTGTTTAGGCCTGAATGAATAAGTACATTAATAAACAAATGAACAAAAGAACAAATGGAAGGTGGTGGGTTGCATTTTTTGCCCCAATCTTTGATCCCTCTCAATATCTACATACCCTTTTCCATGTGTCTTTGCAATTCTTCCCACTGAAGAAGTGGAGTATATTTCCCCTCCTTTGACTTTGGGTTTACATATGTGAGTTTCTTTGGTCATATAAGGAGTCAGAAGAAGGAACAGTGGGACAGTTCTAAGCCTAAGCCTTAAGAGGCTTTGCACCTCTCACTTCATTATAAAAAGAACATGTCCTGGATATCCCATGGTACCAGGAGGAGGATAAGAGCCACGTGGAGCAGAGCTACCAAAGCTGCCACAGACTGCAGCAGAGCTGCCCCAGCTACCCATAGATCTGAAGATCTGAAGTGAAACCATCCAGCCAAGCCCATTCTAGATGAGCCACATCTCAGCTGACCTGCAGAAGCATGACTGATAATAAATGGCTATTGTTTGAAGACACTAAGTCTGGGGTTGATTGGTTGCACAGCATTATTTGGGCAATAGCTAACCAATAGATAGAGGAAAACATTTAGTTGTTTTTTTTTTAAATCTGAAGATCATGGTTTATGAAGTTCAGCATCTCACCTTCTCTGAGCCTTAATTCATCTTCTATAAAGTTTGGATAACAATTTCTGACCAACCTGGTTCACAAAGATCATGGTTAGTTTCAAAGGGTAGAAGAGCACAGCAGTGAATTAGCCAGCAGCACAGAGAGAAAGGAGTATTACTATTAGGGACTGGTATTGATAAGTCTCTCCAACGTCTTGGTACACTCATAGTCTCCATCCTGGACCCTGTATAGAAATGGGACACCAGACAGCTATGGAGGAGTATTTGGGTGATATTGATAAAACTACTTTTCCTCCAAGAGGGAACTTGATACTGCCTCTTTCATGTTCAACGACAACAACAACAACAAAAAAAATCAACCAAATTCCTAGATTTTGGAAATAAGAAGCTTCCACTCTGACCTACCCTGTGCTTAATGCACTTTACAACACCCCCATCCAGAGTCTTCCAGCCTCCACTTAAACCCTTCAGTCAAAGGAAAGTCAGTTGCAAAGCAGCGTATTTCAACTTCGACAGTTCAGACTATAGAAAGCTCTTCCTTATCTTCCCTGAATCCCAGACTAGGTCAATGCCCCTATCTATAAGCTTTTCATAACACTCTATTCCTCCAGAGTATATATTCCAGACTATAATTTCAAAGTTATTTGGGTCATAATTTGTTCAATGTCTGTCTCCCACACCTCACTATAAACCTCATAAAGGCAGAGACTGCATCTTTTTTATTCACTGTTACATCTTCAATATCTAGCATGATAACCGCAAATTAATAGGCATTCAATAAATATTCACTAGATAGATGAACAAGTTGTTTTTCATTTGATTTGGCAATCTTTTATGTAGTCCTCACTTAACAAAGATGAACTCACTTAATAACAAATGAATGAGTGAATGAGCAAATGAACAGAGGATAGCATCTGTCTTCCTGAACTCCCTCCCTCCCAAATGGTATCAATTCTATCTTTTGGGGGTCTAACAGAACAAGTCTCCTTCTTGTATCATTCCCTCACATTCCAGAGTAGTAGAGAGCTGACCCCTAGGAGGTTTCTGAGTAGAAGAGATAAGGGATTGAGAGTTAAGAATTTATAACTCATATAACAAATATCTGTTGAGCGTATATTACATGCCAAACATATTTATGGTTTTAAATACAGCACCAAGAGGTACAGCACTAAGTAGAACGGACCAAAAGGAAAAAAAAAATCCTTTCCCTCATAGAATTTATGCTCTAATGGGAAGAGAGAGATAACATACAAAAAAATAAAACATATAGCTATTACCAGATGGCAGAAAGTCCAACAGAGAAAAATAAAGCAGGGAAGGAGAATAAGGAACATGAGAGAAGATTGCTATTTTAAATGAGGTGGTCAGGCAAGGCCTTTTTGAGAAGCTATTTGCACAAAGATCTGAAGTTGGTAAGGGAGTAAACATGCAGATACTTGTAGGAAGAAGGTTCCAGGCAGAAGAGAATGGCAAGTAGGGAAGGTCCTGTACTGGGAGTATGCCTGGCAGTGCATGAACGAGGTATAGAAGCCAGTGTACCTAAATCAGAGTGAGCAAGGGAGAGAACAGTAAGAAATGAAGTCAGATGGGTCACAGGGAACCTTGCAGCCATTGTAAGGCCCTTGGTTCGCACTCTGCATAAATAAAAAAGCGGAGTGTTGAGACATGACTTGACCTTCCTGGCTGGTAGGCTGGGTCTAGATGGTAGGCCAGCACAGGCAAGCAAATCAGTTAGAAAGATATGACAATAATCTGGCCAGATGATGACAGTTTGGACCAGGATGGGTTTGTTTTCGTCTGTATCCCAGCACCTAGCACCAAGAGGACCTGAATAAATGTTGGATGAATGAATACTTGCAAAGATGACAGACAGAACACGCTCAGGCTTTAGAGTCAAAACAACTGGATTTGGAGCAAGAATTCCACAGGTCAGTCCTGTCTGTGTCCCTTGAATTGGTTTTCCCTAAAATTCTGTCTGCAGTCTAAGGATGAAAATTAAAGCTATTAAAGCATGTGTACGAGTGGCTGGCTCAAGACACAAGAGGCCACATCCTGTAAGATTTCATTTATCTGACATGTCCACAACAGCCAAACCCTAGAGACAGAAAATAGGTTAGAGGTTGCCAGGGACTGGGGGGAAGGGGATTCTGGGCAGAAAAAGGACATTAGGTAAACACTAAGGAAATCTGAATAAAGTATAGACTTTGGTTAATAACAATGCATCAGTATTGGTCCAGTAACTGTGACAAGTAACTAATGTAGAAGGTTAATAATAAGAGAAACTTGATGTGGGGTATATGGGAGCTCTGTGTACTATTTCACAGATTTTATAAAACTAAAGCTATCTAAAAGAAAAAGCATATTTTAAGAAAGTAGTGGCCATTCAGGCTTAGGCAATGGAAGAGTCTCACTGGTTTATCAGCCAGGAAGCACGGGGTGCCCCCCTCCCACCTGCAGATCTCGGCCCACCCTGGGGAGGTGGTCTGCCTTGGCTATTCTTCCATAATCCATTCTTAGAGCTGCTCCTTTCTGTGCGTGCCCTGGGCAGTAAACCAATTGTTTAAAATAATAATAAGGTAAGAAAAGCTTGATACAAAAAATATTTCTCAATGACTTTAACTAATGTCCTCTGGGCTTCTGGGTGGGTAATCTGGACGCCTTCCGTGTACAGGCAAATGTGATTACAGCAGGGCCTGTATTGGCCGGTCTCTGAGCTCCCAGCCCCCCAGGCTGCGGCCTGCCCTAACCACATTAGCAGCACTAGAACCATCCATCAGACTAATAGGGGCCTGGGATCGGGCCTGGCCCTCCTGCAAGTAACTGGGCCCCGCCATCAGGGGACATCTGGCTCAGACTTCTCATAGCCTCAAGATCAAGGATGTGGTTGAGGAACTGACCTACTTGTCTTGCCCCTTTCTCCTGATGGCCTCAGCCACCCCACTGCATCCTCAGAACTGCTTGGTGGGGGCTAGGGAGGCTCCTTGCTTCCTGTGGACAGACCAAAGCCGGCTGGCGTGAGAGGCCATGCTTCTAGCCACCATCTGCCTCTCGCCCCAATTCAGCAGGTACCCTCTCTTCTGCCCCTGCCTGTGAACTCTCCCAGCCTCCCCAGCCCAAGCCTGTCAAAAATAGAACTCACTGGCAGCAGGAGCAGGGCATGGAAGGGGCAGGGGGTCTTGTTTACCTAACACCGCGCTAGTTGCTACAAAGGTCAAGGCCCATCTGCCAGGCAGTGGGTGCCAGGAAACCAGCTGCCTTTATGGCACAGGCACCAAACACTACTGAGGGGCAGGTGGACAGACCAAGTAACTGCCCCCTGGTGCCTGGCCACACACACACACACACACACACACACACACACACACACACACACACACATATATATAGGTCCAGAATCGACTGAGTAGGCCATGGGTAACTCACTTGCTGGATGACTTCCAGCAAACACTGAATCCTGTGTTGGCGTCTCCCTGTCATTTAGCAAGCCCACAAACCACCGTCCCTGCTCCCTGAGCAAGCACAGAGAACCCACCTTAATATTAGAGGAAATTCAACATAATTAAGATGCTTAATCAGCTATTGTGTGGGGGAGAATAAACAACAATTCTATGACCAATTTTAAATCTGAACAGAAACAATTTGGGAGCACTTTGGCTTTGGGGATTAACTTCAGTCACTTGAGAGTTGCTTTCCAGAAACCAATATTTCCCATCTTCTAGTTGGGATCCCCTTCCCTCTGCTATCCTGCTTCCATCCCTGTGGCAAGTTGGCTGAGACAGGTGGTGTTGGGTAAGAGTGAGGCTGTGAAGCCTGGAGCATCCTGAGGGCAGGTGAGGACCTCTCCCAGCCTCAGAGCCTCCATCAGAGAAATGGAGTGGAGTGGACCCCAGCTTGACCCTAAGATGAAGCCCTGGTTCTGGGCAACTTACAAATGAATTGCTAATGCATGCCCCCGGTATGCCCCCACTTTCCAGGCCCTCATGTGGGGACTCAGGGAAGCCAGGAAGCAGAGTGCTGTCCCAGCAGGAACCATCCCCTTCTTCAGGGTGCTTTCCACATATAGGTAGGCAGGGCTAAAGAGCACACAGTCTAGAAAAACAGGCCCCATGTTGACAGGAAAGGCAGGTGCTCCCTGATAGAACACATAGGTGTGGCTTATTGCTCTGAAGGAAATCTTTAAAGGTAGACCAGGGGCTCCCAGGAGTGCACACACATGTGGGAGTGGATTCTAGGAGCCACAGAGCCCCCCACATACACATGGAAACAATCACAACTACGGAGGAAGGGAACCAGGGGCTCTGCAATAGGCTCATACCTGCTGTGGGAGCCCAACAAGCCACATTCTTCCTCTTAATCTGTTTCTAATCTGTAAATTGTCAGACTAGTTCCCTGAGCTTCAACCTTCATTGTGCATCAAAATCACTTGGAAAGCATTTTAAAAATACATTTGCCCAAGCGAGCCCAGAGATCTGGAGGTAATTTGTGGTAGGAGGGTCACCAGTAGTTTTGTAAACTCACTAGGTCATTCTGAAGTCTAGCCAGGCCTGAAGAAATACTAGTGCCACTTAGCTTGTCCTGAACCAACTGGAGAACTTAGTAAAATACAGATTCCTGGGCCTTGCCCCGAAAATTTATTATGCAGTAGGTCTGGGGGCCCTGAGAACTTGCATTTCTAACAAGTTCCCAGGTGATGCTGATACTGCCGTTCTGGGGACTACACTTTGAGAATCACAGTCCTGGACCAACACCACTCAAAGCAGGGTCCCTAGAGAGGGAGTAATGACATCATCTTGCTTGTTGGAAATGCACATCAAGGTGCTAAAGTACACGCTTTAAGACAGTATGTCGTCACATGATGAGAAAAGGATGGTGGGGATGATGTGGATGACGTAGATGGAGGAGCTGAGGGTAGAGGAGGGAGCCTGAGCGGGAGAGGGGACGTACTAGCTGGAGTCAGCACTATGTTCGTGTTGGACGCAGAGGGACGGGGAGGAGAGTGTCAAGCCCAACCACTGTTGCCCCTCTCTGAGATCTCGTCTCCCCCCTTGCGTTTCTAAAATATCATGAAAGGTTTTCATGAAAGACTCCCCCTCCCCCCCGACCACTGGCCCATTTTCCTTAGGTGGTAGATTTGCATAAATCACTGGCTCAGCACC
Organism: Ursus arctos; assembly: GCF_023065955.2. Taxonomy (NCBI): domain Eukaryota; kingdom Metazoa; phylum Chordata; class Mammalia; order Carnivora; family Ursidae; genus Ursus; species Ursus arctos. Next base: position 12,295,504 of record NW_026622897.1, read on the forward strand.
CCCTAAGCCACCATGTCCAAGTCCTACAAGTGGAAAAGAATGTGTGATTTGAATGGCTGCCTGGAGCCTCCAGGGCACGGCCTGAATTCACCTGTGACCCTGGATGGGTGGTGTGGTCTGGACTGGCTCTGACCCCACTGGCACGGACAGGCTGGCAGGTACGCTTCCTCGGCCTGCTGCCTGGTTTCTAGCCATGGCACCTCCTCAAACCCTGAGCTGCACAAATGCTATGAAACATTAAGAAGAGAGGAGGTAGCTCAGGCTGGCTGAGTGCCCTGGCCTGGGAGGCAAGAAACCTTGTGCTGCCTTGAGCTCAAATTCAATTTATCATGACCCTGGCCCAGCCACCTATTCTTTCTGGGTCTTAATTTCTCTGTCTGCAAAACAGAAAAAAAAAAAAAAGCCTTGCTGGTTCTTTAAGGATGGGATAGCAAGCTACCTCATATCCACTAGATTGCCCTTTATCAGAGGTTTTCCCCTCTAGTCACTATCAGGTGTCCTATATTTGAAGAAGAACCGGCAAGTGCGGGGTGCGCATCATTTGGACTGTCCTCAAGTCCCATCCTTAGCATCTTCGCTCTCTGGAACAAAGCCTGGCCATGTGACTGATCTTGACATGATATAACATAGGCATCAAAGTGAGGCCAGGGGCTTGTTCCAAATGTGATTCCATTACTTACCCACCGCTCAGTTTCCATCCTGGGAACTGCTAGAAGAACGTGTTACATATTACTTTAAATAACTTCACTGGTGGCAAATCTTCATCCTAGGAAGGTGGATTTGCTTGTTGGAAATAGCCCAAAGCTATCCAGAGCCAAGAATGGTGAACAGAGTGGGAGATTAAAGCTGGGAAATACCACTTTTAGTCTAAAACAAGGTGCAACTATAATTAAATCGATCCAGGGGTTGGTCAGGATGGCCTCTAATGTCCCAGCCAGCTCCAACACACTATGATTTTCTTGTATAAATAGAAAATGGATTCTGAAGGCAAAGGAAAAATATTCCACAGGTGTTTTGAATGAAGTAACTTCAAAGGAATCTGTATAAAATCCCTCCATCCAAGATGACCATTTTAAAAGGCAGTTCTCCTTTAGATACATACCTTATTTCATGGATTCAGAGACACACTTTTATTTTCACATTTTATCTCTGAAATCAGGACACAGATGACAATGGGAGGGTCACAGTTTAAATGGCAGCACTTTTTCTTTTTCAGTGGTACATAAAATAATGGCGTATCTTTCTGTCAATGGCTTCTCAGATTCTATGAAATATGGTAAATCCCAAAATGTTTTGATTTTACCTTTCAGTACTAGTTCCTTTAGAATTTTACTTCTTACATTTCTTTTCACTTCTAAGATTAGTCTTGATTCTCAACTTCGGCAGCACACCCCAGACCAATTAAATCAGAATCTCTGGGAATAGGATTCAGGCATCATTAGTTTTTAAAGCACTCCTGGCACAAGGCCTATGACACCTTAAGAGAACCACAGCTGTCTTGGAACCCTATAGGAATCTTGGCTCATGGGGAAGCCAACACCACGGCTGGTGGATCAGAGAAACAGAAGAGTCTAGAAATAAATCACGTTGATCACCTAGATTGAGCCATGCCTGAAGTCTCCCATCACCTCTGGACTTCAGAGATTTGTAAGCAATAATTTTTCCATATTGTTCAAGCTGGTTCTAACTTGAGTTTTCTGTTACTTGTGCCACATGTAAAATGAGATACTAGCAGGCTGTGTTGTGTGCAATTGACTGAACTGAGGAAGCAAAGGGGTGGGCAGTGGAGATGCCTCTACCCTGGGCCAGGAGGTTGGTAATCCTTGCTCTCAGGTAGCAAAACCACGGATTAAACTATGACCTTTTTAAAAAGACTCAAACCATGTATTTCCAAAGATTTCTGTATCCCAGAATTCGTTTGCAGGAATTCAAGATGTCAGAGGGTGAAGGCTGCTTTTTGAAACCTTCAGTGTGACTTAAAACTAGTCCGCCTGAAAATAGCGTCAGAAGAAGATACAGATTTGCTAAGAAAGGCCCTTCTTAGCATGTGGTCTGCAACATACATTCACCAGGGGTCTGGCAATTAATAATTCACCTTGCAGAGTCCAAAAGGCCACATTCTTTACCTCAAGTTCAATTTCGTGCAAGTGGAGGTAGGAAGTAAGAAACTCAGCAGAAGACAGATAAGGACCAGGAAAAGCGCCATCCCCCAGGTGTCTCTCAAGTACACCTGTTAAGTACTGTCTGTCTAGGAAAAGGATTTATCACTCCCCTGGCTCAAATGTAGCTGTAAGCCAGAACACTTAGAGGGTCTTCCTCACCACAATCTGAGGTTTCCAACTGCCCCAAATATAGCAGATTGAGGGCTACAAGAAAAGCAGAGCATTGAGGCCAGGCTGGTTGCTTGGGGACAGAAGCTTGCAGTTCCTGTTCTAGCCTCAAAGACAAATTCTCTAGACTTGCTTAGTAGTCCATGGCCTGAAGCAAATAGATGCATGGGCTACAGGGTCTCTTAGTTGAGCTTTGTTGCCTGTACAGAAGACTGACTACACCAGCTTCACCAAAATATGTTTTTACTTATTAAAGATATTTCCCAGGCATTGCGCAAACATTTGACATTTGATGAAGACATGGGTGACTGAATCCAGCCCAGCAATACTGATGGCGTACAGAATTTATAGCGCAAAATAAAGCAAATGGACAGATGGTGAGAGCAGAGGCCCTCCATTTGGGTTGGGAAAGAGGAAACCAGGATGAGGGATTTGAGCCTTAACCTCTTAGGCCTGAGGTGCCTCTCATCATCTCTCAGATGGAGCTCTGCTTTGCCAGGCAACAAACACAACTGCTGGGGCTTCACAGCATCTTCCCTGGAGATTCACACTGAACACCAGAATAGAGTCCCATTCCCTGGGAACCTTTAATGTGTTGGATGAGGGACAAGATGGATACACCCAAAAGTGTTCTCTATGGGTGACAAGACACAGGAACCAGGGAGACAATGCATCAAACTTAATGGAAATCCAAAGGACCCAGAATAGCCAAATCAATCTTGAAAAGAAGAACAAAGTTGGGGGATTCACACTTACCAATTTCAAAACTCACTACATGGCTAATAATAAAGACAGTGTGGAACAGACATAAAGATAGGCATATAGATCTGAGGGATTGAATTAAGAGTCCAAAAATAAACCTCTATACTTATGGTCAATTGATTTCGGCAACGGTGCCAAGACAATTCAATGGGGGAAAGAACAGTCTCTTCGACAAATGGTGCTGGGACAAATGGATATCCAGGTGTAAAAGAATGAATCTGTACCCTTAAATCACACTATAGCACAAAAATTAAGTCAAAATCAATCACAGATTAAATGTAAGAAATAAAACTATAAAATTCTTAGAAGAAACCATAGAAGTAAATCTGTGTGACCTTGAGTTAAGCTGGGATTTCCTAGATAGGACACCAAAAGCACAAATAATAAAAGAAAATTAATAAACGGGACTTCGTCAAAATTAAAAACCCTTTCTCTTTAGAGACCAAGAAAATAAAAAGATAAGCCACAGATTGGGAGAAAACATGTAAATACATTTACAAATCATATATCTGACAAGGGACCTGTGTCCCTATCTGGCAGGCAGAATTATGACCCACCCCACACACACCACCCCAAAGACGTCCATGTCTTAATTCCTACAAACTCTGTATGTATTACCTTACACGGCAAAAGAAACTTTGCAGATGTGATTAAGGTTAAGGACCTTGAGATGGGGAGATGACCCTGAATTATGCAGATGACTTCAATCTAATCACATGAAATCCTTAAAATCAGAGAGTACTTCTAGGTTGCCGTCAGAAAAAGATGTGACAATGGAAAAGGGGTCAAAGGCATGACACCTTTCTGGCTCTAAGGATAGAGGAAGGGGGCCACAAGTCAAGAAATGCGGATAACATCTAGAAGCTGGAACAGACAAGGAAACAGACTCTCCCTTCGAGTCCACCAACCCTTTGATCTTAGCTCAATGAAACCTGGTCAGTGGTTTTAATACAAGCTAAGCTGAGGAGGGAGGGAAGAGGAACACCAGCCATCCCAAACCAGGCCTCCATGCTGCCCAGCATCAAAGCTTCTCGGAGAGTGGCTGAAGGGTGTACACTGCTAGACATCTCAGGGTACTGGAGATTTCTGGAAGAAGGTATGGCTTCTAAATCTGTCTGTCTGCTGGGATCTCTTTATGCCATCACTGTCTTATTGAACGACATTGGCCTCTTTGCCTGCATAAATGTAAATACTAAATGTATTTACTGACCTATTTGTCTAAGAACTGTCTCTGCTGGCTGAAACTGATAGTCAATGAATACAGAAGCCTTTGCAAACTAAGAAGCACTGGGGCCAGGGGTGCAAGGGAGGTGGTAGGTGCAAGCATTTATTAAATGCATTCAAATGCCTAGCTCTTTCCTTTTGGTTATTTTTTTAATTCTTACTTAAAAAAACAAACAAAAAAAATTCTCAAGGTAGGCATTTCCACTTACACATGGAGAAACTAAGGCTTACAAACTTGACATGGCATGTCTGACCTGGTCTGTAAGTGGGGGTGCAGGACTTGAACCCCAGGTCTGTCTGACTCCAAATCTGTAGCTGCTCCCAAAGGCTGGCCACGGATGCTAATAGACTAAAATCTCCCTTGGGGCCAGGGCTGAGCTGAGGCTGGACTCATTATCTACAGCCTTGGGTACAGCACAGTGCTGCCCTGGACGCAAGAATACTTCCCCAGTCACTATCAGCAGTCCTGGTACCTCTGACTCACTATTTAGAAATCCCTTTGATCTCTTCCTCCCCTCTTCCAGTAAGGGAATCCCCACCTCAATGCACTCAAAGGGCCCCTTCCCCTGGAGAGGTGCAGGAGAGGACAGACCCTATCCCTGGCTAAGCCATCATCCTTTTTCAGTAGTGGCATATTCTTGCCCTGGCTTGGGACTTAACCTCTTAGAGCCTTGATCTCCAAATTGGAAAACTGGACCAGGTCAATGGTTTTCAAACTTATTTTACTACAACTCACAGTAAGAAATGCATTTTCTCGGGGCCCCTGGGTGGCACAGTCGTTAAGCGTCTGCCTTCGGCTCAGGGCGTGATCCCAGTGTTCTGGGATCGAGCCCCACATCAGGCTCCTCCGCTAGGAGCCTGCTTTTTCCTCTCCCACTCCCCCTGCTTGTGTTCCCTCTCTGCTGGCTGTCCCTGTCAAATAAATAAATAAAATCTTTAAAAAAAAAAAAAAGAAATAACATTTTCTCTTATGACCCAGTTCACCTACGAATATTATCTTTTCACAAAACAAAGCTTATCCATACTCTATGTGATGTGCTTTACTGTTTTTCTATTTTATTCTATTTTTTTTTAATGCTGGTCACAGCCCATTAATTTGATTGCACTCCCCTAAGGGGTCATGACCCACAATTTGGAAGACCCCATTCTGGATGCTAACAACCATCCCAGCTGTGACACTTGATGAATCTTTACCCAGCCTCCTCCGCCTCCAGAGGGGTTCCTTCTGAGCTGACAAGCTCCAGCCTGCCACTGCCTCTTCGTCCCCTAGAATGGTTCTCCTGGCAACCTGGGTCACATGTGTGCATGTCTCCTTCATGAACGCCCACAGTGAAATGACTTGCTCAAGGTCTTACGCTAGTAGTTGGAACAAGACTTGAACCCAAACAACATGACCACACATCCAGATATTCCACAGCACCATCCGCCTCCAGAGACAGGGACCCTGTGGCCAGGCAGCATCCGGGCCTCCCAGGAAAATGTCCTCCACCTCACCTGCCTCCGGGCCCTTGGCCTCCACAAAAAGCAGAGCTGTTCTTGTCCTTGTGCACCCAGCACTCCTCACTTTTGTGTTGCCTCTCAGCACATGCGCCCAGCCTGTCTCTGATGTCTGTTTGGGCACACCTGGGTCATGCGTGTGCTTGAGGATGAGGGGCAGGTAAGTCAGACCATTTTGATCTGTCTTGTCCCACAGGCATGGTTCTGAATTCTTAGTCCAGTGGGAGCAGACATTCTACCTCTTGAGGGCTTTAACTAATCAAACGGAACGTGTGTCATTAAAGCTATGTCTCTTCGAGTCCCGTTAAGTGGACCTTTGACTCCTCCAGTCAAAGACCCCCCTGAATCTGTGATGGGGTAGTCAGGAGTCTGATGGATGCATGAGCCAGGGATGCTAGGCAGAGAAGAGAGGGTCTGTGGCCTCCTGGCTGTGAATATACAGGCCCCACCATGGATAGTGCCACTCAAAACTTATACGGTGGACCACATCTATAAGCAAAGTTCTGGCTTGAGATTTCTAATGGATATTAATTATTGTGTATGAGATTAGGTAGAAAGAACAGATGGAGAATGGTAGCTAGATGACAGCTGATGGATATTAAATAATAGACTGTAGCTGGTAGATGGTAGGTAACTATAGATAGTAGAGAATAAAAAGTAGCTGATAGATTGTAGCACACAGCAGATAATAGATAGTAGCTGATAGTAGATCACAGATAACAAATGGAAGATACTGGATAATGGGTGAAGATAATAGAAGCTGATAGTGGATAATAGTGGATAGTTGATAAGAGTACCTAATAACGGATAATAGGAGGGAGGTAATAATAGTAGCTAATGGTGGCTAATAGTTGGTAAGTGATAATAGTTGCTAATAGAGGGCAGTGCTAATAGCAGATAATAGTGGCTGATAGCTCACAGGTAGATCACAGCTGATAGCTCGCTCATAGGCCCTGGCCTGGCAGACCACTAAATGCTGAGCACCCTCTGGTTCCATCTATTATTCTAAATGGCTTTAGGACTCACTGGGCATCCTTGCACAATCCTGCCCTGAAGTCTCTATAAGTGCCCCCAGGGTGGGGGGTGGGTGGAATGGGGGATACTCAGCCCAGTAGCCACAAAACCTGGTTTCCAGTTGAAGTCCCTTAATTAACTAGCTTTGGGATCTTGGGGCTACCACGTAACCCCTATGATTCCTCATCTCTAAGGTGGGAGATGGGTCATATTCCCTGCTCTATCCACTGCAGAAGGCATGAGGCTTACAGTAGAGGTAAGCACACTTTGACATTTCAGTACGATAAGGAAGTTAGATGGTTAGCAAAGCTGGCAAAGGCCCAGCCACAGAAGGCCAACCACTGGTCCCCAGGCTGTAGACAAAAGGATAACTGTGTTTTCCATCCTCACAGTCAGCAGGATGCATGCCCAGGGGAAGGAACCACACATAGTTGACAGGCTAGCCCAAGTGCAGGAGCACCCTTTCCCGACCTTGCACAAATGCTCACAATGTGAACTCTCTCCTCTAATACCATCCGGTGGTTTGTGTTGCTTTGCGGATGGCTTCCTCCATTGTGCTTTGCATAATATCCAAACAAGGCAAGCTCATTCCCGTAGGGCCTTTCACTTGATGTTCCCTCTTCTTAGAACATTCTTCGTTTGTATCCACACCCCTGAGCTGTGTACATGGCCCTTTCTCAGCTGTCACCCCTTGGAGAAGTCTGCCCCACTTCGAGGCATTCTTCAAACCGGTGATGAGATGTTGGACAAGGTACCTAATCGCTCCTGTTATTTTTAGTTTAAGACCCACCTTCATCCTTCCTCATGACTCCTGTAAGATTCACTGATGGTTCCCTTGCTTACTTGCCTGTATAAAATTATATGCCCCCTTCCTTTTCTTTGATACACTCTTCATTAATGAGCATTCTCCCCATTGCAAATAGTCATAATAAAATCATCTCCTTATTGCCCAGTCATTCTAACTTCCACAATACTGTTCCCCTCATAGAGTTAATACAAGGATTCAATGAAATAACATGTGTGAAAGTTGGATTGCATGGTGCTTTCAATGTAATTTTTCCCCAGTGGGATCTGAATGATCTCCAATGATTCTCTGGATTGAGGCAGAGTACTGGTCTACTCACAGGTCAGAGAGAAATTAACCACAAAATGTATTTACAGTTACTCAGGACTCCAACCCCCATTACCTCTGCTCCCATGAAACCAAGAACAAAGTGCTTACCCTGTTATATGTGTATATATATGTGTGTGTATGTATCTCCATATATATATATATATATATACACATACGTATGTATACAGACACATTTCCAAATATATATTTTGAAGTACATACATGATACCATTAATATGCAAATATAACACACAGCACATATTATAATATTAGAAACCATTTTGGTGTCAACTGTGTATTGGGTGATAAGCACTATGTATTAGCTATCATTACTCCCATTTTTCAGATCTTAGAGAAGGTAAAGGATTTACCCAGGGTCCCACAACTAATTAGTGACAAAGCTGGGACTTGAACCCAGGTCTAGCTGATCCCGAAGTTCATGCATTTTTCCTCTACACTCTTGTCTTGCTAAATATTACTCATTAACATGTATTTTAAGTGTCTGCTCTGGCATTGCCATAAAGAGAATATAAAAGATGGTTTATACAAATGTTGCCCTGAGAAAGCTCCCAATCTGCTTTTGAGGCAATACTGAGACCCCGGGAACCACAAGGAGAATACATAAGGCAGGCTTCGCCAGTCAAGGCTCCAAGGAGAGGTTCGGAAAAGAGCAAGATCAGTGTGCAATAAGGAGGCTGGAAGTTCACTGCTTTCTGTGTGTGCTCAATAAATAGACTAAATGAATAAATGATTTTAATTAATGTTTCAGGGGTACAAAGGGCTTTAAATTGGTCTTTAATTATGACTCACCCCAACATCTCTGGTCCTTCCATTGCCATAAAGATGAGAGTGAGAAGAGTCATTCGAACCTCAGTGGACTTCTCCTCTGTGTATCTTCCACCTGCCACCACTCCTAGGAAGGCTTCCTGGGGAAAAGACACTCAGCCAAGAACCCCAATCCTTTTGCAGGTGGCACTGTTCCTGCCATCTCCCCACGTGACTGTCTTCTAAGAGCCTCCCCCATTCTGCTGAGGATTTTTAAGTTATGGAAATTAAGGAGCAGGCATATTCCTCAATTCCCTGCATGGCACGATGGCCATTAACCAATTAATGCCTGGGCAGATGCCAGGCAGTAGGGTAATTATTAGCTGGTAATTGCCATATCATTACAAGGTAAATATAGGGTCGGACTGTCATCCACCCCAAAGAGGGCAACTGGGAATTCATTTTATTCCTATTAAGCATAATTATCCCCAGTCTCTGGGAAGCTGTGATTTCCAATATAATTATATTGTGTTTGCCAATTCCATCCACGAGGGATGGGGCTAAAAAGCAGACAATGAGGGGCAGCCTGGGGAGCTATGGGGCAGGAGCTTGAAACTCACTGCAGTGTCAGGGTTTAGAAGCCAAATCAGTTGGGCATCTCTGAAGGCAAAGGGGCCAAGTGAAAGAAAGAAGGAGAGAAGAGAGTTTCACTGATATTTAATAGAATCCTCTTCCCTGAATGTCTAAAAAAACAAATTATACAGCTCTTCATTACCCCAAATCTCCCACAAACACTATCATTCACTCATTTACCAAGTGTCAGGAACCATGCCTAGCACTGGAGATGGAAGGAAAATAGAATAGGGAACCTGCTTTTAAGGACCAAGTAGTAGCAGGAAGCACACTATCCTTGTTCCTCATTTTACAGGAATGGAAACTGAGGTTCCTTGATTGGCTACATTTGCTCGGCTCTCTCCAAGGAGTAGAATTAGCAATCCAAAAAAGCAGAGGGTCATCTACAATGCCAAAAGGTGCAAACCGAGAACTTTTGATGCTTGACAGGAGCTATGCAGGTGTGACAATTGAGACATAAAGTTGACAAAGAACCCTGAGCGCTACTGGGTGAGATGATGGAGAGCAATGTTCCCAGCCATGGAAGACGTGAAGCTCTGACCTGGCGCCATCTGCGAGACCTGGAGACACCACTTTTCATGCTAATGTGTGATAATGCCATATATCACCTTTAAAGAGAACTTGACTGTAATAAACATTTACACCAAAACTATTTCCTATAAATCAAGCAACAAATCCCTGGCCTATCCGAGACACATTTTGTGTCTGGGAGTCTTGCTATTAAATCAAGTATTGTAATTCGCTTCAGAAATGTTTTGCCAAAAGGTTAAAATATACATATTTGTAGCTCGTCAATCTCATGGGTTGGTAGGAAAGCCCTTTTGTTTTTTTCTTTATAATTCAAGTCTTCTTTCGATTTCCCAACTGTAGTTCCCTATCACTTATGAGTCAGGCCCCCCTAGGGCACTAGATTTAGAGAGATGGGTTGCTGGTTGAGGCAAAAGAGGAAGCAGAGGGATTACCTACATCGGAGACTTTTGATGACCTACCAGTGATATTAAATAAAAGAAATTACAACAACAACAAAAACATTACAATGATAGGTACATTAATAAACCTATTACAAGCTAGGCATGGAGGTAGCATGAGGGATAAAGGGGACAGGATGGACAGGGGTCCTGCCTTCATAGAATTTATAGTTGAGCAATTCCAAGAACCTTTACATGTAATCTTTGCAACCTGGTAGAATTACCCTCATTTTGTTGATGAGGTTACATGAACTGCTCCACTCTCCACAGTCAGAAGTGGGCAAGAGATGGCTGCTTGTAGTGCTTTTTCTACCGCCCTACACCACCCTCTGCATACAAGGAAGCAGACAGTAGCCCCATCTCCCCCCATATCTGCCATTTAGCTTTCCTTGATTTGTTATCTCTGGTCAACACAGTCCAGAAGCAGATGATCCTCCTTCTGACACATTTCATCAGAAGGGCAATAGAAACCTAATACTGCATCACAATGCCTACGTCATTCCCCTCACTCCTCACTTCATCTTATCACATAGGCATTTTATCATCTCACATCATCGCAAGAACAGGAAGGGTGAGTGCAGTACAATAAGATTCTGAGAGGAGAGAGAGACCACATTCACGCAATATTTATGACCGTATATTGTTATGGTTATTTCATTATTAGTTATTGTTGTTAACCTCTTACTGTGCCTAATTTACAAATTAAACTTTATCATAGGTATGTACATATAGGGAAAATCATAGCATATATAGGATTCGGTACTATCCACGGGTTCAGGCAGTCACTGGGGGTCCTTGAACATATCCCCCATCGATAAGGGGGACTACTGTACCTAGTTCTCAGAACACTAAAAAAAATCTTCCACCTCAAGTCCCAGCTGGCCTGCATGTATGATGTGTTGCCTACTGTCTACTGGGCCTGCCAATAATCACTCTTCAATTGTGTTTATTATCTTTGTGGCACAGAGTTACTATAGCAGTAAAATTTATGCTCAACAATACAGTACTCCTATGATTTTCAACTAAATGGAATTACTATTTTTGTTTGTTTTAAAGCCAGAGCAATAAAATAGGCTCCTAACAATACTCTTGCAGTTTTTTATGTCTTTAAAATTTACTGGAAGTGAGAACTATAATAATAGAATGCCTGTAAACAAACAAATGGTCTTCTTGGGAAAAGGGGGACTTTGGTTTCCATCATGGTGGGGCCCACAGAGTAAGGGATGGAAGCACAGAAAGAAAAAGTTGAGAACCACTATAACTTTAGAGTCCAGAGGGGTCTGAGCCATATGAATCCAATCCTAGATGTTTGATGACCTAAAGAATAAAAAGCCATCCCTTCTCCCTGCCAGGAATATCCAAGAAAGTGACTGGTAAGGAGAAAGGAAGTTGAAGAACAACTGGATGTCCCAGGAGTTTCGGCTTCTCCTTACCATGTTCTCCTATGGGAAGGTAGATATGAATGATATGGGCCATGCATCTCATTCCTGTATGCCACACCCTAGTTTCTAGCCCAAAGTGTGAAGGCCAACTGAAGGACAAAGGCAGACAAAAGAAGAAACAGAGAGTGAATAAGATGGTAGGTCAAATCTGGAACCCTCTCTGAGATTAAGACCACCTAAAATATGAGGAGTTTCAGAAGATGTCCTCCCCAAGAATCTCAATCTATAGCTTTAAAATTTTGCCTGGATTGTTCACCATTTCATTGGGTTAAGACATAACTTCAGAAGGGCCATGACAAACTGCAAGTATGTTACCACTGGCGTAATATATTCACCTTCTGATAGGGGTCAGTTTCTTAGTCCAGTGATCTCCAAGAGGAACACTCTTCTGGAAGAAGACTCCAAATAAAAAAAAACTCAGTAAGGGCTTGGAGAGCAACATAACCTAGACAACATTTCAGAGTCTAGAAGGAGGACGACAGGCTTGGCTGAGCCACCAAAAGGAGATGGAGAAAGCCTGGACAAGAGGAGGAGAAAAGAAAGGGACATGGGTTCAAGAAGGTAGTGAAGGGGGGCGCCTGGGTGGCACAGCGGTTGAGTGTCTGCCTTCGGCTCAGGGCGTGATCCCGGCATTGTGGGATCGAGCCCCACATCAGGCTCCTCTGCTGGGAGCCTGCTTCTTCCTCTCCCACTCCCCCTGCTTGTGTTCCCTCTCTCGCTGGCTGTCTCTATCTCTGTCAAATAAATAAATAAAATCTTTAAAAAAAAAAAAAAAAGAAGGTAGTGAAGGGAGGGGAAAGAGGGAAAACTCCCACCCAAGACAGAGGCTCTAAATGCAAAAGTGGGAGAGAAAGTGGGGGCAGTACTACTGGCGTATGGGGGCCAGAGTGGGCCTGAGCACTTGACTAGAGAGGCTGGAATGGAAAATGGAACCATCAAAAGCCAGACTTCAGGGAGAAGCCCAAAGAAAAGAGGGTGTTTTGAAGGGGTATTTGTTCAAGCACCTAGAAGGGCATGGGGACTGAGTAGCCCAACGTTCAAGGCATGATGAATAAATCGGCCAGCCTATAAATGTGGTCATCTGAGTCACACTAAGTTAAGTGACCACATTGCGATTATGGAGCTTGCCAACTGGCACATATTCTGCACCCAGGATCTCCTTACACACAACTGATAGACCTAGCTCAGGATGCATGGGTGTCCTGCAGGAGATGAGACAAAGTATTCACGTGAGGAGGTAGAAGTCGCCCAGAGGGATCCCTGGCCCAGCACAGACATGGGGTCAAAGGAAGTAGCTGAGGGACGGGGGACCTGCTCTCTGATCTTCCCACCTTCACCGGCATGCACCCATCCCCACTCCATTCTTAGCTACCCACAGCTTGCCCATATTATCTTCACTCTCACCCCCATCCTGGTCTCAAATTAACCAAATTCACTCTGTTTCAGCAGCAACTTCCAGGCCTGACTGCTCATTCCCACCACTGGGCTTCAGATGGCAGGGAAGGGGCTGGGCCCCATGCCTGCTCTGAGAGCCCTCAGGGCCCCAGCTTAGCTAGGCCAGGACCCAGCAGCATATAGTCACCTCCTCTGACCCCATCGTTGGGGGCATCAAGTCTGATCAAGCTGAGCCTAACATCTGAAGAGTGAGAGGGCCAGGTTGGGAGCCATTGGATAGGCTGCTTTGAAGGGAAGACGCAGATATGGCGGGAAGAGATTCAGTGCCTGCTCTGCTGCAGGCTTCCAGAGAAAAGAAGGTGACTCTGAAGAAAGCTGGGGCTCTAGGGGCACACGCCTGAGTACACCCTGGGGCACATACTGGCATCTGCTACTGAACTGATTCATGCAAGTAACAGCCAACTCTCTGCAGAGCCACGTGGAAAATAACCCATGGCCCTCCCCCACCATTTGGCACATTTCTAGGGCTCTCTACAGATGGTCTGAATCCCCACGAGATTTGCCCGCCCACATTTTCTGCCTCTTCAAACCCTACCCATTCTTTTAAAGCCTACCCCACGTCCCCCACCCCTCATGACCCCCAGCCCAGGAGGAGCAGCTCCCCCTTGACCTTAAGAACTCATGTTGCCTGTCTCCATACTTGGCTTTTGTCATGGGTTCCCCTGTCAAAGGCTGGCTCACTTTTCAGGTCCTATTATCACAAAGGGAGTGTAAGCTCCTTGACCCTGTCATACTGCTCTAGTGTCCCCTAGAGGCCCCCATAAGTATGTGCTCAATAAAAACGTCTTTGTGAATTTGTACCAATAAAAACAGTGATCTCTTAGAAGTTCTCATGAGAAGGAACTGATAACATTTCAAGCTCTGGCTCTTTCCTGCTAGGTGAGCTCAACTTACTTAGCTTTTCTGAGCCTCTATTTCCTCGTGGGTGCAATGAAAAATTGACAAACAAATAAATAAACAAACAAAACAAACCAGACTCTTAAATACAGAGAACAAACTGGTGGTTGATGGAGGGGAGACAGTGGGGGGACAGATGAAACAGGTGAAGGGGATTAAGAGTTACAAACCTCCAGTTATAAAATAAATAAGTCACGGGGATAAAAGTACAGCATGGGGAATACAGTCAATAATATTGCAGTAGTTTTATATGGTGACAGAGGTAACTACACTTACCGTGGTGAGCATTTCATAATGCATGTAATTGTCAAATCACTATATTGTGCACCTGAAACTAATATAATATTATATGTCAACTATACTTCAATCAAAACTACAATAAATAAATAATTGAGCCCTACCTCATGCTTTGATTTCAATGAAATATGTGTTCAGGGTTTAAAATCATAATGGACGTGTAACAGATCTTCAAACAGTGCTAGCCTGGTCCCACTCACCCCACAAATTTGTTCAGTGTTTTTAATTTAACAAAACTCTTTCCTATACACCACCTTACAAGAGCCTCACAACACCCCCATGAGATATATTCTATTAGTATAAATAATAGTTATATATATTAGTATAACTAGTAACTCTAACCCAAGATGACACCACTAGTAAATACTAGAAACAGCCTTCCAATGGGATCCAGCTGACTTCAAAGTCCAGGGATCCTGGCTGGGATCCTGCGGCAAGGCAGCGCCTAGAGATGGTGCCTGTTAGGGTACGCTCGGGTTAGTGTGCAGTGAGAGAATGAAGATAGAAAGGCAGAGATGTTCAGAGGCTGTGGTGGTACTCCAGCTTCGGGGCAACAGCCCTCTCACGCTGAGCCCCCACCCATGGCAGTCAGAGTACAGAGTACAGGGCCAGCAGGACCTAGGTGTGACAGCATCCTATAAGGGCGATTTTGCCACAGTCAGGATGCTAAGGAATTCAGGTGGCAGCCAGTCACCATGGCGATAGTGATGGAGAAGCATCAAGCAGTGAGGTCTTTTGGGCCCAGACTCCTGCTAGAGACAGAGAAACAAGATTCTCCAGGCACTTCTTGATTCCCCAGCTTTGAACCACCACTCCCCGCCCCAGAGACCAAGCCCTCCTTATAATAGCACCATCATAAGACTATGGGGAGGGGGAAAATAAGTGAGGGAAATTCAGGGAGCCAAGAGAGTCCCCACTGCCCCCAATGTCTCCCCCACCGTTATAAATGCCTCCTGCAAATATTCATTGTAAGGCTTCGAGGACGTGAGGGAGAGGGCAGGGCATGGGTTGATGGACACCAGCTTGTGTCAAGCGTTGTGCTACATCCTGAAAGTCCATGGTCTCCTTCGATGATCTCACAACATCCATGATGAGGAAGGTATTAGTGTCTCCATTTTACAGGTAAAGCAACTGAGACTCAGAGATAGAGCGCACCCCAGTGCTTAGCTCAGCCTGACTTTAAGCCCAGCCCTGTTGGACTCAAAATCTGTGACTTTGAAGGGGTAACATGTCCACATTTTATCATCTAACTCTTTGGGGAATGGAGCTACGGCTGCTGGTTGGGAGAAAAGCTAAGGAAATGGGACATGTGTTGGGGCAGGGCCGGTTCACAGGTAGAAGGTGCGGCCTTGCTAGGCGCAAAGCACTAGAGCCAAAGTTCAACTGGAGGAGCTATGATCTAGCCAGGCCTTCTCGCCTCTGGCCTTCGGTCCTCCCCAAGCTTTCCCTCTCCTACTCCTTCTCTTGGGAACATGACAGGATGAAGGAGGAAGGTGAGGTGGGTATATACCCTGGCACTCACATGGAGAGGATGGCTGGGTGGATGGGGATAAGAAGGGGGACCATCTCCATACCAGCCTACAGACTTGTATTTTAAAAAACAGGGAAATAATTCAGGGATGGAGAGGATTTATTAAATTGGATAAGTCCTGACTACAGCCTTCTTTTTAGGCTTTGAGTGGTGTGTGTATTTTTTTTTTCATTAAGGCTGCATAATAAAATAATTGCATAATTAGTGAGGAATTTGTTACCTTTCAGGGAAGACTCTTTAATCCCCCTGCAGAACACCTCCCCTCCCCCAAGCTCTGTCTCCGTGAGCGCTGAGGAGGAAATAAGGCAGGGTGGGAAAGATGGCTTCCTTTCCCATGGATGACAACTAGAGGTGAGAAATGAAGGTCACTCCCCACCCCTACCCTACCTCTGAACTTGACTAACTACCTCGGCTGAATCACTGGTGGCGTGGGCCAGCGGAGCCTCCTGGGGGTCATTCTGCCCACCATCCTTCTAGACTCCTGTCATGGCCCCCACCAACGTTTCCCAAATATCTGCTTCTCAGGCTCATCAGAATCTTGATAAAAATCTTGGTAGATTCCTGGGCTCCATTCCTACATAATCCAGGGGAGGAATGGAATTGCAGGCTTCTGCTTATAGCATTACCTGGACATTGTTATTCATACTAAAGTTTGATCACCACTGTCCATTCCTAACCTTGTGCAGTGGGGCAGTGTCAGGAAGAGGGGGATTTGGTGCTGATGGGGGAGAGCCCAGGAAGGGCAGTGTGGTTCCCTCATTCTCTCCAGGACATGAAGAGGTAGGGAGACCCTTATTTATGGCCGAGCCTAGTTACTGTCCCTTCTCCCATGTGTATTTCCCGTCTGTCTAATGGGGGATTGTGCCAGATCATCTAAGATCCCTTCCAGCTGACGGTCTTTGATTCAATGGCCTGTTATCAACCAACAGCTTATCATCTGTCATCTTCTACTCTGATCTATTATCCCTCCCAGGCCCAGGCAGAAGTGACCCTATGATTTTGACGAGAGAAGAGAGAGACAAGTCTGGACAGGTTAATCCTGGAAGGGACTCTCTTCTTCAGATTCTAAAACTAAAAGCTCAGGTCCTTAGTCAAATGCAAACATCCCTGGGAGGAGTAAGCAGCAGTCGGCTTCCTTATTCTATATAGCAGGTTTCATAGGAGGAGGATGGAAAGAAACATTGAACACTGCTCAGAGACGAAAGAGGCAAGAGAACAGAGGAATGGAGTGACGTCAGTGGTGTGGGGCTCCAGCATCCCGAGTGCCAGTCCTAACTCTGCAGGTGTAAGTGCAGGATAACAACACTGGATTTGGCCTGAGCCTGTGAGCCTTGAAAACTAGAGAGGTGAAGATACCACCCATCTTTGTTGTTCCGGAAAACAGCTTCCTGCAAAAAGCCTCCTTCCCCATATGACTTAGAAGAGACCCAGAGATGCCTGCCCACCTTGTTTCCCTGTGACAAGGCCAGACACAGACCCTCAACATGCTCTTCCTTTGCCTCACAAATGATTAGCCGAACTGCTCGTTCCCACTGATCAGTTGGAACAAAGTGCTTGTTAACTAAACTTGGGCTCTGTTTCTCTCTCCAGGCCCCTGAATTTCAGCCTGCCTTCATCCTGAGCCAGCAGACAGGCCCTCCTGAGGACAGGCCAGCCTCGGGGTCAACCATTCTCCGTCTACTGTCCCATCACGTCACCTTTTTGCCCCACTGCCCAACACCTGCGCCTTCTCGCTGTTGACTCCTGTGTATGAAAGAAAACCCCTGTTCGCCCCACTCATTGGCTGTCTGCAGTTCTTAGGGTCAGATCATTCTCCCTCTCCTATGCAATACAGGTGTCCCCCACTGTCCAAAAGTAGAGGGCCCCCATGAAACCTTGTCTGAGCCGAAATAGTACAAAGTGAAGAAGCAAATTAATATGAATTAATATGGAAAAATTTTTGAGCATTCCCCAGACCCAAAAAATCACCTCTCTTAGGCTTTTCGGATATCTTAGGACACATCTTGCTAAGAGATACACAAAATAAATCAAGATAATGCTGGCAGACAATCAGAGCCCTGGTGGCAGGATGCTGAGATGCCAAGGGCAGCTCCCGGGACGGAGCTTGGGGGACCCCTCTCCCCGCTCAGGGTGCTGCTGCCTCCATAATGGTGTGCCGCAAAACAAATGCCGAACGATACTTCTGCTTTTTGCCTTTTCCTACACAAGCAAAAATCCTCTTTGGATGCCTTCGGTTGGTGAAAACAGGTACTAAAGTAGGTCTTTCGTAAAAGCAATGAGGCCTAAGTCGAACTTCCGGAAAACAGGGGCACCTATAGTCCCTTTCCCTTCCCGGTAAGAATCCTTTTGAATACAATCTCTCCTTCCTATGTGTGGAATTATTTTTTATTCGACAATGACCACAGGCAAGTCATTTTACTAGAGTTTCCACATCTGTCAAGTAAGAAAAACACACCATAAAGTTGTAAAATGAAAGACAGAGCGTATATAAAAGCACTTTATATGCATAAGAGAATCCAGTTCTGGAGGGCGCTCAAATCCTCCACCCTCGGTTTCCCTCCGAGTATACGGGCCTGCGCCCGCCCTGCTTGTACTCCACCCCTGCTCGGTGCCACCCAAGCTTCCGGGGCTAGTTCAGCTGTCCGGTCTCAATCCAGAAAGCCACCGCTCCCTTCCCGGGGCGCATCCATCCCTCATTCATCACTGTCACATCCCACAGAGGGCTTTTATTTAACAACCAATTTATTTCCAATTTAACTAATCTGGGGATGGGCATCTCTCTCGCAAGCTAACCAACGACGCCTGGGTTGTAAATAGACTCACCGAGGAGTGTGCTAGATAATATAAACTCTCATCACATCAGCATCAGAGGAGAGGGGAGAGGAGGAGAGAGGGGTCAGGAGATTGCACAGTGATAAAATATGCAAGCCCCCAAGGCAAACCACCCCAGCTACCCTCTCTCCTGGCCCCTGCACTCTGGGCTGCTTAGAATTATTTATTTATTTGTCTCACAGACTCCTGGCTCACCTTAAGCCCGGACAAAGGCTTCATAAAAAAGTATGAGCTGCTAACTGGGGGCTCTGTGGGAGCACACAGGTGGTTGAGGAGGTAGCCATCAGTCTGGCCCCAGGCCAGGCTCCCCTAACCCACCCCGCCTGCAGCCAAGCTGCTAGACTTGGGTAGGACAATGGCCCCAGATGAGAGGAATCCTGCTCTTGGAGATGAATGGCTCATCAGTAGTCTACACGGCCTAGGCTGCTCAAGGAATACATATTGATCGCTGGAGATATCCGAGAGCAGAAGGGCTTTGTTTACAAGGCTGACGGAGCTGGGGTGAGGCTCAAGGCTTCCCCTAGCCTAGGTGGGCTGAGGTGGGTCAGCAACAGGCCCAGAGGCTGCCTCAGTGTCTCCATTCCCCAGCCCTCCCCCTTTCCCTAGATTTCTCAGGCTCTGTACAGATACCCTCATAATCACATCCAGGGCAGAGGGCCCTAGATAGGGAAAGAGGCGTTGCATTAGGAAATGGGGTTTTAGAGAGAGTGGTCACTTACTGGCTGGGTGACTTGCACTGAGTCACCTGATCTCCCGGCTCAGTGCCCTTCCCTGAAATGAGGACCTTGAACTAGATCAGATGATTTCTGAGATGTCTCCCCGCTCGACCACTTACAGGTGGAGCCAGGGAGAAGCCCGCTGGGCTGCCGAGGGAGATTTATCCTCACCCCGGCCGCACACAGAGGCCTGCCAGCACAACTTTAAATTACAGCTCCTAAACCCTGCCTCACTCGGCGCTTTCTCAGGTTACCTCAGAGGGCAGAGCAAGTTTATGTTAAACCAACAGCACTTGGCTATTAGGAGCCATATTTATAGTGGTTGTGTGACTTAGGGAATGGGATGGATTCCCTCCCAGGCCTGGCCTACAGGGAGGCTTGTCCCCGCTGAGCAGCTCTGTCCGTCCCTAGGACAGGAGGCACCGCACCCCAGATCGATCGCTCCCTGATTTCTTCTCTCCGCAACAGCCATAATTCCATGCCTATATCATGCTCCTGGTGTCTGGGGAAAACCAGCCTGCAGGCTTGCTGATTCCATTTAAAAGGATGATGTATGTGGGGACGATTTTTAGTTGGATCTCCAACTCAATCGGAAGCCAATTAGAAGAGGGTGTGTTTATTGAGAGAGCCAGGGGCATCCCTTTCAGAGCGGACTTCGGGATGCTGGTTGAATGTTACACACATGGGTGGTAGGTGGGAACTTTGTCTCTCAAGAGCAGGGAGAGTCCAGGAACAACAGGCCCCTCCTGGCAGAGCCAGCATTCTCTGAGGAGGAAGCTGAGGACAGAAAGAAGAGAGAAGCAATAAGGCCTCCTTGCTCCTCCCCTTCCCCACATCCCAGTGCTACATGGCTGGATTCCTCTAGTGGCCAGAAATATTTAATCGAATACTTTTGTTTGGATCTTGCCTCCCTGGTAACCTGAAGATGTTACCATGGCAATCCCTGAGTAATACATCTCGATTATTTATGGTCTTGAAAATAGGGTGGGGAACCATTCTAGGCCCCACAGAAACAGCAGGAAGGTAAAGCCCTCACTTCCTCTTCTCACTGTTCCCAGCAGCCCCAGAAGAAAGGGAGAAAAAAGACACCAGCTTGGTTGGCTGGAAAGAGCTCAAAGCCATTTGGCATGGAAAATCTTCCCTCCGCATCCCCCCTTTATGCCCCTTGGATCTTTCCTGTTCCCCAGCCTTTCCATCCTGAGGTCTCCTCAGTGCTCCCAGATCATGACCCACTCTCCAGGGAACAGGCCAGGGATGGATGGGGGCAGTCAAGAGTATCTAGTGACTTGGGCCCTCAGTTCTAGTGTAAGCTGGGCTGGAATCTCACTCACACCAGGATTACTACATCTGTGACCTCAGACACATGACCTGGTCTTCCAAAGCCTCCATATCCTCCGGTGTCAAACAACAATAAGTACGGGTCTTATTTCAGAGTTATTATGAGGGCTAAGTGAAAGAATGCATAGAAAGCTAGCACATAGCAAGTGCTCAATAAATCATAACTATATACATATATATAATATATAACTATACATAATAACTAATTTCTATAGAAATTACATTATCAACTATCCTAGCACATCCTTGTTTGTGGAGAGAAGTCAGGATTGTCGAGAGGGCAACAAGGGACAAGAGGACAGAGCTGGGGAGGGGAGAGATTATTAGTGGTGGGGGATAGCAACTCTTCTCTTGTCCATCCTCTTGAGTCAGAGGAGCAGCAGGAACCCCAGTAGGCAAGTCAAACCTGGACCCCCTCAGTCCAGTTCAATACCACGCCATCACCCTGCTCCTAACTGGCCAAATCCCCCTTCCCACAAGCTCAGCCCTAGTGAGCCCTGTACTGGGTTGAATAGTGCCCCGCCCCCCAATTCATGCCCACTTGGTGAATATAGCCTTACCTGGAGAAAGTGTCTTTGTAGATTACGATGAGGTCATACAGGGTGAGACAGAGTAGACCCGCCTTAATCCAGTCACTTGTGTCCTTATCATTAGAGGGAAATCTAGACACAGACACACAAAGAAAATACTATATGCCCCTGGAGGTAGAGATCGGAGGGATGTGGCTGCAAATCCAGGAACAAGGGTTGCCGGCACTCTCCAGAAGCTAGGACACAGGCATGATACAGATTCTCCCTCAGAGCCTCTAGGAGCCAACCCTGCTAAAACCTAGATTTCAGACTTCTGGCCTCCAGAACTATGGGTGAACAAATGTCTATTGTTTTCAGCCACCCAGTTGGTGGTTACTTATTACAGCAGCCCCGGAAACTAGTACAAGCCCTCAGACTCTGGCTAATTCCTGGCTAACGTGTGTCCCCTCAGCCATCAAGAACAGCTCTGTCTCACATCAACTGACATGACGGGGTGTGCTGGAAAGAGAACAGAGCTAGGTCTGTTTCCTCTCTGCACTCAATAGCTGTGTGTCCTTAAGTGAATTGCTTACCCTCTCTGAGCCACATCTGCAAGATAGGAACACTGATGCCTGTCCAGTATGCTTCACGGGCTTCTTGAGAGATTTGCACTCAATCCAGTCCATCAGATATCCTATCACCTCTAAAGCAAGCCATACATGCAGCCAATAGTGCTTATGTTCATTGTGAAGACACAGAAGGAGAATTTGTTTTTCCCATTTCCCTCATGCCTACGCGTCAGGGTGCCCACCCACAGTTAAGAGTAGATAGAAGAGAGGCGCCTGGGTGGCACAGCGGTTAAGCGTCTGCCTTCGGCTCAGGGCGTGATCCCGGCGTTCTGGGATCGAGCCCCACATCAGGCTCCTCCGCTATGAGCCTGCTTCTTCCTCTCCCACTCCCCCTGCTGTGTTCCCTCTCTCGCTGGCTGTCTCTCTCTGTCAAATAAATAAAATCTTTAAAAAAAAAAAAAAAGAGTAGATAGAAGACATCTCCCATCCAAACTGGGCCCCTGGCTCACAGACTCTGGCCCCCACTGTACGGTTGGCATTCCTGACATGGCCCTTCCACCAATGGCCCCAGGCAACCATGGCCCAGTACACAGACACGACGGCCAAGTGTAATCCCAGGTGAGAACTACTGCCAAGAAGACCACAGGAACTCTGGCTACCTGGGGATGCTCAGAGGGCAACAAAGGGACAACAGCTGACAGGTGTCTCTACAAGGTCCTTCTCCCCTGCCTCTCCTGATGCTGACACTTGCCCAGAGCCCCAGTGGTTCTTCCTTTGTTCTGGGGTGGTCCCAGGCTCTCCTACCCTCAGTTGCAGGGTCCGTAACTCAGCTTGGCTTCTGGGCTGTCAAGGGGCATCCTTCTTGCCTCTGCTGGCCTGGCCCTTATTTATGATGAATCTTTAGTATGTAGCAATGCCTGGCACATACTAGGTGTGAAATATATTTTGAATGAATGAATGACACTTGGGGGCTCATTGTACTAGAATCATGGATTCATGGTACGAGAAACAGAATTCAGACTATCTACAGTCAGGATGGAAAGAGTGCCCTTCCTCACTTACATGTGCTAACACTTCTATACATTATGGTGATGCGAGACTCTAAAGTTGTATGTTTTGACTAAGACTGAACTACCCTCTACTAGAGAAGAAGATGATGGTGCTTGTGTGTGTGTGTGTGTGCGTGTGTGTGCGCGCACACGTGTGTGTGTGTGCACGTGTGTGTGTGTGTGTGTGTGCACTGGGGAAGGACTGGAGGGGGCATCACACTGTTCACTCTGCAGCCCCTTCTGTGAAGGAATGGTACCTGAATAGGTCACAGAGATGTGGAGGCCTGAGCACAGCAGATAAGAAGGGTCTGGAAGATCTAGACCAGTGGCCCCAATCTGTGGTCCTCAGACTCCTACAGGTTCCCACAGGTAGTAATGAGGGCTCAGGAGCTATTTTAATATTTCTGTATGCCTAGCAGAAACGACACACTTACCAAAGATAAGGCCGCACAGACTGCTAACTGAGACATCATTTCTTTGCTTTTGGCTGGAATTATATCAACTCAGTGTGATAACACTGCTAATCTCACGCTGATCTGAACCCCTGATTGGCAGTCATACATGGCTTTGATTAATAAAAAATGGGAAAACAAATTATTACTTGATAGATGCAGTTTGTTTGGTAGACAAAAATCTTTAAAAATACAGGGTGCTTGGTGCAGAGGGAGGGAGAGATTACATGACTGCTGAGAACTCAGACTCTGAAGTCGGACACTCAGATTCAAATCCTGGCTCCACAACCTACAGTGAGTAGTGCCTGCCTACTCCTTAAGTCTCAGTTTCTTTATCCGCAAAATGGGAATCATAATAGTACCCATCTCACAGAGTTTTTACAAGGACTAAAGGAGATCGTGTAGAGAGAGTACTTAGCTCGTTGTCGGGCATGTAGGAAGCATGCATCAAATACCAGCTCTTATGATCGTGATCGCTATTACTGCTCTTCCTACGAGTGGGAGGGTGAAAAATCGGGGAAACTCTAGACTAGCTCATTCTTGAGGCTCAAGATATGCCCATCACCACGGCTCTTACAATGAGAACTAGAGGTACCTGACCCTCTGCTCGTAAGTTGGAACTCACCCAAGGGGTAGCAAGTCTCCAGGGCCTGAGGATATAAAGAAGAGGATGCATGCACCGTAACCTGCTCCCCACTGACAGGGAACCCGACTGGTCCCATGAGGCCAGAAATTAGGAAGGATGGATTTCGGGCCAGGTGACTGGATATTAGATTTAGTGTGTGATTTTCGACTGCTATATAACAAATTGCCACAAATTTATCGGCTTAAAACAACACTCGTTTACTATCTCTCAGTCTGTGGGTCAGAAGTCTGGGCACGCTCAATTGATTTCTCCGGTCAAGTCTCACAAAGCCAAAATCAAGGTGTGGGTCAGCCTGGTCCCTCACCCAGAGGCTCTGGGGAAGATTCCTTTTTTTTTTTTTTTTTTTTTTTTGAAGATTTTATTTATTTATTTGACAGAGAGAGAGACAGCCAGCGAGAGAGGGAACACAAGCAGGGGGAGTGGGAGAGGAAGAAGCAGGCTCATAGCAGAAGAGCCTGATGTGGGGCTCGATCCCAGAACGCTGGGATCACGCCCTGAGCTGAAGGCAGACGCTTAACGACTGTACCACCCAGGCACCCCTCTGGGGAAGATTCTGCTTTGGGTTGCTGGCCAAATTCAGTTCCTGTGGCTGTAGGACTGAGGTCCTGATTCCTTCCCTTGCCAATGGTTAGCTGAGGAACGCCTCCCCTCCTACAGGATGCCCACGTGCCTCACTCACCCTGTGGGCCGCTCCATCTTCGAGCCAGCATGACTCACTCAATCCTTCTCATACTTCTCTCTGAAATAACTCTGCTTTTAAAGGAGTCCTTTGATTAGATTAGCCCACCCCAATAATCTCCCTACCTCAAGGTCAACTGCATCATAACATAATCACAGGAGTGATGTCATGCTCACAAGGAAGGGTGAGGGTCACTGGGGTCATTCTTAGAATTCTGCCTACCACATGGAGGATGTTGGGGGCAGGTGGCTTAGGATAAGGCAATGAGGGCTCTGTAGGGCCCTGTTTGCCCTCTGGGGAATTGTGTATTTCATTCAGTTCAAGAGGGCATAGTCATCATGAAGGAATATTGCTAACCCAGGTCAATACCCACCATCCCCAGTTTCCCCGGGGAGACTGGGGGGAAGGGCTGATCTGGGTGTATGTCACCCAGAACCGCGTGCCCTGGAAGGCAGATGCTCATTTGCCTCCTGGCTGCACTCCCTTTCCCTGATTTTCCCATTCCTCCATCCCAGTGCAGACTAAGCCACCTTGTCAGGGCCCCTTCCCATCTGGAGAAGGAAAGCCTTTCATTAATTAGCTATCTTCTTCCTCTCCTGTGCTGGCTTCTATTCAAAACCTCATGACTCCTCTGTGGCCATGGCCCAAGCTCTGACTTAGGTGTTCTCTCCTGTCTTCTTGGCTGTGGAGTAAGCCTCACGTTAACCCTTCCTGGGTCCAAGACCCCAGTCTCTTGACAGTCGATATTGCTCTCAGGCCGCTGTTCCCAATGCACATTCCCAGCCCACTTGCCTCCTGTGTGCCAAGCCACATCTTGCATGCCCCCGGACCAGCCCCTTCAGGTGGGCCATTAGAGAGCTTTCTGGAACACGTTTCTGCCTCCCCACGGTCCCCCAGGCTGGGTGCCGTCCGTATTGTCAGCGTCGTGCTACAAGGCTCTCAGGCATCTCTGCAGGTTTACCTCCCTGCATCCATGTCTATAATATGGGGGCAGGGACAGGGCACAATCAGCAGCCCCTGGTACTGGCTATGTACCAGAGTCGCCTGCGGAATGGGTAGAAACACAGATTTCTGGGTCCCACTCTGGGAGCAGTGATTTGAAGCTTGGCGGTGGCTCCAGGCTCTGTATTAGTAGGGAGCCCCACAGGCAATTCTGGGTGGCCAGCCAACTAGGGAGCCCCGGCCCTCCCAGATCTAATCTCCTATGTTCTGGAAACTTCCAGGCTGCAAATGAGCCAGACAACTTGCAGCCCTATCTCTGTGAGGCCACTCAGCTGGACACAAACACCTCTCGAGGAAGAGGCAGGGAGGGGCATTCCGCCACCAGGCTCTCTAGAGCATCTGAAGTCATTTCCAATGTCTGCTCTGTCTCAGAAACAAGCCTGTCTGAGTGTAACAGCATCCTCTTTGCTCTCTGGGATAAAGGAAAGTGTCCTTTCACACACAGCCTTGATGGGGAGGGGTAGGGGACCATTCCACCAGGACCTGGCCCCTTCCTGCTCCCGAGGGTTGCTGGGAACCGGCTTCCAGCCAAGGTACTCCGAACAGCCGATTGTCTCGTTTGCCTGGTTGTTATGGAGAGATCCGACACACAGGCAATCAAACCCCTTAGCTCACCTGCCAGAGGAAGAGAGCGAGCGACAAGTGTAATAGTGGGGAGAGAACAGATATTCCATGTCACTCGGCTCACATTATCCCCCATAATGAGCTCTGCCCGACAGCTGCTCACACGGCTCACACAGGTACCGCAGTGCAGGGAGCCCAGAGGAGGCGTCTCCACCGCTGCAAGTCTGGGGCCGCGCCAGCCTCCCTCCCGGCCCCAGCCTCCCTCTTGCTGAACAGGTCTGGAAACCAAGCCAGCCATGAAGCGGGAGGTCTGGCTCCCCATGGAAATGGACAGAGTTACAAGAGCCTCATGTCCTCACAGCCCTGCTGCTCACACACGTGGAAACTGAGGCAACTGGCCAGTCAGATAGGAGCTGTAAAGGACCTGGCTTGACCCTTTTGTGTGTGTGTGTGTGTGTGTGTGTGTGTGTGTGTGTGTGTGTGAGAGAGAGAGAGAGAGAGAGAGAGAGAGAGAGAGAGAGAGGCTGAACTTTGCTGTCCACGTCTGGGAGATAAAGCTCGTTCATCACACAGTGCCTGATGAAAAATGCACATTTTCAGGGGCCAAATTATCAGGGAGGGCCGAGACCCGCGGAGGCCACAGGGAGGAGCGGGGAGCTACACCAGGCTCCAGAGGAGAGACAGGACCCTGCTACAGGTATTAGGCAGCATCAGAAATGTGGCAGGGGAGTCACTCTCGGTGGGACAGCTGGTGCCACTCTGGCTTGGGGAGGGCCAGCCAGGTCACTAACATCATGCCTCTTCCATGAGCTCCTGCCCATCTTAGGAGAGGCAAGGTCAGGGCTGGAATCAGGTCTCTAAGTTCTTAGAGATAGAAAGGTTTCCTAAGGCTTCGCAGGTGAGGTCAGGAGAGGGGGGTCCCAGTCCCAGGGGCCTTCCATCCAGAAGCATGGTTTTGGGTGAGCCACCCCCCCCCCCAGCTCTCACCAACTGCCTTTTCCAAGGCCCTGAGTGTTGGGTTGCTCTTTGAACTGGGGAGGGGGAGGAACAACAGTGCAGCCTTGTCTTCTCTGGGGCTAGGTTCTAGCCCCAGTCAGGGCTGAGGAAGGAGGCAGGGAGAGGCAGGGGAAGCTTCCACCTTGCACTAATACAGTGTTGATTCGCCCAGTGGCTCCAACAGCATTTTGTGTCCCCTGGAAGAGAAGCTCCCTCCCCAGCTCCCACATGGGATTTCCCCAGGAGCCTGCAGATGGCAAAATAAAACAAAACTATCAATTCTTTAATTGTATTCTTTTTCTTCCCCAGAGCACCAGTAAACCCATTCTCAGTTAACTCCTGCACCTGCTGTCCTTCTCCCACTGTCTGCTGATGCAGGCAGCCTGAGAGACTCAGACTGGTAAAGGAAAGCTCTGGAGAGCCCACAGCCTGGGAAGGGTCAGGAGCCTAGAGGGGAAGAGAGGCCCACCCCTCCCCACTGACACTGCAGATCTGTCTGCTGTCTAGCCTACCTCCCCACTGGCCTCTCTCCTCCCCCCAGCCCATGGCTGGGCTCCTCAGGCTAGGCTGGGCCCAATGAGTCTGAGCCCCAGTCAGCTGGGCCTGTCCAGCTGGATGCTGCAGGATACAGGAAAGGGAGGAGAAACAACCAACCTGGGGAGAGAAAGAAGCAGGGCGTAGGAAGAAATCTCAGTGGTTCCTGAGCATTAAATGAGTTGGTGTTTAAATGAGATGCAAATGACATGCATATGATCCTCTAGTACTTTTGAAAAGAAGCACCAGTATTTTGGCTAAGAGAATAGCTGTTAATCTCTGCAGCCAGAGACATCCAGAGTGACCTGTCCTCCAGGACTTTCTACAGCAGTTAGGAGCTGCCCGAGCCCAAGCAACCCAAAGTTAGGTCCCTGCCCCACCAGGGCCATCCAGGAACCACCTGCCCCTGTGCCCCATGCTCCCCAGGGAGCATCTGCCAATCACTTCTCTTTCTTTGCTCCCCACAAGCCAAAGGGGTAAGGGAAGAAAGCACACAGCCAGATCTAAAATTCACAGCTCCACACAAATCCAGTGAAGGGACAGTCCTGGGTATCATCCTTTTCCCATTTCACACACGAAAGGCTCTGACCAGGACCCCACAGCAGTTCTGTGCTGTGGCCTGGCTCCAAGATCCAACCCGCTCCTGCTCTAGGCCACCATCTCACCCTGACCTTTCTCTTCTGTCCTGTGAGCAGAACTGCCCTTTGGAGGTTGTGAGATGGGCAACTGCACGTAGGAAAGGCGGCCAGGCAGCATCCAAGGAAAACATCACCTGGGTCTCATGTCTAGAACTTCCGCCCAATTCCTGTCCACAGTCTGGGGCCCAGAGGAAGGAGGCTGACACAAGGGCAGCTCTCCCCACAGAACCCACACAGTTCTTAAATTTCTCAGATTTCCATGGACTGCCCCTACCCCTAAGAACGCCTCCTGCTTCCCCCTTTCTTTTCCAACCCAGACCCTGCCCAGACATTCCTGGAACTGGGTCCTCACACCCCTTCCCCAGGACCCTCCAGGGGGTGCAGCCAGAGTCTGGGAAAGCCAAAAGAGGAAAGTGATCAAATAGCAGAGCAGAAGGAGCAAGGCAGAGAAGGGCGTCACTCAGGGCAAATGGTATCAGCCTTTCCCAGAGCTCTGAGGGACTTGAGATGCCAGAAGAGACCTCCAGAGGGCAAAGGGGAGCTGGCTGAGCCCACAGAAGACCAGCAGTCTGGGAGAGAGGCGAGTGAGGGAAGGGAACACGGTGCCATTTGGTGGAAGAGTCCAGCACAGTCTATAGCCTGTTCCTCTGGAGGGGTTCCCCAGGCCACGAAATGCCATGCATCCAGAGGAAGAGTTAACCCCCCACCCATGTCCCCCAACGCTTGGCAGGCTTTGGAACCCACTTTCCCTCCCTCAGCTCTTCTGCCCAGCCCTTCTCCACAGTCAGGCCATCTCCAGGATGCAGGCCCCCCAGGTGAGCACAGGCCAGAGACAAGGCTGGGCATAAGGAAGCATCAGGTCCCTACACTTGTGTACTCAGAAACGCTCTCTGACAGGGAACCCGTTAGTTCAGGGCTGGGCCCCTGGTGTGCTTAGTAAAAGCCTGATAAATGAGTATGAGAACTGATCGGCTAATTAATTATTGCTGAAGACCTTCCAGCCCGTAAATTCTTACCCCCTCCCCAGGCCCTGTAGTCACCCCACAGAGCCATTCTTCTGACCCACTCTGGCCACCCAGGCAGCCTCCAATTCTAGATCCAGGGCTAGGGAGGAAAGGTGCACGCGCTCTCATGACGGGCACATTTTCTAGACTCTACAGGGCCCTACCAAATGATGAGCCTCAATCCTGACCTCCGAGCAGGCTCTGAGAACTCAGGTGTCAGATGCTGCCTTCCTCATTGTCCAGGCATCTGATTCTGTGGCCAGGGTCTCACATAACTCCTTTAGTGTCTCCCCTTGGGATGGAGGGGGGTCATACAGAATACAAATGACAAGCTGCAAACTCCATTCCTCTCATCTTCAGATTCAGATAGAGAACCTGCACCCCAGATGGCAAGGCCAATGGTGGGGTCTTCTGACTAAAGACACCAGCCCTCCAGCAGAGGGAGGTGATTATCCCTACCCCAAGGAGGGCCAGGCAAAGGGGAAAAGGTGGGGCTTTGGGGAAGATGAAAGGGATAATGGCTGGAATTTTCCATGTGCTCCTATACCCCCGAGCTTCCCTTTGCTTCTGCTCTGCCTCAGCAGACTTCTGTCAGTGCTGGGAAGAACAGAGCCTCTTTGTGGGCAGTCACTGGCCCAAGGTCACCAGAGATTGTTATCATCCAAACCAGGGATCTTTCAAGAGTGAAAGGGAGCGCTATTAATAATTCACCAGCACAGCAGGTGCAAACCTGAACTGTCCTAAGCAAATGAGGACGATGGTCATCCTGACCACAGCTATTCCATGGCCCTGCTCTCTTGCAGATCATCTGTGAACTATCTGAGTGTCGACAGTGGTGACCGTCATGGCCTCAGCTGGTGGCTTCATCCCTAGGGGTGTGGAGATCAGCCAGTGACATGAGACTGGGGACCCTGCATAGCAAAATAGATGTTGGAGAGGGGGAAGATAGGGGACCGAGCCACTGTCTGCCACACATGTAACATTTTCCAATCATTAATTTGGTAGATATTTACAAGGCTACAGTGTGCCCAGCAGAAGAATCCTGGGTATTGGACAAGTGTTGGCAGTTAACACGGACAGTAACCCTGTCCTCATGGAGCTTGCAGACCACTGTAAATATTGAACATCGGTTATAAGATCAATCATGTTCTAAACAAGGAAACTCTGGAGCTGTGGGAACGGTCAGGAAATGCAAGGCCACGCCTTATCTAAGGGAGGCCTGACTGGTTCTATTTTTATATTAAATAGGCTCAATATGGAAGATCAGCACTTGGTGGGTATGTGACTTTGGGCCATTTATTTAACCTCTCTGAGCCTTGATGTCCTCACGTGGAAAAGGAAAATGATACCTACTTTATAGAGTTAATCTGAAAATAAATTAAACGATAAATGTATGAAGTGCTTTGCACGGTGCCTAGCACAAGGGAGGTACTCAACAGACATGAGTTTCCCATTATTTCCAAAATTGTTTACACCTAATGCCTTGACTCCTGCTAAATATTCTCTCCCTCCTATTGTCTACCTGACAAACTCCTATTCATCCTTCAATGTCCAGCATAGCAGCATGAAAGCAAGAAGAATAAAGTAGTAGAGAGTACAAGCTTTTGATCCAGTGTTCCCGAGTATGAATTTTGACTCTGTCAATTACCGTGTGGTATGAGGCAAAGCATTTAACCTCTCTGCACCTCAGTTTCCTCCTCTCTTCCACGGGACTATCGTGTGGATAAAATGTGTTCATAAGCATAATGCACTTATGTGCGTGTATACAACACAGTAGGTACTCTGTGAAATTTTTTAAATTTTTAAAAAATAAAACAGCCAACTCAGATATCATCTCCTCCAGCTTGAAAAATCTGAAATGTTACTGAATTAAGCTGACCGCGTACGCTCTTAGCTGTAAATGACCCTAGCCAGGGGCTCCCCTCCACCTGGCCCCAGGGCAGAGTGGGGTCAGCAGACAGCCTGTGAACCAGGGCAGGAACTGACCTGGGAACCCAAGATTCTGAATCCAATCCAAACCCCAGGCCTAACTACGCTTCAGTCTCCACTTACCTATCTGGGGAGCTTAAAAATCAGACAGATTCTCCTCTCAAATGGGCTTAAGCACTGTCCTTTCCGAGACAGCTTCTCAAGGTCATTGCAAAACCGACATCTGATGGCTCCTCCCTGCAGCCTTCCTCTCCAGAATATAGCCATGGAAGCCGGAACTCCAGCTTCAAGAATTCAAGATATGTTCTGTTCACTCGCAGTCCCCCACCCCACCCACCGCCGCCCTCCATCCCCTCGGGGCCCGGAAGCAGCCTCGGAGCAGCACCGCTGTGAGGAGAGTCCATCTAGCCCTGGTTTGACATTTCAGCAGCCCGAGACCCAGAGACCCAGAGATAAAAGTGGTCACTGAACAAAGTTCACTTCCCCCTCCCTCTCCTTCCTGGAGGCTCGATAGGCATCAGTGTGGGCGCCAAGATGGTCCTCTCCACCTTGCGGCCGCAGCGATTCCCACTTTTTGGGGAGGAAACCTTCACAATTGATGATTACAAAGAAGCAGTTTATCACCTGTGCTTTTATGATTGCAGCAACTAAGGGGAAAAAGATGTCCTTTCAGATAAGCATTTGAAGGAGGGGGAGAAAGATTTTCAAAGCCTCCTTTGTTCCCCTCAAGAGC
Organism: Ursus arctos; assembly: GCF_023065955.2. Classification (NCBI taxonomy): domain Eukaryota; kingdom Metazoa; phylum Chordata; class Mammalia; order Carnivora; family Ursidae; genus Ursus; species Ursus arctos. The sequence goes on from NW_026622897.1 coordinate 12,327,623, forward strand.
CATGCCATGAAGTTCTGGCAGGCAGCCCAGGAGAAAGGAGAATTTTAAAAACACAATCTGAGCTGGCTTCCAAGCCACTGCACCATCCCTGTCATCAATTAGGACTGTTACTTAACAAGCGGTATGGACCATTGTCTCATTCAGTCTGCTCTCCCTAATTGAATGTGGACTTGCGATGAATTCTCTGGAAAAGGGCTCCATGCAAGGAGGTCACCACCTCGGCCCCCTGGCACTCAAGGCCAGCTCCACCGGGTCTGGTGTGGGCCTCTGGGGCACGGTGCTGGCAGGGAGATAAGAGAAGGACCTTTCTGAAGCCCCTCAATGCAGGCAGGGAGCACAGACCCAGAACTCGGAGAAGGGCAGGCTGCCAGTCCATGCTGGGAACTCAATTTGGGAGCCAGAGACAAGACGGGAGACAGAGTCCATGCCCCTAATGACCTCAGCCCTGACTAACAAAGCCCCCTCCCCAGGTTATGAAGATGAACCTCATCAGGGCACAGAGAGCTGTTGGGACCTCAGTCCACAAAGGGGTGGGTTGAGCTGCTACAGATTCAATACACACCATGTTCAAGAAGCCTGTATACTGTCAGTCACAGCCTTGTCCCTGCCAACAACCAAAAAATGGCCATTTTCCTTAGCAAGCTAAAGCTCTGATCCTCCACAGTGTGCAACAGAGAGAACCCTTGGGGATAAAGGAGGCTGGATCTCATGGCGCCCTGGATCACCGAGACCTTCGGGAATGACAAAGTCCTGGCGTTCAGGACCTTGTGACCCCAAGTGGAGGCATGAACATCTTCTTTGCTCTCTACAGGATAGCTGAGATCAAGCTGGAATGGTTAAATAAAACTTTATCAAAGACTGCAGAGAAACAAAAGGGAAAAAACACAGAAGAATACAAAACCCAGTTATCTGGTTCAAGAGCCACATCTGGTTCATGTTCAATTTGGAGCCTTCAGAAGGTTGTTCACCACCAGGATGGACTCCTGGCTTGGTCCCTTGCCAGAGGACATCATTCCCCTGCTCATCCAGGATCCTGGAGGTCCACATCCAGGTAAGCAGGATAGGATTTACCCTCCAACCTACCTAGGACCTGCCGTCTGAGTTCTGTCCCAGAACCCACCTTTTGCCCAGATAATTAAGGCAAGGACTACCCAGCAAATTCCTCCAGGAGGGAGCACATGTATCACCTGATCTTGCAGGCCTCAGCATCATGAGCATATAGGAATGCAGCCCCATGGCCTCACACAGGGGCAAGAAACACATACATTTAAAAGCAAAGAGCTAAAACTCAGCCTTCAGTGTAGGTTTCCTGCCTATCATCGCTCCAGTTCTCTATGGCAATAAAGCCTGCCCTGCTTGACTGGAGTCCTAATGCACCTGGCTGCCTCTTGCCAACTCCCTGCCCTGTGCAGGAGTCCGGAAGTACTTCCCTAGAACTCGTGTTTGCTGGCAGAATCCCCACACTAACCAGATGAACCATCCATATCCTAACCCCCTACCTGATTTCCGGTACTAACAACTCCTGACCCCACCCTACTGCTGCACCCCACCCCAGCTCAGGGTAGCTGCTGACACCGACCCGAATAAAGCCTAGGGTCATCCTAAGTCTTCTCAGAACCTATGAATGGAGTATCTAGTACCTTCACCAGCAGCCATCCACACTTCTGAGTGAGTGATAATCAAGAGGTAACCAGAGAGAAAGCTCTTCATTCTCTCGAGTTTTCCTCAGAAAGAACATCCTATAAATTTCTATAAAAGAAGAGAAGGCCCCCAAGAGATCTTGAAGTGAACAGAACCAGTCTACATGAAGCAAGCGTGAGGATGTTTGATACTCTGAAGAGGAAAGAGAAAAGAAAGGAAAAAGAGAAAGAGCTGGCAAGATCACCAAGGGTTGTGTCCCACCAACTGTCCTGAACCCTCTCTTCAAATCTCGCCTCCCTTAATCTTCAACAAGGCTAAAAAACTAAGCAAATTCTGGAAGGGACTAGAGGGTATATGGAACCCAGTGAGGGAGAAGATACAGACAAGCCTGGCGGTGGATGACATAGGAAAAAATAAGTGAAAGAGCTTGAAATCACAGGTTCATGTTACAGGATACAGAATTTAGATTCCAGTCAAGTTTAATAGATGTCTAACTATCAAGAGGTCCCACTCATTATCTTACAGTATAATCAGTATAGCCACCATTCTCCTGAGCACCTACTATGTGGCAAATTTTGCATGCTTTTTTCAATCATAATAAACCTGTGAGGTAAGTATTATACCAATCTTAGTGATGAGGAGACCGAGGTTCAGAGTAGTTAAGTAACTTCCCCAAAATCACACAACTATTGCATGGCTGAGCCAGGATTATTACCTGGGCCAATGAAATCCAAAAGCCATGCTCTCCTCTATGATGTGTTGGACTCCAGAAATCTCCTAGTTCCCTTCCATGTTCATCTTGGTCTCCTCCCATTCTCCTTCCATCTGCTCCTGACAGCCCGGTATGGAGCCATAGTGAGATAACTGTGTGAGGCCACAGTCAGTCAGTCACTCAACAAACATTTTGCAAAATCTTACCATTTGCCAGAAATTGTACAGGAGATTAAGGATTCAAACACAAGTACAACAAAAACAATGGCCAAGTGCTCGGTGCCCTGGCAGACAAGCCTCCACGGAGCTATGGAACGGCACAAGGGGGAGCTCAGGTTCTGTCTTGGGGCAAGCAGCAGAGAACAGGGCACTGGAAATGCAGGGAGCTTCTTTGGCCAAAATGGTCCACACACTCTCCTGATGCCAAACAGCTGAGCCTAGAGACCCCCTAGGGAATGACTTTTCTTTTTTTTTTCCCCACTTTTTCCCTTTGCCAATAAGGAGAGAACAGAAAGTATAGGCTCAACCCTACATGGAAGGAAAGAAAAGATGAAGCTAACGTTTTCTACGTATCTCTTATGTGCCAGGCACCCTCTCAGGCCTCACGGCTGCATTTTGCTGACAGAGCCGCAGCGGGTTCAGTAACTTGACCTGGGTCATTTGGTCGGGAAATGCAGAGCTGGGATACAACCCAGTCCTGCCTACCCTAAAGCCCATGAATGATCCTTCCACCACACCATACCTCAGCGCCTCCGGGCAGAAGCTGCCGGACACCCACCTGAATGGACTGGTTAATGAAAATGTGGCCCAGCAGGTAGCATGTGTGACGAGGGACTGTGCCAAAGCCACCATTGCCAGGACCCTCCCCAAGTCAGAGGAGAGAAGATAATGAAGTGTGTGAGGGTTTGGAATACATGCCTGTCCGTGCTCTTTGGTCTCCTTCTCAGAAGACCATCCCCCCTCCAGGCTCTCTGGACCGCCCTTTTCCCCACCTCCCCTTCCCAGCCAGGAAGTCTGAGCACCAGCCTCGGGAAAATGTCAGCCAGGCCTGGCCAAGCATATGCCTGTGTCATTGGCACCCGCAGGGAGCTCCAACAGTCAGAAGGTGGAGGGACCCGGTGCCAGGGGCGGGGCAGATGGCATCTCGTCAGCCTCGTCACTGCTCTGAGAACCCTCAAACCTACTCTTGGCTACCTCTCTGAAACAAGGGCTGCCCACAAGCCCTCGTCCCCCATGCTCATGGCAACCCACCCAGCCTGCAATGCCATGCCAACCCATGAGCTGGCAGAGACACAACCACAGTTCGATTCCCTCTGCCACCTGCCTGTTGTCACTCTTCATTGAGCATCGTTGTCCTTCCACAGGGCTGTGCTCCCAGGCTCCAGGCTTCCAATCTGCTCTCTGGGAGGCTGACAGAGGACGGGCAGGGCTGGGGGAGGCCTCCCTTACTCGCTCCCACCACCTCCTTGCCCAGGGCCTGGATGTTGGAACAAGTGCTAGGAACCCAGATGGCAATTGCTGCCATCTAATTATGCGTGCATACAATATTAGCCAAAAGCATTTGACTATCTCCTGCGGTCTCAGGCAGATCAAATGGAGAGGCGCACGGGTTCGAGGATTACTCCGGCAGGGTAATGGCTGACAAGACTGCCTGCTGCCACTCAGGCAGCCACTGGCAGGCTGTCTTCCCCCATCAGAGCCCTCACTCCTCACCTGAAGGAAGAGGAAGAGCTGGGAGCTCAGGCGTTCTGGGACCGACTGGGGCTGGAATCCTCCGTGGCTCCTGGCTGCTGGCCTTGCTCTGACCCCGTCCCACTAGTCACCACACGGAAGGCCTTGCACCTCACCAGCGTAGAAGCAGAGGACATGTGTTTTCCAAGAATGGCATTTATGTGCTCATGATGAATCTCATCTTCTTCTAAGTCTACCATCTCTATCTTGCCAGTTGATAACCCCTGATCTAGAATGAGTCTCCAACCCACGTGGCACTCGTTTGCAGTTAATGGGAAATGATCAGTGCCTTTGCCCAGCCTGGTTTCCTGAAGGTCAGATACCCTGTTCGGTTCAGTTTTCTTCCTGGAACCTAAGCTACTTAGGTCCATGCTTTGCACACATTAGGGGCTCGAGGTGTGGTTATCGAGTTCAGGTTCACAACTCTGGTCAGCTGTTTCCTGGTTACCTACTGCAGGACAGGTTCCATGCTGGATGACAGGATGCCCACTTGAACCAAGCACCATCCACGCCCCACAGAATTCTACATCCAACCGCTAACATGTCACTGTGAATGACTGGAGAGAAGGTGAAGAACCTCAGGAACGGAAAGGCCAGGCGGGGGCTGAAGGTCGAGGGTGACCTGAATCATCACATCAGGATCTCCCAGGATGTTAGCATTTGCTTTGCAGACAAAGTTCTTTGTACCCACTATGCAGGAGGCAGGGAACTCACAGGACGGTCTCTGATCCCAAGTGATGTGCAGAAGTTGAGGGATTAGGACATATATGTCAAAGGTAACTTTGCTTCCTGTACTCATCACTGGAGAAGCAAGAGAATGGCATGGAGGACGCCTATAGACCGCAGGAGTCAGGAGACCTCCTGGGCCGTTCAGATGTGGCAGAGCAGCCTGAGTCCCCGAGCGCAGGATGGGGAAGGCAGGAAGGAACCGGGAGCCAGCACCTACCTGCCTCCGGGCCGGGCTAGGTGCTGCAGAAACGGACGCCTCGGAGGACAACGGCTTCTGAGGCTCGGTCTGGTGAATAGGCAGGTACCATGGGACACAACTGTCTCTAGTCTCAGTCCAGGTTAAGTTCCAAGATGTAGAGGGTATGATCCTTCTACCCTCTAGGGGAAGGTTCACGTTTAAGGCCTGGGATTCAACTGAATCCTGGAATGGAGGTTGGTGGGCATACAGGACAGGGCACACAAGCCCACGGCCAAAACAAGAATTCAGGCACATAACCAAAGTTGTCAGAACTGATGCATGGCACTGAGGTGGGCCCAGCGAAGAGGAGGCAGGGGTCCTCCCCCAGGGCCTTTTGGGGCAGCCCTCCTTGCTCACTGATTCACTCTGGCTCCAGGCACAGGACCTGACTCCCCTTTATATGAAGGACCAGCAGGCCGGCTGTGGGCAGGACCCTGGCTGGGTCTAGGCAGGGTCTTCCCAGAACAGGCGGGACTTCAGTTGAGGGCTAAAGGAGAAAAAGAGAGGGGAAAGCATCATTGGAGTGAGAAAACATACAGAGGTGGGGTTTTCATGGCATGCTTCTGGTCTAGTCAGCAAAAGGGGAGATACTGGGAACTCTTCTGGAGGAACTCTAAAACCACTGAACAGATATATGTAGGGTAGAGGTGGAGGAATGAATATGGAGAAAGTGGCCTCTTGGGGTCTCACATCATCTGTGGAAAATCCAAGATGAGAGTAGGAAACCTCTCATTGTGGCTGCTGACCAGGTGGAGACTTCTAGGTAGGAAGGAAAGAGATTGACCCAGGCCATGATTTTGTGTGTGTGTGTGTGTGTAGGACACAGCACTGGAGAAGCAGAGCCATGCTTACGTTGTGTTCTCTGGGGCAACCCCACACCTAGCTTTGGGTCCAGGGCTCGGCTTTAGGATTAGCCATGGGATAAAGACAAGGCAATGTCAACTGCCAGTTCCGCTTTCCCCTCCAACAGCCCTCTCTTTCTTTCCCTCCTCCTCCTTTTCTCCTGGTCTCCATAGAGGATGCATTCCCTGCTTCTCCCCGCTCCCCCGGCAGCATGACTGCCTTCCAGCCACAGGGAAGCGGGTGTGTCAGACTGTAGATCACCACGGAAGGGTTGACACCTCGTGGGTAATGAAGAGAGAAAATGCATCAGGGGTGTTTAGGGGAGATGACAGGTGATCACAGAAGCCTCCTCCTTGCCCAGATGTATTTTGTCAACTGATCCCTCAGCAGACCGGAGAGGGAGCTCAGTCAAGCCTCCTGGGTACTCTGGAGGGATGGGGGCTCTTTTGATCCCAGACATGCTTAACTCTGGCCTTAGCTACACTCCTGCTGCTCCCCTGGTGGGGTGGAGTGAGGAGGGGACAGGCTCCCTTTGAAGCTCATCCTGGGACTGAGCAGAGCTTCCTTTCCCTATAGAAAAATGAGAGCAGCAAGCTGTGATGTGCTTGGAAATCAAATTCCCCAAGAGCAGAAATGACACTCCAGCCAAGGGTACTGTGGCTTTCCACAGAGCCGTAATGCTCCAAGACTCCTCCAGCCTGCAGAGACAACATAGCCATGTGACCTTGAAAAGCCACCAACTCTGAACTTCAGCCTCATTATCTGCGAAACAGAGATAAGTCTATATTTTGCTAAATCTAAGATACCATTGACTCTAAGACCCACCATTCTTTTCTTTACCACTAAGAAAGTAAACACTGCCAATTGAACTATGACATGCCACCGACTGTAAGACCCACCCTGATGTCAGAGATGTTGAGATGAGAAGAAATATCAGTGTGAAAATCTGTGAAATGTGATCATTCTGCACACGGCTCCAAAGATGATCAAGCTATGATGAGCATCCGCGTGCTTCGCAAACTACGAAGCACGGAAACGTGAGTTGTGCGCGGTATCAGAGGCTGATTTCTGGGAAAGGTCTCGATCGAGCTAGAAAAGGTCTCCATCGAGCTAGAAAGTGAGCTTCAGGAGAGGAAGCATCTTGGTCTGTCTCCTGCAGCACAGTGGCCCCAGGGTCTGGGAGACTGCTCGGCACGTCACAGGCTCCCAGTAAATATTTCTGAACACAGAAATGATGAGTGATCCGTGAAGTTCCAAAACATGACAGTTTCACAGTGTGACCTGTGCAGCCAGGAGAGGGGGTGGTGTTGAGTCTGGGGTCTGAGGCCACTGGTGCTCCCCTTCCTGACACCTTGGGTGTGTATGAGGTAAGAGTCCAAGCAGACTCAGGGTCAGGCTCCCTGAGACCACCAGGGTGCCTCCTCTCACAGCCTGGCTCGATTTTCATCCAACAAGGCTGGCAGGCTACCCCAGTGAACAAGTGAGAATTATCTCGACTCCTGAACAACACAAACACTGTAAGCATTTATTGAGCAACGACTGCATGAACACCCAGGGTCTGAGTCCTGAGTCAAGGTGCCAAAAGTTGGTTTCTTCTGGGCCTCTCTCCTTGGCTTGTAAGTTGCCCCCTGCTCCCTGCATCTTCACATGGTCTTCCCTCTGTATCTGTGTCCCAATCTCCTCTTCTTGAAAGGACAACGGTTGTATTGGACTAAGACCCATCCTAGTGACCTCATTTCACCTTCATTACCTCTTTAAAGGCCCTATCTTCAAATATATTCATATCCTGAGGCACTGGGGGTTGGGGCTTCATCATAAGGATTTGTGAGCACATAACTCAGCTCATAACAGTTAGTTAGTTCAACAAACGTTTAGTAACTACCTACCGCATACCAGGCACTGTGCCAAGTGATGGGGACACAAAAGTATATAAGACTGCCTTCAAGAGGATCACAATCTAGTGGGGAAAACAGACACAGAAACAGATTAACTGTTCTTTTTGATGAAAGTGCAATGAGAAATGTATCAACGCAGTAGGAGTGTCAAGAAGGGCCACCTGTCCTAGCCTGAGAGGTCAGAGGTAGTTGGGGAAGGCTTCCTGGAGGAGGTGATATCTTAGCAGACTATGAAGGATGAACATAAGCCAAATTGAGGTTGAGGAGAAGGGGAAAAGAGGATACCCCTAAGAGAAGAAACAAGATCCCAAGTGTGTTGAAGGACAGCCATGTAGCAGGGCAGATACTAGGGTGAGACACCACGCTTGGCATCCTGCAAATTGCCCATTGATGCAATTGAGAGTAATGCCACCTTAAATTCTGTGCCCTAGGGACTTCACCTACCTCACCCTTGTTCCAGCTCTGAAGAACCACAATTGGTTCAGTGTTACCAGACCAACAGATTCGAAGCAGTGGTTAGTGAGCAACAAGGCAAGAGAGAGTTGGGGGTGGGTCCCGAAGGACCGTGCGCAGAGGAGGGAGACTGGCCTTCATCCTGTAAGTGATGGGGGTGAAGGGATCCCGGATGGACTTCAGCTGTGTGCCCCTAATTTTTAGCCTCTCAAACTAGGTGGGCACATGCTTCATGGGTTATGATGAGGCTTACACACCAAGCATGTCACCCAGTGCCTGATTAGTAACTGTCATTATTACTCTTCTGCCCAGAATGGTTCCTTATCCTTGGAGAGGGGTCAGTAAAAACCACCTCAGGTTGTCTCAAGAATTAAATGAGAGAGCTTCTGTAACGTGCTCAGTATTGTGCCTGAAGTAAAGTAGGTGTTCAAAAACATTCATTTCTTCTGGGTCCTTTTTGGTGCTTATCACATTCTGCCATTTAGTATATTTACTTATGTGCTAACCTCTCTTGTTCTTTATGGAGCAAGGACTGTGATTAATGTCCATTTAACAGAGGCAGGATGGACTTGTGGCAATAAAATGGGCTCTGGAGTCAGACAGAAAGACCTAGATTCAAATCCAGGCCCACCGCTTACTCACCAGCCCTATGACCTTGGACAAACTTTCATTTTGTTAAAACTCCACTTCCTCATCTAATCACACTCACCTCTGAAAATACCCAGATGTAAGTGCCTGGCTCCTGAGACACGACTAGCAATATTTGTTGAGAGTGTAAGAGAGAAGCTGCCTGCTTTGCCTTCCTGCCATATTGCCCACACTAAGACCTGGTCACCCTTTGACCTTTGTGCTCTCTTACCTCCTCACCTAATTAATCACCAAGCTCCAGTCATGCCATCTCCTTCTTAGTTTAGAATTCGTCTACTTATCTTTCTCCCTACTGCCTCGCTCTGAACCTCTTCATCCAGGCCACATTTCTAGGCTGACATCCCCCAGGGGCCACTACCTCTAAGTCATCTTCTGTACGGATGCTGTCGGCCACCTACCCAAGTATCCATCTCTCTTCCAAATGGTGCAAAGGCAAGTGGATGCATCAAAATGCGTCATGGCAAATTCATTCTCCTTGTAAGTGATTCACTTGGGAAGGAGCAGGGAATCCAAACCTGGCCAAAGAAAGGTAAGGAAATCTGCTGGAGCGCTTCAGGGAAAGGTTTCCTTGCTGATGAAGAGAGACACACAGGAAGAGACGTGGCCCCATCTGCGTGGGAAGCATCATGCATGGGAGAGGTCATGGCCAACAGGCTGAGGACTGCAGAGCAGAAAGATGGGAAGACCCTGAGTTCTCATGGCACTGTGCAGCTGCCCAATTAACCAAGCCTGGACACTTGCTGCCACCATGTTTCTTGCCCTATGAAATAAGTAGCTCTTTTTGCCTAGCTAGTTTCATCTGGGTTCTCTAGGACTTAGAGCATCCTGACTGACACAGCTTCCCACCCCCAGTGTCAACTCTCAAATCCTTCTTGACCACACACTGGAGAGATCTGGTGGCAAATCCGGCCATGTCAGCCTTTCTATGGCTTCTCCTTGGCATTAGTTTCAAGTCCAGTTTCTTAGCATGGCCTTTGATGCCCTTCCTGATCCAGCCTCTGCCTTCTCTATAACCCTACATCCTTTTACTTCTCTCTCTCCTGGGCTCTCTTGACTCCTCTTACCACCACTGTTGCTACAATCTGCTCTCAACCAACTGGGCAAGCCATTTCATCTTCCCATGCTCAACTTCCTCATCTGTAAAGTGGAAATACTCATAGTATCTACACCACATAACTGCCGTGCAAACGAAACGAGTAAATGTATATAAAGAACTGATGCCCAGATTAGTCTGTAGAGTGCTATGTAAATATTGTCATGTCATTATTCCTATCATTTGCCCAAATGTGTCTTTTTTAGGCTCCCTGTTTCTTTCTACTGGCCAGAGGCAGAAGACAAGGTCCTAGAGTAAGGCAGAGTCACAGACTAGGAGGAGCCCAGGTCCCTGAACTACCACACAGGCATGCTGAGCTATTACATATGCAAGCAATAAATCCTAGTATGAATTTGTTATAGCAGCCAGCACTCCCCTAACTCTCAGTGACTCCCCCACGCCATGCCCCCAGCTACCCTGTGATAATCCCTGCTCTCCAGACCAGCAGGCCCTGTAGCCGCTGTCAGTTTAGATTTTCCTTTTCCTTCCTAAGTAGAAGCCGGAGTGAGTCAATTGACCTTTGATTACTGTTATGGGTTGGATTGTGTCCCCAATTCCCCCTAAAAGAATATGTCAAAGTCCTAACCCCCAGTACCTTAGAATGTAACCTTATTTGGAATGGGGGTCATTGCTGATGTGATTGGTTAAGATGAAGTCACACAGGAAAACAGCGGGTCCCTAATCCAATATGACTTCCAGCCTTACGAGAAGAAAAGAGATGAAAGCAGGCATGCACAGAGGGAAGACAATGTGAAGACAGACCTGTGACGATGGAGGCAGAGACTGGAGAGAGGCAGCTATGGGCCAAGGACGCCTCAGGTGGTTGGCTACCACCGGAAGCTGGAAGAGGCAAGAAAGGATTCCACCTAGGGTCTCAGAGGGAGCGTGGCCCTGCCAACACCTTGATTTCGGACTTCTAGGATCCAGAACTGCGAGAGAATAAACTTCTGTCATTTTAAGCCACGTGGTGTGTGGTACTTTGTTTCGGCAGCACTAAGGAACTCATACAAGTACCAGCTCTCACAACAGGGTCAGAACCAGGGCTGGAACTTCATCAATACGTGTGGGTGGAGTGGAGGAAGGAAGGAAGAGACAGGAGGAAGGAGAATATGAAGGAAGAAGATGAAAGTGACTTTTGTTCCTGTTTGATCTCCTTCTAGACAGTTACCAGGGTTTTTTTTTAAGGCCCCGGGTACGGAAAGAGATTTCTTCCAGAGAATATCGTAAACATAGGCTTGAAGCATCCTCCTGGAAGAAGTGAGTGAAGCTGAGGAAAACATCTCCTTCAGATCACTGATTGACAAAATAATATGAGGTTATAAAGCTAGAGAATCCCTATGGCCTCATAAGCTTGGAGAGAGAGAATGAAACACCTTTCAGGAAAAAAAAAAAAAAAAGCAATGAGAAGCAGCATTGCATAATTTCTGTTAGGTGTCTTCTGGGCACCAATAGCCTATAAAGAGACAGTACATCTGGTTGGGGAGCTGTCTTGGTGGGGGAGAGTAAAGACGAGGGTGCCATCCCAGGCTGCAGGCTCTGGACCTTCCCAGACTTGTCCAGACTGTGGGGTGGGGGTAGGCCATGTCAAAAAGCTGAGGGCAGCACCAAGTGCCCTGGGAGGGCACCTGCAGGGCAGGGGTAAGGCAGAGGCCAGGTGATGGGCTTGCTGGGAAGAACAAACCTCCTATCCCAACGCTGGTGGTGTAGCCATCGACAACCCGTCCCTGGGAGAGATGGGGATTGTGGTTTCCTATTGTTGCTGTAGCAAATTACCACAAATTAGGGGCTTACCACACAATTCATTATCTTACAGTTCTGGAGGTCAGCTCAGAGAGGGATTCACTGGGCTAAAATCAAGGTGTCAGCATTCCCTTCTGGAAGTTCTAGGGGAGAATCCATTCCCTGGCCTTTTGAAGCTTCTAGAAGCTGTACAGTGTCCTTGTCTCCTCTGTCTTCAAAGCAAGCAACATTGGGCTGAGTAGTCATCTGCCAGCTCTCTTCTCCCTCTTCTACCTCCTTCCTCCACCTTTAAGGGCCTTTGCGATTACACTGGGTCCACCTGAATAATCCAAAGTAGTCTCCCTATTTTAAGGTCAGCTGATTAGCAGCCTTAATTCCATGTGCAATGTTAATTCCCCTTTGCCACGTAACGTAACACAGTCACAGGTTCCAGAGGTTAGAATGTGATATCTTTGGTGATGGGTAGACATTATTCTCTTTTGTCTCTGATCCCCAAAAAGATGGAGGTCCATCCTACAAGCAAAATACAAATGCATTCACCCTACTTCTGGAACCACGATCGGTATCAGTCAGTGTTCAACCAGAGAAGGAGAATGAGCTGGAGGTATATATTAAGATATAAATTGCGAGGAACCTGTTTATGTGACCGCAGGGGCTGGCTAGGCAAGTCTGGAGTCTGCAGGGCAGGCTGGGACTCTTGGGTACGGACTGAAGCTGCTGTCCATGAGCAAAATTTTCTCTTCTCTCCGGGAGGTCTCAACCCTGCCTTCCAGATCTTTCAACAGGATCAAGTCTACCTGGATGATCTGGGATAATGTCCCCTATTTAAAGGCAAGTGACTGTGGATTTTAATCACATCCTCAAAGTACCTTCACAGCAACACCTAGATGAGAGTTCAATGGAATGAGTGAGGGCTGTAGCCAAACCACGATGATGTGTCAAAGAGATCATCACACAGACAAGGTGGCTCACTAAGGACCCAGTCCTTTGCCACAAGCCCCTGTACATGTCAGAATAGATGACAATTTCTTAGGATGGTTTTCTCCATGGTTAAATGGGACTAAGGAGCCCATGAAGCCAATTCTCTACTCTGATCCACTGTTCTCTGAGATCAGCAGCTCCTTAAGAATAAAGGCAAGGATTTCGTATTTATATTTGTATCTAGTAGCGCTTAACCTAGTGTTTCTTGTATAGGAGAGACATACTCGGGGAATGTTGGCTGGAAAAATTTTGTCTTTGTTGAGTAAATATTCTCTCCTGTTCCTAACCTGCCAACCCCCTTGGGCAGCTGCCAATTTGACAGCATTTCCAACTACTAATTCAAATGTTGGTACAACTTGCATCCTATCTCAGTGTCATATATGGCCAGGTGGCATTGGGGGGATAATGAGAAATCATCCTAGGGGTGGGAGCAGGGCGGAATACTTGAGTAGATTAGAGGAAGAGGCCATGGTATCTCTTTGTAGAGACATTTATAAACAAAAAAGAGCCCGGTCTGCCTGGATCAGGGTGAATATTGAATTGTGTAGAGACAAGTACCCTCAGAAGGGCCCAACAGCCTGAGAAATCTCTTATTCCTGAGTGTTCCAGATCTTTGGGAGCTCCAGGATGCCCTTGATAACAAGGACAAAGACTCTAACAAGCCAGGCCTTTGAGAACATTTTGCCCTAACTCCTTATTCTACAGAGACTCAGAGAGGGAAAGTGATTTGCTCAAAGTCACACAGTGAGCTGCAGGCAGACGAACCTGGAACCAGAAGCCAGAGCTTGTGATTCTGTTGTACTTTTTAATCTTCACTATGCTGTTGTGTCAACTTCAGGGGTCTCACATACTCAGTACTCAATCTAAGCACCCAGAAGTATTTGACATATTTCTCCAAAGTTCAAATGATTGCATTCACTGATGAGAAATCAAAAAAGTGACTTAGAGACATATTTAACACCTGCCCATTAAGTAAACATGCATTCTAAATAAAAACAGTTGCAACTTAAGAAAGGTTCCCTGCCCATTCTCTTCAACCAAATTACTCTCTAGGGCACCTGGACGGCTCAGTCGGTTAAGTTCTGCCTTCAATTCAGGTCATGATCCCGGAGTCCCAGGATTGAGCCCCGAATCAGGCTCCCTGCTCAGTGGGGACTCTGCTCCTCCCCCTGCTTATGCTCTCTCTCTCACTCACTCTCTCTGAAATAAATAAATAAAATCTTTAAAACCAAATTACCTCCCTGAAATCCATCCAATACAGGAGTTCTGGAACCCCTACTGTCTTCACAGGATCATTGGATACCTGTGATTCACTGGCTCGAGCAATCTCATGAAAAACAAGCCCAAGGGAAAGTGTTACATTTGCACATAACTGGATCACTACCCAAAAATAATTCATGGGATGTATCATAATTTATTTTTGTTTCCCACCATCTCTTTAATGATTTATTCAATGGGGGAAGTTTTCCCTTTGTCCATAGTTATAATCTTGTCCTGGGCATGTTCCATAGACTGGTGGCTACGATGGGCAGAATTCTCAGATGACCTCCCAGATTGCCACCTCTGGTGCAAACATCCTGTACCCCTGCCCACAGTGTGGGCAGGACCTGTAAATATACTGAGATAGTCCCTCCCTTGAGTACCTTACACTACATAAGACTCCTTCCTAGCAGACTGGATGGAGATTCTCCTACTAGGAGCTGAGGGCCCCAGGCTGACAGCTAGCAAGAAAATGGGGGCCTCAGTCCAACAACCACAAGGAACTCAATTCTGTTAACAGTTTGCAAGAGGTTCCCAAGCTTCAGATGAGAACACAGCCCAGCAGATACCTTAATATCAATGCCTCATGAGATGCTGAGCGGAGAACCCAACCAAGCAAGAGCTGACTCCTAACGTATGGAAACGGAGATAATAAATGGGTATTGTTTCGAGCCACAGGGTTTGTGGTAATGTGTTCCACAGCAGTAGGAAATTACAGCTGGCCATTGAACAGCACTGGTTTGAACTGCACGGGTCCAATTAAATGCAGATTTTTTTCAATAAATGCAGTACAGTACTGCAAATGTATTTTCTCTTCCTTACGATTTTTTTTTAAAGATTTTTATTTTGCTTATTTGACAGAGAGAGAGACAGCCAGCGAAAGGGGGAACACAAGCAGGGAGAGTGGGAGAGGAAGAAGCAGGCTCCCAGCAGAGCAGGGAGCCCGATGTGGGGCTCAATTCTAGGCCCTGGGATAACGCCCTGAGCCGAAGGCAGATGCTTAACGAGTGAGCCAGCCAGGCGCCCCTTCCTTATGATTTTCTTCATGCCATTTTCTTTTCCCTAGCTGACCCTGACTAGAATACAGTACAGAATACACATGATGGATAGTTGGAAGGCAGGCAGGGACAAGGGGCCCCCCATCCTTAGAGGAAACCACCCTTAAAAGGATTTTGCACCACCTGGGAAGGAGGCCTCCACCCTTTCCCATGTGACAAAAACCTAACTGGATGATAGGCGCAGGGAGGGTCAATCAGATTTAAAACAAGCCCATAAAAACCCCTAGAGTTAGAAATTCTGGGGGCAACCATCTCGCATTCCCTCCCTCCTCTGGAGCTTTGTACTCAACTCAATAAACCTTGCTTTGCTGCCCACCACTCTGTCTGGTCTACCCCTTCATTCCTCAAAGAGGCGTGACCAAGAACCATGAGCACCAATTGGAAAAGAAAAAATCCTGTAACACATACAGCATACAAAAACGTGTGTTAATTGACTATGTTACTGGTGAGGCTTCCAGTCAACAGTAGGCTGTTAATAGTTAACCTGGGGGGGAGCCAAAAGTTCTATGTGGATTTTCAACTATGCTGGAAATTAGTGCTCCAACCCCTCCCCCTGTGTTGTTCAAGGGTCAACTGTAATAAAGAGCTTCCTAGCATTCTATGAAAGCGCAAAGGGAAAATAATATTTATATAGGACAGTGAGATAAATGAGCAAAGCCACCCAAGGGGGCTGTGACGCCCAGGCCCAGTCTGCCACTCCCAGAGTTGAGGGCATCCATGTCCTCAGGCATCCTACTTCCTGCCTGTCAGGACACTCTGTACACAGGAAGTCCTATCAGCCCCTGAAGTTGTAAACACAATCTCCATTCAGAAATCTGAGTGTTTGGCAGCACCCACAACTCTTGGTTTGGTTTGGTGTCAAGTCTCCTCCCCCCACTCCCCCTCCCCGCCCCCCCCCCCCCCAGGACTATGCTGCCTCGCCTGGGGGATGCTTGAGCTGGGAGGGAGAGCAAGCTTCCCACCTGTGGTCCTGCAAGGGCGTCCGTTGTTAGCTACAGATGACTGCATCCTTCTCATCCCAAAGTGCCTCTCCCAGGTGGCTGGCCCCCACGGCCACCACCAGGCCCTTCATCGGAGTGCCCAGCCCAGGCTGGAATATAAGAATTCTGAGGGAGGGGCCCTGCCAGGCCTACACATCTTCAACCTCTCTTCCAACACCACTTAGGTATGTGGTCCTGGGGACGCAAGGCTACACCCAGGCAATCGGCCCTGTCCTTGAGGACCCCCTCACGCCTGTCTGGGCTCCTGCCAATCCTGCAGTCTGGGCCGGGCGGGACGGAGTGCTGAGGCCCTCGCCAAGCAAGGAACTCATCCGTTTAAACTTGATAATCAAGTTCCTTCCAATTCTCCCTCCTCCACTCCACCTCAGCCCCTGGTTGAAATCTTATCTCTTTTTGGGCTGAGAAAGAGACTGTTATTCTCCACAGTCTGGTTCACGATATAAAATCTGTGCTCTGAGCCCTCTGGCTTTGGCTTTTGATATTTAAAGCCAAGCTTTAGAAATTCAAAAATACCCTTTTTTCTCTCAAGCACCTTGCCCTTAGAATTGAAATCCGTGGCTCTCAATACCATTGCCTCTACAATAGATTTACAAAAGGCTACTTAAGAGCTCAAAAGCCAGGAAAGGGACTCTTTGTTCTCTCTGTATGGTCCCTACCCTCAGGGCAATTCAGGAGAAAACCCAGCCGCACAGCACGGGGTAGAGCCAGCAGTGAGAGGGTTAAAGCAATAGCAAGAGCACTGAGTTTAACTTCAAAATTTGACTGTGAGGCACTTATAAAATGCTGAGGTGTTTCCCCAAGGCATCGCTAGGTGTGGTTTTCAGGACTCATTCCAGCAAATGCACTAATAAAGATGAACAGTAAATAATATAAATACTGACACAAACAGTGACAGGTACGTTCATTATGGTCGTTTAAGAGCACTTGTTAATTTGAACTTTTTGAAAATAATCGTGGAGTTGCTACCATGCGCAACTTTAAATGCATGCTTATTTTATACCTGAAAGAGTATGTGTCCCACCATATACAAAAATTAACTCAAAATGAATCATAATTCTAAATGTAAAACCTGAAACTATAAAAACTTCTAGGAGACACCATAAATCTTTGGGACCTTAGGTTAGGCAAAGACTTTTTATCAAAATAAAAAATTAAAAAGAGTAGCATCAAAAATATGATCCATAAAAAAAAACTAATAAATTGAACTTCATCACAATTAAATTTCTGCTCTTTGAAAGACACTGTTGAATGAAAGACACCCCCTGACAGGGAAAATCTTGGAATATCTGACAAAGGTCTTGGAGCCAGTATAAACAAAAAGATTTTAAGATTCAACAATAAAACAAACCACATAATTTGTTAAAGGAGCAAAGATCTGAAGACATGAAAAGATGCTGGGCATCCTTATTCATTACGGAAATGCAAATTAAAACCACAGTGAGAGGCCACTTCACGTCTGGTGGAGAGATGGACATGAAAAAGGCTGGCCACATGAAGTGTGGGTAAGGAGCACTCATCTGCTGGTGGGAACGTTTAAAGGTACCACCACTTTGGAAAACAGCAAGGCAGTTTCTTAAAAGGTTAAACACACACCTAACCATATGGCCTAGCCATTCCTCCCTTAGGTATTTGCCTAAGAGAAATGAAAGCCGATATCCATACAAAGACTTTTCCATAAATGTTCCTAGAGCTTTATCTGTAAGAGCCCCAAAGTGGAAACGATCCGAATGTTCTTCAGCTGGGGAACTGAATAGACATACACGGTGGTCCACCCACCCAATGGAATTCTACTCAGTAACAAAAAGGAATGAACTATCAATGGAACTGACACCATGAATGAATCTCATGTTGAGTGAAGGACGCTAGCTAAAAAGGAACGCATGCTATATGATTGCATGTATATAAAAGTATCAAAATGCAAACTGATCTGTAGTACCAGAAAGCAGATCTGTGGGTGCCTGTGGAGAGAGCACGCCAGAAGGGAGGGGGCAGCGAGGGGTGGGAGGGATGGATTACAAAAGGGCATGAGGTAATTCTGGGGGTGGTGGATGTTTATCATTTTCATTATGGTGGTGATTTCACAGGTATATAGACACATCAAAACTTAACAAGTTGCACATTTTAAATATGTGCAGTATCTTGCATGTCAATTATACCTCAATAAAGCTGTTAAAAAGATATGTTTATAAAAAGAGCATGTGTTTCTGGCTCTGTCATTGGAATAGACTTCTAGCACAATCCATACATACCTTCCAAAACCTGAGCTTAGTCACATACAACTCCACATAGATCTCTCAGATTCCCTGGTCACTTCCATTAATGTTGTGTGTAAAATGAACATTTTAAAATTTGTGCTTACAAGAAAATATGTGACTAATTTTTTAAATGTCAATATCTTTCCAATAACTATTAAAATCTGTGAGTTTTGTGGCAGGTACATCAGTAGACATGTAGTCCTTCATACCAGGTTTCCAATGGTCTGTAGTCTGAGTGAGTGAGAGGGGCAGGGGAGGTTTGGGCAAGAGGTTGGGAGGGATGGGGTGTGGGGTTGGGGGTGGTGGTTGGTGAGGATGAGTATCTATCTTCATCTAAAACACAGAACCCCAAGTCAATGGCCAGAGGCAGCGAGAGCAAGAAAGACTGAGAAGGGGCCAGGATGGGGAGAAGAAGGGAAGGCAAGAACAGACTGTTGAGCCCCACAAAGCTGGCAGGAATAATCTTAATGGCTACAATGTATTGCATGCTGTCTCTGTGTTATCTCAGTTCATCCTTAGAACCCTAGGGGTGGGTCCTACAATTAAACTCCTTAAAACATGGAAGTGTCTGATAAAAATTTAAACAGCTTGCCTGAGGTTAGAAACCTAAGAGTCCGAGGAGCTTCCAACTGTAAGCAGTTTGCTATTGTTGCCATAACTATCACAGATTTAGTGGCTTAAAACAACAGAGATTTAACCTTTTATAGCTAGAGGTCAGAAGCCTGAAATGAGTCTTGTGGGGCTAAAACCAAGATGTTCGCCAGGCTGTGTTCCTTCCGGAGGCTCCAGGGGAGGATCTGTCCCTTGCTGCTTTAAGTTTCTGGAAACTGCCTGCATTCCTTGGCTTGGGGCTGCAACTCTCTATAGCTCCTTTGATTCTCCTGCTTCCCTCTTATGGAGCCCCTTGTGATTACACTGAGCCCAGCTGGATAACACAGGGTAATCTCCCCATTGCAAATGCTTGGTTTAATCACAGCTGCAAGGTCCATTTTACCATGGATGATAACATTCACAGTTCCTGGGGATCATTTTGGGTGGCCATGATTCTGTCTAGCACCCAGACCCTGGCTGATACGACTCCTTCAGTCAAGATGGAAGGCCTTTGCTGATCAGTCCCCTGTCACCCTTCCCCAGCCTTTCCTCACACCCCTTCCCACAGCTGACACTGCAGCCAGAACTCACAACCTGCAACGTACCAGCGAGGTTGCCCACTCCTCCTTACCTTCCTCCTGGTGCCTGCCCTCCACTGCAACACCTCCCTCTTCTCCTCATCAAGACCTATTGAAATCCCAGCTCAAATGCCAGCTCCCTGTGAAACCTCTCCTAATCTTCAGCTGGGGTACTCCCACCACTGCCATGGCATTTGGGTTTCACATTCAGGTCTATCCGGGGGCAGTGTGTGTAAGCTCTTTAGGCAAGAATCGTATCTCTTTTATCTGTGTAGCCCCCACAGCCTACATCACAGAGCCCTGCACACAGGGGCTTAGCAGGTGTTTACTCAGCACCTGAGTAGATCAATGGATACACACACGCCAGGACCCGGGTAAAGCATCCTCTGCCTCTCAGCCCCAGAAAGCACTGGTCTCCTCTAAGGCCCCTGGAGCCCCGGGCCTGCTGTACCTCTGTACCTCACTGCCAACGCAGCAGCACTGCCCAGACCTACGCCTACAGCCAAGCTCAGCGAGTTTGCTCAGAGCTGCTCTAACTTGGAGCTCGGGCTCTAATGAACAGATGGCATAAATAAGGGGAGAGATGGTAAATTCAGGACAGAAAGCAGGTGAGGAGGCATTCACGGTTGATGGGCTCTAGTCCCGCATCCACGTGGCTGGGAAAAAGCAGGGTAAGGATGCTCAATTTGGGAATGTGTGGTCTCTGATTCAGCCTCCTGGGCCAGCCCGCTCCTGCCATTTGGGGCCTCGTACATGCCTTTGCAGCTGGCATCACCAGCCCCCAGGAATTTGCTCCTGGACGCTCACCCAAAACAATTCTCAAAACACCACACTGCTACAGACTTCAAAGTCCATATGCTGAAATCCTAACCCCCCAATGTGATGGTTTTAGGAGGCGAGGCCTTTGGAGGGTGCTTAGGTCATGAGGGTGGAAACTTCACGAATTACAGCTCCCTCTCCCCTTCTGCCAAGTGAGGACACAGCAGGGAAACAGCTATCTATGAACCAGGAAGTGCTCTCACCAGACACCAAATCAGGCAGCACCTTGATCTTGGACCTCCTAGCCTCCAGACCTGTGAGAAATAAATGCTTGTTGTGTAAGCCACCCAGTCTGTGGTATCTTTGTGACAGCATCCCTAACAAATTACGACCACACAGCGCTAACATCTGTATTTTACTTTACCTATTGAACCCAAAACTCAAGGACAGGAAGGCCCCGTTCATTATTGGTACCACCACCATGTTCGTCAACCAACATTTATTGACACGTTGGTAAATGGCACCACGTTAGATACTGGCTCACTGACTCCCAATCCCTGCATACAGACGTGCAAACAAGTGTGTGTGTGTGTGTGTGTGTGTGTGTGTGTGTGTTGTGTGACGTCCCCATGGGGTTGGAAATAGAGGCCCTCAGTATTCTTCAAGACAAACCTTGGTTTCCATTTCTTGCTGATTAAATACATTACTTTGCTTATCTACTTCCTCTGTGGAGGAAGGGTTTTGAGGCCAGAGATTTATCCTTTAAATTAAACAATGAGGCAATGGATCTTAAACAAAAATACTTCAAGAGCTCCTCCATAGAATGTGTAGTCCTGGGAGCCAAGGAGAGGGGGATTACTCTGGCCAATTGACTGGCACTTGCCGGAGCGTTGATGCTATCTGTCCCCAGCATGGAGTAGGGACGAGAAATGGATAAGGAAGAGGGAAAAGAAAATCTGACCCTCTTAGATAACTGTCCACCTCCTCATTAGTCAGATTCTCTCAAGTGGTTTGGAATCATGTGAATTTCCACCCCTAGTCACTCTCTACCTAATAGAACTTTAGAAATATAGGCTAATAGCAAACAAAGGTGGCTTTGGCGTTTCTGGTGTTTGGGAGTGGACAGAGCACCGCATCTTTCTCCTGAAATATCAGACAGTGGCCACTACCCAGCGGATCCACAGACCTGTTCACACTAAACAACAGACCGCATGGATAGGCAGGTGACAGACTGACCAAATCAAGGGGGCGCCATTCACACTGTGGTCGTTGTGCCAGTTTTCCAGCAGATGGCAGCGACACGTCTTGAGGAAGGAACCCTTATTTATAATTGGTACCAAGCACCACCTAAGCAAGAGGCCATGCTGTAATACCCAGTGTCTGGTTCACCTACTTGACCTTGGGTGCTTTTCTTTAGAGAAATGGTACAGGGAATACAAAAACAGTCAGAAGGCCAGGTCATCCCAGCCTGCGTCCATATGACATATCCATTGTGCCTGTGCCGGCCTTGATTTGAGATAGAGAAGTGACCTGGACTGACAGAGGCAAAGTGACAAGCTGATGGTGTTCTAACCTCCATCCTGGTTCCTGACCACATCCTGGTGTGGAGGAAAGAGTGGGGAAGGAATGTCTTTCTCACTGCTCTGTCCCCACAACCCAGGACAGTGCTGGACACAGAAAGGGTGCACAATACAAGTGAGTTGAGGGGAGGATGGATGGTTGGATGGATGGATGGATGGATGGATGGATGGACGGATGGACAGATGGATGGATGGGCAGACGTGGACAGACGGATGGATAGACAGACGGATGGATGGGTGGAATCAACAGAGACCTGTGGAATGCATGGGTGCACTCTCCTATCGTTTGGTGCATTTGTTCTAGTTGGTCTTCTGAGAGAGACAGCCAAACCAATGCCCAGGGACTTCTCTGAAGGAAGGCAGAAACCGCCAAAATGAATTTACTTAAAAGATCTCTCACCAGGAAGCAGCCCCTACAGAGTCCCCTTTCTGAGGGAGCAAATCTCTTCCTTAATCACCACGTGCTGCTGCTCACAGTTCTCACTCAGTCCAGCTGTCTGTCCCACCTCTCAGTAAAGCCTATTTACCAAAGCCATTTGCAAGTCTAAAATGTATGGCTTCCTCCTCAGAATGTTCATCTTCCAAGAGCCAGGCTGGAGCCCCTGGCTGGCTAGCTGGGAATGGTCCTGCCTCTCCTCCCACATTCTGCTGCTTAGCACCAAAAAGCCACAGACAAGACTGAAACAGCAATCAGGCAAAAGTCTGGGCTGGGGCCGAAACACCTCTGCTGGGGATTACCAAGGGCAGACTGGCCTTAGACCAATCAGCTGGCTAGACTTAGGGAGAAAGGCTGGGGGCCCCAGATCAGGTCTTGGGTGCAGAAGGCTCCATCCTGCTCAGCGTAACATGATGCCTGCCCACACAGACTCCACTGCTGGAGGCAAATCTGCAGCCCAGGCACTGCCTGGGCTTAGTAGACAGCCTGGCTTACAGAGGTACTCTGTGGATACTCAGTGAGCTCAGTGGCTCACGGCAAAGTTGCTAGGGTGGAACAGAACTCTTTTTTTTTTTGTCCTGGACCAGCCCACTATTCCCTCCAATAGCAAGTGCTTATGGGGCACCTGCCATACGTTGGGCACTGTGCTGGGTGCGAAACATACCAAAGAACAAACAGGCGTGGCCCCCACCTCGCGGAGTTTGTGGTCAAGCGGGAAATAGAAACAAGAAGTTAAATGCACTGCCAAGTGCCAGATCAAGGACATCAGACCTGATCCAAAGGACTCCTGGAGGAAGTAGCAATGAAGCCAGGACTTGAGGGACAGAGGATTTAGCAGGCAGGGGCGAAGGCACAGGCCCAGACCAAGCACCTTCTAACACAGCAAGATTCAGACTGGCTGGATCTGTGAAGGGGAGAGTGGCCGGAGAGGAGGGTGGGGGACCCGATCCCCAAGAGCCTTCTTGTCAGCCAGGCATGGAGTCTGCACTTTCAGGGCTGAGCGGGGGGTGGGCAACAGGGACCAACAACAGGATTTGGAGGATATTTGAGGCCAAAGCAAGTTAGGGATGAGGGCACTGGCAAGGCAGGGACAGTAAGGAATTCCTGTGGCCTGGAAACCATTTCTGAGCATTTATGGAAAATTCTATCCTATTCCTTCCTTACATGATAGACACACGGGTATAAAAGAAGGATATAAATCACCGTCCCTCAGACTCCATATCTGAGAAAGGGTTTTCATGTCCATCTCCTTGTGTGATTCTATGAGAAGGTGGCAAGTAAGATCCCCCTCCACATCACAGATGAGGAAACTGAGACCCATAAGGTAAGCCGATGCATTTAAAACTGTGTAATAAATTCGGCTGCATGGGAGCTTCCTATTTGCCTAGTAGTACACTGTAACATAGATTATGGACAACCTTGGGTGGGGCAAGTGGCCGAGCGCTTACCCCCAGTGAGTGACAGCACAGGCACGAGCGTCTTTATACCCTATTTCCACCTCAGCATTGAAGGAGCAAATGGCCGTGCCAGGAGTGGCCCCTAAGGTTCTGAGAGCTGGCCCAGTGCCCTTGGCATGGCAGGCTGAGCAAAAGAAACCTCAGAAGTCACCCTGCTTGAAGTCTGGGGGAATCGACCAGAACCCCTACAACATACAAAACACCAGGGCCTGATTTGAATAGGTGCAGGCACATCTCATGTCAAGCCATCAGCACCACATGGACACCGCTGGGAATTCCAACCCCTGCAACTGACGTCCCCTCCCTCTGCTCTCCCTGCCTCCCAGACCGGAGTCCTAGGGCAGCCTAAGGGGGTGTACTTACGGCACCTCCTCACCAGCTTCTGGAAACTTGGCCTGTCCTGTTGTTAGACACCCTGCTCCCCCTGTCGCACCAAGGGCAAGAGCCAGCTCTCTTAGGCGTGCTGCTTAAGTAGGAAAATAAATAATCCCACTTGGAATAGCAGCAGCCAACAGAGCCTTCTGTCGGAGGGCCTTTCTGCCCTTCTCCCAGTTCCTGGGTATCCTCTCTACTAGAAATGCTTTTCGGGACGCAGGAGGAGATGGGGGAGGGGAGGGTGGAGATGGACACTCTTCTTAAGAGGGTCTTTGTTGCTGTAATTTCCATCTTTCGCTGAGGGCTGGGAGCTCCCGCAGAGCCGGGAGGGTTGCTCAGTGCCATGGAGACAATTGTGATATCAAAGGGAGAGGATTATGGCTCCGGTGGGGAGGGAGGAACGGGAGCGCCAGCCAGAGCTGGAGACAGCCAAGAGAAGATGACAAGTCACTTAGGCCTCAGGTTGAGAGCCGGTGGCAGACTGTGAGATGCAGAGACAGGTCCTGTCAATTCTGAAGGACTGTCACTGTCACAGGAGCCGTCCCCCTGAAGTGGGGGAAGCTAAGCAGCAGCAGCCGGTGGTAGGTGAGGGGCAGCGCAGGATCACGCAGATGGCAGAAGGCTGTCCTGCTAACAGCAGGTTGGCTAAGGCAGAAAGAATGGGCCCGTCAGAAATGCCAGAATGAGGCCCACAGGACCTGAGTATTCAGGGGCCAGACGATGTGGATAGACCTGCACGTAGTAAGGGCTCAAGAAGCAACTGCTAGAGAGGACAGCCACCTCAGAGGTGACTGCCGGGGCCACCAACTGACCAGGATGTACTGTGAGCTCACCTTGTGCCCAGCACCATGCTAGGCAACTTGTAGGCCACACTAAAACAGCGGACATGGCCCTGCTTTCCGGATCGGCTGCAGATACATAGATAAATGTCACGTCCATGCCTAACCTCTCAGGGCTCATGGGGAATGTGTGGGCTGGAAGGCACCCCTCAGGAGAAGTGGGAGCAGGAAAGAAGAGCAGAGGGCTAGGTGATTCCATGGGAACCATCTATTTAAATTCTCTGGGCCTCAGTGTCCTCATCTGTACAACGGAGCACCTTATACGCTGGGCTCTCTGGGGTGCCACATCAAGGCACTCTCCCCAACTTCCAACCAGACTTTAGCTTCTTGTCCTCCTGCAGCAGGAGGGGGCAGTCCATGGCATCCCTGTCTCTCGGAATAGAACTAACGTGGGCCATGATTTATTACCAAGCAGAAGGAGAAAGCAAGCCATGCCAGTATCTTTGAGGCAGCTGGTGACATCTTCCCAGAGCCCCCCCACTGCTATCCCACCCCACCACACCCAAAATAAATAGGGGAGACACATTTTCCAGGCTCTCCCCTGACACATCTAATGGATATCAGATGGGAGCGTCCGCATAGCAAATAGAAATCTAATCTATCCCCTCGTTCAGCCAAATGGAAACAGCAGGATATCCATGGCTGAGCCTCTAGCTTCTGGCGGGGAACACGTAAAAGGAAAATGGAAACAGATTACAGTCAGTCTGATATCCAAATAACAAATAGGTATCCCGGAGAGAAATTTGTTTTATTGATGTTCGGGAAGAGATCCACTGATTTCCTTGCCTGCTCTGCCTTGCCACTTTAATTGAGGAAGGTGCTAGTTAAAAGCCAAAGGAAAAAATAAAATGAAAGAAGGTGCTTAATGTCTGGCAGGCATCTGTTCCCATGCACACACAGCCACGCGCGCGTGCGCACACACCCGCACAGTTCTCTGGAATAAAAGCTCCCAACAACACAAAGTGCCAGTTGGGACCAGCCACTGATCAGGCACAGTTCATTCTCCCAGCGGTTGACAGGTGTTCCGGGCTTCAAGCAGACAGACTGTGCACGAAGGAATCGGCCACTAGGCCTGGCGCCAGGGGGCTGGGGCCTGGGGATGTCCATTCCCCAGGGAGTTGCTGAGACCGGCCTGGGATTTAGGCAGAGAAAGGGGGTGGCCTCCTGGAGGCCAGGGAAGGCCAACAGGATCTTACCAACAACCCTCACAAAAATCTCAGCTCTGGGCCTCCCAAAATAGGAAGAGAATAGTGAAAGGAAGGCAAGCAGCTCAAAGGAAAGGACAGAAGCAAAGGTGTAAGAAAGACAAAAAGTGGGTAAGGCCCCTAGTGCCACGCCAGCCCCGGATGTTTCATTATCATTGGGGCCACAGTCTGCCTTCGAAGATGCTAGGTAGGAAGGGAGATTTTTTGATACTATAGTTTATAGGCTTTGGTTTATCTTTATGACAGACCCAATAAATAATTTACTGGTCAGTAAAAGATCAAAGAAACTGCAAGAACTGCAGCCTGAAACATCAAAACCTCTAATGTTTCTATGGAAGCTATACCAACCATGCAAATGTACTACTTGATGGGCTAAGTTTATGGCCCTGTGCCCTGGTCCCCAAAGGGCAAAATTTTCAAGAAAACAGAATAAACAAACACCGGGACCAAGAGACACAGGAGCAGACATAATTTATAACAGAGCTGGGGTAACGATGCAGCTGACCCCATGGGGTTAGTCATTGTAATTGTAGGAAGTTGCACTGACCTAGTCCCACTTGACCCCTTACCTGCCCCCAAAGAATCTCAGAGAGGATGTGCATACTTATAAAAGCTAACAAAAGTACATGATTAACCTTCTGAGAAATCATCACAGAGAAACCGAAGATCTGAATGAGTGGAGAGTGAATGGCCCCAAATCCAGTTAAGGCAACAGAGGTATTTTACTAAGAGTACTGGCTGTGCTCCTCGCTAAGGTTTGGGAATTCCTTGGGGGATGGGGGGGCGGTGGTGTAATAATAGGAGAAGGTGCTAGGCTTGGATCTTGGAAAAGGAAGCCCAAAGTAGATCCTGCCCATTCTTCCACTGCCCAGCTCTACCCTTGTGTTCAGACCACATGTTCCAGCTCTGTCGCCCCCGACCCCCACCCCGCCGAATGCAAAACAGCTCCTCCTTGGCCATCAGGGGCCTCAGGATGTGCACACTGGCAATGGGCCTGGTGTAAAGGCCCTGGGAGCCAGCTTGGGGCCATGTGAACAGGGAATCTCCAGGTCCCAGGTGAGGGAGGGCCAGAGCAAGGCCCTCTGAAGCACAAGCTCAGGGCAAGGGCTTCATTCCCTAGGTCTGCAATGGTAGTAGCCCGAGGAACAAGCGCTGTGGGGGCTTTTCCTGCACCGGCGAAAAGGGAGAGACACAGACACACCCCAGCATTCTAGGTTCTGAAGAGCAGGTGCAGCAGTGATGAGGGGTCATCGGCACATCGGGCCTCACTGTTCACAGGCTTCCACGAGCCCCCAGTCCATGTTCATTTGGGCTGTTGGGTCATTTATCTATTATTCTGGAACAAGGAGAAGCTCCAAAGAGCAGATAGAAGTCTCTTTCCACTGCCAGGAAGAGCCCCTTTTAAATTACTGCACTGTAATTTTTCTTTATGTGTTAGCGTGCGTCAGCCCCCCTTTAGCCCAGTGGCCTCTGAGTACCCTTGTCCCTATTGCTCTACCCTTTTCACAGGGCCACCACTGGCATTTGTAGCAGAATGAGTCTTTGTTGTCTAGGACCGTCCTGCTCATTGCAGAGTATTTGGCAACCCCCGTGCCGACCCACCGAGGGAGACCCAAAAGCTGTCCTTGTCATGGACACACCAATGCCCCCACAGTTCTAAGCCCCGCCTCTTCGGTGTGCAATACAGCCTCCCGCGTCAGAACAGCTGCTCCAACTACAGCTTGGAAAGGAAAACATGGAGCCAGACATGAAGGCTCGGCCAATTGGGAGACACGGACTTGGGAATGGACCAGTACCACAGATCAGACAGAAATGGGGATGGATAAACAATCGGGGAGGGGGTGGCCCAGACAATTTGTGATCAACCTCACATACTCTTGCAGATTGATACAATCAGCAAATTGGCATTTTATTTTCCTTAACAGAAGAGAGAGGTGAAGACACGTTTGAACCCAGCTGCCACCTTGAAAGAGACAATCGGCCATTGCCCTGTCTCCCAAGGCTCCCCCTAGAATCCCTTTGGGATGTGGAAACCTGATGAGATTAAACAAATAGAGCTGTCTTTGCTCTCTTTACTCAATCCCAGGCTGCCCTTCTCCCACCTCACAGGCCGTTCTATCCCTAATGGAAGCCAATTGCTGATGAATTGCTGGCAGGTTGCTTTGCTGTCTTCCTAAGTGGCTTCCCCCCACCTAGGGTAGGAGGCGGCTGCTGGCAGGGTCAGCAAGAATGTCAGACTGTAAATGAGCTGGCCAGCAGCTCCATTCATCAGAGCAACTCAATGCAGTGCCTCAGGCCCAGACAGCAGCCAGGCCAGGATGAGTCAGAATGGAGGGTCTCTGGACCTACACTCGCCCCTCCCCTGCCTGGCAGCACTCTGCCCATTTCCCCTGCCCCCCAGTACTCAGCTTCAGGAGAGTCCTGCTCAAGGGGAGGGCTGAGGCGGGAGCACTTCAGGGTCCCAGGCAGGACTCTCCTTCTACCGTAGGAAGGGGACAGAGGATTGCAGAAGAAGGTCCAATTATCTGTACCCCGCTTTGCCAGCTTTGCCTTCCTGCAGCAGACCCACCATGGGCCCCATATTACAGGCCTTATCCCTGCCTCCCTGCACACATCCGATCCAGGCAGTTGGCCAAGGGGCCCATGGGCCCAGAATTCCCAAAAGGATGCTAAGTGGAGGTCCCCTGGGGCCTGTGGCATGTGCCCAGCACCCACGCTATCTGGGTCCTTTCCCTTGTTGCCATCTACAACTACGGGAGAAGGCCCTTGCTTCCGTGGGGACCATGGGAGACCAGTTCTGCTTCCACAGCTTTTCTCTGTTCTCCTCTGCCCTGAAACAAACCACTTGTGACACTGTGTGCCTGCTCCTGAGAGTACCGCCAAGTAATTCACGGAGTCTCTGGAACCGTGGGTTATGGACCAATAGCAGTATATGGCACACACGCTGATAATTACTCTCCTTACCATTTACTGGGCACCCACCAGCTTGCATTCGTCTCTGTACCAAGCTCTTTAGATTACATTATCTTACTTGATCCTAATAGCAATCCCGTGAGTTAGGGATTATGATGATCCCACATTTTTAAAGCGAAGGCAACTGAGGCTCAGAGAGGCTGAGTAACTTGCTGAGGGCCACCTCTGCGCCGTGCTCTACCCCATGGCACACAGTACCTAGAACAGAGACATCATAAATACTTGCCAAGTACAAGAGTGAATTAAACACTCAACTTTGTCTTCGGTGATGCAACTTTCGAACCCCACCCTGCAGCCAAACCCAGCCAGCCAAACTATTTTGTTTATCCAATAAATACCTATTGAGCACTTACTTACTCAATTTTGTTCACTGCTGTGAGGGGGTACAAAGAAGCAGCCACTGGAAAAGTTAATGGAAACATTCAACTAATAAAAAGTTAGCAGCATTTAGCATTAACTTGAATTAATTTCAAGGTTATCTGTTTCCCCTTTTAGCTAATTAAACGTTAGTGAAATGGTGCATAACTAGTTGACTACAGAGTAATGTAGCAAAAAGAACACTGGATTCGAAGTCAGGGGTCCTGGGTTCCAAAACCTCACCAGTTCCTCAGCACGTGAACATGGGCAAGACGCCTGACCTCTCTGAGCCTCTGCTTCCGTTGCCAACCTGAGTCTGAGTATCTCTCAGCACCATCAAGTGTGGTCACAGCCATTTGGAGGGAAAATGCACTGCAGCAAGATTTATAAATCTTAAAGCTCCAGAAACACGGGGGATGGTTTTCTCTCTCTCTCTCTTTCTCTCTCTCTCTCTCTTTTTGAAGGTTGAAAATTAGTCCGTTGACAGTGTTTAAATTTTTTTTTTTGAAAGCAATAATGGGTAATTTGTCCATAAGCTCATAAATTTGCTTGAAACTTTCCCTGAAAACAATTTGTTCTTTCCACATAATTTGCAGAGTGACAATATAACAATGTTGCTAGACTACCATGTCAAGGATTTTTTAATTTGGTGATAGCAGAGAAGGGAAACCATAATTAAAATGAGGCAGGATACTGACATGGTTTAGTGCCAATAACCTGGTTGTTGGGTTTGCTTCTCATTTTCCACAGCATTCACACTGGGGGTGTTTTTATAGAAGTGGGGTGCCTTTCTTTTAGTCCAGCGGGACTACAGGTCTCCCTGAAGGCAAGGATGGTGTCTCCATGACCTTTTCACCATGGCTTCAGCACAGTGCCTCACTGGGAGGAAATGGTGGGTTTATTGCCTATACCTCAATTATAAAGGAAGCTTGAATGAGGGTCACGTTCAACAGAAAATGCTAAAAATTTCACATTTAGATTTGAGTTTGGGTTGAGGGTTCCTTTGGGGGAAAGAAGCAAAGAAAGAAGGCTGATGTCTTTGGGGTGAGGTGGTTTTGGCAGGTGAGCTGAGCCTGCCACATCACCATTGGCCATGGTGATGCCAACAGGTGATGCTCAGTGAGTGTACTTCCCTTGTCCAATGCTATGCTCAGCTCACCTAATTCTCTCAACAAGTATAAAGTATAATGAGTAGTCCTGCTTTACAGATGAGGAAGCAAAGGCCCAGCAAGGTCATGAAATTTGACCCCAGCCTCCACCACTCTGTCCTCATAAAACAAAACCCATAGCCTTTAAAAGGGCAGCTGAGGTTTGTGCTGACTCCAAAGCCCCGTGTTCCTGACCACTGTGTCATCTGCCTCTGGGTGCACAAGCAGAGCGAAAGTCCTCTTGCTCTCTACTCAAAATGAGATCATTCTCCAACTTTCCAAAGAGCAGGGAGCCAGAGAGAATGATGATTTTTTTTTTCATTCAGGTAAGTCCAGATTTGTGCCCAGAATGACGAAACTGAGCAGCACTTGGCTTCTGGCCAGTCAGTGTGGTTGTCTTTCCATTGACTGTGACTGATCCAAGTTGGGACACTACTGACTTAATTTTGCAAACCTTCAAGTGTACTGGAGACAAGCTGGGTGCCAGCGCTAATGTGCAGACTAGCAAGAGGTGTTTTTTGGTCAAGAATGTCTATCCCTCCCAGGCTTGAACAGAGTGCAATGTGGGAGTTGAAAGCAGGAGAAATTACTTGGCCTGTTCCCAAGTATTTTTAATAGCAACATCCTTCAATTTCTCTCCCTTGGCTTGACCTAACCACAGGAGGAGACAGATGCCTGGCAAGCCATGAATCTTGCTCAGAAAGCCACTCTCTTCAACTGTAAATGGAGCCATGTGAATCAGGAGCCTGGTCCGGTGACTGGCAATCATAGGACATCGCAACAGGACACGTGTGCACATGCAGACACACACCCCAGCAGTCCTATCAGCACTAGGGCCCCAAGGCATTCGTGGTTCCT
The DNA here is from genome assembly GCF_023065955.2 of Ursus arctos. Classification (NCBI taxonomy): domain Eukaryota; kingdom Metazoa; phylum Chordata; class Mammalia; order Carnivora; family Ursidae; genus Ursus; species Ursus arctos. The sequence continues at coordinate 12,359,056 of NW_026622897.1, forward strand.
CACTGACCCAATCTCAGTGGGGGACGTACATCGTCAAACTCTCCAACAAGGTAATAAAAGACTCTTCCACATGGAGGATACTGAATGAATATTTATCATCTGTAAACTCCAAAAAAATCTAGCTCTCAAAATGTTTCAGGTCTCTAGCACACTTTTAAGCAACTTCGAGTTAAATCTTTTAAATTGTTAAACTTAAATGATGACCCTTATTTAACTACAATGATATCATAAATAAGAGATGAACCTTTTAGCTTGTTAGTAACTGGTTTATTCACACCCTCCACTTGTGAAATATTGCCTCTGCCCACAAGGACATCGGGCCTAGCAGGACCGATGAGACACGTCCCTAAATCATCTCAATTCAAGGTACCAGGTCATCAGTGCCACATGTGCAGTGTTAAAAGGGAAAAGGGACATTAGCTTCTTGGTGGGCAATCAGAGGAGACTTCCTGGAGGAGTCTCCTAGGAGAGGAAGTTGAAGAACAAGGAGGACTTTACTAGATAGATTTGGAGGGAACAGCGGGGAAAGGAGAAAGATTCAGAATTGGGTTAATGGAATGAAAAGTGGGCCAGTTTAACTTGAGCATGAAGTTTATGTAGGGTGATGAGTGGGAGCTAGAATTGGGAATGTAAATTGGGACCAGATTATGCTGAGTTTTGAATGTCAAGGTAAGGCTTCTGGGGTTTATTTGGGACACAATGGGGAGCCGTTGAAGGTTATTGAGCAGGGAAGACAAATGATCAAATTAGCTTGTTCCTAGTCCCTGTTTTCTGAGATCATAAGATCCTTTCTGGCAGATACTACATACAACCTTAGACAGAAGCCAAACCGCTCTCCCAGGCAGCGGCTAACCTGGCGGTGCTTCCTGCCTGCTCTCCATGCCCAGAAAGCTCTTGAACAAGTCCCCTTTCTGGGCATGCAGCCTGGGTCAGCTTCCCCGAAGCTCCTCTCCCTAACTCCTGCTTTATGGAACACACGCCACATTTTTAAATGAGGCTCCAGATTCTTCCGTAGCCATGATTCAATAACACCAAACCTTTTTCCCAGAAAAATAAGTTAATTGATGATTGCCTTAATTATAAATTTTTCAACTACAAATTTATTTTTAAATGTTGGCCCCTGCTACAGTTTGCCTTTAATAGAATCTTGTATGCAATGCTCCTGGATTTCATACAAAATCATATTTTTAGGGGCGCCTGGTGGCACAGCGGTTAAGCGTCTGCCTTCGGCTCAGGGCGTGATCCCGGCATTATGGGATCGAGCCCCACATCAGGCTCCTCTGCTGTGAGCCTGCTTCTTCCTCTCCCACTCCCCCTGCTTGTGTTCCCTCTCTCGCTGGCTGTCTCTATCTCTGTCAAATAAATAAATAAAATCTTTTTTTTTTTAATTATATTTTTAATTAGCCTGGGCTTTGAAGTTGGGCCCGTCAGATTCAGAATCCTTGGTCTACCACGTGCTAGCTCTGTGACCTTCAGCAAATCAACTGCCATTTCTGGGCCTCAGTACACTCATCTGCAAAATGTGGGCAATTATGCCTTTCCCACCCGGGTGTTACCAGAACTAAATGAAATTAAACACATGTGGAGTGCCTAGCCAAGTGGCAGACACTTTGAAGGACTCAACAAGTATCCTATCTCCCATTCCCTCTCTCACCCCTTCCCCTTCCCCTGCCCTTGGAGGCAAGAAGTGTGCTTTATTCCAAGGCTAGATGTATTAGCCTCTTGCGATGTTCTACGGAGAGGGAGGCAGTGCTGGTGTTTGGAACCAGCATAAACTGTAGGTGTGGGAAAGAACTGGGTTCAACGTCTGGCAGTTCTCCCCAGCAGTGTGACTTGGGTAAAGACCTGCTCCTCTCCAGGCTTCAGTCCCCTCCTATGAGAAATACCACCTGCCACGTGCAATCACTGTGACGATCCCCTGAACGGACACAAGCAGTGCTCCTTAGCACCAGCCTTCTCGCTTAGTAAGGCTCGACACATGCTAGCATCGGAAGCTTCCAGCAGTCAAGCTCCACAAGTTTGAGGACCACTGGGCTCAGACCTTTCCCCTCTCCAACCCACCTTCTCCGTTCCCCTTTCTTCTCTTTTTGTCAAAATTTTCCATCCTCTGGCATTCACCCTTCCTCCTAGGATAGGAGGATTTCCACATTAAATGAGCACATGCAGGGAAGGCACTTACTGCTGGAGGCCGAACCACACTAAAACGACCCATGGTGTGCCAAGCATCTTTCTCCTGACTGCAGCCCACTTCATCGGCTCTGCCATCATGGCCTCTTCCGGGGCATCTTGTGGCCCTCTCCAAATTCACACTCACAAAGCCCACAGCAGAACCAGTCCTTTTACCTGCAACAACAACAAAACCCAGGGTCCTTGAAAAGCACAACTGGGGAGGGGGGCTCATTTCCTGGGGGAAGCCAGAGGGGTCAGCAGCCAGGACAGAGGAAAGCCAGGCCCGTGGGCCCAGCAAAGGAAGCCAAGTGGATGATTTCCTACCAGCTCTTTGTCCATTTTGCTGAAATCAAAGCTCATAGCCATCTCTCTCCCTTAATCAAAGCAACTGCTATTTCTGCTAACTTGCCCTGCAGACAGTAATTAACTCTCTACCAAGCATGGCCAGATCCTGCAGAAGTCAGTGCCTCATGAGACAGAGGGGTCCCCAAATAGCACCCCTCCACGCATCGGGGAGGAGTAGCTGTTTGTCCTCTGCCCCCGCGTCCCCTGCCAGCCCAGGAGAGCTGGGGACTTTGGCCACAGAAACTCAGCCTCCAAGAAGGGAATTATCCTGTCTTCCTAAAAACCAGAGAAATTCCCTTGCTAAGGGAAGGCTCAAAGTATGAAAATAATCAATGTTCCCAGCCACGCTATCCAAGGGTCTTCTGTTGTCCAGGAGGGTCTTCGGACAAAAGAAGACCGCCACAGCCTCGGCAAGGTGAATGGGCGACCCCTAAAGATGATCCAGCCACATACACAGCAATTCAAGCTATTGGAACCTGCCTCTGGGCAAGGAGCAAGTTGCCTGAGTGGACTTCTGAGTCCGTGGTAAGGGTGGTGGTCACACAGCCCACATTTATGCAATCCACCAGTCCATCTCCAAAGTCCTGGTGGCCTGTTACCAGAAATCCACGGATGGGGCTTCTAAGAAGGAGATCAAAGGCATCCTCATCCAGTGCAACCAGACCCTGCTGGTAACCAATCCCCCAAGCTGCAAGTCCAAAAGATCTGGTGGTCCTGGCGCTCAGGCTTACTACCAGAAATACTGCTGATAAGCCCATCAGGGACATCAGGGTTCATCTTTATAATAAACAATGTTTGGGGCACCTGGGTGGCTCAGTCGGTGAAGCATCTGCCTTTGGCTCAGGTTATGATCTCAGGGTCCTGGGATCAAGCCCCACATTGGGCTCCCTGCTCAGCGGGAAGCCTGCTTCTCCCTCTCCTCCCTGCTCGTGCTGTCGCTATCTCTGTCTCTCTCAAGTAAATAAAAAAAAGCCTTAAAAAATATTAAAAAAAAAATATATATATACATACATATATATATAATAAACAATTGTCGCAGGACTTAAAAAAAATAAAGGGTGAAAATAATCACTTCTGATTTCATTTGCTTTGCTGTTTACCACTCATTGACCCCTCACCTCTTAAAGTTAGAAAAAAAGTCATCTGGCTTTTTCATTTCACTGTGGGGAAACAAGGTTGGAGTGGCTGTGAGACTTGCCCAAGGTCATCGGAAGTGCGTTTGGCTGAGGGTTCCTTCCGCTGGTTCCCCAGGGGCAGACACAGCCCTGGAAGCAAACACCAGCACAGACGTTGACACTGAGTCTGTCCATTTCTCAATGAGATTCATACTGAGCACATACTGTGCACCAGACTCTGTGCTAGTCACGTTCATGTATATGATTTCATGGCATTGTCTTGTTCAGTGCTGGACTCCTCCCAGCATTGGCACATACTAGTTGCTCCGTAATGAGGGGTTTCTTCTTTGTCTTGGGAGCTGGGGATGGAGTAGCGAGAGTGGCTTTAGAGTCAGTCTGGGTTTTTGAACCTCATCCCTGCCACCTGTCAGCTTTTTTGGCCTTTACCTCTCTAAGCCTCAGTTGTCCTATCTCCAAATGGAGGTAACGACTAAGGGAGCATGGTGGTAAGTTTTCAAGTCAGTGTATGTGAAGGACCTCTTACACATAGTAGGTAATCAGCCAATTATAGCAGTTCCTGTCATTGAACATGCTGCTATTGACCAGCTCCTTGAAGCCTAATCATCTCAGAAGTTAAGACACACAAATACATAACCACAAAGTGAAGCAGAGAAGAAACCAGTGGTGGGCCATGCAGGTTCCAGGGGTGCCCTTATGTCTGGGAATGACGGAAGGCTTCCTGGAACAGGTGCCATTGTAGCTGAAAGAGTTGCATGGATTGAGGGGGAAGCGGTGATGCTGAGAAAAGAGGAAGCATAAGGATGAGGAAGCAAGAGAATGCAGCAAGTATTCCGGTCCAAGAGTGCAAGGATCTAGAATTTGGGGAAGACTGGAAGTTTAGGAGAGTGAAGATAAATCTGGAAAAATAAGTAGGTGTCAGTTTGTGGTGGCTCAAGATTGCAGATCTTATTCTGCTGACAATGTGGAGTCAGAAAAACATTTCAAATAGGGTAATGGTATGAAAAGGGCTGAGACTTAAAATGATTAATTGGGCCAAGTGTCTAGCTTCATTTGGAGGACAGACATGAGAGAAGAAGCTATTGCAATGGATCCAACTTGAGCAAATGAAGGCCTGACATAGGGAGTAACAAGGGGAGGGAAAGATAAAAATGAATGTAAAACAAAGATCAGAGGTACGAGAGGACTGAGCCACAGACTGGATGTAGAAATGAGGGAGAGGGAGGGCAGGAGGAAGGCGAGAAATGGAGATGCCATAAATCCAAGTGGGAAAGTGGCAAGAGTTGATCGGAAGCACAGAGAAAGAAAGACCAGGAGGTTACCTTGGAAGGAGGGCTGGGGAGACCTGGTAATGTAGAAAGAGCTGTGGAAAGAAAGACAAGACGCAGGAGAGAGAGAGAAACTGGGACAGTAAGATCCTGTGTGAGGCCAGAAGCCCTCCTGGTGCCCTTGGTCAGGACAAGGGGTAGGGAGTGGAAACCAAAGGAAGACACAGAAGAACTGTAAGCTGGACTGAAGGAAAAGTGAATTTATTCATGGATATTCTCATTCCTTCCATTAACATCCACTGAGTGCTTACTACCTGCCAGTCAGAAAGCTGACCCTTCTGAGCCTGCATGAGACTCCCCAGCAAGTTAGAAGCAAGGCCAGCTGCTATGGGGGAGGGTTCAGGGTCCTTGAGAACTTATTAAAAATGCCAATTCCCTGGCCCGACCCCTAAGGAAACCAGTTCAGGATCACTCTCCAGTGGCTCTTTGGGAGACCACAGCTGGAGAGGTTGAATTAAAAGCTCGTGAGAGTTTTGGGGTCATGGCTGAGGCCCCAGAGGTGTAGCAGACCCAGGCTGCACTTCACAGCCTGGGAGTGTGTGGGAAGCAGATGTGGGGCTCTCCATCACTGGCATGCACAGAGGGAGCAGAAAGGGGGGGAAAGGGGTGACTGAGGACATCACTAAGGGAGCGCTGCAAATGGCCCAACTCTCGTCTCCATAAGGCCTAGCACATTCCCATTTCTGACCTCATCTTCCACCTTCTCCAATTCGTGAGAAACCTTTCAGGAGTTCCAGGGAACCAGATACCCTAAGGCTTCTAAGCTTCCTTCAGCTCTGATATTTAATTACAATTACATTTAACACATCCAACAATCAGATCCGTTCAAAGGAGGAGACAGTCCTCATGATAATGCCTGATGTTTGTGATGAACGTCACAGTTTTCAGCAGTTTCATGCATATTACCGTACATTATATTATACTAGCATTTCTTCAAGTATGATCCACAGACCACCAGCATCAACATTACCTGGGAGCTCGTTAGAAATGCAAATTTGTAGGTCTCAGCCCAGACCTATTATTATCCATCACCAGGAGAGCCGGGGCCCTGGAGGCTGAACTTTTAATATGCTCTGGGGTGATTCTGAAGAAAATTCTAACTTGGCAACTGGAGATATAGTTAAAAAAAAAAAAAATTGATCTCTGTCCCTAGTTCCTGACACAGAGCTTCAAAAACCCTTGGAATTCCCTGATAGGAGTGTCTTTTGTTACTCCTAAGGAGCTCCTTTTGACCATACCTGAGTTCATGCTAATAGTGGATCCTTATGGTCAAGACAGCATGACCAAGAACAGGACTTTCAGTCCCACCCCACAACCTCTGGGGAGGGCAGAGGGACTGGAGATTGAATTCCACTGCATGGCCATTGATTTAATCAGCCATGCCTACATAATGAAACTCATACCTCCAGATACTGAAGCTCAATGGACTTTCCTGGTTGGTGAACATATTTATCTGCTGGGAGGGTGATTTGCCCTGATTCCATAAGGAGAGAGTATGGAAGGTCTGTGCCACCCCACACCCTGAGACCATTTGGCATTCCTGAGTTGTACCCTTTATAATAAAACTGTTAATTACAAGTATAGTGCTTTCAGTGAGTTCTAACAAATTATCAAACCTGAAGGGACGTTGTGGGCACCCCTGAATTCGTAGCCATGTCAGACAGAAGTGCAGATAGGACAGGGACCTCATTTGTGGCGGTCATCTGAGGTTAGGGCAGTCTTGTTGAGGACCCTGGCCTTCACGTTGGGATTGGACAGGAACTCTGGGTAGCATCAAAATTAAATTGAATTGCAGGAAACTCCATTGGTGTCAGAGAACTGGTGCAGAACAAAGGAACCATAGTCTTAATATAAGTCAAACCATAATCTTGCAAGTTACATATCAATATCTTCATGTTACAGATGGGGCTGCAGAGACACAGGGAGGCAAAGTGGCCTACCCACAGGCAGAGAGCCATTCTGGAGCAAAGCAGGAATATGCATTTAGGTCCCTGGCCCCAGGTCATGCCTCTTCCGTCCAGGCCTTCCCTCCTGACCACAGCTGCCTCATGGTCTACCATGCCCCCAAGTTGGCGGTAAAATCACACAGCTTAGGGTCTGGAACCCGCCTTGTGGTGGTGGGGAGAAGGGGGGTTACCTCATTCAACCCATCAGGTCCAACTGCCAGGGAGGTAATGAACAAGAGCTGAGGCCCTCAGACCTCTGAAAGTTTAAATTATACCTTTCTGAACATGCGTGTCTTGTGTAATCCTCAAAGATTTGTAATTGTGACAGCCTAGGAAAATTACAGGTGACTTGAAGCAATTTAATGATAATAAAAATAAAATAAAAACAGTAAACAGCACTGCTGCTCCCTCTAATTTCCCAGCATCTTTATCATATAAATGCCACCTTCTTCTCCCCACAGACGATGAATGAACCTGCAATTGCCACGAGAGCATGCCACGCTCACCTCACTAATTCTGCTGCAGGTCCGGCTGGCGGCGCCACAAGAAGCCCCTCCCAGCTCCGATGCCAGGGCTCTCCCAGGCCCCGCCAGACTTCAGGAGCAGCCCTCAGCCGGCCCCACCCCGGGGCCCTCCTCCAGACGCCAGGCTTTCCTCCCCTGCCCCTCACCCCGGGGGCCCAGAGCTGTCTTCTGCAGCCAAGTGTGTGCCGGAGCCCTGCTGATCTGAGCAACCACAAATTGACCTTCTCTCTGGGTGTCTCCTTGCATCCCTCCTCGTGTTAATATGCTCCTTAAAGAGCTGCAAACTCAACAAGTCTCTGTTATGCAGGTTAATTCCAAGCGCAGCCAAGCTGTGATCAAATGACCTTTACCCACTTTCCTGCTAATTTTGATGGGCAGCTCCATTTTCCTTCTCCCTCCTGGTCCCCCCTTGCTCTAAATTGGAAATCTATCAATTTTCTAGGTAAATGGGAAACAAAGACATACAGGCACAAGCAACACACTCACCTGCATACACACTCACACTAACACACCATTGTTGAGGCAGAGGCTAGACCAGACCTACTATTTTTTTTTTTATTCTTAATTTCCAGATCTCAGGAGAATGCAGGAGCTGGGTCCTGAGCTGATGCCAAAAGAAAATAAAGGTATTGAAAGAGAATCCCTTGCCCACAATTTCATTCCTTGCTTCATCAGTGGGAGACAGTAATAGTAACAAAGGGGGGGAATAGTAACAATAAAAACTAACGTTTATCAAGTGCTTACTACTTACCAGTCACTTCCCAAGAATGAGCTCATTTAATTTTCTCTATACCTCTATGAAATGAGTATTCCCCCGTTTATAGAAAAAGAAATTGAGGCTTCAAGAGATTATGTAAAATGTTTAAGGACACACATACAGAGTCAGAGTGAGCATTCGAACCTGGATGGTCTAATTCCAAAGTCAAGTTCTTGCTTTGATACCAGCAGCATGACCCAGGACCTATCACGAAATCATGTGAAGCCTCAGTTTCCCTACCTGCACCATGAGGATAATCAGATTTACCTCATCAGGCTCCTGGAGAATACATTCAGTGGTGACCATCCTTTAAAAGCTGCAAATCACGGTCGGTTCACATTATAATGATGATTATTAATTCAATTAATTAATTCCTTGTACAAATATTTCCTGATCACCTACTATGTGTCAGCTCTGTTCTAGGCCCGGGATACTGCAGTCATCAAAACAGATAAATATCCCTGTCTCCCAGGAGGCATTCAAGTGGGGAAAACTAACCAAAACCAAGTAGAATGCATAATGAGTCAGATGAGGCTTAATGCTAGAGAGAAAATAAAGTTGGAAGGGGGGTCTAAGGAGTGAGGGTGGGAGGGCTGCAATGACATAGGTTGGTCAGGAAGATCTCACAGAGTAATATTTGGACAAAGGTTGAAGGGAACAGGGGAAGCCAAGCAGGCAGTTATCAGAGAAAGAACATTCTGAACAGTGGGGACAGCAAATGCAAAGCCCCTGGGGCTGAAGCTGAACCAGCAAAGAGGCTAGAGTGGAAGGGCAGAGGGAGGGAGGAGAAAGAAGCAAGAGATGAGTCCAAAGAGGTAAAGTGGGTGGTGGGTCATGTAAGGCCTCACAGGCCACTGGCTCTGACTCTATGTGTGTGTGTCGGGGGCGGGGGATGCATGGGTGCATGGGAGGGTTTAAGCAGAGCAGTGATATAATCTAACATTTTTAAAGGGTCACTGTGGCTACTACAGGAGGGCAGAAACAGAAGCAGGGAGGCCAATTAGGAGGCTGGTGCCACTAACCGAGAAGACAAAAGATGGTGGCTTGAACCAGGAGGGAGCAGTGGAGGTGATGAGATAAATTTGGATTCTGAATATATCTGAAGGTAGAACCAACCAGATATGCTGATGGGTTTGGATGTCAGTGGGTAAGAAAGCAACAAGTCACTGATGACTCTAACGTTTCCGACCTGAGCAGATGGAAGAATGGAGTTCCATCTAAAAACCAAATGGGATCAAGTAGGATGTGCAGGTGTTATGGGTTGGACCACATCCCTCACAAGAGATGTGATGAGTCCTAATCCCTGATACCTGAGGATGTGGCTTTATTTGGAAATAGGGTCTTTGGAGAGGTAGTCAAGTTAAGATCTGGTCACTAGAGTTGGCTCTGGTATGACTGGTGCCCTTATAAAAATGGAAAATTTGGACACAGATTCACACACACACACACACACACACACACACACACACACATACACACACAGGTTAGAGTTGGAGAGAAGGTTGAAGTTACACTGCCACAAGCCAAGGAACTGCCAAAAGCAAGGAGAGAGACATGAACCAGATCCTTCCCTAATTCCTCAGAGGGAGCAGCACGCTGACAACACCTTGATTCAGACACCCTGCTCCCAGAACTGCGAGACAACACATTTCTGTTTCTTATGCCACTCAGTTAGCGGTACTTTGTTATGGCCGGTTTGGAGGGTAGGGTTAGCAGTTCCGTTTCAGACGTGCAAGTGGAGATGAGCAAGAAGCAGCTAGGTAGGCATCTGGGGTTGAGGGGTGAGGACTGAACGGGACACATCCACTTGAGAGTCATCTTCTCTGCTTTGAACTTACAGCTGGAGCACTGGCTGCGATCACAGAGGGCAGACAGAGAAGAGGTACAGGGACTAAGCTCTGGGACACTCCACCATTGAGAGGCCTGAGAGTTCAAAAGCGGTTGATGAGTGGAGGAGAGCCAGGAGAGGTGACATCCTGAAAAGCAAATGTAGGAAATGTTTGGGGAAGGAAAAGGTCATCAGCTCTGTCAAATGTCAGCAATTAGCCAAGTCTGATGAACATGAAGAACTGACCATTGGCTATAGCAACTCGAAACTCCTTTGCGACCTTGACAAGGGCAGTTTCAGAGGGGGAGTGAAGCCTAACTGGGCTGGGTTGAAGAGAAAACTGGAGGAGAGAGATTGGAGGCACAAGCATAGACAACTCTTTGGAAGGATTTGCTAAAGAGAGACACAGGGTCAAGACAACCTTTTTCAAGGTAAGAGAGGTAATATGCTTTATGCTGAGAAAATGATGCAGCAGAGAGGGGGGTATGGATGAGACAGGAGACAGCAAGGAGAATCACAGGTAACACCCTGGGGGTGGGATCAAGTACACACTTGACCAGAAGCATGGGCAATACGCCCAGAACAGGAGAGACAGGGTGACAGGCAGGTGCATGGGCAGGTCGATGCACTGGTGGTGGTGTAGGAGATAAAGTCATCAGCCAAGAGCAAGGAGGGGAAGGGGATGACACGGGCATGGGGGACAGTGGGGGAGTGAGAGGTGGGAAGATATAGTGGGGTTGCCTGCAGCATGCAGGGCTGCCTGAGGTCTGGTTCATGAATGTGAAGTAACATCAGTCGGTTGGGATTACGTTTTTTCTCCTGCCATGTTCAGCTGCCCACGTGGAATCTCGAAGTCAGCAGAGAGATGGACTTCATCAGAGCTGGGACTTTGCTCTTCAGATGCAAAGAGAGAAGGAGCAAAGTTGCTGAGGGGTATGCCAAAGAAGGATTATAAAGATGGACTCTGGAATTTAAGTTGGATGGCAATAAAAGGGAGGGCCTGAGAAGAGCAGGAATCCCCAAAGGGTAACTGGATTAAGGGACTGTATGTTCCAATGGGGGAAGGATTGTTAAGAGTCGGGGTACTAGCACTTAAGAATAAAAGTGGGGGTCAGAGAATAAAAGCGGGGGCTCCTTAACATGCATATCTTGGAGGGGTGGCAGTGGAGCAAGGGAGTGGGTGGCTGGCATAAGGTGGAAAACAAGAACATTGGAGGAGGAGGTCAAAGGACTGGGAAGCCATGGACCTGGAAGGCTCGTAGTATGAACACACCAGGAATTTTCAGATAGGTGGTACTAGAGAGTAACAGTGAGCCAGGAGCTAAAATCTAGAAGAAATGAGAGCAAGCCACCAAGAGTCATTAGGGAACCACAACTCCTGAGGACATGAGTCCCCACACTGGGGGTTCTAAGGGGATCAAGAATAATGTGCAAGCAGCCATGAGAGGCAAGGAAGGGTCCCAGGCCACCTCCAAGCCCAGCTCCCCAGAAAATGGTGTCCTTAGGGTAGCACCAGGGAATTTCAAGAAGAGACTGAGAAAAGCCAGTTTGCTGATGGCTGACCGTGAGTCCCAGAGGGCAGGAGCCCAGGAGGAAGCAGACATTCAGGCAGAAGAGGAGGCATGCAGAACCTAAAGGAAGGTAGGCGGGGGGCGGGGGGGTAGGCTTCTCAATGACTGACATAAGTGAGGATGAAAATGTCCAGAGCCATGAAGTCAAGACAGATGCCTAACCTCACTGTGAGTGGTCTCCTGCGAAAACACCCCCTCCATTTGCCTCCAGCGAATGCTGGAAGCTTCTGCCACTGCCACCCTCAGAGAAACAAACACCTCCACCATCACATCAGCCCACAAACCAAATCCCCTCTGCCAGGCCACCTTCCCCGACTGTCTGTTCTCTAAGCCCGTGTCCGTGGACGAGTCTGATTGGTGCAAACTCAGCCATGAGCCAGGCCTCACCAGCAAGGGAGGCTGACCATGCAAGTCTTGGTGGCCTCTACCCTAGGAAGAATTATCCAAAATTTGTGTGAACTACCCAAATCTAAGGAGGGTATTCAAAGATTTTGGCAAACCAAAAATGTCAAATATTTATTAGATAGCAAGAATAGTCATTTTTATTATTATTTTGTCTAAGCTTTGCAAGAAAGAGAGGGGGAGGATTCTGTGCAGCCACGTCATCACTAGGATCTCAGACGAGGTTTCTCACCTTCCAGCTACAGCTGAGAACACTATTTCTATTGATTAGTCCCAAGGACTCAATAAGGCACGTGCATGTGCTCAGGTAGGACTTGAGGCCTGAGCCCTCCCAGATAAGATCAGACCCATTTAGAGCTCACTCCACAGCAAAGCACACTCTTGACTCTGGAAAGACAAGATGATAGAGGTTCCTATTTACTCAGCAGCCCCTGTGTGCCAGACACTATAATCTTCACTCAGCATGCATGATCTCCTTTAATCCTCAAGGCGACTCTGTGAGGAAGGTAGTGGGATTACCATATTAGAGATAAGGAAATGGAATTTTAAAGAAAATATCAGTAAGTTGCTTATGACACCGTCCACCCCCCATCCCCCCACCCCACCGCACATGGATGCGCAGGTCGTGCACTGCACAACTCCACGGAGCATAACTGTATCCATTGTGGATGACAATACCTGGAGTTGTGTGGCGCACAGCCTGTGTGCTCAGATGTAGCCTCTGCTCACTTGGTTCCAAAGTCCATTTCCTCACAACTATATTACAGAGTCCAGTCATCAAAGTCCTTTAAGTAAGAGCTCCCTAAGGTCAGGGAAGATTTCTTCTGTGTATCCACAGACAGCAGCACAAAGCCTGGCACATAGCAGGTGCACAATAACTGGCTGCAAGATGAAAGGCTATCAAAGATGAACATGAATGTGCTCATCAACTCCTGAATCACTGGATCTACAGAGGCACCACTTGAAGCCTGAAATAGGTGGTTTAAAACAAATGAAAGGAAGAACTACTGCTTGGCACAGCTGGTTGTCAGCTTATAAAACTCATTAACCCCAGAGGTGGTACAGGCGGCAAATACTAATGGACTCCAGGTGTGTCTAGGAACGTTCAAGGTTTCTACAACCATAGCGTACTACTGAGGAGAGTAGCCAAGAAGGGGGCCACGGACATTGTTTGAACACCCGCTCCCTTCCCCACACTGGGCTAGACTGAGCACCTCATCCCAGGGATCTCTCCAAGTCTGTTTCCTTTCTATGTAAAGAGCTATTATCATCTACCTAGTGGGGGTGGGGTTGTAATCATTCGATAAAATAACACATAAGGCAGCGGTCTGGCACCATGTTAATGCTCAGTGTAAGATAACTATTAGTTCTGGAAGTAACAATAACGCATGGAATTGTGTTGACATTTCACTAGTAGGAAAGAATTTTCACAAAACCTGCATCTCATACCAAGAAACTAGGTTCAATCATCCTCTTATATGGACACTTCACTGATCAAGACTTTAAAAAAAGTTAACCTTTAGCCTTTGGGATTGCACATAAATAGAAGAACAATTTGATTATTTTCCTCCCTTGTGATTTTCAGCCAGGGCGATCTTGAACTAAAGCAGCAAAAGAATGATAATCTGCTTCGAGCATCCCCTACCTCCTGTTACTTCTACCAAGAGTTTTGAGGGACCAACACCGTCTCAGGCACCAAATGAAATAGTTGCATAGGACTCCTGCCTTCCCATGTAGAGACTTTTGTGCAGAGTTTGTGGCTATTGTGGTACGCAGATGACATAAAAACAGATTAATATCACTAGAAGCCAGATCGCAAAGAAACCCATCCCAAATTTTCCAGCTTAGTCATGCTTGTAACCAGCTTCCTTTCCTACACACCTGAACGTAGCCCCTTGGCGGTCTGCCTTGCTGGACTCTGCACCCCTCGAAGGCAATGACCACTCAGTTCTGTGTCATTTCTTCTCTGGATCCATAAGCCCATCATGGTGCCCACTGCTACAAGACAGATTTTGCCACAGTGAGAGAGTAAGAAGGAGGAGAGGTGGCTGGATGCATGCTGGCAAGATGGCTGGATGAAGCAGCATAGTTTAATTGACCACAGCGTCAGCTCTAATTTGATATTAGGGGTGCCTGGGTGGCTCAGTCGGTTAAGCATCTGCCTTCAGCTCAGGTCCTGATCCCAGGGTCCTAGGATCAAGCCCCATGTCATGCTCCTTGCTCAGCAGGGAGCCTGCTTCTCTCTCTTCCTGCTTTGCCTGCCACTCCCCCTGCTTGTGGTCTCGCTGTCAAATAAATAAATAAAATCTTTTAAAAAATAATAAAGCAACATTAGGTTCCAAAATGAACTCTGCCATTATTTAGTTGTGTGGCCTGGAAAAAGTTCCTTGATCTCTCTGAGCCTCAGTTTCCTTTGTAATATGGGGCTAATACTAGTACTTACCTTGTAAGTTTGTTGTAAGTATTAAGTAAGCGAATACACAGAAAGCACTTGTCCGTCAACACACGTTCATTGAGCTCATACCACGTGCCAGGTCCTGGTCTAAGAGCTGGGACTACCTCATTAAGCAAAACAGATAAAAATCTCTGCCTTCATAGAGTTTCTATTCTAATTGGGAAAGCAGGCAAAACACAATAAATTAGAGAATTACCCAGTATATGAGAAGGCAAGGGTTTTTAAGGGGAAAGTAGAGCAGAGTAAGGTGGTAGGGAAAGGTTTGCAATTTGACTTAAAATGGTCAGGGTGATCCTCACAGAGATGGGAGCACTTGAGCAATGACTCAAAGGAGTGAGGGAGTGAGCCACAGGGACATCTAGGGGAGAGCATTCCAGGCACAGGAAACAGCCAATGCAAGGGCCCTGAGCTGGGAGTGTGCCTGGTATGTCCGGTGTGGCTGGAGCAGCAAGACAGAGGGGCAGAGTAGCAAGAGATGAGGTCCAAGGGGGAATGGGAGGTCAGATGCCATAGGACTTGATGAGACACAGTATGGCTTTGGCTTTGTTCTTGTCTTCTTTTAGTGAAATGGGGATCCTTGCTGAGCAGCAGAGGGACAAGGTCTGATTTACCTCCGACAGGGTCACTTTGTTGTGTGGAGGACCTGCCACCTGACTAGGGCACAATGGTAGTGGTTATGAATACTGGCAGAAACAGCTACCTTCTTGGGGGTCTTAGTAAAGCTGTTTGGCTTCCTAATTACTTATACCATCTGTTTTCATCGACTGCAGCAAAGGGCTCTGCAGAGCTGAGTAGAAGGAGCTGGAAGCTGGCACTGCAACTCTGCACAACTCACTGTCAAGGTGCTCCCCAGAGCGAAGGGGGAGTGGGCATGTGTGCGGACACGTGGTTGACCCCCCACGAGGGGGATCCTCCGAAGCTGCTCCTCGCCTTGTACATCTGCTAAGGGACGCTTCCCCCATAGCTGTCAGGCAGCCTCTCCTGGGCCAGAGGGATGAGCATGTTCTCCCCGAAGTTGGCCATGAGGACATTCACAGTGCTCTTCAAAACAGGCCTGACCTCTTCCTGTCCTTCTCTTCCTCTTCCTCCTCCCCTGTCCCCTTCTTCTTCTTCTTCTTCCTCATTCACATCCTTACCCTTATCACACTTTGTTCCTGCTATTCTGCCTGCGACCGTGCTGGGCGCTTTACATGTGGCACCTAACTTAATCTCCACAGTTGCTGTCCGAGACGGGGACTATGCTCTCCCCATTGAACCCTGGGAGAAACTGAGGCCCGAAGAGGTCAAGTCACTTGCCTGAGCTCCCACAGCTGGCCCATGGCAGGGCAGGACTATGACCACAAATAGGATGGCTCCAGAGCCTGAGCTCAGAGCCATTATGCTGCCCACCTGCCTACAACCGCTGTTTTTCTGGAGACTCCAGTTCTTTCAGTCTATCTGAAACGTGGTTAACATGGTCCTCAGTCCGTACAGAAGAGGAAACAGCAAGGTGGAGTGAAAAGGACACCCAGCCCTGTACCGGGCCGGTCTGGCTTCCTACGGGCGGCAGATTCGTACAAGCCCAGACTGTGTCCTGATAGTCAGCTGGAGGTGAGCACATGCACGTGGGGAGACAAAGAGAAGGTAGATTAGGAATGGGTGCAGAGTGGGCTCTGGCCGCATTCAAGGCTTACCTTTATCTTGGGAGAAGGGTCCTAGAGAGGGGTGAGAGCACCCAGAACCGAAGCCTCACTCTGCCCTTGGCCAGCTGGGAGACCTCTACCTCTTCACACCCCTGTTTTCTCTTTTGTAAAATAAAGGGGAGTGTAGTGCCCAGCTCAAAGGCTTGTTATGGGGCTCAAACGCGCTAAGGCTCAATGACACAGGAAAACCTCTGAACACCGCGAATGACAAAATGTGTAGAAACATGGCTCACTTCTGGTACTCGGCCCAGATGAAGCCCTCTACTCGCCAAGGTCTTTCAAACACAGTTTGAGCTGTGGGTCAAAGGGAAAGGTTACCTTGGAAGCCTGGTGCCTACCTCTGGAATCAAAACACTTGGATGGGGGCGGTCATATCCAGGACTGCCCGCATTCCAGGTCAGAGATCTGCAAACACGGCTCAGCATGGGCAGCCCCAGGCCTCTGTCCCCATGTGAGCTCCTTCCGATCATTCTGGAATGGCAGACTCACTCCCCCCAACAAAGTCTGTCCACTGTAGAGGAGGCATCTACCAAGTGGCCAGCATGGTTGGGTCTGCCCCATGGTCCAGCTGCTATAAAGCTTCCTGCAGTAACGGATTCTGGTGGATTCTGGTTTCCTTCTCACTGAGCATGGAGGAAGACAGTAAACAAAGCAGCCCTTTCAGGGTTACCTCACTGAACAGAAGAGGGCAACTACTCTCCGAAAGCCAGGGCTGTGTCTATGGTGCTCACTGCTGGCTCCCCAGCAACTAGCACGGTGCCTTGACTTTTCAGTATCTGCGGAAGGAGGGAATAAAGAAATAACAAAAGAAAGGAGGAAAAATCGACCTTTCAAAAAAATAATACCTTGGGTTTTCGTCTGACCAATCAAATGTGCCAACGCCATGAGGCAGGGACCCTGGTCTCCTGGTCAGAAGAGGAATGTGGGACCCACCTGGGGGGAGGGAACCAGCCACTAGCCACCCCCCCCAGGATGACTCACCTTCCCCTCACAGAGTAACTCGGCCCCCCCTTCAGGCAGTTCCCTCATCCCCAGGCGCTTCTCCAAAAACCCACCACTGTCAAGTATAAATAAAGCAAACCACATTATTGCATGCGTCTCCATCTGTTAATTAACAAATAAATCAGCCCCGTCTCAGCAATTAAGGAAGGATATCTGGGACCACAAAACGTGACTGACTCCTCTCAGTGAAAATGAAAGGTGTTTGTCACAGGCCTTGAGGTGACGGGCGCTGCCTGCCCGTCCCACCAGCCCCTGCCTGCTTCGCACAGCCGCGATTCTCTGGGCGCCCGAGGCCTGAGAAGCCGGGAGCAGGCCTGGTGCGGAGCCGCGCCTCCACCTGTCTCTCTGGGCGGTGCCTGCGCCTCAGCCCGGGCAGCAGCCAGGGTGCTGAGGGCTGAGCTCAGGCTGCTCTTCCCCAGCCCGCCCTCCCAGCACTTCGGCTCCACCTCTCACGTGAGGACCGTACCTGAGGCTGGCCCGTGAGGCAGCACGCCATTTCTTTTCTTCCCCCATCTTCACTGAGGTATAATCAACAAATTCAAATTATAGCTATTTAAGGCGTACGGCTTGATGCTTTGATATACACATACGTTGTGAAAAGCAGAATTTCTTAAGCTGAGGTCTGAGGACCACCAGCATCAGAATCCCAGGGAGTGTGTAAAAGTGTAGACCCTCAGACCCCAGCCAATCCCATCGGGTCAGAATCTCTGGGAGTGGGACCAGAATGATGCCACTTTAGCTGGCTCCCCGGGAGATTCTCAGGGTTTGACCACCCCTGTATGAAACCCTTCTTCTCCTCTGCTTGGAGACCTACGTGTTCTGTCATTTACAGGGACAAAAGAAAAGGGGGACGTTTCTGGCAAGTGGAACAGGATCACAGGAGGTCCATGGTGGAGGGACCCTGGTCCCGTCTTCACTGCGGAGGCAAGGGGATCGAGGCCCAAGGGAGGGGTTGGTTTGTTCCCCTCAGCAAAATGAGATGCTGAAGTTCTAGCCTCCGGTGCCTCAGAATGTGGCGTTATTTGCATATAGAGTTTTTACAGAGGCCATCACGTTAAAATGAAGGCATGAGGGTGGGCCCTCATCAGGCAGAACAGGTGTCCTTATGAAAAGGAGAGATGTGGGCACAGAGACAGACATGCACAGGGGGAAGGCTGGAAGAGACATAGAGGGAACATCATGTGAAGACTGCAGCTCTGTCATCACAAGCCAAGGACCGTCTGGAGCTACCAAAAGCTGGACGAAACAAGGAATGATCTTCTCCTACGGGTTTCAGTGGGAGCATGGCCCTGCCGACACCTTAATCGGAGACTTCCAGGCTCCGGCACTGTGAGACAATAAATCTCTCCTGCGCAAAGCCACCCAGCTCGTGGTACTTTCTTACAGCAGCCCAAGCCGACCCGTCTGGCCCATAAAGGGAACATGACTTGCCCGAAGTCATCCCCCACACTGCCACATAGTCTCCTTCTCACTCTTAGTCCCTACAAGGCATGACCCCAAGCCCTCTAGAAATGCAGAGCAGGTGGCCCCTCTAAAGCACTTTGCCACACGCAGAAAACAGAGGGGTAGAGTCGCTCAATGTGACAAGGACCCCTGGGGGCTCACCCAGCAGACAATATCTGCAGAGCCATCCTCCCCCTCGCCTCCAGGTCCTTCCCTCTGAGGTCAGTCCACTGGTAGGGTGTCCAATGTCTCCAAGCCCCCAATGCCTACCTCCACCCCTCCATGGTACGCGGGTTACCCCACAGCCCTTATGGAACTGTCTCACAAGCCTCTGGTCTACAAGGCCTGGATGGGGTGGGAGGGGAGGCCACTACCAGGATGGAGAATTCCACATGGCTTAAAAATTCTGCATTAAGGAGCAAAACAAAATTCTTGGAGCTCTTGTCCCTAAATTGTGTTGTAGGTCATGGGAATAGGACACAGGATTTCTGAGTTCTTGAGGGAGACACCACCAGACAGGTTAGAAGCACTTTATAATCCTCTTCAACCCCAGGGCCCTGAGAGCAACAGAAGCCAGTGTCCAGGAGCAGGAGGGCTCCTCAGCCAACTCAGCGAGCAGGAGCTCCTGCATGCTGCCATCGGTGCCTCAAAGGTCCCAACTGGAGGAAACTTGTCATGCCCGAGTAATATATCCATGAGGAAAGTCATTCGTGATGAGAAAGGAGAGAGAGAGAGAGAGACGAGGGAGAGCATGCAATCAAATTAATTCTAATGACATTGATAAGGAGATTTGGAAGCACAGCCAATGACTCCATTAAAAGAATGACTTTGGGTCTCTTCTGTCATCACCTGGGGTCTTGCCCCCCCCCCTTGCCACTATATCTCGAGAGTGCTGGCAATGACCACCAGGTAGGGAGACGGGCAGTGAGGCAGGGATGGAGACTGATGCCACAGAGGAGCAAACCCTCTTTCTACCCACTGGCTCCTGATGACCCGCGGTCAGGCCTTTTGGTTGGCAGCTACAAGGAGGGAAACAAATCGCATCATGACTTTGTGATCAGGAGACAGGGATGATGGAGTTTGGTCTGCAGCCTCTGCCATCCCCCTCTTTTGGCCAGAGGCCCCATGACACCCCAGGGTACACATAGGCCCACCGTGCTCCATCTGCATGAACCATGATATCAGTGGTGTCCCCTGGAGCTGCACAGAGTGACAGCTCTGGTAGACACACATATATGCAGGCAGCTTCTTAAGACAACTCAGGGTGACAGGAAAGATGTCCGGTAGAAATTTCCCCAGATCCCCCAGAACGAAACATACATTCCCTTTTGTGTTTCCTTATCTTTAACTTTTTTTATTGAGATGAAAGTCATATAGAGTAGACAATTTAATACATTGACAGTGTTATGCAACCATCATCTCTGTCTAGTTGCAAAATATTTCATCTCCCCCAAAGGAAACCCCACACCTCCACTCCCTCCTCCCAGCCCTTGGCAACGACCCATCTGCTTTCTGTCTCTACAGACTTACCTATTCTGGACACTTCATATAAACAGAACCATACAATATAGGCCCTTTCTGCCCGCCTCTTTCAGCTAGCATCATGGCTTTGGGGTTCCTCCCATGGCGGGAGGTAGCAGTAGTCCAGCCCTCACTGTGGCTGAACAATATTCCATTGTATGGATGTGCCACAGTTTGCTTATCCATTAATGTGTTGACGGACATTTGGGCTAATCGACATTTCTGATGGGACCCAGAGTTCTCAAAGCCACTTTTCTCCAGAATGAGCACACCAGCCCTTGCTTCCCCGCTCTGTTTTGCCTCCACTCCTACTCTAAGGAGAACTCTCTCCCTATCACATGTTCAGGCTGTCTTTAGCCAAAAAAGATAAAGTCACCTTCACCTGAGCCCTCACTCTGGGCCTCCAGGAAAGGGGGGAAAGATGCAGAGCTATCTGCAGTCTGGTCTCAATTTTGCAACCCCAAACTCTCAATCAAGGAGAATCTGTTTTGTTTTAAGATTTTATTTATTTATTTATTTTAGAGAGAGAGAGGGAGGGAGAGCACAAGAGGAGAGTGAGAGGGAGAAGCAGACTCCCCGCTGAGCAGAGAGCCTGATGTGGGGCTCAATCCCAGGACCCCAAGATCATGACCTGAGCCGAAGGTGGACGCTTAACTAACTGAGCCACCCAGGCAGGTGCCCCTCAATCAAGGAGAATTTGGACAGTTATTTAGGTTGAGTTACCGCTATACTTGGTGTATTTGTTCCACCCTGGGCCGACAGGTAAGTGTGCACACATTCTGATCCGCTCAACCTCCGGGGAGGGTTAATTGGCCAAACTGAGCCTGGCATGTCCCAGAAGACCATGCTATGGGCCAGGATTTGGTTTCATCTAATATGTCCTCACTGAGTACCTGTTCCAAGCTGGGCACCATGATAAGCCCAGGGATATATAAAGATCAGTGAGACATGGCTTCCGGAGCTCTTCGTCTGGAGAAAGAATGTGCAGGAAGAGTAGTAAGACAGGGAAGACAGACCCTGAGTCATACAGTGCTCCAGGAGCCCAGAGGAGGGAAGCTGTCCTCTGGCAGACCTGGGAAGGAAAGTTTTCTCGGAAGATGCAACCTCAGGGGGCACCTGGATGGCTCAGTTGGTTGAGTGTCTGACTCTTGATTTTGGCTCAGGTCATGAGATCAAGCCCCATGTCTTTGGGCTCCATGCTTAGCAAGGAGTCTGTCTGAGATTCTCTCCCTCTCCCTCTGCACCCACCCCCGCCATGTAACTTGCATTCTCTATCTTTCTCTCTCAAATAAATGAAATAAATCTTTAAAAAAAAAAAAGAAGAAGAAGAAGAAGACGTGACCTCAGGACTGAAGGTGGGTGAATACTGCTTGACCAGGGGAAGAACCTCCTGAGTGGACTTCAAAAGCGAAAGCATGAAAAGGCTATAGTTTGCATGGGGAGTGCTTTCCCCCACTGGCTATGAAGGGGATGCTCTGGACAGGTAATGGAGGACTGGCTAGAGAGGCACACAAGGGCAAGGGCCACCAGATTGTGGAGGGCCTGGGGCATCAGACTAAGGCATCGATCCTAAAGTATCTCCAGGTTTGTGACCTGAGGACGAAGGATCAGAAGGGGCAAAGGCTGGAGCTTGGGAGGCCAGGCAGGAGGCTGTGGTGGTGGTGCTGCCCAGCCCTGAGCAGCTGACCCAGCAGCCCCTGCAGTGCGATACTCTGCGGAAAACAGGCTGGGGACAACAACTCTGCTGAAAGGCGGTGAGCAGGCCCTGCAGGCATTAACATGGTAACTTCTGCAAGATTAAGAAAACCAGTGAGGAATGGCTAAAATTAATAAGTCAGGAAATGACAGATGTTGGCAAGGATGTGGAGAAAGGGGAACCCTCCTACACTGTTGGTGGGAATGCAAGCTGGTGCAGCCACTCTGGAAAACAGTATAGAGGTTCCTCAAAAAGTTGAAAATAGAGCTACCCTATGACCCAGCAATTGCACTACTGGATATTTACCCCAAAGATACAGACATAGTGAAAAGAAGGGGCACATCCACCCCAGTGTTCATGGCAGCAATGTCCACAATAGCCAAACTATGGAAAGATCCCAGATGTCAACTGACAGAAGAATTGATAAAGAAGATGTGCTATATATAATGGAATATTACTCAGCCATCAAAAAATTAAATCTTGCCATTTGCAACAATATGGATGGAACTAGAGGGTATTATGCTAAGCGAAATAAGTCAATCAGAGAAAGATGGTTATCATATGATCTCACTGATATGTGGAATTTAAGAAACAAAAGAGAGGATCCTAGGGGAAGATAGGAAAAAATTAAAGAAGACGAAACCAGAGAGGGAGACAAATAATAGGAGACTCTTAATCATAGAAAATAGACTGAGAGTTGTTGGAGGGGAGGGAGATGGGAGGATGGGGTAACTGGGTGATGGACATTAAGGAGGGCATGTGATGTAATGAGCACTGGGTATTATATAAGACTGATGAATCACTGACCTCTACCTCTGAAACCAATTATACACTATGCATTAATTAATTGAATTTAAATAAATAAATAAACAAATAAATAAATATTAAAAAAAAAACAAAAGAAAACCAGTGAGGAGCTTATAGATACTGGGAGGTTGGAGTCCTCCACCCAGCCCCTCCACCCTGCCCCTCCACCCTGCCTCACCCAGCACCATGCTGTCTGAATTTGGGCAGCCATAGGAAGTGTGGAAAGGAAGGAACTGTTTCAAGAAAATATGTCAGAAGAGGATGAATGGGGTTGTTTAAAATAAACTTCTATGCCCCTTGCACATCCAAACCAGGAAATTATCAAAGACCAGTTTCCCACAGAGCCCAGACATGTAAGTGGGTCCTGTCCTGCTTGACACACTTTTTGCCATTCTGAGCCCCAGCAGAACTTCCCAGGTCAAAACCCAGCTCAAAGCAGAAGGTGTCTGCAGCCACCGGCTAGAACCGCCCGACACTCTCCAGCTCCCGCGGCTGCCTGCCCCAGCTCTTCCCAGACAGAGTGGCTGGACTGCCTAGGCAGGGTCCGGCGAAGCGTCTACCTCCTCCCTGTGCTGCCGCTTGTCAGAGCCAGGCAAGAGAGATGCCAGCTTCATCCCCAGCCTGAAAGCCCATTCGGGGCGCTGGAAGATGAATTATGTTTCATTTATATCAAAGAAGCAATCTCGGAGCCCATTTGTGATCAAATTTGCTGTCAGAGAAACTTTGCTTTATCTCATTACATCTGATATCTCTTGGCTTCTTG
The DNA here is from genome assembly GCF_023065955.2 of Ursus arctos. NCBI lineage: Eukaryota > Metazoa > Chordata > Mammalia > Carnivora > Ursidae > Ursus > Ursus arctos. The sequence goes on from NW_026622897.1 coordinate 12,382,428, forward strand.
TCCTTGAGACTATTAAAGTTTAATGTCAAATTCAAGATGAAATGAAATCTTTGCTGTATCATCTCATCAGGACCTGAGTGTTTCCCCTTCCATCTAAAATTTTGTGACAACTAATTACAATGGGGGGTTGGGGGAGGGAAAGAGAAAGACCTACTTCCCTTCCATTTGCTGAAAATGCCATCATTTGAAGGGGTTGCCAATGAGCACAATGGCCCTGTGGTGGCGGAAAGCAAGTAGAGGTGCTTGTCACCCTTCGGCTCCTCTCTGTCATCCCTTCACCCTGAACCCAACATCCCTGGGACCAGTGACATCTGTTTTCATCCCTGTTCTTACAAGGCCTTCCTGCCCGGGGCACATGGTGACAGAGGAGGCACAATGGACCAGAAGGCAGGTGGGCACTGGATTCCAGGTTCTGCCAGTTGTGTGACCATGGGCAAGTAAACAATCTCAGGCCTCGGTTTCCTCCACTGTAATACAAGGGGTTCGGACTAGAATCACGCAACTCCACTTAGGCACCGGGAGGGCACACGGATAAGTGAACAGCTGTGCGTTGAACAACAGGGGCTGGGGACTGTGGCAAAGAGAAGGGTGTAAGAATTAAACAAACACCAGAACATCACATCTGCAGGCCTTATTTATCATGACAACTCTGAAACAAGTTGATTTCCGAGGCTTATGATCGCCTCTAAAAAAGAAAAGTGCCCACAGAAAACAAGCGTTAGACTGGGAATATGCTTTCCCTGGAATAGAGTTGGTACATTGATTAATAACACTGATTGAAATCCACCCGTACAATACAGAGCTCTCAGAAGGCCCAGGGACACACAGCTCAGAATTCCTAAAAAGCAATGTACTTTAAAAAGGGGGGGGGGTTAAATAAAAAGCAATATATTACAAATGTATGAAGAAATTCATTTATCCAAAAAATATCTACTAAGCATCCCTGATGAGTGCTTGCACTGTTCCAGGTACCAGGGATTCAGCAGGTAATAAGAAAGACAAAAATTCTTGACCTCATTGAGCCTAAACACTGTAGGAGGAAGACAAATAATAAACGTGATAAAGAAGGAATTCATTCATTTAAACAAACCTCCAAATTCTTAAAGTAGATGGGACCAAGGAGTGATGTGGATGCTGGGATGTTGAGATGGCTCAGACCCCTGACTAGCTGCATGACCATGGGCAGTTTGCTAGCTTTTCACGGCCTTTGTTTCCTTATCCAGAAAATAGGCACCCTTATGGTACCTACCTCGTTGAGGAAAGTGAACTGGGTTTGTGTGAAATGCCTGGCACATAGGCAGTCACCGTATCTACTGGCACAATCATCTGGGGAAGGCTTTCTGGAGAAGTTGAGCTCTGGTCAGCAGGCCCTAGTGTCCCAGGCCTGGAGGAGAGCAGCTGGCTTTCGTTAAGCAGAGCCCACAGCTCAGAAGAGGGTCCCAACTGTCTTCCAAATAGCTGGAAGAAATCAGGAATTACTTTGATGCATTTGGCCAAGCTAGGATCCTGCTATTGCTTCTTTTTTTTTTTTAAGATTTTATTTATTTATTTGAGAGAGAGAATGCGTATAAGTGGGGGAGGGGCAGGGGAAGAGGGAGCAGCAGACTCCCTACTGAGCAGGGAGCCCGATACAGGGCTGGATCCCTGGACCCAGGGATCATGACCTGAGTCAAAGACAGATGCTTAGCCAACTGAGCCACCCAGGTGCCCCGGATCCTGCTTCTTAATAAATGATTTCTTGGTCTTCTTTACTTGTCCTTCCCTCTGCCTAACCATATTCAGGGAAAGTTCTTCATGGGCTCTCACCCATATCATTTCTACGGCCACCAAATTTGCCAGGACTTCTACAGTTTTCTTCAGAGGAATCAGAGTATCGTAAAGCCAGTCTGTAATCTAAGTCTCTAAAAGTGTGAAGGCGGCAATTTATTCCTTAGCCTTTCTATTCTCTGGGGGGGAAATATAAGAATCCAAAATGTTGGTAGGTATTTTCTTTAAAATCAGACTATCTGGATGCCAGAGCCAACACTCACCTTTACAACAGCGCTATTAAGTAGATACCACCAACACTACCACCCACCCATCGTAAAGGTGAGTAAGCTACCAGAAACTTCAAATGACGGCCCAATGTAACCCAGCTGGTTGGCAACACAGCAAAGACATTAACTGCATCTGCTGGCTTCAAATGCCATAATCTAACCACATACGTATTGACTCATTGTTCGCTGAATGACATTTTCCCGTACGAGGTGTGACATAAGTCAGGGAGACCGCATCCTTCAAACAAACACTCCAGAGTTCATGCATCCAAGTTAATGCTGTCCCTTGTAAGGTAGGACTTTGGGAGGCTCTGCATTTATTCCAGTGATGCTGCCACTCATTGCTTTTGTTTTGGTTTTGGTTTTTTTTTTTTTTTTTTTTGGTTTAAGTTTTGGTTTTTTGCAGTTTTGTATTCTTTGCTTTCATTGTTGTGAATCTGCTCCAAGACAGTAAACCTTTAATGTTTTGAGGGTAAATTTGATTTCTGGAAAAAGACCAAACTTGTTTGGAACCAAATCTTGCCAATAAAGTAGAGAAGTAGTTTATATTAAATTAAAAAAAAAAAAAACAGCTATGTGCCTGGGGCTCAATAAATATTTGTTGACTAGCAATGACAACAAAATGAAAATTAAATGCAAGTTGTTTGATTCTAAAGAAAAGAGACGAGTTTTATTCTTTGGCTCATAAACCTTCTCTGAAAGTAATTCCACAAAAGAAATTCCAGAGCATTTTGAACAGCGGTGGAGTCATTGGAACAGGAGCAGCATATCAAGGGGGGTCTGGCTTGGAGGATGATCTACGGTTACAGAAGCTCTGGATTTCAAATCAACATTTAAGGAGTCCCAAGTACATGCAGGACAAGTTCTAAACACTGTCTGTAACTAAATAAGAACAAAATTCTCAAAGAGCTTCCAATCCTTTGGGGGAGGGAAGCAGGAAAGATGCCTATAGAAAAGCAATAAATACCCATGATACAAAGCAGACTATAAGACAGTCCAGAAGGACCGGGGGAGGCATCGAAGGGAGGCAAGGAGACTTCTGGCTGGAGGGTGGGGAAGAGGCTTTGTGGGGGAGGCAGCATTGAGCTGGGCCTTAAAGCACTGCTTCCGGATCTTTTCACAACACAGCACATCCAGAAAACGGTTGGCTCACTGGGACAAATGGACAATGCTCCCCATGGATAGGACCCCTGGCCAAGAGATTCCGGTGGCTCCAGCCCCATCCTGCGGCCCTCAGGGCTGAGGAGAAAGAATTCCTCACAACACATGGGTTAAGAAGACCTGTCTTAAAAAAGGAACAGAACTTCCAAGTGGGTTGGGAGAAAAGGCATTTATTTGCAAGCTGACAGGCACAGGACAAAGAGGAATGAAGTGTTGGGTGTGCTCTGACCACAGGCTAATATCCTGTTGGCAGGAGGGCAAGAACCCAAGGGGGAATGAGGGCGTTAAGACCAAGGAAGCAGCTTGAGGCCAGTGAATTGGGGGCCTGGACTGCCATGTTGTTAGTGATTCTGGAAGTGATGCCACAAATGGATGGGGAGCTGAGTAGTACGTTTAGAAGAGAGAGGGAGCGGGAAGAAACCCTCACATTGCTTATGGTTTACTTAAAAACAGCCATAAAGAATAAACTTTAAACAAACAGACAAATCCCCAAAGCTAGGATTCAGGCCTTTCTCCCGCTTGGAGCTTAGCAGGTTGCCCCGCTTAGAGAAAAAGGCCCAGGTGATTCAGAAATAAGATGAAAACCTCCAATCCCCAGTTAAAAAAAAAAAAAAAATGCTGTGAGTCTACAAAATAAACACCCGTGTTTCCTCAGGAGCCCAGGGTCCCTGGGAACTAAAAGCAGGCGGACTCCTTCATGTGTTTTCTGTTTGTCCCCTTAGTAGTCTGAGTCGCAGTGGCTGTGGTCCGCCCTGCTAGAAGGAGAATGAACACACACACGACTTACAACCCAGTAAACCACCGCCCTGTGCTGTGGTACCAGCCTGCCCTCGGGCTGGGGGACAGTACTCTGAAGATGGCTGCCAGCGTTGCTATGGAAATTTAATTCCCCACCAGAAGCAAATCCCATTCTAAAGGCCAAGAATGGCCATGTTAGGTCAAGAAGGAAACATGAACTGGGGGAAAAGATTGCTTTTCAAGAGAACCAGACAATTAATTTAGCAGAGGAACCACCCTACAAAGAGAAAATTGCAGATGCCTAATGTAAGCGATCTTTATTCTGCTCAAGGGCAGTTTTTAAGACTGCCTACAAGGGACGCAGTGCCGGGGAGCGTTCTCTATGTCATTAGAGGAGAGGTGTACACGGTGGCCGGAGGGATGGAGGTGAGAGGTCAGGAGAAATCTCCTCAGCAGAAGTGCTGTAAGACACTGATCTGTGTTCCCGAGGAGAGTGGTGAATCCGCTTCTCTAGGAATTCCAAGGAAGGGTAAAATTAGCTACATGTCCCAGGTGGTTTGGGTTACTGCGTTCCAAACATTTTGAGTCGAAAATCTCTGGAAGAGTCCAAAACCCCATTTCCAAAGGTATAACCCTAACTCAAGGTCTCTCCATTCCCCCAACGTCACTGTCTACATGTGCAGTAAAAGTGTGAGTATGTGTGAGCTGAACCATGAGTAGAAAGCAGCTGCCTAAAAAGGCGTGTGTGGAAACCCTACTCCTACCCAGGCACTGTCTTCTTCCTCTCTCCTCTCTCCATCACCCTCCAGCCCACAGTCCAGAGCTTATGGACGGAAGTGACGACTCAGTGTGCAAACATTAGTTGGGCTGCCATTATGTCTGAGGCACTGTGTTCGATGCCACGGCGAAAACAAAGAGGTGAAGATTTTACCCCCTGCCTTTAAAGAACTTGTCTGAAAGGAAGCTCGAATGTGACCACATAAAAAGGTTAACAGTTCAGTTTAGGGGCTTTCGGTAGAAAATGCTAGCCCATGAGAAGCTCTGGAAAGGGGTAGCTCTTTCCTTGCTAGGCTGGCCAAAGAAGGCAAAGAGAAAATCTCTCTCTTTTTTTCTTCTCAATTATGGTTAAACACACACACAACATAAAATTTACCCTCTTCAACATTTTTAAGTGTACAACTCAATAGTTATGTCCACTTACACTGCTGTGCAACACACCTCCCAAACTCCTCATCCTGCAGAACAAACCTTATATCCATGAAGCCACAGCTCCCCATCTCCCTCTCCCCCCAGCCCCTGGTAACCAGGATTCTACTTTCTGTCTCTGAGAATGACTACTTTAGATACCTTTACAAAAGTGGAATCACACGGTACTTGTCTTCTTGTGACTGGCTTATTTCACTTTGCACAATATCCTCAGGGTTCATGCAAGCTATAGCATGTATCAGAGTGCCCTTCCTTTTTAAGGCTGAATAATATTCTCTTGTGTATGATACCTCATTTTGTTTACTGATTCATCCATCAATCGACATTCAGGTTCCTTCCCTCTTGGACACCGTGGATAATGCTGCCAGGAACACGGGCATGAAAATATCTCTTTGAGATCCAGCTTTTTGTTCTTTTGGATGTGGACCTGGAAGTGAGATTGCTGGATCGCATGGTAGTTCTATTTTATTTATTTATTTAGGAACACCATACTGTTTTCCATAGGGTCTGTGCCATTTTACAATTCCACTAAAAGTGTACGAGGGTTTCAATTTCTGCAAATCCTCCTGAACACGTGTCATTTTCTGCTTTTTTAACAGTGGCCCCCCTAATGGGTGTGAGGTGACATCTCACTGTGGTTTTGATTTGCATTTCTTCAATAATTAGTGATGTTGAGCATCTTTTCATGTGTCTGTTGGCCATCTGGATATCATCTATTCAAGTATTTTGCCCATTTTCCAATCAGGTTATTTCAGGCTTTTTTGTTGCCGTGAAAGGAAGAGCATCTTGAGTGGAGTTGGAAGAGAGAAGAATGTCTGGGCGTAGAGAGGAAGCAGGCTTTTGTCGAGTCTAGATCAGATGACCCAGGCAGAATGCTTAAGGAAGGTGAATCTGGCATGCTGTGTGGACCAGACAGGCAACGGGCATGGACTGAGTCTCCGAACCAAAATCCCAAAGCAACATGTCTGGCATCTGGAGAACCTGAGGGCCACAGATGCACACCCCTCCCCCCTTAGCTAAAGTAAAGCTCTGCATGGGACTGGCTTCCTTGTGACTATTGTTTCTCAAGCAGAGACTGTTGTGTCTCTTTGCAGAGAGGGCTCTTGACTCCACCCTCCCTCGAAGGGCCTTACATTTCTAGCGTTATTCTGAGCTTCCAAGTGATCAGCACCTTGGCCCTCTCCCTTCCTCCCACTGGTCTGCTGGGGCTGGAGCAAGAGCCCACACAGGAAGGAGGCTGAGGCAGTGGAAGGGACCTCCAGGGAGGTAACAGGACCAGCCCAGCACACTACCCAAGATGCCCTGGGATACTGGACTGCACCCTGCCCCGCTTCTCGGGCTATCCCTCCCGCCCATGGATTGTATGGTCCTCTGCCTTCACTGGAAGCAGGAGAGAGCCCCATCTGTCAGTGCTGAGATCCCCTCTGAGAGCCCGCTCTCCCACACTTCCCGGACCAAACACCTGGCTACACTTTTTGCCTAGCGTTTGTTGCGTGGGGAAATGCTCCCCACACGCTATTATGAAGTAGGAGACAAAAAAGTGTTACTGCATGAGATTCCTATTAAAAGACAGAGATAAAGAGAAAGAAAGAAAAGGACAGTGAGGTGATATACCTCAAATATTAATAGCGGTGGCTTCTGGGTAGTAGAATATAGATGAATTTTTTTCTTTGTGCTTTTCTGTATTTTCCAAATTTTTGACCATGAATATGTATTACTTTTGTAATCAGAGAAAGGACAGCACGTGGTAATTTTAAAAAGCCTTTGTTGGGCTTCATGCCCACTTGGGCTTGGTGCTCTTACAGATTCCACACAGAAAATTGTTGTCTTTGCCCCTTGGAGCTCCTCATCGCAACTGACACCTGCTGGTCCTCCCAAAGGGGCTAAAGACTTTCCCTGGGGAAGTGCCAAACAGCCCTTCACACCAGACCAGTCAGGGCAGAGAAGCCATGGTGGGGTGCGTGGCCCAGGCACAGGATGAAACATCACGGGTCCATAAATGGAAGTGGGCATTCCCTGGGAACAGGGGTCACCTTCAACTCTCCTCGGATCAACCCAGAATACCCTCAGTCTTGCTGAAGGAAGGGGCGACAATGGGGCTTTTTTAGAAACTAGAAGGAGACAGCACCCATCTGCAAGGAACCAGGGAAGGCCTCGTCAGGGTGTGTAGGGGTGCCCCCGGCAGGGCCCAGCTCTCCACAACTCAGCCCTCCCTCAGTAGAGAAATTACCACATTTTCAAGGACCAACTGTCTCTCCATCTAGATGGGCTTGGTAAGCGAGCTGGAATGAGTTCAGCAAGATGGAGGGGAGACTGAAAGACAGTATCTTGATTTGAATCAGTGATATCAAAACATGGCTAGTCTCTGGATTCTAATATCAGCCATTTCACTTCCTCCCTCAGGAGGGGAAGTATCATGGGTCCTAAAGATAGCCCTGTGAGAGAAAGGGGTCTGAAAGGCAGCACCAGACAGGGGTGCAGATAAGGTCCTCCCTCTGAACCGCTCCTTGGAAGATAAGGCTGGGCCGCTGCCTGTTTTTATGCATGAGAGATGAAAGTTATTAACTATGATCCCTTGCATTTACACATACTTTTCCATTCCCAGAGCTTTTACTCAATATATCCTATTAGACATGAGGGGAAACTGAGGCTCAGAGGAAAAAGCGGCATGTCCAAGGGCATGGAGTGGTACAGCCAGGACTGTGGCCTAGAGCTCTGGATCCAGAATCAGGCTCCTTCCCCCAGTACCTGCTGAGTCATTTACACATGCCTTTCTGAGCTCCCGGGGACTCTACCAGGGAGAGGGGTCGCCTGTGTTGTGGGACCAGCTGTCTGAGAGTCCAGGCTCCCCCTCAGCATTTCCTCCTGTGGGCTGACTCCTAGCACTGCCCCATTGCCTGCAAAAGTTTCCAATCTTACCATGTCAAGCTTGAACACAGTCAGCCCCTGCAAGCCAAAAGATACCATTTCTGAGGGGGAAATCTCTGATGGGGGTCCTGTGTGTCTCAAGCCTGAGAAGCCAACTATATAACCAAACAGTCGCCACAAGCCTTCTGAGAGCCTCAGTTTACACACAACGCCTTTGCTAAAATTAGAATACGGCGCCCCCTCCAGGCAGATGAATGATAACACAAGGCCTCTGGTGCCCAAGTAAGCCCCCAGGGTCTGTGGATTTTAGTTCTCACTCAACCCCAGGGGCGGGGGAGCCACTGTGCAAGGCATGCTATGGGCCTCGTCCCCAAGGATCTGAAAGGCACACCCTCCTTCTCCCCAACCCCCACTTCCAACACATGCCCCACACACACACACACACACACTCAATTTTCTCTCAAACTCCCCACTTGGTGATCAGAAAGGCTATCCATCCCACACCCCACCCCTGCCCATGGTCTGGATTGGATTTCTAACTCCCCATGTAGAGCTGATGAGGTCTCATTCCCAGGAGGAACCAAGCATTTTCCTCGTCCTCTGCCCACCCCTACCACCCCCCTTGGAGAGCTCCTTTATGCTCTATTTTTAGTTTCTTGATTGCAAGTGAGAAGTCGGAATCAGAGTATGCCAGGAAACTGCCAGCGGTAACCAACCCGGAAAAATGGACAGCAACTGGGGGGGGGGGGGGCTCGGAGTGGAGGTGGAAAGGTGCCATCTAAATCTCAAACTATCAGGGGTTGGAAAGGAGGGCAGAGAATGTGTTATCACCCCTCCTCTAGACCAGCATGGAAAGGTAGCTTCCGTAAAGTCACAGAGCTAGAAGGACCCCTAGAGGCCGCCTAGCCCAGACCCCTCCTTTCCAAAGATGGCAACTGAGTCCCACAGCTGGACGCAGGGCAGGGCTGCCAGAAGTAGCCTGATTCCTGGGCCTTCCTTCTCTGGCCCTGCAGGAGGAGATCCCACCGCTTGGCCAGGAGACGTTTCCATCTGAGACTCATCTTCAAAGCGGGTGCCACCTGCGTGCCAGCGCGGGCGGAGAACCAGCAGGCCTCCCCCAGCCTGTCCGGCCCGCCCGGGCCAGATTCAGCCCCGCAGCGCTCGGCCACGCTTACGCCTACCGGTGGCCGCTTCTCGTCGGGGGCAGAAGCCGGCAGGGGCCCTCCGCCCGCGCCAGATGCACCACCGCCCCCGCGGGCGACAGGCAGGAAAGGCGCCCGGGCCGGGAGCTCTATCCCCCGACGTGCCGCCGCACTCCCTAAATGAATGAACTGGCAGCTCCAAAACGGTGGCGCGATTGGCAGTTATTGCTGGCAGTTTATCAGTATTAACTGATTAGGCCCCAGGATGATGGATCCCCTATCTCGCTGAGCCCGCAGCCCCGCGGACCGCGCTCCACCCTCCGACGCCCCCGGGGCAGCCCCGGGAGGCCGGCGCCCTGAGACCCCCCTGCCTAGCACCTGCCTCCCGCCCACCCCAGCCTCTGGCTTGCCCGCTCCCCACTCCCGACACTCCCCTCCCCCCAAAAGAGACATTTAAATAAATAAAACAAAATTCAAATGAGGACACTAAATCTCCCCGGCGTTTAATTGATGATCATTATGCTTGGGAACCTAAACTCTTTTAATTTCACTGCGGTGCAGGGAGATGAATTATAGAATTACAGTCGCCAATTATCAATCACGCCTTTGCTCTGAGTCTCTTGGCTGCCCAGCCGGGTAGCCCTCCCTCCCATAGGCCAGGGGTTGAAGAGGCGGGATAACAGCATTGCAAACATGAGCTCAGCCTGGACACCCGGCAACCTCCAGGTTTTGGGGTGCCCCATGTCTCTGTCTCTCTCTGCTATCACCCCATTTCTGCACACCACCTTTTCTACTTTAAAAAAAAAAAAGAAAGAAAAGAAAACAGCAGAGAAAAGAAAACCTTTTTCATTTCGAGCTTGGCGTTTAATTCATTTTGTTCAGCGTAAGATGTGCTTGTAGCTTCTGTCCCCACACTGGGCAGGATTCCAAAAGCAACTTCTGCCCCAGCACAGGCAGCTGCTGTCAGGCCCACCGCCCCGGGGGGTAGCCAGCGCTCAGCGCTCAGGGAGGATTTAAGGGGCTTGGAGGCCGGCTTGGGAGTGCTGCCCCAGTGCCGGCTGCTGGAGCTGGGGCTTCCACTGCTGGAGCTGGGGCTTCCACCACTGGACTGATTCCACTGCCCTCTCCTTCCCATCCTCCTTCACAGTGAAAATAATAATAATAATCTGAATAATAATTTCCACCAAAGCTGTGAATGATTTGCATTTGTATAGAGCTCTGCAATTTACAAAGTGCTTTCATGTGCATTATCTCATTTGATCCTCCCAATAATCCCGAGAGAGGTCGGTAGAGCAGGTAGTTCTGTTATTCAAACGTTTATTCATTCATTCAACTAACATTTATTGAGTTTCTACTTTGTGCCAGACCCTGGGGACACAAAGACAAGAAAAAAAGGAGGCCTCCTATCTCAAGGAATTCACAGACTACTAGGGAGACCTACTAAGTGAACAGAAAATTAGAAGGCCTGGGTGGACAAGTGTTCCCCGTCACAGGGAGGAGGGTGATACAGCTGAGGGACAGGGCCAGGATGGGTCTCACACCTGCTGCACTGGGGTCCAAGTATGTGCTCCCCAACAACACACACAAACACACACACACACACACACACACACACACACCCCACACACTTGTCATCACTGTCTTCATCTGGTCCATTTTTTTAAGTACCCATATAAAACTATTTCTAGCCTTGAGCCCCCAAAATTATCCACATTGGTAAACAATTGTGGATCAGAGGAAAAAGTGTGGGAGCCTCTGACACCAAATCTCTCAAGGCCAAGTGTACTACCACCACATAAAAAGAGATGTGGGCTGCGAATGGAGCCAGATCCTGGTCCTCACTGGGCCCCCCTGACACCTGGGCTTCCTTCCTGTGAGGTGCTGTGTGGAAGCTTCTGGTCAACATCTCATGGTTGATTGATTGGTTTGCTGACTGGCTGGCTGGTTGGTTATAATACTCGTGTTTTATTCCAGAAAGGATTTGAGGTGGACCAAGACAATGCATTGTCTCCCACAGGGGTGAGGGAAGTGAGCGTGGCTGGTCTAGAGTCATTGATATATTCATTAGGAAGTCCCATCCCCAGGTTTGGTCTTCAGAAGGAGGTCCAGTGCTCACCATCTGACTCTGATGCATGGCTTCTTAGTCATCCTGGCCCCCTCACTGCAGGGGTGGATGGAGTGAAGTTAGCCTTGGTCAGTTGGCTTAGCTCAGCCCCCCAAAATAAGCTAGGTCCTCAGATTCCCTGTGCTGGTGACGAGACGAGGGAGCATAGAGCAAGGGGATACTCTTAAAACAGCTTCTTTTCCTCTTTCCAGAGCTGAGTATCTCCAAGAGCAGGTCCTGCAGGGATCACAGCCTGGGTCAGAGCCCACCAGTCTGCCTGGCCAAAGCCAGGACAACTCTATCCTGTCACCAGCTGGCTTCCCTGGGCTCTGGGCCACCGGCCTCCAGCCACGGGCCAGGCACCCAGCCATGCCAGGGAGCCAAGCAGCGCTGGCATGGGGAGCTCTGTAACATTCTCCTAGGCCTTGGAAGGCTGAGATGGAACCAGGACACTCTGTAGAAATTATGTCTCCATCCCGAAGTGGAGAGGGCATCCCAACCTTTCCCTGGTCCTAAGGATTCCTTCCTTCCAAACCACATCCCACCCCATCCCCATGCAGCAAGGAAAGGGAAGGGGACGTTTCCATTCTGCAGCCTCCTGCCCCGCCACCCCCATCACACACCATTTTGCTCCCAAGCTTAACTATTTCCTTTTATACCTCTCCAAGCTCTGCCTCTTGAGCTCCATCTCCAGCCCTCCCTCTACTCTGCCTCACAAACACCTTTTCAGCCTTCAAAGCCTCAACTACCACCTCCTCTGGGAAGCCTTCCTGACTACCCCCCATCACCACCAAACCAGAGTTCACCTCCCCTTCTCCAGGCCCCCTTCTCACACACTGTAGGGCAATTCATCTGTCCATCATGCTGCTCCTCCTTTGGGCTCTGACACCCTCCAGGTAAGGGCTGCTTCTGTCATTACTATTTCCTTGTGCCTTGCCCACAGTAGGGCACCAACTAACATGGATAGAATCACATTTGAGCCCTGTCCTAGGGTTCCCAACTCATCCTCATTTGCCCAGGACTATCCCGCTTTCAGCCCTGGAAGTCCTACATCCTGGGTAACCCCATAGTTGCTGGCGAGAGTGCCGGTTGGGGGCCCTACTCTCTGCCTCCTCACTGGGAGATGAGAGTTGCAGTCCTCCAACACCGTGACACCTGTTTTCAAGGCTGGGTTTTCCAAGTCCATGATGTCTGCAGGGAAAGGTTAAACACAGCTCTGCCACGGGGCCTCCGGGTGTGGTTTCAACATACAGATCGAAGCATTCAGGGAGTTCCAGAATGGATTCATAGAATTTGGACTTTTTCAAGCTGGACCACCTCGGAGATCATCTGGGATGGGGAAACCATGGCCTGGAGAACTGGAATGGCCTACCCAAGTTGGCCCCGGGGAGTTGAGAGACACTGTGGCGTGACAGAAGTGACACCAGACTGGGCGTCCTAGATCTTCTAGTCCCGGCTCCAGTGGCACACAGGCCGCCCTGCTGAGCCTACACCTTTGCCTCTGGGATGCAGAACATGCCAGCCGGCCAGTTCCCATCAGCCTCCTAGCCAGGCAGGGAGATGCAGGCTAACACCTACTGAGTCCTGAGCTCTGGGGCACAAGCTTTGCATTCACCATTTGATTTAATTCTCCTGACAAGCCTCTGCCAGTTTATAGATGAGAAAACTGAAGTCTGGAAAAGTCCAAGAATTTTCTGAGCTCACCCAGCTAACGGCCATGCTCAGTTTCAAACCAGCTTTTTCTGGCGCCAAAACCCAAACCCCTTCCACTCCCTCACTAGGCCCCTGATCTCTGTGGTCCAGGCTCCTCCAAATCTTGCTTTCTTTGGATCTCAAGGCAGCAGATGTCAGGTGTGCCCCCACTGCTGGACCAGGTGCTCAGTGCCAGGGAGAGGAGGCACACCCCAAGGACATCCACCCCAGGCAAGAGACGGAGCGCAGCAGAGCGTGGAGGAGCCACACTCCTCTGCAGCCCTGATCTCAGGGCCAGAACAAAGGGAGGTAGCTGTTTAACAATTAAAGCAGTCTTTGTTCAAAATGACACAGCAAGAAATATCGCTAGGGAGAAAAGCATACGAGAAAGAAGCAGAGGAGGAATGGAGCTGCCTTGGATCACATGGCAGCAAGGATGGGTACAAAGGTCAACGTGTCCAAGAGGCAAGCCTCCTCTTGCCTGCTGACTTCCTCCATCCGACACCCCTTCCACAGCCACCGTGGATGCATGTCTGCGTGAGTTAGCCCGCTCCCCAAGGATGCCTCCACCCACTCAGGAGGAGCAGGGACCTGCTCTCATCTCCCTGGCCTCTTCTTGTCTTTCTACAGCCAGCTCTGCAAACAGCAAGGGACGAACATTTGCCTCGTTCGGGCTGGGCCCTCAGAATGGCCTCTCCGCAGCTCCTATTCTCGTCCCAGCCTCAGGTCAGAGGCTTCCTCGGCCCCCAGAAGGACCCTGCCACCTACCCACAGCAGCCTGGTGGCCCCAAGGCTTGACTTCACCTGCTTCAGTGGATACAGGGTGGGGACAGCGAGGACAGGGGAGCCTAGAGGAACGGGGGGGGGGGGGCCCTGCAGGGCTCCTCTCTTGCTGTGAGCCAGCTTCGAAGGTGACAGATGTGCTCCTTAACCCCAGGAACCACCAGCCCGGTGCCCCCCCTCCCCAGTCTTACCCATCCCCCACTCCTCCCAACCTATCTTTCGGGCCCAGACCCCGCATCTTCCTTACAGCCTCAAATCGCCTGGTTTCTGAAATGTAAAGTGCAGTTTCTCTTCTAATTACAAAAATAACAGCTGACAAACACGTGCCAAAGGCCCCCTCTTTTCCTCCTGAGCTAACAGCCCCATTAGGACAGATCCTGTTATCTTCTGTGCCCTCTCCATATATTTTATGGAACAGCCTCAAAAGTGCTCTGCGGCTCGTTCTCCCTCCCCCCCCCCTCTTTTTTCAAGGCGATGGCTTTGTGAAAGCTGAGGGGAAAAATAAAGCCTTTTACTAAAATGTCACTCTGGGAAAAGGGGGGGAAATTTTCTAATAGGCCATCGAAGGCTTGCCTTTTTTTTTTTAAGTGTGATAAATTTGGCCTGTCTTAAAAAGACAGCTCAGTGTTGCTTATCAACCGTGATTTGACCAGATAGCCGCTTCAAAAAAAAACAGACACTGGTCTTTTTATAATAAATGAAAGCAATAAAACCAAGAGCTGGGCCAGAACTATAATTAAGAATCAGGAGCTGAAAACAGTGGGTGTGTTCATGGAGGGCAGAGTCCAAGCTTTGGGCAGGAGGAGTGGGCCAGACCTGCAGGGAGCACACCCCATGGGAAGGAGAGGGTGACTCCTTTTGCTCCAGGTCAGGACAGTGCTCCTGATGTCCCCACCCTCCCCTTCTTTTTCTCTCGAATTTTGGGAGAGTTCCTTCCCTGGACAGATGGGCCTGAGTGTAGGGAGGAGGAGAATAGGGAGGGGCTCATCACCAACCCCCAAAGCCAAATCAAATGCCTATTTGAAATTCAGCCAGAAATCCCCCTCCTTGCTCTGTCTGTGCACAATAAACATCCCAGACTCGGCTACTCCTAAAGAGCTGTCTGTTTAACACAATCTCCATCTCAAGCGGCTGTTTTGCATTTCCTTTTGGCTTTATTAAAACTGATTTTCTATTTGCACTATAAAAACTGATCTGATTAAATTTCCATTTTTCCCCAAAGAAAAGACTCTCTTCTCTCTCCCTCTCCCTCTCTCTCTGCTTTTTCTCTCCCCTCTGTTTCTACTTGCCTTCCTGTCTTTTCTCCCTCCCACTCTCCCTCTCCACTCCTTTTTTTTCTTTTCCCAAACAAGTAATTCTTGATTATTCTCCTTCATCCCTCTCTTATACCCCCCAACTGGGTCCCCATCGCAGTTGCCATAGGGACAGCCATGGATGGAGCTCCCTGAGAAGGGAGCAGGAGGGAGCTCCACCCTGGGACTCTGGAGAGAGGAGACTGAGGAGGCCTTCTTGGAATGGAGGGGGGGTGTCATCTGTGAAACTTCAGCCACCTCCCACGGACCCCTTATGAGGAGCCTCACACTCAGGGAGGTCCACCCAGCTAGATGGTATCAGGGCTGCCCACCAGCTCTCTGTGCCGTGATTCTAACAAAGCCAAGGTTGTGGGTTCGATCCTCCCACTGGCCACTTAGCTCCTTCACTGTGTTCGGCCCCAGTGTGAACGTATCACCCTGACTGAGCTGTGCGTGACTAAGGCCAGTGAAGGATGGGCCAAGAAGAGGGGAGGAGAGAGTATGCAAACCCACCTGCTCTATATGAATAAAAGACTGCACTTTTCCTTTTGCATTTTTATTTCTCTCTCCAGCTTGACAACAGAGAACCCATGTCTTTTGCACCTCTGTGTAATGACAATGACAGCTATCACTCATTAAAGCCTCACTATGGTATGCACTGGGTCCTAGCAGGTCACACACAATCTTTGTCATTCTTACACCCACCTCCTGAGGGAGATGCCATCTCAGAGAGCTTCGGTAATTGGCTAATGGGAAGAGGCAAACCCCAGCGTGTCACCTCAGAGCCTGTGTTTTCACCACTCCATGACACCGCCTCATAAAAAGAAAGGAACTTTATGAAAGACAAACCTAAAGTGCCCAGGGGTTTGGCAGAGGAGAGCTAGGGAAGCAGCATCTCTGACAAGATGGGCAAACAAAGTAGCTGACCTCTGCCCCTTTAAGGGCCACGCCAGTCACAGTCCCCCGGCACTGGGATTCCCCACCTCCATCCTCTTAGAACTCCAGCCCAACCTTGCACCCACCTCCCTTCCCCGTGGTACAGCTGAGGCAGGCTGGCATTTAAATAAAGATTTTTCTTAATATTCAGGAAAAAAAATTAAATAATGACAGCCAATATAAATGACAAGGACCACCTGATTTCCTACTGCACCTCAGCACCTGTGCATGCACTACCATTAGTCAATTGTTTGATGAATGAATGAATGAATGAATGAATGAATGAGTGAATGAAGATCTTGCTTGCTCATTAGACAAAATCAAAAGACGCACGGACTACGTTTCCTGCACAGCTGGGGCTATCCACTCGGGGCTGGATTCCAGGCTACGAGGCCACCACCGGGCCTGGTGGGGCAGGTAGAATGGTGGGCACTGAGTAGCACACGAGGAAAGCCCTCACCTATCAGATGAGACCCCATTTCCCCACTCTCAGAGGTCGCTTTCCTTATGAGAGTTGCCCAGTGTAGTATCTTCTCCACACATTAACCATACCGGGCAGATAAGGAGAGTTCATATCCATTGTAACAGTTAATGCATGGTTACTTCCCTCTCTGCATCTGAGTCAAGAGATTCGGACGCCCCTCAAGGCCCCTCAGGCCAGGCTCAGCTCCCAACTCCACACCTTGGCTGACCGTGGCCTCCAGCGTCTGGCGTTCTCTCTTTCAATCCCCACTGGCAAATCACCAGGATGACTGGCAGAAGCCCCACCCTGACATCCAGCAGAAGAGGTGAGATATGCATTAAAGAACCAGGAGGAGAACAGGTAGTCTGGAAGAGCCACAGCTGTCAGAGAAAAGCACTGGGGACACTCAGTAGAAGAGAAACTGTCCATTGGGAGGGAGGGATGAGGCTTCATGGAGGAAGAGGCCTGCGAATCCCTGATCTTGAAGAACGGTTATGATCTTGACATTTAGAAACACAGAGAAGGCTCTTGCAAGAGGAGGGACAGCCTGAGGGATGCTGCTGGAAAGCGGGGGAGTTGCAGGCCATCCTGCTTGCCCAGGGCAGAGTATACTATGCATCAGTGGCTCTGGCAGGGAAAGAAAGCCAAAGGTGGGCTGGGGCCAGAACACAGAGGGCTTGGCCACCACAGTGCAAGGGGAGCGCCTGAAAGCTCAGGGCCTTTCTCTTTCATCCCCATCTGTCCAAATCTTCCTCGCCCTTCAGCATGCAGCTCAAGTCCTACTTCCTCCAGGAAGCCTTTGCCGATCTCCCCAGGAGAGCCCTCTCTGCAGCTGAGGTCATCTGGCCTTATAGGGACTCCCACTTACATGACATTGAAGCCTTCCTACGTACCAGCCTTGCAGAACTGTTCAGGCACCAGAGTGCAATGCACATGAGTGTTGCCTCTGCACTGCCCTCCCTGCCCCACTCACCACCCAGCTTGCCCTTGCTGATGAATGCGTGCTCATCCTCAGAGGCCAGCTCAGCCATTCCCTTCCTCAGGAAGCCTTCCCTACTCTTGGCCCCGCAGCTCTGTCCCTGCAGCTTCTCACACTTCCTGCCTCCATGGCTCCTCTCTGCACTGATCCCTGTTTATGCTATTTTCTCCTTCACCACAGCGTGCGCTCCTTGAGGGCAGGGACTATTTCTTTTCTCTCTTCATTCACTGCAACCAGCATGGTGTCTGGCACATTTGGTGTCTTCAATAATTATCTGTTAATTGAACGGACCCCTGAATGAACAAAGGACTGCCTTGTGAGTATCCTGCATATTGTTCTGGTTTGCTACTTAACTCCCTATGGATATATTATTCCTCCAGTTTGCAAGTTCCCTAAGGGCTGGGATTCCATCCTCAAACCCTCAGCGTTTAGTACAACACCACGCTTATACAAAGTGCTTCCCCCATTTTTGGGGAAAAAAAAAAAAATCTGGATCATGTGCTTTGAACCAAAATCTGTGCTTGAAGTCTCTGGAAGCTTCCCAAGACAAGCAAGGCATGCTTTCTGTATCCAGGAACAAGGCAGCCCACTCAAAGGCCTGGGGCAAAGAGAAACCATGGAACCTAAGCCCCATGAAGGCAGGGAGCTGCGTCTGCTTTGTTCACTTCTTTGTCCTGCCTGTGGCTGATAATAGCTGCTCAATGAACACTTGCTGTAAGAAATATTACCATGCACAGAAAGGTGACTTAGAAACTGTAAACACCATACAAAGGTTTCTTTTGATAACTGCCTGTATATAAGAAACTGAAGTGAGAAGAATGCACTAGGAAAAAAAAAAGAAGAAGAAGAAGGCTGGGGGTCACAGGGGGAAGCAGTGGTTTGTGAGAAAAGATGCGGAATGTGGTTTTAGACATTTTATGGTGACAGCAAGACATTTAAGGAGAGATGTCCTACAGGCTGCTGGATTTATGAGACTAGAGTTCTGGTAAGAGGTCAAGGCTGGAAATGAAAATCTGAGCATCTTGGAAAAAGAGAGCATAGCTGCAAAATGAGCTCATACAGGAAGTAAATCTAGCAGCAGGAAAAGGGAGCATCAGGAGGGGCCTCGGGGGACAGCCCCAAGGATGGGGAGGAAGTGACACCATGGAGACAGAGAAGGCACAAGCAGGGAGATGGGAAACAACCAGAGGATAGTAATGGATAAAAGGATGAGAAGGATGAGTAATATCTGACTCGCCTTTGAAGATTTGGGCCTCTTTTCTGACAGTTTTTATCTCTGCCTTTTCTCAGGGGCAATACAATAATGTCCTCTTCCAAATTCTGGCTTGGTCCTGGCCTCCTGTTCTGCAGGCTGCTTTTCCCACCACGCACCCACTCACCTTCCCATCTTTCTTTCTCTTCAATCAGACCATCAGTGGGACCAGATAGCATCACAGGCCCCTAACAAATCACAGATTTAAAAAAAAAAAAAAAAAAAAAGGATTCACGAAGCATCACATCCCTTGCTGTCATGCCACAGATGAGGCCCAGAGAGGGAATGCCACCTGCTTGAAGTCACACAGCTAGGAAGTGGAGAGCAGAACTAGCTCCAAGGCTAGTGCTCCTGGATTTCCAGCACAGTGCATGCTACAGAGGAAGCAGAAACACTGAGGGAGAACATAACCTGCCCAAGATTCACAACTGGGCCAGGCTGGGACCAGAACCCAGAGACGGAATTTCCTATCCACACTCTTCCCACTCCACTAGCTGGACAAGAACAAGCTGCGTTGCTGGTCTCCCGGATCTTCAGGCCAACCTCAGGGCCCAAAGTGCTCCCTAGAGCAAGCAGACATAACCTCGCAAGTTGAGACTGCAGGGCAAAGATCGGGGGCTCAAGCCCTCACTGCTCCCTTCCTCCATATAGCCCCTCTGCTCAGAAAAATTCCCCGAAGATGGGTTGCCTTTAAGGGCAAGGCACATTTCCTCCCTGAGCAGCAATTGTTAACCTCCCTACATCCACACCTAAAATCTGGGCCATTCCAAAGACACAATTACACAGCCTTTACCATCCCGGCATCCAGAGCTGCTGGCTGCTTAGAAACCCCTGGCCCTCCTTGTCCTGAAGCTGCCAATTTCCTCATCAGTATTTTATTTGTCTGTTTTGCTCATTTTTAAGCTGGTGGCAATTGCTATTTAAATTGTTTTGTAAAGTGTCTTTGCATTTACAATGCTGGCTGTCAGCAGCCCCACAATAGGAAATGAGATTTGGCATCAAAGGCAAAGACGCTACTAAAATACATTTTAATAAATATGTAAATCAATTAATCAATCACCCATCCAGGGAAGGAGCTTCAGGAACACAGAAAGGCTGGCTGAGAGTGGAGTTCAGGAGAATGTAGGGTCCAAGGTGATAGAGGATGCTTGGTGGTCAATGAACCTGGAAGTTATGGGCACATCGGGCCCTGGGGCTCTGGCCTGGGCTCTCAGCCTCTCAACTCTGACTAAACGGGCCCCTGCAGGGTCTTGCACAGTAGCCCCACCCGAGAAAGGGGACAGGGCCCCACCAAGATAAAAAATCATCTCCAGTGCTGAGAAACCAGCCCTCTGGCTGAAACTCCCACCACCCCCAACATCTTCCCCGTTAATGCTGTTTCCTAGAGACGTCAAAGATTAGAAAGTTCCCGCAAGGTTTATGCTTGTAACTTGGACCAGCCTAGAGGAATAGCATTAGGAAACATGAAGAAGAAATGACCAGCTGTTCTCTCCTTTCCTGAGACGGCACCAAAAGGAGAGGAGAGTAAGCTGTAACAGGAGGCATGAGTAGTTGGGGAGAGAGAGGGTTGCTGTCTGCTAGGAGAGGGTGCTGGCTAGGGGGAGGAAATAGGACTCAGGGACAGTATTGAGGGAAAAGAGAAGAGGCCTACCAGTGAAGAGTTTTTAAAACAGGAAACCAAATACACACTGTAGCTGATGAGCGAGGTGGGGGTGTCTGGTGGCAAGGGCCTGGCCACACAGTCATAGATCCTCAGCTCGCACTAAGGTGTGTTATTAGGGGTATCATTCTGGTCAATAAAATCTGAGCTTCAGGGGGCACACATCTCCACGCCTCAGCTGCACGGGCCCTATAGAGTCTCTTCCAGTCCATGCTGTCTGGTTTGCTGAAGAGGGACCTCAGAGTTATGGTGAGGTGCACCCTCACACAGCTTCAGTGTGACCTTGGACAAGTCACTTGTCCCCTCTGGGCTTCTGCCTACTCATCTAGACAATGCAAGAGTTGAGCAAAATGAATTCTAAACTCAAAAACTCTCTGACCCGATTTCCCCATCATCACAGAATTGGAACCAGTACCTCCCATTACAGCTGCCAGACCTTTGTGGCCATCAGTAAAGACTGGCCTGACCCTGCCAGGGAAGAGACTGACGATTTGGAGTCCGAAGACCAGGGTGGACCTGTCTGAGGGGCCGAAATATGTCCCCCAACTCACGTAACCAGGATATGGTTGTGATGTATACCCCCAGAGGAAGCCAAAGAACCACGCTCAGCCCCTCTCCCACCCCTTCCTCTGCACTTGCTCCCCACCTCACCCCCACTGCCTCCTGTGGAAGAGGTAAGCCCTCTGATTGAAGACCTGTCTGGCTCCCAAATTAGCTCGTTTTTTAAATTGATGCCACCCGGACCAGAGGGTGAACATTCCCATTAGGCCTGAGCGAGTGCACACATAACCCCCCTGGGTGCCTGGGCATGTATGCAGATGGCATACATGTGGGTGGTGTTTCAGTGAGCACACATAAATGCATGACTTCAGGCATATCTGCATGTATCGCTGTGTGCCTATAAATGTGCGGACCTCTGTTGCTCGGGGTGTTGACATTCAAGCAGGTATGTGTTTATTATGTGTGCATGTGTGTTTCAACAGGTCTCTGTGTGTGAATGGTGCCTCAATAAGCATGGTTTCAAACACACCTGTGGCCAGGACAGGCTGCATGCTCAGCAGGGACGGGTGGACATTTCCGTGGCCAGAGATCTTGCTTATCTTGCTCTCTTTCTGGGAGAGTCTGTTTCTCAGTGTTGCCCAAAAATGCTGCCAGGCAGGCTGCCACCAACCTGCGCCTGCTTCTTCCCAACCCCACTGAAGCAGAGACTGGGATAAGGCAGTGTGAACACAGAGCTGTGGGGATCATTTGGCCATGAGCCAGACTCTCTGCTCAATTGCACTGACCTACTACATGTGACCAAGCACAAGAGGGGGGAGAGCAGCTGTCCAAGGAATCCCTCCAGCCTTTCTAGAAAGATCCAGGAATCTCTCTACAAGCTGCCAGACAGGGTGTCTCTGAGCCTTCAGTGCTACATCTGGCTTCACAGTGCCCCCCCCCCCCAACTGTTAGAATAAACTCTCTCAAAAGCATACTTGACATCTTCTGTGTTCCTCCTTTGGTGGCTTCCCACTCCCCATCTCCAGATGGTTTTGCATGACCCCAACACCCTGATGGGATGATCTCCCTCTCCAAACTCTTCTCTCGTGCCTCCTGACTCATCGTCTATACTCTAGTGGCCCCCACAACATGCCACAATGCTTCATGCCTCCATGACATTGCTCATCCTGAGCGCCTCTGCCTGAGTGGGACCCCTCCAACTTCAACTGATTCGACGTCTACTCAGCCTTGAAGGCCAAGCTTCCAGGAACCCCTCTCTCACCCATCCAGGCTCTACTTCAGTGCTCCCATAAATCCAGCATGACTATGCCATGACACTGTATTGTGCTTCCTTACTATCTGCTTACTGCTCTTTCTTCCCCGCTGGACTACAAAGCCCCCATGGCCAGGCATTGCATCCTAGGCATCATGGAGATGCAGACAGGAATGCCCACAGAACGATCTGATGGCTCCTTCTAGATAGCCTTGCAATGAGCTGGCTGAGGTTGGAGGATCCTTATGCTTTCCAGAAGCTATAATGCTGAGCAGCTGGCATGTCCGGCTCTGGTACGCATTTCCTCAAGTGGCTGGCACCATGCTTAGATTGTTTTGCAAAGTTGCTCTTAAGTTCTCCCTGTGGAACAGTAGAATACTAGCAGTGCATGGCATTCCTCTTCCAGAGCCCAACCCATGCTGCATCCAGCAGGCCCAGCCCAACCACACAGGAAGCATATTTTTTTATTTTGATGCTTTGACATCCAATTATTATTGCCTTGCTAACACTGGAGGGACTGCCCCTCCCAGTGCTAGCTAATTCCTAGAAATAGCAAACATCTAGAACGTACCTGTCATACGCAAACAAATCATTCCAGAGCCCATACTCCAACTGGTTCCTTTATGGGGCCTCACAGGGCTCTTCCACTGCAGGCCACTAGCACTCTGTCCTAATCACTGCAAGGCCAGGTATCAGACAACTAGGAACAGCCCATATGCTCCAGAGCCCAATGAAATTATTTAAACTAGCCAATGCCAAGCCTGCTCACCCCACCTTGTCCATTCCTTCCCTCGAAAAGCACTCAGAGGGCCAAACTGGTCACACCTGATGACGGCCTGACTGTCCAGCTGACTGGTCACCCCACAGACCCAAATATGCTGTCTCCCTGGCCCCCCATGTCTCCATCATCCCCACCTTGAAGGTGACACCATTTCTGGGGAGACTTCTGAAGTGCCAACTTTATTAAGATTGATTCGGCCTGCCCGCCATTCTGACAGGTCCAAAAGCAAACACGGCAGGGCCATGGGGGAGATTTGGTCATAATTACCATCTTTAATTACTGCTAAAACATCAATTGCTCTTGTTCAATTAGCAGTGCGGTTTCAGGCATGGCAAACTTTGCAACACAAAATAAGCTGAAAATTGATTTCTGAACACTTAATGCAGATCTGAAATTGCTAACCTGATAAGGTTGTCATAGAAGAGCCAACATGGCCAAGGAGGAACTTTGCAGGGCTGTAATTGCCTTGGTAGGAAGATTAATAACTTGTATACTTACATCTTGTTCATCAAGTAGGAGGCACTCGTTGGGGGCGCCAGAGCGGTGGGTGGGTGTGAGGCATGAAGGCAGAGGGAGGGTGTTAACAAGGACAACGGCAATTAGGCAAGAGAGAGCAGCAGTCTGCACCCAATGGTCCGTGAACGAGGACACAGCCCTCTGGGATGGCACGCGGAAGGGGCCGGCTGCCTGGAATGGCTGCCAGCGAGAGCGGACCTCTGCAGAGCAGGCAGGTACTGGGGCAGGCTGGTGGGGAGAGGGTGCCCAGGGTCCCAGCCACCTCCACTTTCTCTCTAAACACTGGAAAAGGACCCTCGAGGTCAAACACCCCTAAAAGCTCAGTTGGCTGATGAAAGAGCTTTCTCTGTTCAGGCCTCCTGGCAAGGAAAAGAGTCCAATGTGATGGACAAGAGGAATCCCAGCTGGGCTAGGAATGTGAAACCCCTGCTCCCACTGCTCTCATCATCTCTCCTTTGGATGCCAGGGTCTTCCTGCCATGGGATTGAGTGCATTTCTTGGTGCATATCACATAATGGTGAATAGGTGAGCATTTTATGAGCTACCAGGTGCCCCACAGACTGTGCAACTGTTGTTATTATTACTATTATCATTATCATTATTATTCCTCTAGGCCTGGGGCTGATATAAGGGCACAGGTCAAAAACCTTAACAGTCTTGGGAAAGGGCCCCCTCTCTCTCTCTGAACCCTGTCACTGAAGCTGAGGAAAATGAAGAAAATATTCCCTCCTCTGCTTGTGAAACTAACATCTACTGAGCACCGGTATGTGCCAGGAACTGGACAAAGCACTAGACAGACTGATGGGTCAATGGATCCATAGATGGGTGGATAAATGGATGGACAGATTGATGGATGCAGGTAAAGAGAGCAGGCTGGCAAGTAGTCAACTGTTAAAGAGAGGTTATTGCATTTAATCCTTTCAACACCACTAGCGGGTAGATGTTACTATCCCTATTTGATTGATGAGAAAAATAGGACGTAGCAAGATTAAGTAACTTTTCCCAGAGTCACAAACCTTCTAAGTGGTGGAGCTGAGATTCAAACCCATACCTCTCTGAGGTAAGAGACAATACTCTCAATCTCTACTCTCTGCCCCAGAAGTGTCCTTTAAACCTATTCAGTGCTTTTACTAAACTGTGCTGGGCCCCATGACAGACATGACTAGGAACTAGAAAAGTCCTTGCCCACATCACTGTACCTGTAGAAATGGAGGCAGACACTCATCCACCCAGCTGTGCTGTGTATGCAGCCGACAAACACCTCTGCTCCTGTCCTGAGCAGCAAACTGGACACTCTCAGAAGACACAGCTGCTAATGCCAGGCTTGGCTGGAGCCAGACTGTAACCAGGCCCCTGTCTTTTATTTTCTTAGAGCATAGGCCCACGACCGCTGTACGTCCAAAATCCAACTCAATTCAACATGTTTATTGAAGACCTCTTGCCCGGCCTAAGCCCAGAGATAAAGAGAAGAGTGAGAATTTCCAAACACACACTTCCTGAAAAAAGGAAAAGAAAAGGATGATCGTATGGGTGTGAGCCGTGCAGAACAGATGAATGAGGTGTCGAGGGCACAGGAGAGGGAAGCAGCTGGAAAAGGCTGCCCAGGGGAGGTAATATCTGAGCCGGCTGTGCAGCTGGTCAGGAGTTAGCTGGGCAAACAGAAGAGCCACAGGGCCCTCCCAGCAGAAACAGCGGTGTGAGGGGCACGGTCTGTTGGAGGAACTGGAACCTGTTTGTCTGTGGCCTTGATGCCTGAGGTTGGGTTTGGAGTATGAGACAGAGATGAGGCTGGAGAGGAGGGACCAGATGACGAAAGGACTGTAGGCCATGCTAGACTTTATCTTGTAGCTGCAAGGGGTCAGCACTGCATCCTAGAAAGCTCTCTGGCTGGAGGGGAAAGAGGGTGTATGAGTAACAAAGAACCACAGCCTGGGTGCCTTAAACAACAAAGACTTATGTCCTGGAGGCTAGAGGCCAAGATCAAGGTGCAGGCAGGGGTGGTTTCTTCTGAGGCCTCCCTCCTTGGTTTGTCTCCCTGTGTCCTCACACAGTCTTCCCTCTGTGCTGTGTCCTAATCTCCTCTTCTCTTAAGGACACCAGTCATATCAGATTAGGGTCCACCCATATGACCTGATTTTAACTTCACCCATGTCTCTTTAAAGACCCTATCTCCAAATAAGGTCACATCCTGAAGCACTGGAGGTTAAGACTTCAACGTTGAATTTGGTCCATAACAGAGAGATAAGACGCAACCAGACCAGAGAAAAGAAACCAATGGGAGCCTGTTGCTGCAATCAGGGTAAGGCCTGAATCACCCCCCACTCCAGAGCAAGGGGCTGTTTCGAGGGCTGTAGTGTAGAAAGGAAACAAACAGGCTGTGTAGGTATCTTGATGGAAGGACTCCCTTACAGTTGCAGATGTTCGTAGGGTCAGAGGCTGGGCCACCCACTCCAGAGAAGTCTCTCTAAAATGTTCGTTTGGGTGCCTGGGTGGTGTGTCTGACTCTTGATTTTGGCTCAGGTCATGATCTCAGGGTCGTGAGATCGAGCCCTGCATCGGACTCCATGCTCAGCGTAGAGTCTGCTTAAGATTCTCTCTCCACCCCCCCGGCACTCCCTCCATCTCAAAAAATTTAAAAATAAAATATTCATTTTCAGGACTCCTTAGGACAATATAGTATGCAAATCTACAGTGAACACACCCACCGTGCAAATCAGTGATACTGAGAAAATATCACATACTGGTTATTCGAGAGGTGGTCTAGCATAGTGGACAGGACCCCGGACCAAAAGTCAGAGGAGGCCTGGGTTCTGGGACCCATTCTCTTTAAGAAAGTCACCTCTTTTGGGGCATCAGTTTTCTCCTCTGCAAAGGAGAGAGTTGAACTAGATTGTCTATAAGTTACCCTTCCATCTCGGACACCCTGTTAGCTTTTTATTACATAAGGAGCAGAGTGGGAACAAGAGCAGTGGGAGAAAAGAGGCCAGAAGGAGACTGGGGTGAAGAGGGAGAAAAGGAGCAAGTCCCCCATTCATCACACTAACCACACTCCAGGGACAGTCTTAATAGGCGCAGATTCAAAGGTAAAGCCAGATCAGTGCCACCTTGGCCTGGCATGAATGTTTCTAACAGTCACTTGAGGGAAAATATTAATTATAATAAGTTAACACTGGTACAACAAACCAATTTGCCTTATTACCTGAACTCCTCCAAAGCTGATGACCCTAAAAGTACTCCCTGACTCTCCCTCCTGACCCCGGGCTCCATATCTTCCTCCTACTCCAGGTCTCCCTCCCACTTCCCAGTCTCAGTCAGTGGTACCATCTTTGACTGCCTTTTATCTAGTCTACATTACCGATTAGCCCCTGAGTTCTGCGGCTCTGTTTTAGCAGAGGATCTTGCCTCCATCCCTCTTCCTTCTTCCCTTCCAATACTAACCTTAGAATTTTCTTGGAATTTTCCAGCTTCATGACTGTTGAAGTTTGTTCTTCCAGTTCCCGGGACTTGCACCCTCGTGTCGACGGGCACTAGCCCCCTAACTGGGCTCCTCCGCCAGCCTCCCTTCCTCTGGTGCTCCTTGCATATCCTCAGTCCCAAGCCCCAGCCCTCCTAGGCCCTGCCCAGGTGCTGACTCAATGGAACGCCATCCAGGTCCTGAGCCAATGAGAGTTGCTGCTGTCTGGGGAGTTCCCGGGACGGGGGGGGGGGGGGGAGAAGAATGGAGGACTAAGTGCAACCACCACCCTTCCTGCACATTCAGTCTCATCCAGTACTATTCCTCAGCATGTTCCACTCCATCCAGGCTTGGTTAGGGGGCTTCACCCCACGAACTCAGTCCTAATCTCAAGTCATTGCCTGGGTTAGGCTTGCCCATACAAACCCTTGTGCCCATATCCCCCTGGTAAGGAGATAGTCCAAGACTGTATATACTCTGCTGCGTTACTGAAGAGCCTCAAGCACAGCCACCTGACTAGAGAAAGGAACTGATCCAAGCATTTTATTAAGAGGGCAAAAAGTTCTATCCAAATAAGGACAATGGTTATTCACTAGACCAATCAAATTGTTTCACAGGTTTGAACAGGAAACTATGGGGGAGAGCATCAATTAGTAGCAAAAGTAAAAACTGAAAAGACACACAGAAATAGGCATTGAAGTAATAGCGTTATTAGCATGCCTTGAATAAGCAGAAACTATGAGTAAATAGAAGCTAT